>NW_028078844.1:1713898-2320197 GCF_014824575.4 Sturnira hondurensis
TTTTATGCCAATACCAGGCTCCTTTGAGTACAGTGGCCTTGTAATACAGTTTGGTATCAGGTATTGTGATCCCTCCTACTTTGTTCTTCTTTCTCAAAATTGCAGCTGCTATTCGGGGTCTTTTATGGTTCCGTATAAATTTTTGAAGTGTTTGTTCTATGTCTGTGAAATATGCCATTGGTATTCTAATAGGTATTGCATTGAATCTGTAAATTGCTTTGGGTAGTATGGACATTTTGATGATGTTAATTCTTCCAATCCATGAACACGGTATATGTTTCCATTTGCTTGTGTCTTGCTTGATTTCTTTCTTCAGTGTTGTGTACTTTTCTGCATACAGGTCTTTTACATCCTTGGTTAGGTTTACTCTCAGATATTTTATTTTTCTTTTTGCTATATCTAATGGGATTTTTTTCTTCATTTCTGCTCCTGCTGTTTCATTGTTGGTATACAAAAATGCCTTTGATTTCTGGATATTGACTTTGTATCCCGCTGTTTTGCCAAATTCATTTATTAGTTCGAGCAGTTTCTTGGTAGAGGCTATAGGCTTTTCCATGTACACTATCATGTCATCTGCAAACAATGACAGTTTTGTTTCCTCCTTTCCGATTTGGATGCCTTTTATTTCCTTTCTTCTCTGATCGCTGTGGCTAGAACTTCTAATACTATATTGAATAGAAGTGATAATAGTGGGCAACCTTGTGTTGTTCCTGATCTTAGTGGAAAAGCTTTTAGTTTTTGCCTATTGAGTATGATGTTGGCTGTAGGTCTGTCATATATGGCCTTTATTATATTGAGGAATGCTCCCTCTATTCCCATTTTTCTGATTACCTTTCTTATAAATGGGTCTTGTACCCTATCAAAAGCATTTTCTGTGTCTATTGATATGATCATGTGGTTTTTGCCTTTGCTTTTGTTTATGTGATGTATTACATTTACTGATTTAGAAATATTGAACCATCCTTGCATCCCTGAGATGTTCCCACTTGGACATGGTGTATGATCTTTTTGACGTATTGTTGGATACGATTTGCCAATATTTTATTGAGGATTTTAGCGTCTATGTTCATCAGCGATATTGGCCTGAAGTTTTCTTTCTTTGTTGTGTCTCTATCTGGCTTTGGAATTAGGATGATGCTGGTCTCAAAAAAAGAGTTGGAGAATTTTCCCTCCTTTTGGATACTTTTGGAATAGTCTGTGAAGAATAGGGGTGAGCTCTTCCCTAAAACCTTTGTAGAATTCTCCTGTGAAACCGTCTGGTCCAGGGCTTTTGTGTGATGGGAGTTTTTTTTATTACTGCTTCAATTTCATCTGCCGTTATTGGCCTGTTCAGGTTTTCTGCTTCTTTTTCATTGAGGTTTGGAAGATTATATTTTTCTAGAAATTTGTCCATTTCACCTAGGTTTTCAAATTTCTTGGCATACAGCTCTGCATAGTAATTTCTTACAGTCCCTTCTATTTCTGTGGTATCAGTTGTAATCTCTCCTCTTTCATTTCTGATTGTGTTTATTTGGGTCCTCTCTCTTCTTTTCTTGATGAGCCTACTTAAAGGATTTGTCTATTTTGTTTATCTTTTCAAAAACCAACTCCTAGATTCATTGATCCTTAGAATTGTACTTTTAGTTTCTATGTCATTAGTTCTGCTCTGGTCTTGGTTATTTCCTTCCTTCTACTTGCTCTGGGCTGTCTTTGTTGTTGTTCCTCGAGTTCTTGCAGGCGTCGCGTTAGGTTGTTTATTTGAAATGTTTCTATCTTCTTTCGGTAAGCCTGTATTGCTATGAACTTCCCTCTCAGGACTGCCTTCACTGTGTCCCATAAGTTTTTGGCTATTGTGAGTTCCTTTTCATTTGTTTGCAGAAACTTTCTGATTTCTTCCCTCATTTCAATCTTGACCCATTCATTGTTTCATAGCATACCATTCAGTCTCCATGATTTTGGGTGTTTTGGCTTTTTTCCTGTGGGGTTAGTTTCCAATTTCAGTCCCTTGTGATCAGAGAAAATGCTTCATATGAATTCTATTTTCCAGAATTTGTTGAGACTCATTTTGTGTCCTATCATGTGGTCTATCTTTGAAAATATTCCATGTGCATTTGAAAGGAATGTGTATTTAGCTCCTTTGGGATGGAGGGCTCTATGGATATCTGTTAGGTCCATTTCATTTAGGGTGTGGTTTAATGCCACAATATCTTTGTTGATATTTTGTTTGGAAGATCTGTCCATTTTTGACAGTGGGGTGTTAGAATACCCTAGTATGATTGTGTTGCTGTCAATATCTTTCTTGAGGTCCTCTAGATTCTTCTTTGTATATTTGGGTGCTCCTATGTTGGGTGCATATATATTTACGATGTTAATGTCTTCTTGGTGGATTCTTCCCTTGAGTATTGTGAAGTGTCCTTCTGGGACTCTCTTTATGGCCCTTTTTTTGAAGTCTATTTTGTCTGATATGAAAATTGCTACCCCGGCGTTTTCTTCTTGTCCATTTGCTTGGAAAATTTGTTTCCAGCCCTTCACTTTTAGTCTGTGGTGCTCTTTTGACCTGAGGTGGGTCTCTTGTAGGCAGCATATGTGTGGGTCATGCTTTCTTAACCATTCAGCTATTCTATGTTTTTTAATTGGTGCATTTAATCCATTTACATTTAAGGTTATTATTGAAAGGTACTTATTCAGTGCCATTTGTGTACCTGCATTCCTCTCCATCTCTCTCTTTTCCTTCCTTTCCTTAAAGCAGACCTTTTAGTAATTCTTGTAGAGCTGGTTTGGTGGAGGCGTATTCTTTTAGACTTATTTTGTCTTGGAAGCTCTTTATTTGGCCCTCTATCTTGATTGAAAGCCTTGCTGGGTAAAGTAGCCTTTGTTGTAGGCCTCTAGTTCTCATTACTTGAAATATTTCTTGCCATTGTCTTCTTGGTTGGAGAGTTTCCATTGAGAAGTCAGTAGCCAACCTTACTGGGACCCCTTTGTATGTTACTTCCTTTTTCTCCCTTGCGGCCTTTAGGATTCTCTTTTTGTCTTGGAGTTTTGCCATTTTAATGATGATGTGTCTTGCAGTAGGCCTCTTTGGGTTCCACCTGCCTGGGACTCTCTGGGATTCCTGGATCCGTGTGACTTTATCTCTCCTCAACTTAGGAAAATTTTCCGTTATTACTCTTTCAAGTAGGGTTTCTATCCCTTGTTCTTATTCTTCTCCTTCTGGTATTCCTATTATTCAGATATTATTACATTTCATATTGTCTTGCATTTCTCTTAAACTCTCCTCATTCTTTCTGATTCTCTTTTCCATTACTTGGTCTGTCTGGGAGATCCTTTCTACCCTGTCTTTGAGCTCGCTTATGCGGTCTTCCGCCTCATCGATCCTACTCTTCATACCTTCTACTGTGCTTTTCAGTTCAGAAATTGTATTCTTCATTTTCTCTTGGCCTTTGCTGATGGTTTCTATTTCCTTTTTCATGCTGGTATAGTTTGGGGAGAGTTCAATGTAGCTCCCCTGTAGTTTCTGGTAGCTCATTGTGAGCTCTTTGAATTTCCTGGTAACCAGTGCTTTGAATTCAGTATCTGATAGTTGACTTGCCTCTAGTTCATCTAACATTCTTTCTTAGACTTCCTCCTTTCCCTTCATTTGGGGATTGTTTCTTTGTATTCCCATTGTTTGTGTTGCTCTTCTTGTTGGCCTTAGCTTCTTAAATTGATCTGTTCTGGTTCCCTGGGTTTATGGTGTAAACTTCTCTTGTAAGATGCCTGTGAAATTCACTGGTGCAGTCTCCTGAAGGTATCTTGGTGTCCTCTGCTTCCACCTACTCCTCTTGTTGGTTTCGAGCTGGTCAAACCTTTTCTTCTGTTCTCACTAGCTGCAGTAGCCTGAGGGGCTGTTAGTGTGGCATTGTTCTCACCTTGGTGAGCTCAACTGGTCTTGCCAGTGCCCTCCCAAGATCCAGACTGGCGCTGCTCTCCCATGCCCCACTGAGAGTGGATTTTTCCCCAGACTTTCCAGTCCTGGCCTGGTGTGAGGGCACGCGCTCCCAACCAGGCTTTCCTGGTCTCGAAGGCTTGGGTGTGGACCTTTCCCTGTGCTGTGGCTGAACACACAGGGCAACTCACATTTCTCCCAAGCCAACAGCCACAGCCTGACTCCCGGTGCTTCCCAGTCTTTGCAGATGAGTAGAGATGGAGCTGGTGACTGGCGCTCTTCCTGGGGCCCTGCCAGCAGCCCGAGACTCCCTGAGACTATTTGAGAGCCTACGCAGGTCCCGCGCCACAGGGAAAGCACGGGCGACTCTCAGTTCCCCAAGCCAAGAGCCAGCACAGACCCAGCGCCACAGGGAAAGCACGGGTGACTCGCAGTTACCCAAGCCGACAGCCATGGTTTGACTCCTGGTGCTTCCCAGTCTGCGCCAGCTGAGTAGGGATGGAGCTGGCAACTGACTCACTTCCAGAGGTCCTGCCAGCAGCCCGAGACTCCCCAAGACTGTTCGAGGGTTGGCACAGGCCCCGCCACACAGGGAGTGCTCAGGCAACTCTCAGTTTTCCCAAACCGCCAACCTGACTCCACGGGTTATCAGAGCTCTCTGGTTTGCTTCCAAATGCCTACTCCTCTCTCTGCCACTACTGGCAAACCGATCTTTCTTGGTGTTTTCTAATCTGTGCCCAGCCAGTTGGGGGGGGGGGCTGCTAGTTCTCTCTCAGGGTTGTTGTTGCCCACTCTCGGCTCTCAGAGACTGTGGCTGCCAGCCAGGGCCCCGGCTCGGCCTGGCGGAGTGCCTGCCGCTGCCTCTGTGCTGCTCCCTTGTACCTTTTTGATCTGTGGTGGCCTCCTCTCTTCAACCTCTGGTCATTCTGTGTCCGCTACACTCTCTGGAGTCCTGCCTTCTTATATGCTGGGTCCCTGTTGGGCATCTGTTGCGCTCCTCTGCAGATCAGCCTGGTCTTTCTCCAGTGCGAGGAGGGAAGCGAAATCCTTTGTCTTACTCTGCCGCCATCTTCCCGCGCTCCTAACTATTGATATTTAGAAGAGCCCTGAGAAGCATGTATGCTGGCTGAAAAACTGATGCTGAAAATTGCTGATAAACAATCCTGTATTCATCATTCTTCTGTATGTCAAGACAATAAACTAGAAAAGGAATACAAAAGGTCAGATCATGTAGAGGCTAAGGGCATGGGTTCTGGAGTCACACAGCCTGGTTGGATCCCTTCTCTGAGAAGTGTTAGTTTTTGTGAACTGGTAAAGTTCTCTTTCTCTCTTTAACAAGAATAGTAATACCTAAGTTACAGAGTTGTCATGACAGACTTATATAATGCCTAACATGATAATTACTCAAAGTATGTTAGCCGTTATCTCTACTATGGGCAGGATGATATATTCACCGGTGTGCCTGTTTCATTTTCCTTTGCTGCCATCAAGATCTGTTGTTCTCTTTGGAGCCCACTGGAACACTGAAGTAATGTTGGGAATCAGTCTTTTTAAAATCCTGCTTTTTTAAAGAGACTGCGAGTGTGCAGTAATCTCTAGGCAAATCCTGGGGAACCCAGTGTCTGCCGAACTGTCTCTTTGGGCCCACTTGAGCACAGACTTGCTTTTGCAGTGCTGGTTTGTCTGTCTCTGTCATTAGTTCAGTTTCTCCTGCCTTCTGTCAATCCCTCTATAATTCAATAAATACAACATCACTGTACATCCATCAGGTTCTGGGTAATAAAGAAAAGTACCTAGAAAAATTGGAAAAGACACAGTTCCTGCTCTTAAGTAACTCAGACTAGCTGGAAAGGCAGACATGTACATAATACCAGAGGAATGTGATAAGACATGTACGGGAGCATGAAAGTGCTTTGGGAACAGGGAGGAAGTGGCCAAAAAGTCATCATTATAGCCTACCTTACTTTAGACCTAAAGATTACAATTTTATAGACATGTTTAGACACAGTAACAGACCAATGAAATATGCAAAATCAAAATATGGTAAAAATTCCAAATCCTAATTATAGCAAGTCAGCAGTGTAAGGCTGTGTGAAGGTTCCTTACAGATCCTTGACCAGGAGCTGGGCTGTGCACATGCAGGACAAGACTCCACAAAGTCTAGCAGAGAATGGTAGTTAAAGATGCTAGAGTTACACAGTATTAGGAGACCACTGGTGCTCTGGCTCAGTCAAAATAAAGAGACTCATCCACACCAGACATTCACTGAAATTCCAGAAAAGTCTATGAGAAAGGACCATACCTTACAGTAAGATTTAATTTAAACCTGCTCTAGCCAATACAGTAGCTCTAAACGCATACAGCAATTTCAATTTAAATTTTAACTAATTAAAGTATAGAAAATTTAAAATTCATTTGTGTCGATCTATTAGCCACATTTAAAATACTTGATAGCTAAGTGTTACTAGTGGCTGGACTGCAGATATAGAACATTTTCATCATCATGGAAAGGCCCAACTCTAACAAAGCTGAAAACCAAGCCTGAAGAGATCAAAGAGAGACACCAAATAAATTAACTAACTCAACATTTTTTAAAGGAAGGCAACATAAGCCAGACTCCTTACAATGTATCAATATATAATATACAATGAATAATTCTAGATGTACAAAGAAGAAGGAAAATGGGGAGCAGAACTAGGGGAAAATATGAATGGAACCAGACCCTGAGATGATACAGATGTTGGAATTTCCAGACAATGGCTTTGAAATAACTATTATAATAAGTATCTTCAAGGGCTAATAGAAACGTGATCTTAATCAGAAAACAGATTCTTAGCAGAAAAAAATAGAAACTATAATAAAATTAAAAGGAAGTCTATATTCTAAATTACAATATCTGAAGGGAAATGTTCACTCAGTGGGCTAAATAACAGGCTGGAAATGACAAGAGAATGGCTCATATAATAAAATACAGATCCCTATAAATACAGATCCCTAGAAATTAACCCAACATAAAGAAGACAGTGGGGAAGAAAACTAATCATAACAAATGTGAGTATTTGCACTTCCTGTCTTTTCCTAAAATTTCATCAGTAATGAGTCTTTGCTAAACTTGTCAAATTTTCAATGTGTAAACCAGACAGGATCTGCCAAGTGTCTTTTTATATAACCAAATGCTCCACCACCTTACTGCCAACTCATAATGACTAGAAAGCTGACTTGCTGAACAAAGTAAACCTCAGCCAATTTAATCACTCTTAATTTTACATTATCAATCTACATCACACTCAAAAATGATGTCAGATTTTCATCAAAGTTAGAACTCTTCTAAGATTATCAAGGTACTATTGATTTGATTTATGGGGTTATTCTGCATTTTAAAACAAGATGGGAACTGATACATTTCCAAAAAGCTGAACGTCTTAATGTGTTTCAAGGAAAGTTGGTGGGTAGAAGTTTCAGGGGAAAAAAGGTTCCTTTATTCAACAAGTATTCATTGAATGTGTACTCCATGCTAGAAATCATACTGGGGATGTAGAGATGAAATAGACATAGTCTTGAATTATTATGAGTAAAGTCCTTAATTTATACAACCACTAGGAATGAAGTAACAATATTTGGCTCCTATTCATCTTCCATGGTTGAGTAATAAGGAAAGTGACATAAAGTACTACCAATGAAGAGTAACACAACTTTCATTAGGAAAAAAACTCTAGATTGAGAAAGATCCGTGTAGTTAATTATATGTAAAACAGGGTTTGACCTACAACACAAGCATATCTAAGTTTTAAAGTGGTTTTAGATTATTTTTTGAACCTGATTGGAGTTGGGAGAAAAGAACAGTGATTGGTTTTAATACAAGGACTAAGAGATTATAAAGTGGTCAACTCAGCTGGTTCCTAACTGATTCAAACAATCCAGTGTTTTATCACTTATGTTTGCAGATGTTAATTTCTGATTTTCTCTAGAGAAGTTGGACATAAAAGGAGAGTCTTATTATCAATAATCCAGTTACGTATTAATACAATATCATCATAAAATAAGTTTATATAATACAATTGATAAAAGAATATTGATAGGCCACACACATGAACAGTTTTTAATTACTTCATTAAAGCCTATTGTAGTCCATTGTATCTCACTGTTGGAAAATATTTTACTCTGACTCTAGACTAATTTGCCCTAGAAAACCTAGATATGTAATATTTTAATGCCTCTATTAATGAAGTAAAGACTCAGCAATCTATATAAACATCACGTCATCAGAATTCACTACACATTTGTCCACCTGACAGGCCCTCTGGACCTCTCATTAAAAGGCATGCACATGACTCCTGAGCCACCGTTTCTAACCCAGCCACCGTCATAAGAACTTGCAACTCAAACTGAATAATCCAAATACATTCAACTTGAAGCCTGGCCTCTCTGAAGCATTCTGGCTGGCACTCTCTCCTTTTGCGTCTTGATCACTCCCTGATTAAGAGAGAAGCCAGAAAGGTAGGTGTCCAGTGTAATCAGCCTACAAGAGACATTAAAGCATCAGAGAATATACTGGAATTGTGGTGTCAGTTTCCACACATGACTACATCACAAGAGTAATGTGGTCCAGCTCACACAGAGGAAGGCAGTATCTTCATGTGAAAATTTCAAAATGTGCTCCTTGTAGGTGCTGATCTTTCTATGTTGACTATTTTTATAAGGTACAAGTGCACATTTCATGATGCAGCTATGGTAATCTGAAGCTGGCAGTCCCATTAACATTGTGTAAGGCCCTTTGCTACAAATTAGTGACTTGCTACTATCTATGTTATAAACATTGTAGTATCACACTGAAGAATTTGGTTCAGGAAATTCTGAATGAAAAAATGAAGATAAAGTAAGAACAACCAACAAGTTACCTAAACATAAGATTGAAAAAGTAACTTCTCCCTGGCTGGTGTAGTTCAGTGGATTGAGTGCAACCTTGAGAACCAAAGCATCGCCGGTTTGATAACCAGAAGGGCACATGCCTGGGTTGCAGGCCATATCCCCAGTATGGGGTGTGCTAGAGGCAACCATACATTGATGTTTCACTCCCCTTCTTTCTCCCTCCCTTCCCCATCTCTCTAAAATAAATAAATAAAATCTTAAAAAAAATAACTTCCAAAATATGTTGAATACTACTTAGCAAGTATTTCTACTTAAAGTACTTCTGTCCTTAGTGAGTCTAACACTATCCAGTCATGAGTGCCATAAAGACCTACAAATGAATGATAAGCCGAATACGTTAAAACATTAGGCTCATTTGATATAATGCATGTAATTTTGTACATAAAGGTAGAGGCATGCAAATTTTATTCATACAGTATAAGCTTGTCCACCCTCTTTATATGTGTCGAACAAATATTTTAAAAATATTGATTTAGAAAGTTATTAGCCTGCCTGTGGGAGAATGTACACAAGAAATTATTAGCCTGCCTGTGGCATCCATATGTATCAGTTCACCCTGGGTCCTGGCTTATTCTGTTCCTCTCTTAAAGTCAGAAAAAAAAATGAAAGAAAAATACAGAAGTCATATTCACAAAGGTAAAAAGTATCAACCTTTGTTTTTAACTGATAAACCTGTTTGGAGAACATAACTAAATTCTCAACCAAGTGGCTTTTCTCACATCTAAGCCTTGATTTAATCCCATGCATCCCATACACCAGCAGAAATGGACCAGCACAGGCCTCACCAAAAGCCAAAAAGCATTTGACACTAACTTTGCCCCTTAGCCAGATGAGATCAAACACTTCTTTCAAAGGAAGATCCAATGGAGAGAAAGAGAAGACAAATATATGCCCAAACTCCTTGGTCAGAATTTGGTTCTATTACCTTGGGGAGCAATGAATGAGATCAGACAGTAGCCAGGATTATTACTCTTCAAAATTACCCCAGCTGAAAACAGAAGAAGGGGGAAAATTCTTTTCCAGCCTAACACTCGTTGGGGTCTCTTCCTTCTTTCCTCCTTCCTTCTTCCTGCGTTCTTTTTATTTCTTGACCTTTAAGCAAGTGATCTCAACTTTAGCCCCCACTGCAAACTGAGAGGACTTTAAAAATACTGATGCCTGGGTGTCATCCTCCAAAAACTATGATTTAGTAAGTCTGAGAAGTGGCATGGGTTGTGGATTTTTTAAGCTTCCCAGGATATTCTAGTGAGCAGCCTTAGTTGAGAACCTCTGCATTCATCCCATGTCCAAACAGATGAGAGGGGAAAAGGTCAGAAGTCTGTCCCATCTCCCTGAGGTCAGCCTCCCAAAACCAACCAGTTCCTCTTTGTGGGTTTTTCTAGGATGGCTGAGGGGCAATTTAGCACTTTGCTCTCCAAGAGTTCTGAAATCCATTGCTGCAATTCATTAATCCAATTAACTCCAAAGCTGAAAAATTTATTCTCTATTCCATTTCCATCCCAAACTTTCCCAGTTATGAAATCGAATAAAGTTCATCAGAGGTTCTACAATACTATTAAATAACAATATACAAATACTGTGCTCCATTAATACCAGCAATAAGTATCCCCAAGTTTGAGAATGAATCACCTCCAGCTATGAAGTTTCCAGGCAGAAATTAATGTTCAAAAACTAATCTTTTTGCAAGTTAAAGTCCAAAATAAAATTCTCTTATCTTTTTAAATTCACAACTCAAGGAATTTTAAATTTATGTGATTGTTATATTATAATCCCTCTGACTTTTTAATCTTGCTTAATCTCAGGTTGGAAGATTCATGATAGCTGGGAGGATTGTGGGTTTTTCAGCAGCTATTGCCTGGGTTTTCAGCCACAGTATAAATGTAATTCTCTCAAACCTCCCAAGTTTAATTATATGTCAAGTCTTGCATATGTCTCACTTTTAAAGAACTAAAAGAGTTAATAGAATATATAACATTTTCATAGCACTAGTCCCATACTGACAAAATACAGACTTCAAAGCAGCTAATGCCTGCATTTCTATATCCCTAGATCTGAGTATTTAGGGTTACCATAGAGCACAGTACAGACTCAGTGCTACAGAAGGGAAACAGCAGGTGACAGATCTCTGGGTTCGGTTTGCCAGGACACCACAGTCTCTGCCATAGTTGGGAGGTGCTCGTTTGTGCCCTTCCGACTCAGAGGGGAGAGGAGTAGGCTCCTAGTGGGAGGTTAATTTTGATGCCACATATTTACCCTTCCTAGGGGTAAATCCAACCTTGCACTGAATATCTCTGGAAGAATGGCATTCCAGACATTCTTGCAAGGAATAATTGTGTTACTGCAAAGTTTAGAAATTTGCAATGATGACAGCATCACTCAACAGATTTCCTTTGTGGTATCTTTCTTTGCTTATCTGCAAAGATAAGCAAAGAAAGACCTAAAAACCTCTAAAATTTTCAGTTTTCCTTTGAGCGCTATGTTTGAGGATTTGAGGGTGGGTAAAACCTACAGGGGAGGTGTCCAAAGAAGCTATTACCAGCCCAAGCTGGAGTGGTAAGGTGAAGGAAATATAGGAGAGGGAAATGCAGCCACTGCCAAGCTGTAGCTTGTCAGGCAGGGAGCCAATGAGTAAGTACCTCAGCCTCTCTCCAGTTCTGTTCTCTGATCCCTGCGGGACTGCCCATTTGCCATACTCAACCAGATCCAAAGAGTAAAGTAGCCTGAGAGAGATCTGGCTCCAGAAGCACAGGAAAGATCCTGGAAGGACGGACAACAGACCTAGAAAAGTAAGTGGAAGAGATCTAGCACATTTTTATGTCCTATTTCCATCTGTTGTTCCCCTATTCCTTCCAGGAAGGTTCATTTGAGTTTCTAACTGTTCACACTGCTTCTTAAGGATATATTTTCTGTTCTAACACAGGTAGTACCAAACTGTTCCTAGAATCTGCCTATCTTCTGTTCTTCCACTTTCCCTTCTGGGCCAGATGTATGAGTTTGGAAAATACTCCTTCAGATTTAGGCTTTCACTTTCTCTTATAACAAAAAATATGAAATCAAAATAATATGAGTCTACCACAATCCTCACCTTTCAAACCTTCCCACCTTCAGAACTTCATCTAGTTGCATAGTCCCAACTCATCAAGGACATACTATCCCACCAGGTCATCCCAGGCCTAAACTTCATCTATTATTATCTGCCTGCTCCCATTTATTATTCCCATTTATTTCTGTGCTTTGTCTTAGTGTACTAATTCCATACATTTCTTGTGTACATTCCCTCAAGGCACAAGTGGTGTTTGTGTCATATTGGAGCTTTTCAAATCATTTCTGTGAGATGTTCATGTCATACTGGAGCTTTTCAAATCATTTCTCTTTCTGGTAATCTTCTGTCAACTTTTCCATAACCCTTGTTATAGCTGTTCCAATGTGCTAGGATGGGTATCCGCTGCTCTTACTACGGAGTCTCTATTTGTAGCTCTAAAAGAGTGTTTTTCGATCATGCTCCGGATTCTAGCATCTTCTGAGGAGTCATTTCATTTTCTCCCCTAAAACATTGTTTCTTTTGCCTTTATTGGATACAAGTCACTATCTGATTTAGTAACATACAAAATATTTCCCTCTTTTCTAAGTCCTGATTAAGAGCTATTACACCTACGCATATCTCATTTTTCCTTCAATATCTGCCTCTCCTAGTTTTCAAATCTTAATTTTTATTTTGTATTATCTAACTTAGCAGCACATCTCCTGAAGAAATCCCTTTATCACAGCTTAACCATATTTTCTTCCATCCTTTTGTTCTAGTTTTCCCTTGCTCCTGTTCTGATAATAAAACCGAAATATATTTCTCCAACTGTTCTTGTTCCTCTTTGATTTCCTGAGTTCGATTTCTAGCAGAAGCTCTAGGGGCCCCACACCACATTCCCTACGCCACTAACTCCATTTCATTTCAGCACAGTTGAGGTAGACAGTTCTTGTGTGTTCCCCATATACTCTCTCAAGCACTTGCCAATGTTTTTGTGCTTCAGGACTCTCTCTAAAACCTCAGAAAGCTGTAATGTTCTTGTGCAAGAATAATCTAGAAAAGTGAAGGGACTGCTCTCAGTCCATGAAGAACAGGAGCTGGTGGATCAATAGCTCAGTTTCCCATGCTACAGAGAGACAATCTTAGTATATGCTACCTAATTCCCAGAGGGCACAATTGCCCATAATAGAAACCAGCTCCATAACACATCCTGTATTACTTTCTCTACTTCTCTTTCTCACTTACTCCAGTCCTACCTGGATAGAAACACCTACTCCCCTGTGTATAAGAGGGGATCCCCCCAAAAGCCAGAATTATCTTCTGGAGAGTGAGCCCCTTATAATACAGGCTTCCTCCAATAGGTGAGTGTTCTAGGAACCCATCTGTATCAGTGTACCAACTGGTGGTGTTGTGAGAGGCTGTGTTTAGTTTCAGTGAAATTTTTTTGAAGACTCTTTCAAATACATTTGCCCATTTCGTGATGGGTGATTTATAAGCACACCTGACCACACCACTCTGAGCATTTGGCAGTTTTTGACCAAAAACAGCACGACTCCCATCCCGTAACTGTCCCTATATACCCAATCTCATCCCAAAGGACTTTTGTTGTTTCCCTGAAAAAGTCCTCGAAGGGAAATGTTTTGCTGTTATGGAATAGGTGAAACAAACAAACAAAATGGCAGGGTTTTGGAGATGGTGGTAAGGTAGGTGGAAGCAGAGTCCACTGCCCCCAGCACACTAGTGAAATACCTAGCCTATCTTCTGAGGATCAGAGCAAACAGCCAACAATATTCTAGAATATATGAAAATTGGAGACCAAAAATTATAAAGGACATTGAAAAATCAGACAGTAAGGAAAGTGCTTAAGGACAATAAGGTCCCTGGGACCAGCACAGGGACCAGGGCAACTGTAGCCCCAGGCCCAGCACCTGGTGGGTCTGCTGCAGGATTCTTGGGAGAGAGCCAGGCTAGGCTATGTGGGAGGCCAGGTGCTTGTTTGGACAGGCCTGGCGGGGTGGGGGGGGGGGGGGTGAATAGGAGGAATTTTTCAAAAACAGAAAGAGAAAAAAGGCATTCTATGACTGTTTGGGGAATTGTCCACAGCAGCCGCCCACCTCCTGCGCTCCTACCCGCTCCCCGTGCCACACCCCCGGCAGTCCTGGGTTGGTGCACACCTTATCTGTGGCCTAGGGAGGCCTGCCCCCACCCATGCGGAAGAACCAGGGACAGTTCACACCTGGTCTAGCCAGGTGAACCGCTCCCCACACCCAGCTCACTTCAGAAGCACTAGGACAGTACACACCTGGTATAAGGTCTGCAGCTGCCTGTCCACGCTCCTGGAAGGTGGTGTGTTTGTTGCCCTTAATTGGTGCACCTCAAGGAAGCTCAACTGGTGGACTCAAGGCCTAGGCTGGGCACGGAAGGGCACTGAGGAACTGGGCTGGAGGCGGGTGGCAGCAAAGAATGCAGCCCAGGAAGGAAGGAAGAAAAGCAAAAACAGTCCCTCCTTAGCCTGATGCAGCCAGGAAGACCAGCAGCAGAACTGACCTGACTGGTTTAAAGCTAGGAGGTTTTTTTTTTAATGACTTCTTTTCTGTCTTTCTTTCTTTTTTAAAATTCCTTCTTTCTTTCTTCTTTATTTTTGAATTTTAATTTTTTAATTAAAATTCCTTCTTCCTTCCTTCCTTCCTCCCCCCCCTTCTTTTCTCACAGGTGAGACAATAATACCTGGAGTGGAGAAAAGACCACAGTTAGACCCAAACAAGGGTCTTCTCATCCCAACAACAGAGACAGTGAGACAAATTCCACTTTGCTACTCCAGAGAACTTGCAAGGTGGGAGCAGTGAACACCAGGATACCTGCTGGAAGAGGAAGCCTATCAACAGAGGAATCACCAACAGATAACAATAGAAGAAGGTGAAGGAGGGAGTGAAAGCTCCAGTAACCTCAACCCAGGACCAATCGGGAAATATAACTAAAAAGTGAAGAAATTACCCACAACAAACAACTAAACAAGAGCAATACAGAAGCCTCAAAACCTTGTACACACAGAGTCAGCTTCAACACAATCTGTCCACACCTGCACAACAAAATACAAAATGTGGTGGACAGAGTGATCCTCAGTTAACTAGCTGGAGAGAAGGACCTACCAAAGAAAGACACAACAACAATCAAAACCCAAAGACATACAGAGAGCCAACATAAATGACAGTCCAAGACTGGAAAGCTCAGGAGATTAAAGAGACTGCACTGCTGAATCTCACAGGTCTTCTACCACAGAAGTTCTCACCAGAAAACCAGGGAGTCATAATAGATCAATTCAAGAAGCTGATGCTAACAAGAAGAGTCTCACAAACAGTGGGAAGACATAGAAACAATCCCCAAATGAAAGAAAAGGAGGAAACCTCAGAAAGAAAGCTAAATGAAACTTAACTATCAGATACTGAGTTCAAACGATGGTTATCTGGAAGCTCCATGAGCTCACAGAGAATTACTAGAAACTACAGGGAACTACAATGAACTCACTGAAAACTATATCAACATGAAAAGGGAAATAGAAACTATTAACAAGGGCTAAGGGGAAATGAAGAATACAATTTCTGAAGTGAAGAACATAATACAAGGAATGAAAACCAGGCTCAGTGAAGCAGAAGATTGGATCAGTGAGCTGGAGGACAGGACAGAAAAAACACCCAGAAAGAGCAAGAAAAGGAAAAGAGGCACAGAAATAATGAAGAGTGGTCAAGAGAAATGCAGGACAATATGAAACACAGTAATATCCATATAATAGGGATACCAGAAGGAGAAGAAGAAGAGGGGTAGAAAACCTATTTGAAAAAGTAATGATGGAGCACTTCCCTAATTTAATGAGAGAAAAAGTCAAAAATCCAAGAAACAGAGAGTCCCAATCAAGAGGAACCCAAACAGGCCCACCTCAAGACACATCATAATTAAAATGGCAAAATTCCAACACAAAGAGAGAATCTTAAAGGCAACAGAGGAGAAACAGGAAGTAACATACAAGGGAGCCCCAATAAGGTTAGCAGCTGACTTCTCAATAGAAACACTCCAAGCCAGAAGAGAATGATAAGAAATATTCCAAATAATGAGAACCAGAGGACTACAACCAAGGCTACTTTACCCAGCAAGGCTCTCAATCAAGATAGAAGGCCAAATAAGGAGCTTTCCAGACAAAAGAAGTCTAAAAGAATACACTTCCACCAAGCCAGCTCTGCAAGAGATGCTAAAGAGACCAACTACTTTAAGAAAAGGAAGGAAAAGAGTGTGAGAGACAGAGGGGAACACAGGTACAAAAAATGGCAATGAATAAGTACCTATCGATAATAACCTTAAATGTAAATGGATTAAATAATCCAATCAAAAGACATAGAATACCTAAATGGATAAGAAAGCATGACCCACACATATGCTGCCTACAAGAGGCCCACCTCAGGACAAAAGACCTAAATAGACTGAAAGTGAAGGGCTAGAAACAAATTTTCCAAGCAAACAAACAGCAAGAAACCCAGGGCAGCAATACTCATATAAGACAAAATAGATTTCAAAAAAGGACCATAAAGAGAGACCCAGAAGGCCACTTCATAATACTCAAGGGAAGAATCCATCAAGAAGATCTAAACATTGTAAATATATATGCACCCAACATAAGAGCACCAAAATACATAAAGGAAATCTTGGAGAACTTCAAGAAAGATATTGACAGCAACAAAATTATAGTAGGAGATTTTAACACCCCACTATCAAAAATGAACAGATCTTCCAAACAAAGTATCAACAAAGATATTGTGGCATTGAACAATGCCCTAGATGAAATGGACTTAACTGATATATAGAGAGCCCTTCATCCAAAAGAAACTAAATACACATTCTTTTCAAATGCACATGGAACATTTTCAAAGATAAACCACATGGCAGGACACAAAAGAAGCCTCAACAAATTCAAGAAAATTGAAATCATATCAAGCATTTTCTCCAACCACAAGGGATTGAAACTGGAAATCATCCCTAAGGGAAAAGACCCAAAACACTCAAAAGCATGGAGATTGAATAGCATGTTGTTAAACAATGAATGGGTCAAGAATGAAATTAGGGAAGAAATCAAAAAGTTTCTGGAGACAATGAAAATGAGCTCACAACAACCCAAAACTTATGGGACACAGGAAAGGCAGTCCTGAGACGGAAGTTCATAGCAATACAGGCCTAGCTAAAAAAAGATAGAAACATTTCAAACAAACATCCTAACCCTATGCCTGCAAAAGCTGGAAAAACAACAACAAAGACAGCCCAGAGCAAGTAGAAGGAAGGAAATAACCAAGATCAGAGCAGAACTAAATGACATAGAGACTAAAAGCACAATTCTAAGGATCAATGAATCTAGGAGTTGGTTTTTTGAAAAGATAAACAAAATAGACAAACTTTTAAGTAGGCTCATCAAGAAAAGAGAGAGGACCCAAATAAACACAATCAGAAATGAAAGAGGAGAGATTACAACTGATACCAAAGAAATAGAAGGGATTGTAAGGAATTACTATGCAGAGCTGTATGCCAAGAAATTTGAAAACCTAGGGGAAATGGACAAATTTCTAGAAAGATATAATCTTCCAAAACTCAATGAAAAAGAGCAGAAAACCTGAACAGGCCAATAAGAGCAGATGAAATTGAAGGAGTAATCAAAAAACTCCCATCACACAAAAGCCCTGGACCAGATGGTTTCACAGGAGAATTCTACAAAGCTTTTAAGGAAGAGCTAACCCCTGTCCTTCACAGACTTTTCCAAAAAATTCAAAATGATGGAAGACTCCCCAACTCTTTTTATGAAGCCAGCAACATCCTAATCCCCAAACTAGATAAAGACACAACAAAGAAAGAAACCTTCAGGCCAATATTGCTGATGAACATAGACGCTAAAATCCTCAACAAAGTATGGCAAACCCCATCCAACAATATATCAAAAAGATCATACACCATGACCAAGTGGGATTCATCCCAGGGATGCAAGGATGGTTCAATATTTGCAAATCGATAAACAAGATGTCACATAAACAAAAGACAAAAATCATATGATGGTATCAATAGACGTGGAAAAAGCATTTGATAAGGTATAGCACCCATTTATGATAAAAACACTCAGCAAAGTGGAAATACTAATTCCTCAACATAATAAAGGACATATATGTGAGACCAATAGCCAATATCATTCTCAATGGATAAAAACTAAAATCATTTCCACTAAGATCAGGAGCAAAGCTAGGGTTTTTAGGCAGTGATGAAAATATTATACCACATTTCTGGAAGCCAAACAGGACCAAGTAAAAACATGATGACTCTTGAGAAATTGATAAGCAGAACAAACCAGGAATAGCTTACCAACATAGGGAGCCTGCTCCAGCCACCCTCATTTTGCCACCTCAGGCTGCTCTAACACCATCTCCTCCATTGCCTTGCTGACTCTGAGTGGGTCTCAGCCCTGATTCCTTCACATATGAGCTGAGGATACAGGGATCACTACCCTCCAGAAAAACAGCCAATGAATCATAATCAGGATCATACTCTTCACTTGGCCCCTCACAATTGAGATTAAATATAAAGATGTTTCTACCCTTAGTAAGACAACCATTTGAAAACATTCTCAATCATTCACTTTAAGTTTTAAGGGAGGTGAACAATATTAAAGGAGGTGAACAGCTTGTTTCTTTGATCTGTCAATCCAAGGCAACTTCTGATATCTTCAAGTGAACATCAACCATGGAAGTTTTGGCCAAGCACCAAGCTGGAAAGTGTCACAGCAGTCACTAAGCCTGTGCAGTCTTAGGTACACCCTGGTTTTCAGAGGAAAGTGAGAAGCTGATGAAGAGGACAGGATACAGTGTCAAGTCTGTGAAGAAGCTAGTGACAGTCACACAGAGGAAAGGTAGGTAATTCATATTCACAGTCCTCAGCACTGTACCCACCCCAGTCACGTCATAGGTGAATGGTGCTCATGTCCCAGAGTAAAGAGGGGCCACCCACACATGTAAACAGCAAAAAGTGTCTGTTCTGCTGGCGGAGACAGATGGAAGAACATGAATCTTTGAAAGTCAGATTTATGCATGATTCTTATTTTATTCCTTGTGGGTTTAAAAAAGTTTCATAAGAAATATGTTATTTTTGTAATCAGATTTAAAATGAGGACTATTTTAAAATGCGCAGGGATTTGATCCAGAGAAACTGGAAGTAAGCCTATTCCCCATCACCTCTTAGCTTTGTATTTTTGGGGAAATCATTAAATCTTTCTAAGCTCCAGTTTCCTCAATTTACAATTACTATTTTAATAACTATTGCCTTACCAACCGTTTGGAGGCTTTGGAAGACTCAAGTAAGATAATGAATATTTATAAAAATTAACTAAAAATTACCAAGAACAAAAAAAAATGACATGACTTTGAACAACCTGCTCATGTTCTGGAAGCCACTTACAAGGCTTGGTCTCAGTTGACTACAGAAGGGAAGAAGAGTGGACAACCTCAGGAGTGGAAAGAACAAGGTTTTCGAAGCCAGACAGATCAGAACATAATGCCCAGCTCTGGAACACACCATCAGTATGACTTTGGGCAAACTACTGTACCTCTCTGAGTCTCAGTATCTTCATCTATAAGATGAAGAAAGGAACACTATCAGTGTAGGTGGGTGAACACTGAACACTAGTGAACACTATCAGTGAACACTATGTGTAGGTGGGTGCTGAGAATTAGAATAAATGCATATTATTTGACTAACCCTTTGGAAGTAGCTATTATTATTCCCTCTTGCTCATAGGACAAGGAAGTAGGACTCTAGCCATATTACTCTTATATTGAAAGAGTATATAACCAAAATTTTCCATAAATCTTCTTAGGTCAACTAAGTTCTCTCCATGAAGCATGGATTGGTTAAGGGAAAGGTGGAGCCTGCCTATCATTTCTTCCAGAACAGTTAGCTATGAAAGCAAGAGCCAAGTACAGTAGCAAGTGGATAGCTATATCGTGACATCCTGCTTTCTTGGCCCCAAGGACCTAAGAATGGGATGAAACCAAAAGAATACAAGTTGTTCACAGGAATCAGTTGTGTTTAGCTGCTTACATACTACAGGTGGTAAAAACAGGCGTAAAACAGTAGCTGTTGCAATTACAGGGACAAATTAGCACCACAGAGAGACTAAAGTAGAATTACAGACATCAAAATTAATTTCACCACACTGAAAAAGGCTACAAAAAGAGTCAGAACACAGTCCAATGGAGAGGACAGTGATAGAACCTGGTCTCAGTGGTAGAGGCATCTGGGACTGATTCAAGGAAGCAAGGCAAGGCACCAAAGTGAGATAGGGTATGTGGTGAAATAGCTACAATGTATAAAAGCTACAGAAACTGTGAAGAAGAAGAAAGACCACCCCCCACCAGATTTATGACTTAAAACTGGCAGAGACCAGTTAAACCCAATATGGTGATTAATTTCACCCAACAGTAACCCCTTGCCTCATTATAAACTCGTTGTAATATGTTAACATGCTAAACAACACACCCTGCACTGCCATGATTGGAAATAGTAAGCCCATATAATGAGGGCTTACTATTAATAATATTATTAATAATATTATTATTATTAATAATAATCTGCAACCCTTTTCTGGGGAGATTTCTCCTGGATATTCCTCTCCCTCATTGAATACCCTATCCCCCACCCTTATTAAATGAACCTTAGTAAAGGAAGAAGATTCTGCTAAAGGGAAGGCTTCTCTCTCTGTGCCTCACTGCTTGACTAATAAGCTCACTTGTACTTTAAACTCTATGCTGACTTGCATTTGAATTACTTCCTGCACAAAGACAAGAACCCACAGTGGGTCACAGATACCTCGTGAGCCCAGACCCCCAGAAAACCCCCAGATAGGTATATCACAAGGAACCAGTGATGTCATGAAGCTCTGTTCCTCAGCACTCAGTTTCTAGAAACCAAGTCACTAGAGGCAGGAGGAAGCTACAAGAAGCCACATGCCACTCTGAGTCAGGTAGGCTGGAGAGTCTCAGGCTGTCCTGGAGGATTTGGGGATCAGGACACTCTTTGTGATGCAGCTGAAACACAGGGTGGTGGGGAGAGCCAAGAAATCTTACGCTTCTTATTATGAAGCCCTACCCTCTGAACTGTTTAAGCTGACTCTGAATCACACTCCAAAGACAAAGAGCTGACTATTAAATTTCCTGAAGGATGGAAACAATATTCCTTTGAAAACCTCTCCTCCCACCCTCCCCCCATAAGAAGTTCCTTCTATAATTTGAATTACATATATAAAAGTAAATTTCAGCTGCAAAGTGTCATGCAAATGTAAGGTGGTTTTATTGCTATTATTATGACTAATGGGGTTCCAGATGTCCCATCCCAGTGTACAAAGGACAAAGCATTCTTAGAGGCACAAAATACTTGGATGTCCATCCTAATGAATAAAATGTTATTTACCACCATGGCTTTTTTCTGATCTTCAGAGACTTCATAATCTTTTCTGGCATTTCCATAAAGCCAAGAAGCTGCACTCTTTTTAAGCTAATTGCCTGGAAAAAGCATCCTGCCTTTCTTATATGCAGAACGTAAGTGTCTTCCTGTTTAGCCGTGGCAAAGTACTAAATGTGAGCCACTGAAGGCAAGATAAAGATAAATCCAACTCCATCATCATTTCCACTCTGATTAACCAGGCTGCAGCCTCTGTGCTCAAGCTTCCTGAATTTACTTCAGTTAGGTCCCTCGTTTCTGTGCACAGCTTACATGTCACGCACAACAATGGTCATCTGATTGCAAGTCCCCTCAAATCCTTTCTACAGCCTCCTTCTGACTGTACGAATGAATTGAATTTTCATCAAAATGGCATGGGTAGCATTTTTCTCTGTTCTTTGATGAGCCAGTGATAAAAGACTCCAAACACACAAGGTGCTTGTTCATTGGACCACCCATTTGTTCATTCTCTCACCAAATATACACTGAGTCCTGCTATGCATAAGTCAGCTGGAAATAAAAAGATGGAAAAGACACAGACCCAGCCTGGATTTCTTGCTGACCTAGACAGAGAGTATGACCATCTTGTTTCTCAGGATATGTGTTTGATCTTTTAACTGGTTGTATATTCCATAAGATTCAATGTCCAGAGGAGAGTGGTGAACCTAAATCAAGGGGTAGACCGAAAACAGTCAAGGTGATTTAAATAGTCTACTAAACCCTGGTCCACACAATGAAATCAGAGCAAACAGGTTCAGATAACCAGTTAACACACACCAATGAATGGATAATACAAAAGGAACAAATATGAGAATCACAGTTCATGAGTGAATCTTGGACTAAGGCAACAGGGCTGACAAGAAGGCCTTGCTCATAGCCACCCTCTGCCTAAGACAGCCTACCTCCCCATCTCAAATCCACCTTACTCATTCCTACTGATGCTATGAAACAAGTCTCGGCATCACCTTCACCAGGAAGCTCGATCCTTATTCCGTCTCTTCCAGATGGAATTTGGTGCCCTTTCTTGCAATACCTGGTGTGTGTGTGTGTATTTTTATACCACCACATTCCAAATATTGGTATATAATTGTCTATCTGCATGTCTCTCTTCTCCACCACACTGTGAGCTACTTCAGGGCATGGATTTTTTTCTATTACTTAACACAGCGCTTGTTACATTTGGCACATACATATTTGTGGGAAGGAAGAGAAGAAGAAAGGAAGGGAGGGGGTGAAGGTGGAAAGAAGATAGGGAGAGAGGGAGGATTAAAGAAGACTAGAACACTTTTCAGAAGCCTAGGTGCTTGCCCCTTAACAAGAATGCCTTCACTGACTTACACTTCACTTTACTTGGACAGAAACTTTGCAAAGGAGAGCATGCATGTGGTAAATATCCCTCTCTCCTTTAGGTCAAGGGCAGAAAGTTAGCAATGTCAGTTAAGTTTTTTCAGTGTCTCTCTCAGCTAGAAAGACAAGCCATCCACAGTTTGCAGGCTCTCCTTGTCTTTGTGCTTTGAAGGGATTTGGCTATGGGGTTCTTAACGGGATCCAGCCAAATCACACAATTTCATCCTGTCAAAACACACAGAAAATCTTTCTTGGGTAATTTATCATGGAAATACACATGGCAGGAAAGGGGACAGGGAATTAGAAAGAGCAGAGAGAGCCACTCTGAGCCTGCAGTGTTTAGCTGGCAGGATGCCCGCAGCAGCCGTAGCAGCTGGTGGACAGGCTGCCCTGACACTGGGATGGATAGGCTCCTGCTTCCGAGAAGGCCACCTCCTGAAAATAAATAATCATTGTCAGGACAGCCCCATTCCAAGAAGTGTGTTAGCAAAGAACAGCTAAAGCAGTAAATCCCAGCCAATAAGTATGGTAAAGTAAAAGGGGCCGGATTAATTGGTAGCTGCTGGCAACTCCTGATAGATCAGCTAAAATATGACGTACCTTCGATTTCCTCCAAAAAAGTCAATAGCAGGACTGTCACTAATTTAAAGCCAGGGCATGCACAGCTAACTAGTCACTACTAGAGAGAGACATGAGTAGAACATAAATAACTAGAAATTTGAGGCTATCTCCTGTGTCTTCAACATACCTGCAAATATCATGATTCCTCTCTCTTGCACTCCTTCCTAAACACAAGAGCTTATCTCAGGATTAATATTTATTCTATGTAAATGACTTCATTTTGTTTTTATGGGGGCATATGTGACAGTATAGCATGCTGGCACCTCTTGTTAAAAGTAGCATTAACCAATGCTACTGACAAATAGAAAGCTGAAAAATAGAAAGCTGTTGCTATTTGTCAGTGTTCTTTCAAACTAAAGGTGCCAGATTGCACTAGAGTGTCCATGAGGGCAGAGATTCCCATCATTCTTCACTGAGAGCCTGATCTTTGCTGGACAGGATGCTGAGACCCAGAAACGCAAAGATGGAATGCAAAAGGCACCCTGCCTCCAGGCCCTTAGAATCTAGCAGAGGAGATAGACCAGAGTCAGAAATGAAAATTAGCTAAAAGAAAGGCCATTGCACTAAAGTATGGTGCTTTGAAGGCGGCAAGCCCAGAATACCCTGGGATGGGGAGGAGAGACCTGGGCAGGGCCTGGCCTAACAATGGCCCATAGGAAGACACGGTGCCTTAGCTCGCAATCACACAAAAGGCCTCTCCACCGAAATTCAGCTTTTACCCATTATTTTTATGGATTTGGCAACATTTGAAATCATGCAACTTTTTTTTTTTGCTTTTGTATTTCTTATTTGTTCACAACAGTATCTTTTCCAATATGTAGAATTCTGTAAAAGACAAATACGGGCAGTTTGAAAATCCACTGGCAACAAAGGGAGGGATACTAGATGCGAGGAGGAGTGAGAAGGGGTAGCTTTCAATTGACAAGATAAGAAAGGTTGGCCTTCTGGGTTTTAGACCAAACAAACAAATTAATAATACAAAAATCATCAAAAATCATAAAAAATTCTGCCATTTGTGACAATATGGATGAACCTTGAGAACATCATGCTAATCAAAGTAAGCCAGACAGAGAGACAAATACCTACCATGCAATCACATGGAATCTAGAAATTTATATGTGGAATCTAGAACTGTTAGGTACAGAGAACAGACTGGTGGCTGCTAGAGGCGTCCAGTGGGTGAGTGGGTTAATGAGTAAAGGTGTAAAGGTCATAAAAAGGTACAAACTTCTAGCTATAAAGTAAATAAGTCATTGGGATGTAATGTACAGCATAGGTACTATGGTTAATAATACCGAATTTTATATTTAAAAATTGCTAAGAAAGTAGACCTTAAAAGTTCTCCTCACAAGGAGAAAGGTTTTATAGCTCTGTATCGTGATAGATACAAACTAAATTTACTGTGGTGACCATTTCAAAATGCATGAATACATCAAATCACTATGTTGTACACCTAAAACAAATATAATATGTCAATTATATCTAAAAAAAAAAGTTAAAACTTTCCAGAATTTAGGAAGGGTCAGGATCTCTTCTATCTCCAAGTTTAATACATATACTACCATCTTTTACTAATAAATAACCAAAATTTTTTTCAATTCATTAAAATGCAGAAAGCACCTTTTTGGGTGAGCAACACTGTCTTAGTTCCTCACGGCAGCTGAAACGAAGCCCCACAAACTGGACGACACACAAGAACAGACACTTGTTCTGTCACGGTTCTGGGCACTAGACATCCGAAATCAGGTGTCAGCAAGTTGGTTCCTGTTTTGGAGGTTCTTAAAAAGAATCCGCTTCTGTCTCTCAACATCTGGTAGTTGGTGGCAATCCTTGGTTGTCCACAGCTTACACATAGGTGCATCACTCCAATCTCTGCCTCCATCTTCACATGGCTTTCTCCCCTATGTGTTTGTGTCTCTACACCCAAACTCCCCTCTTCTTGTAAGAACACCAGTCATTGGGTTAAGGTCTACCCCAATCCAGTATGATCTCACTTTATCTGATTTTATCTTTAAAGTCTCTGTTTATAAGTAAGGTCATATTCACAGGTTCTGGGGTTCAACAAAATTTTTAGGGGAGCACAATTCAACCCACAACAAATACTAACTTTGGTCAGTTTTCAACCATTAACTATGTACCAAAGAGCAGTTTTTCATCTCCCAATACTCAATCCAAGCACACGTTGACAGCTTTCCCTTTTATCTTATTTTTTTCCTGAATATTGCCTGCATGGCTCCCAAAGCCAAGGGGGATTATTCATTTGGCAATAAACAAAGAGGAAAGCATTTTTTCTGAGCTTTTAGCTGAAGAGATGTGTGAACTATTCACTGTTCCCTGCTCTAAAATGGATATGGATGTGTGGTGTGTCCAAGTGTGTTATGCTTGAACATAATATATCTCAAATGGCTCTATTGTGGTTTCTCTATTTACACTCTCATTTTTCTCCTTTCTGTAAAGAATTGACATTCTAGAACACCACACATTTGGAACAAAATGTTCTTTTCTTATTTGGTACCATATCATATTTTGGTAGATAAAAGGTGAATGAAATGCTACGAGTAATATATAATTTGCTCTTAACAAATGGTAGAGGAGTAATGGAGTAATTATGTTTTCAGGAAGGAAAGACTAATTACAGTGGGAACAAAAAATAGCAAAAACCCAATTTTAACTTTAATAACAGAAAATGTCACTAACACATCTGGGTGATTTTGCTTTTTCTTAATAGTAGCTTGAAATACTAACAGTTGGGGACACTATTCCATTTGTACTAAAGTCCCAAACTTTGATTTATAGTGAGTCATCTTCCATTTGGCAGCAGCTTAGAAGAAAGCAGTAGTAGTGAGAAGTCTGGCAGATTTTGCCCTTGAAGTTAAGATATTAAATAAAAATGAAAACTAACCTACCTTTAGACAGAAGTGTGGTACTTAAAGTTGGATGTTTGAGAGACAACCTTGTAAAATGTTTCTCATTAAAACTGATTTTATTAGAGCCCTGGCCAATGTGGCTCAATTGATTGGGCATCATCCTGCAAAACCAAAAGGTCACTGGTTTGATTCCCCATCAGGGCACAGGCATGGGTTGTGGATTCAGTCCCCAGGCAGGGCATGTACAAGAGGCAGTCAATCAATGTTTCTCTCTCACATCAATGTTTCTCTCCCTCTCTTTCTCCCTCTTTTCCCCTCTCTCTAGAATCAATAAAAGAAAAAATCACTGCCCTGGCTGGTATAGCTCAGTGGATTGAGAGTGAGCCTGCGAACAACACAATTTCAGTTTGATTCCTTGTCAGGGCACATGCCTGGGTTGCAGGCCAGTTCCCAGCAGGGAACTCACGAGAGGCAACCATACATTGACACTTCTCTCCTTCCCTTCCCCTCTAAATATAAATAAATAAAATCTTTTTAAAAATCAATAAAATAATGATTTTATTAGAGCAATTAAGAATGTAGAAAATGATACAATATTTTAAAAGTTGTATAAGAGATCTATTCTAATCTCCCTTGCTTTCCGGAGCTAGATAAATCTATATATAGCTGTTCCTGGTATATGCTCCACTCATTATCTCTATATATAGATCTGTAGATAGAATATTCACTGTGAACATAGGTCACATTGAATTCTCAAGAGGATTGCATCTTAAAGCCTTGAAACTATAAAACTCCTTAAATAGACTTGGCCCTGGGAAGTGAGGAGTCAGAGATATTTATGTATCTACATATCTATACCTATATCTCTATCTATCTATATACACATAGCCAAACAACAAATATTTACTGAGTATCTATTACATGTAGACACTTTTGTCTGTTGTGGATTTAGCAAAAGCAACAAAAAGAAAAAGTCTCTATCCTTTAAGATTTTATAGTAAGGGAAAAAACCTAACAACAATTCTACTTTCAGCATTGTAGCTAACTACATATTTACATAACAGAAAAATCCTTCTGATATAATACAAGTAGCTCCTGCAGAAGTCACAAAAGCAAACTTTGAAACATACTGTTGATCTCTAATAAAGTAAGAGAATCCTATAGAGAGAAAAAACAAAAAAAGGAACGTGGGATTCAAATCAGAGCATAGCCTGTGAAGCAGAAGACAGGGACAACTGGGAGAAAAGTTTTGAGACCAGGAGCTTTGAGTTTTGAAACTAGTGAGAAGGAAATTGGAAGTTAGTCCTTCCCAGGGGCTCTAAAGCTGGGGACTGTGGGCTCTTAAGTTATTTATGAGAGAATTCAAAGAATCCACGGACTTTATGGAAAATAATTACATCACTGCTGCATTATATATCTGTAATTAAAATGTCCTTTAATTACAAAATTTACACAGCAAATCACATTAGTGTGAGGAATAACTATGTTTTTGAAATTATACTTATTGCATATCCCAATAGAAATCATAGATATTGCATATCCCATTAGAGTATTGCAGATAACTTGAACTGATGTTTATGTTCATTATGACTGTTTTTGTAATTGTGATAGTTCCTAGATAAATCACTAAATCTTATTATGTAATGCAAATAGAAGCACATAAATTAATATATCACACATTTGTTCTTTAGTATTTTCATACCTGTTGTCTCAGCCTGCACTGGGTGCTATAACAAATATACCATAGACTGGGTGGCTGAAAAATAATAGAAATTTGTGTCTCACAGTTCTTGAGGCTGGAAAGTCCAAGCTGGAGATGCCAACAGATCTAGTGTCTGGTGAGAACCTGTTTCCTGGTTCAGAGAGGGGCATCTTCTCACTCCGTCTTCACATGGCAGAAAAACGCAAGGAAGCTCTTTGGGGTCTCTCTATTAAGGGCAATAATGCTCTTCATGGGGGTGACACTCTCATGACCTAATATGCCTAAATCACCAAAGCCCTCACCTCCAAATATGATCACATTGGTGGTTAGTTTTCTACAAATGAGATAGGGAGTCAGGATGCAGACAAAGGCACTCAGCCTATAGCAGCTGTACTTCAATATAATTGTAATCGTTTGTAATCCTATGGGTTTTAGGCAATCAGAAATATTCCAAGAAGGGTTCACAGGCTTCACTGCATTCCAGAAGGAATCCAGACTTCTGCATTACTGAAAGACTGAGCTAGAAAAATGTCTTCCAGGAAACTGAGCCTATAAAGAAATTTACCTTCCTTTGTTATGGCTCTGGTAGTAAAAATTAAGATAATATTAACATTGATGATAGCTACCCCTTATAATTTTACAATCCACAGTCACAGGTCAGCTCAGTCATGGGTACATTCAGAGAAACCCCTAATCCAAAGAGTAAAAAGTGTGTCCTTGTTGGTAGTACTTTTGGGCATATGGCAGAAAAAATGTCATTTCTTCTGGTAAATACATTGAAAACTAGGCCCCTAAGATTTCTCACATACCATATTTTTAAAATAATGAGCTCAAAAAATTGTTAAGCAAATTAAGAAATAAGATATTATAGAGAAGAGTCAGAAGATAATAAAGTCATATTTAAAAAAGTTTTAGCTCCCCTTCTGCCAAGGACTGTAGATATTCAGAATTTCCTGATTCAGAATATAAAATACTCTATATGTTTAACAAAAAGTTTTAAAATGAAATACAAAATAAACAAAAAATAAGAGACTACCAAAATGACCAAGTTGTAAATAGAACCCCCAAAAACATTAGAAGTAAAATATATAAGTATTGAATTTTAAATTTCACAACTGGAATATAGATACAGATTAGACTTAAGACTAAAATTAGACTTTGAATTTAATTAGATACAGATGAAAAGATAATTAACATATTAGAAAGTAAAATTAAAGAATTTATCCTTGATTAAGGACAAATGATAGAGAAATTTAAAAAATAAATTAAAATACAGAGGATAAACTGAAAGAGCCTAACATAGGTCTTGTTGATGTTTCTAAAGTGAGCTGATGCAGGGAATAGAGGAGATTTAATATCCAAAGAGAAAATGGCTGAGAAATTTTTAGAATTTGTAAAATATACCAATTTTCAGATTCAGGAAGCCCAGTGAATTGCAAATTAAAATAACAAAAAGAGAAATATCAAAATGAAAATACTGAATAAGAAACAAAAGAAGATCTTAAAAACAACCACAAAAAACACAGATAATTATGAAGTGAATTGGAATTAGGCCAATGTCAAACTTCTTCAGAGTGAAAGTCAGTACATAATATAATGATCAAATTCTTGAGTGAAAATAACAGTAATTCTAAAATTATATGCAGGAAAAAGTAAAACAGTCTTTATTTGCAGATGACATGATTTATACATAGACAACCCAAAAAAATCCAGCAAGATACTACTAGAACCTTAAATATGAATTCAGCAAAATAGCACAATACAAAATTTAATAACCAGAAATCAGTTTTTATATGCCAATAACCAACTACCAGAAAGGGAAATTAAGAAAACAATCCCATTCACAATTGCTTCAAAAGAATAAAATAGCTAGGAATAAATCTAACCACGGATGTAAAAGACCTGAACTCAGAAAATTATAAGACACTGACAAAAGAAAATACAAATAATTGGAAGCACACAGTGTTTTCATGGAAATGTCCACACTACCCAAAGCAATCTGTAGAGTCAACACAATTTCTGTCAAGATTCCAATGACATATTTCATGAAACTAGAACAAATATTTCAAAAATGCAGACTTCCAGTCAAGAGAAAGATGAAGGCAAATACAGTTCTCCTCTTCACACAACCACAGCAAAATTTACAACCACACTACAAAACAAGTATCACACAGAATTGTCAGAATATTGAGTCATATGGAAGTTCGACAACAAAGAAATGAAAGAATCACATTCATCTAGGCAGGTAGGAGGCTCAGAGATGCAGAGACGTAGGAGGGGCAGTCTCAGACCCAAATGTGGTAGATAAAAATTGGGAGAGATACATCAGAAGCAAGGGATCTCAGCCCCATTCCAGACCACCCAGTCTGGGGTTCTAGTGCCGGAAGGTAATTCCCCATAAATTCTGTCTGTAAGACCAGGTGGATGTTAGAACAACTAGAAAAAGTGTGGGGCTCTTAGGCTCTATTCTTAAAAGGCTCACAAAAGATTTAGGACTTATGCAGAGTCATTCCCTCTGGGCTCCAGCACCGGAGCAGCAGCTGGAAGGGTACCAGTGGCAAACAGGGAGAAACTGACGTACCTGGCATCTCGGTAAGTGCAAGGGGACAGCTTCCTGTACAAAACTCCAGAAACCAGAAAGCAGCATTGTCCCCTTTCTGAGCCCTCCCCCACACAGAGCAACAAAACAGCAGGCAACTCCGTCAACCTGGTTCGCAGGGGTTGCCCCAACCTGGTGATTACTTAAGGCTCCACTGCATCCAACTTACAGGTGCACTTTTCTACAATAGACATGCTACTGAGACAGGGAATCAAAGCAGCTCTACCTAAACAAACACAGGGAAGCTGCCAAAATGAGGAGACAAAGAAATATGACCCAAATGAAAGAGCAGAATAAAGATCTAGAAAAAGAACTAAATAAAATGGAGATAAGCAAGCTATCATATGCACAATTCAAAACACTGGTTATTAGGATTCTCAAGGAACTCACTAGGTACTTCAACAACATAAAAAAGACCCAGGCAGAAATGAAGGTTACACTAAGTGAAATAAAGAAAAATTGCAGGGAACCAACAGTAGAGTAGATGAAGCCAAGAATCAAATCAATGATTGGAACATAAGGAAGAAAGAAACATCCCACAAGATTGTCAGCTGTTTTCTCAAAAGAAACTTTGCCAAGCTAGAAGGAACTGGCAAAAATTCAAAGTGATGAAAGGCAAGGACCTACAACTTAGATTACTCTATCTAGCAAAGCTATCATTTCAAATTGAAGGGCAGATAAAGTGCTCCCCAGACAAATTAAAACTAAAGGAGTCCATTGTCACCAAGCCATTATTAAAGGGAAATGTTAAAGGGACTTATTTAAGAAAGAGAAAAAGATGAAAATGATGAACATTTAGATAGCAATAAGTCCACAACCATCAACAATTGAATCTAAAAAAACTAAGCAAACAAGAAGAACAGAAACAGAATCATAGATATGGAGATCATTTGGAGGGTTATCAGTTGGGAGGGAAAAGAGACAGAATGAGGAAAAAGGAACAGGGAGTAAGAAATACAAATGGGAAGGTACAGAATAGACAGGGGAATGTACAGAATAGGCAGGGGAATGTTAATAGGAAATGGAGTAGCCAAAGAACTTATATATGTGACCCATGGACATGAACTAAGGCAGGGGATTGCTGGAGGCAATGGAGGACCAGGAAAAAAGGGGCAAAGAGGGAAATAATGGGACAACTGGAACAGCATAATCAATAAAGTATATTCTTTAAAAATGTATGTGGAACCACAAAAGGCCCCACATAACAACAGCAAACCTAATAAAAAGAACAAGGGTGGAGGAATCATACTACCTAATATCCAACTTTACCATAAGACCGCAGTAATCAAAACAGGATGGTACTGGCATAAAAGTAGACAAATAGATCAAAAGAACAAAATAGAGAGTCCAAAAATAACCCCACACATTTATGGTTAGTTAATATTCAACAGAGGAAGCAAACACATACAACAGGCTACAGACAGTTTATTCAATAAGTGGGGTTGGGAAAATTGAACAGATACATATAGAAAAATTTAACTAGATCAGCTTCTTACACCACACACAGAAATAAATTCAAAATGAAGTAAAAACTTAAATGCCAGACCCAAAGCATTAAAAATCATAGAAGAAAACATAGGCAGCAAAATCTTAGACATTGCTTGTAGCAATATTTTATCAGATATATCAACCCAGGCAAGAAAAGAAGAAAAGAAAAAGGAAGAAAAGAAAGGAAAAGAATAAACAAATCAAAGTACATGAAACCAAAAACTTCTGCATAGCAAAAGAACACATCAACAAAATAAAAAGACAACCCACAGAATAGGAAAACATATTTGCCGATATATCTGATAATGTGTTAATATCCAAAATGTGTAAAGAACTTACAAAACTCAATATCCCAAAAACAAACAAACCAATTTAAAAACGGGCAAAGGACCTGAATAGATACTTCTCCAAAGAGGACATACAAATAGCCAATAGAGATAAGAAAAAAAGATGCTCAGTGTCATTAATAATCAATAAATGCTAACTAAAACCACAATGAGATATTACCTCACACTTGTCAGAATGGCTATTACCAATAAATCAACAAACAGTAAGTGCTGGCAAGGATGGTAAATAAAGAACCCTAGTGTACTGTTTGTGGGACTTCAGGCTGGTGCAGCCACCCGAGAAAGTAATATGGAATTTCCTCAGAAAGTTAAAAATAGAACTGCCTTTTGAGCCAGTGACTCCACTGCTGAGAATATACCCAAAGAATCCCAAAACAACAATTCAAAAAAATTTATGCACCCTAATGTTCATAGCAAAGCTGTTTCTAATAGCCAAGAGTTGGAAACAGCCTAAGGGCCTATCAGTAGATGAGTGTATAAAAAAATTATGGCACATTTACACAATGGAATACTGTGCAGCAGAAAGAAAGAACTCCTACCTTTTGCAACATCATAGATGAAACTGAAGACTATCATGCTAAGTTAAATACAACAGTTGGTGAAAGACAAATAACACATGATCTCACTTATAAGAGGAATCTAATGAACAAAATAAATTAATGAGCAAAATAGAACCAGGGGCATAGAATCATGGAACAGACTGACAAATGAAAGAGTGGCGGGGGGATTTGGGAACTGATTGAAAGCAGGTGAAGGGATTAGTGAAAGAACATATATGAAGGACCCATGGACATAGACAATGGTGAGGGAACTGATTATGGAAGTGGGCAGTAGGCTGGGTGAAAGGGGGAAAAGTGGGACAACTGTACTAGCATAAACAATAAAATATTTAAAAAGAAAAAATAATTTTTAAAAAGAACATAAAATCCAATTGAAAATGAACAGAAGTCTATCAGTCCTGTTATAGAAGAAAAAACTGATCATAGATATATGAAAAAGTTGTCAATCTTGTCAGTAATCAGGGAAATACAAGTTTTAACTGCAAATCATCAGAAATGCAAAATTAAACCTTGACAGTACCAATTTTTGCTGAGGATGTAGGACAATGGTAACCCTTACACATGAGTGAGCAGGACTCTAACTGAATCCAATTTTTTTACAAAATAATTTAACACTACCCTTGAATCTGGCAAAACTCTATGAACTACAATTCCACTTTTACACATACAGCTGATCCTTGAACTACGAGTTTAGGGATGCTCCGTGCAGCTGAAAAGCCATGTATAACTTTTAATACTTTAGCTGGCCCTTCACATATGCAGATACAACCAACCTTGCGTGAAAAGAAAGTTTTCTATCCACGATTGGGAAACTGTGTGGGGAATGTGAAAATACCATTTTCAATCAACAGTTTGTTGAGTCAGAGGCTGCAAAACCCATAGATAACCAACAGCTGACTATATTTATTGAAAAAAGCCCAGATATTAGTGGATATGACCAGTTTAAACTGTGCGTTGTTCAAGAGTCAACTAGATGTCCTAAACATAGTTGACTAGAAGAGAGCAGTAATAAAAGGAAAGAGCAACCAAATGAAAACAACTCAAACATATATCACCAAGGAAATGAAAAAATATGGCAAATTAATACCAAATATTCTACAGCAGTGAAGTAAATGAACTACAGCTACACACATCAATGTGGATGAATGTCCAAAGAAAAATAGTGAGTGTAAGTGAATCACAGGAAAACACATACAGTGTAATGCTATCTATGTAAATGAAAAGATGTAATTAATAATAAATACAAGTGATACAAAGTGTCATGGACATCCTGAGGAAGAACTGCCTACAGAAATAAGGGAAGGCACCACAGAGAAGTATCATTTGAACCAGACTTCAAACAACAGAAACAATTTCTAGAAAGAGCCAAAGAGGATCAAATACATGTAAATGCAGTCCAGGCTGAGAAACAATGAGCAATGGTATGGATTTTCCTCTGTCCTTCAGAAAACAATGGAACTGAAAAATAAGGCATGTCATGGGAAATCATAACAGCAGAGATTAAAGCTAGAACAGAGAGACACTGGGGCTAGGCAGCCAAGAGGCCCTTGCCTGCTGTATTCAGAGGGATCCCTGTTCTTTTCTTCCACCTTGAACAAGTGCCCTGTCACGTGAGCCACACCCTCTGCTCCTCTCCCCCAACACCACACCTACTCCCATCACTTGAAAGTAACAGCAGATGATGCCACACTATGATGAACAGCACCACTTCCAAATGAGAATGAAATAACACCAATAACATGGATAGAAAAGGCTTGCATTGGCTCAAACCATTCAGCAAACCCCCAAAATTGTGAATCCACCAAGAGAAGGTTCCTGTGTATGCCTGGGGGTATGTCCCTTGAACAGTCATTCTCTCACACACATATCTAATTTGGAATACAGCTCAATAGACAAAAACACTGTGCTTTCCATCTGTATTTCTTCCACACATTTATTAGCACTTAAAGCCAACACAAGACAGGTCGTCATGGAGCCCTGCAGGCATCTCGTTAGACGGCTGCTGCTCCCTCCCAGTGGTGGCTTTCAAAGGTAATAACCAAGTGTTGTGAGACACGATCCAGAAGTGATTAGCTACTTATTTTTATTTTATAGAACAGCTATTCAGTGTTCACTCAAGCACTAAAGTTTTTTAAAACCAAATGGGAACTGTATTCAGTAATATACTCTTAACTGTGTTGAAAATAATTGTTGTTCAAAGTGTTTAACATGTACACAAAAAATCATTGACAATATCAACTTGTACTTCTTTACCACAAATTTTCCCTCTTATTATTTCCCTCCAAATCAATGCTAATACATTTAAAAATAAGAACAGAGAAAAACGCATATTGTGTAACATGACTTAAGGAGAGCTCTACTTATTTCCAGGAAACTGGGGTGGGGGTGGGGATGGGGGGATGTAGGACTTACTTTTCCTTGCTATCTCTTTTTGTACCTAGAAGACTGTAAGCAAGTTGAACTTCTCTGAGCATGAATATTGAGGCTGCTCTTTGTCAGAAAGATGACGTTACTGACATATGATCAAAAGGAGTGACGGTGTATTTTAACTGCCCTAACCATATGCTTTGCTGGAAAACATTTTCTCTTGTTACCAGAGGTACACATGGCTGAGTCCTACCTCAAACAAGTCCCCAGTTGACCCAGGGCCCAGAAATGGAGTAAAGAACTGAGAATATAACCAATAAGTGGGACTTGGGGAGTCAGACATTACCAACATATTATACTCACAGCACAGGTAGACCTAGTTGAGAGCCACAGCCAGAGGCCTAGCTCAAAGCTCAGAAAATAGATCCAGCCAGTCAGGATGCCAAACGGAAGCTGGGAGAACAAGAAGCAAAACTGGTGCACAAATCACAGAACATTTTTGTTATCAGTCCAGAGATTCACCAAGTACACTTTTATTTTATGTCTTGAGAATTTGGAATTCTTGACTTTAAGCATCCTACCTCTCTTTCCTTAAAGAGATGGTCCCAAAGCTGAAATTTATCAGAAAAACGAGACTAACAATTTTAAAAAGTTATCTGAGAAACAGTGAAATAAGCAAATGGAAGAGAGCATCTCAATGCAATGCCAGCCTTTGGCTTCATTAGCATAGTGCTCTAAACACTTAAACTAGCCTTTTGTGGAACCCAATTCATCAACAATAATTAGGGCTATTTAAAAAATTAAGTTACAAAGTGAGATCATGAAGGCTATTTTGATTATAAGTGATAGAAACTCAAGCAGAAATAGTTAAGGCAAAGAAAGTGTACTGAGGTGCACCATGGAACCTAAGTCAGGCATATTCAGACCCAAATAAGAACTCAAAGCAGGAATACATGCATCACCAGGATTCCTCCCCTTCTCTAGTCTCTGCTTCTCTCCATGCCTCCAGCCACATTCTCTCCTCTCAGTGCAGACCAGCAGCTCCAGAGCTGTAGATCTGAAAGTGGCAGCCCTCAGAGACCAACTTAACGCTTTCTCTGACCCCAATGAAGAAGGAACTTTTCGGCCCAGACACAGGCAGATTCAAGCCAATCAACTGTGATCAAGATAGCAGGCTACTTTGGCCCCAGGTGGATCAGGTGTTCAACCTTGCACTTGTCAATGGTTGGTGAAGTAATGAAGTCATGAAAAAAATATGGCCATTTGGGCAGAAACAAACAAAGATAAAGTTGAGGGCTATCTTTTCCAGGAGCAGCAGGTGCTGATCATATAAACAATAAATATCCACCAAACACATATGTGTTACACATATTACACTTACTGGGTTAATAGCACAGTATTTCATTAGGGCCAGAATAGAAACTCAGCTGTCCCTGACTATAAGCATTGTGTCCTTTACACAATCTTCTTTAAGAATCATTGCAACTCCTTCTCCCAGATCAAGATGAAGCTTCTACACTCCTGAGATTCAAAATCTTTTCCCGGAACCCTCAGGTGAGGGCGGTAGCTCAGGCCACACACGCTAAGGTTACCCTGGTTGACAGGCAGGGTGACCGAGAAAAAGAACCAGCTTTCCTGACAGATTTAGTTCACCTTCCAACCCCTGTGCACTAGTTTTGTAACTGTGGGCTCATTGCTGAATTACTCTAAACCACAGTTCCCTCACCTACAAAATGTGGGAAATAATATATGCCTTGAAAGGTTGTATGAAGGTTACATATAATGTACATATGGAGCACTATGCCTGATACATAGTAACTATTGAATTATTAACATGAATGGCTCCCTCAGGACCTCTAAGAGCTGAAGCACACTTGGCCCTGAGACTGTCTTCAGGCCATGTTCCATTTCATACTAACCTATTTCCTTATGAAGAGCTCCCTTTCCTATTCTGTATACCCAGAAGGCATGGTTAATATAGTCCAGTTAGGCTTTCTTTAGCCAATAAAGAAAGAGGATGGGGTGGGGAAGGGCAGTTTTTATTTTGGTTTTCCCCATAGGTTTTCTTACTTTTTCTGAAATGATGCCACAAAATACCCCAAATCCAAAGATGACTTTAATATCTGAGCTAAGAAATAGAATATAGTAGAAACACAATAATACCCTGAAATGTATATGTAGATATATACTTTTATATATAGAAATAGATTATATCTATTATATATCATTATGTTTTATTTATATTTATAATATTATATTTTATAATTGTATTTTATTTCATTTTTTCAATTTTACCTAGTTATTTTTAATGAAGTATTCAGGAAAACAATAGCTAGCACCACCTCCAAATCAAAATTGCGCACCAGGATTTCAGAATATTAATCCCTTTATTGTACAAATGAGGAAACTGAAGTTCAGAGAGGTGAAGTGACTTGTCTCAGGCCACCCAGTTCAAATATCAGGGGCAACATGAAACCTTTATTTCCAGCCAAGTGCCTCTCCCACCTACTCCCTGGGAAGTATATCTAGAGGGAGGAAGGCAGGACCCTCAGAAGGCCCCAGAGGAGAACTGAAAGAGAGCTGCACAGAGGCAGGAGCAAAGAAAATGCCACAGGCAGATCCCATGTCTCTCAAATATATTCTCAGGTAAAAGGGAGGAAAGTAAGCTTAAACCCCACACTCTCTTCTAGCCAGACTTAAGTGACTTGAGAATTATCCATTATTTTGTAATGTCTGAAGCTTTATTAACATAGATAATCAAAAAACAGCTTTTATTAAGGTCCCTCAAATAGCAATAGTAATAGTAATAAAAGAAATAATTCGGCCAGTACATGATTAAAAATGATTCCTGCCCTGGCTGTGTGGTTCAGTGGATCGAGTACCAGCCTGCAAACCCAACGGTCCCCAGTTTAACTCCCAGTCAGGACACATGCCTGGGCCTGGTTGCAGGCCAGGTCCCCAGTTGGAGGTGTGTGAGTGGCAACCAGTCCACGCATCTCTTGCACATTGTGTTTCTCTCCCTCTCCCTTCTCTTCTCTCTAAAAATAAATAAATAAAATCCTTAAAAAATGATTCATATACTCCTGTCTCAATCCCCTATTTATACTCACTTCATCTAGAAAAATCCAAGTGCTTATGACATCTCTGTACACCCCACTCCTTGCTTCCACGCTTCTTCTCCTCCTTACCCTGCTGGCTGGAATTTCCTTTGCTCTTTCCTTGGCTCACTCATCCTTTAAGATATTTAGCTCAGGTACCACCTCCTGCAGGAAGCATCTCCTCATTCATCTTTGGGTCCTAGCCCATCATAGGCCTCAGTGAAGGTGTGCTGACTGCTTCGCGTGGAATGGAGGCAATGTTTTGTTATAACTCAATATTGCAGATCCCCTTTCTCCAATCCTAACCTACTGCAGCCCTCCCAACATCATCTCCTCTAACGACACTTAGGGGCATATAAGTCAGGCCATGTCTGTCATAGGCCACTGAAGCTGTGAAAATGACTGCTAGAAAATGTAGGCTTCCGTTCCTAACAGAGGAGAAAGGAAGTAGAAAGTAGGAAAACATAATGGTGGGGAAGACAAGACAATGTGGGCAGAGAAATGACACAGCAGTACTTGAGGCAGGAAGCAGCCTGGATAACATGAACACATATCTTGTCCAAAACCATTGCTTCTTCTCTTGTCATTTTCAGCAAGCTGCTCCTTGGCCTAGGATTCCTAAGTTTGCAGTCATTCTCAGCAAAGAAAAACAAAAACAAAAACCAGAGGGCTTATGAAGTAAACTTGGCCCATGGCAGCCTCCATATCCAAGATCATTACCCCTTTAAATGACCGCTACCCCAAGTTATACCTGAGACCCAAATGGCATTACAGTAGGACTAGAGGACCAAGTGAAGGCCCTACAAAGCTTGGACTATGCCCTAAGATAGGACTCAAGAAGGCATTAGATAATTTTGAGAAGAGACAGAAGGACAAACAAGTCCGGCTGGCCCAGGTTGGGTGTCCCAGGGCAGAGTTCTGTTCCTCAGTAACTGAAAAAGCCTGCATGTCATACCCAGCACCAAGCTTGGCACAGATAACCAGCTCCAGGACAAAAATACAGGCCAAATCTAAAATTCAAATTTCTCTAATTCTGATTCTCATCTGTACAGCTAACATATCAAGTTTACAAATTTTGGCTGGCATCCAAGTTACCAGCCTAGACCCCGGAGCTCACTACATCTATGGTGTGTATCCTGCTATAGCCAACAATTAGTTCCAGAATGTATTGCAAGCTGCCATTTCCATTCTGCTCAGGGTTACCATGAGGATTACCTTATGCTTCCTTGTAGGAACCAACTATAATGCTTTTGCTAATGGCCCATAGCCTTGACTCATGGAAGACTAGAAGCATTACACAATCAGAGCCCTTGTATGTGAAATTCCTCTCCTTCCCTAAGACCTTAAGTATTGGTGTCCCTTAAAGGCAAAGGGCATATGAGTATGTACCCATTCTATTAGAAAAGATGTTTCTGCTACTCCTTTCCTTTACTGGTATAGATATTTTTATAATTTTTTTAAATCTCCTGGGTTCTACACTTGACTCAACCATTAACCCTTTCTGTGAGCTCAGACAAATCACTAAAACTCTTTGAGCCTGATTCCCTATCTATAAATTGAAGAGTTTGACAAAAAAGTTTTTCAAAGTTCCATCAGCTGATATTTTGATAATTTGGTCTGCTCTCAACTTACAAAAGAACTTTTTCCCTTCATGGACCTGAACCTGTAGTCAAATGAAAAGACAGGAAAAAAATAGCAAGATTGAAAATGAAACATGGTTCAGGCCACAAAGCCACAGGTTAGAGTATCCAAGAAGCAAAAGTCAAGATAAAGTTTGGCATCTGAAGTCAGGCAAGCAGTCAGTCATTAGGAAGCCCAGTGGCCCAAAGAGTAGATCCAGATATTCAGTGAGAGGCTCCTGTGGCCAAAGTACAAGGACATTAAGGAAATCTAAAACAAGAGCTCATATCTAAGTGACATAATGGACTAGAATATGTCTATTCCAAGTCAGAAAATAATGCATTAAAAGACAATGAGAAGTTGGAAAATTGAGAGACATCAAGAGAAAATCAAATCCCAACCATTTCTCCTTCAAAACACTTAATGTCATGTGTGTCAGGCCATGCATGCAACAGGCCACTGTGAAAGCTCTAGAAAATATTGAACGGACAATGTTGGTTCTTCTTCCCATATGGGTTCCCAGAATCTACATGGACAGTGAAAGAAATAAAATCCTAGAACAGTCAGTTCAAAACTTATGGAAGCAAATAAAGGGAGGTCTGTATCTGAGATGCAGGCATCATGAGGCTCATTTTGGAGTACATGTTCTGATGCCTTTTTAAGAGCCCTGGGCTATACCTCTGCAGCTGTGCTCTCTCATTTGTCTGTATTCCCTACGTCATATGGAGCTCCATTTTCTCAGAGTTTGGAGCTTGGAGATGAGAGCTTAACCATTATTTCAACAAATATTTACTAAGTACCTACCATAATTCAAATACTATGCTAGTGTAACAAGGTGTAGGCTGGGAGGTCCAAGAGACCCCCAAAGTGGGATTTGTAACAGGGTTTACAACTTGGAGTGCCCAGGAACACAGGATACCCCCACACACACACACACACACACAAGTCTTGCTGGGGGATAGGATACATCCCCCAGGGCCAATGAGAGTTATTTTGCATATCAATCACAGCAGGATATCTTCAACATATATGCAAAAATGGTTATTTTATGTATCAACAGCAGGCTAGCTAGGGAGATGGATGTGACTTTGACTGGTGATGTAGCTGGAGGTAGCTCCTCTGGTTACCAGGTCTGTGGGAGAGCTTGGAGATGGTTCACTCCACACCATGGGACCACACCTGCCCAGACTAACTATGGCAGCCAAAAAAGGCAGAAAAATATGGGAGTGCTGGCAGGTGTAGCTCATTGTGGGAGGAGTCAGAAATGGGGTTAGAGAGGAGGTTCCAGGCTGAGATTTAAACTAAAGGCCGGCTGCCATGAGGGACAGAGATCATCAGGAGACAATGTGAGACCATGCAGGAAGAAAGGGGGTGAAAGGATTCTCCCTAGTGGGCCATGAGGAGGTGCCATGTGGCTTTGAATTAGGAACTGGAGATTGCAGCAACACAGCTGCAAGACCGAGGGAAAAATATGGATGCACTTTTATTTTCTGGAATCCATTTATCTAGTAGAAAGGATTCTAGAATTAGGCAGTTTTTCTCCTCTTCATTTTCCCCAACAAATTTGCTCTTCTGTTCTATTGTAAGATTGATTTCTGTCTTCAAAATATGTTCATGGGCAGGAGGGCTTTCTAGTGAAAGTGCTGGAAATCACTCACAAACATCAGGCATCTTTGGGAGAAGTGAGGCTCTTTTTTCAGGTCCTCACAGGAAGCAGCACTACCTGCCATCTTCCTGATTTCCAATTTTAGATTGTCCTGTCTGTTTGAAGCTTGGGTATGTGAATTCTGATGAGTTTGTGCAGGCTTTTAAAGTCTGCATGGTTTGAGGAGAAGGAGTAGTGACAGCTGATTGACACAGGAATGGCTAAGGAAGTCAGATTGAGTCAGAAGCCCTAATTCCCCTGAAACCTCCATCTTTGCTGAGTGCTGGCTTGTCAACAATGAGACCGTATTTCAAAGTGATTAGTTCACAGGTATTAGTTCATTGACTCCTCCAGCATCTTGTGGAAGAGGCAGAGGGGGAAAGACCAAGTCCACATGGCAGAAGCAGAAGCTGAGAGTGTGAATGTTTTTGTGACTTAAGCTTAGCCAAAAGAGGGTTAGTGGCAGAGTTTGGGTAAGAACCCAATTCTTTTCCCACTGTATTTGGAGGTACAGAGACCTGGGGATATGTTTTTTAGGACTCTAGACAAAGTTTCCTTTGTTGTACAGTAGCAAGGAATGCAAATGGGATCAGAGAATTAAACACAAAATATCTGTATTTATAAGTAGCAGTCAATGTGCCCTTATATTAAGTTCCTAGTGTTACTGAAAGGAACCCATAGTGCAGGGAGAGCCCAGATACTGTTACTGAAACAATCCCCACTCCCCTGGGGTCTTTCTGGACAGGTTTGTCTTGCCCATCACCAGGTATTAGGAATTATGGCTCCCAATGCCAGAGTTTGGTAAAAAAGGAAAGGAGCTATTTATTCAAAAGTTATACAGGTTTAGAATGATGCAGAATGTTGCCATTAAAATCCCAAAGTCTCTTTAAAACACCCACAAACACATACAGTACTGCCTGCCTTTGCTAAACAAGACCAATCAGGAGGACCGTATCTCAGGAAAAGAAATAGAAGTCTGTAGCTCAGCTAGACTCCTGGTTCCTCCCAATAATCTGTGCTTGGCTAGGAAGATCTCCCACAGTCCCTGGCACCATCAGCTGTGTTGCTGCAATCTTTACTAAGTAGCTGTAAAAGGTGAGATCGACAAGAGAGACTGCCTAGTTTCCCTACTAGCCTTTCCATCCAAACAATTTAGGCCAAATGCTATCAGAGAGAGACAACCTCCTCTGTTATTTCACCCCAGGGACATCTCACTCCATCCTTGGCATTTTATACCGGGCCAGTGTTTGCCTATATGTATAAGACAAATAACAAAGACCCTCACAGAACCAGTCACACTATACACTGAAATATATTGGGCATTACTACACAGGCATAAGGCTGCCACAGTGCCTTTGGAACATTTGTGATCTTTAAAATAAGGCAGCTACACATAGAGGTTTAATTTAGCCCCCCAAACCAAGATGACTTCTACTTATCATATCCTCAGAAACTCAGGAATAGGATCATTGCAAGCATACTGAAGCCTACAGCTGGAAATCATCATAGGATGCATTGCTCTGAGAATCCAACCAGTTTCAGGTAGAGGTAAGTTTTCAAATAAGACAGAAATGAGTAAGAGGCACTAGATAAAGCTAACAAAGTGAGGAAAGGAAACAAAAGGTGTTGGGGGTAGGAGGCTAGATAGATACTTCCATGAGGAAAAGTGCAAAGTTGATGTCTACCTTGGCATGCTTACTCACTAAAAAGTCCCTTTAACTCTTCTTTTGCTCATATGTCCATAGCCTCTTATAGTGTTCCATAACCTGGAGAGTTTCAGAAGAGTTGCAAAAGCCAGAGAGCTGTTGGTGGGGGAATGACAGAGACATATGTGCACGAGAAAAAAAAATCACTGGCCACCTGCAGGACTCCACCCTTGCTACATGTACCAAGAAGGAAAGGTGCTAAAGATTTGGGGATTTCCTCAGCATGCTATGATGAAAAGAGGAGGCAGCTGAGACTGGAAGTGAAGAAAAGCATGTTGAAGAAGTGTATGATGACTTCATGAAAACCAGAAATATTGTAGTGCCATGAGAGAACATCCTGGCACATCAAACTCAGAACTCATGAAGAGGGCCAAAGCCTGACTTAAATAACTTAAAGCTCAGACAACAAATATCCAGTCAAACTCCATCCTGGCCCCTTTAAATTCTGTATTCCAATCAATTCCCCAGCTTCTAAGAGTCAAAGACAAGTTGAGATAACCCAGTCTAATTGTCTTCATTGCAGTGATATGCATCCTGTGGGTTCTCAATGCATATTAAAGAAATTGAATGCATGGCTACAAAATTCTAAATCAGAAACTGGAGAGAGAATTTTTATATGTAAATAAAGACAAACCACAATTTTAGTCATAACCACCTTTTCCAGTGCCTCTGCTAATAATATAAACTCCAGTTGTCAATCAAATGTGTTACCTACAAGCCTATAAGTCAAGAGGTCTTTTCAGTAAGGCATTATGAAAAGCTACTGGAAAAAAATTTGAGATCGATCTCTGATGTTAGTTAGCTTTGCATTTTGGAGCCATTCCTCCCAAAGTCAGCAAATATTTTGTAACCAATCCAAAAGTAAAGAATAAATCTGGGTAGAACCAATACAGCTGAGTGAGAAAATAACACACAACCCAAGTGCTAGTTAGGGCAGACATTTGACTCAATTAGGACCATGGTAAAGGTTGTCCCATGGGAGAGACTAAGCATGAGAAATGCAGAGGCAGACAGACCCAAGTTAGAACTTCTGCATAATGTTAATAGCAAAAAACAATAACTCCTAACCCCAGTCCAAAGCCTATTGATTCTTAGTCTGAAGTGCTGCAATTTGAGATAAAGTTGTCTGGGAAAAGCAACATGGCTTTGGACCTTATTCCAAACCCCAACTCTACGTGGCTAAGCTGCTTCATTCACTGAGTCTGTTCCCTTCTTTTGCTGTCAGTGTTAATGGCCCTATCTGAAGGGCAAGCATGACAGGTCAATGAGGTAAATCTGTGCAAGTCCCTTACCTCAATGTTTACAATATATTGGTTCTCTCACTTCTGAAACCAATGTTCGAAACCGTAATGGAAGGTAGTTGAAGCTGTTGACATTTAGGGGAAAGAGTACAAGGCTAAGAATTAACTACCTGGTTCTCATACCATCTAGCTCTGTGATTTTGAACAAGTCACCTAACCTCCAGATACATCAGCTTTGTCACATGCAAATGAACTATAAAACCTCTGAGATGTCCTCTGGTAACACAGAAATTATGATTCAAAGATGGGAATAGACAGAAGTGCTAGGGAAAAAGTGTCATATCTAGGGCTAATGGGAGACATCAGCCTTGGGGTCCCCCAGAATTACTAAATTGGGTTATAATTGCTATCTCAGGATCTAAAGATTTTGGATCAAACAGAACTACCCTGTATTTTACTCAAAGGTAGTTGGGGTGGAGGTTGGGAAGTGAGAGAGCAGAACAAAAATCCTCCTCCTGTGAAATCATGGCTGCAAGTATCAGATGAAAGAGCCTCCTACCCTACCAAGACAGACTTGAAGGCCACATTGACCCTAGCTGGCTAATTGAGGTCAGCCTCTATAATAGAGTTCGTAGGTGTTCCCCACATGCAATAGATAGGCAGGGTAGAAGCATCAAAGAAGGCAAATAAAAGGAGGCAGCCAGCTTTGGAAGTGTGTTGGCCTCTTACCAACCTTGAACACACACACACACACACACACACACACACACACACTTCTATGGCCCTCATGTTTGGGCAGGTGTCCCTGGCCCTGTTTCTGGTATTATGTGTGCCTCCTCTCTATCAGCCAGCCTATACCATTTCTAAAGCAGCAGCATATCATGGAGGGTCTATGAGAGTTTCATGAGAAACTCAGGTGGGGATGAGAATTTGACTTGGCTGAAGGAGTCATAGCAAGTTCTTCAAACTTCTTGGGCTGAAAGAATAAATAACTTTATAAGACACACATTTAACAGCATACCATAAAACTTCAGAAAGAAGTAACTTTCCCTTACATCTTGCACTGCTCGCACATAAATGCACACAACAACTATCCATTAACCAACAAAAATATCACACTGGGACAATTTCAGAGTAGCATCTGAGAGTAATAAAGTATCTTTTAAAATACTTTATAAACACACAGTTCTCGCTGGTAATCCTTAATGACCCTCTGCCTCTCTGAAATACCTTCAGGCCTATAGCCTCTCAGGAGCTTGTAGGTAGACATTACCAAGTTTGGCTCAATGTCTCCCAAGACCCAGGCCATTCTACACTGTACAGATATTTATGTCTTCACTTTCACCACCATTTGTACCCACTCTACCCCTACAATGGTTCTGCCTGGCCAATTCTGACTCATCCTTAGATCTCAATATAAATATCCTCTTCCCCAAGAAGCCCTTAGTCAACCCCCAAGGTTGGCTTAGGTGCTCTTTCTATGTGCATCTTCATGTATCTTAACATTAGCTGGCCCTACTGCAATTGTATGTCAACTTTTCTATCATCTCCACAAAACTCTGTGTTCCTTGCAGAAAGATACTATATCTCTAGCACTTAACACAGTATTGGCATGTAGCAGTGCTCAACAAATGTTTGTTCAATGAATGAATGAATCTAAACCATATTAATAGTTTTAATAAAAAAACTAATCGGGTCTACTGAGGACAGACCAATATACCTGGTAAAATGAATGTGAAAGTTCCTCAGTGTGAAAACCGGGTAATCTCCCTAGAATTCACAATGAATTAGCTATGTGACTGAGCCAGAGATTGATGCTGCTAAATAGGCAATACCAGAGGGCAGAGGAAAGATTAACAAGGCTAAACCAGCAACTCCTTGTAAGAAAAGAGAATAAGAAATAGCCACTTATAGAGAACCTATGTGCATCCCCTTTAAACCAAATAAAAGCTTGCAAGGTAAGTATTACCACAAGATAAGAAAAACAATGCTCAGAGAAGCAAATGGGTCCATTGGTACTGGCATTTGGACCTGCTGACTCCAGAGTCCACACTTCTTCACTCTTATTGCTTCTCAAATATGATAGGTTTGGATGTTTATTTTCAGGTTAGCAAAATGAAGGCTAGGAAGCTGGGCATCCTGCCTCCTAGCATCCTAGGAAGCTGAGTGGTGGCACTGAATCAATAAGCAAATGAACAGGCATTTAGACCCATTATCTATGCCCAGGAAAGGGGCTCATGTTGCCAAAGATCTTCTTGTCTTTGAAAATAGTTTCAAATCACAGAAGAGAAAGAAAAGTAGAGACGTGTCATGAAAGGCTCCTCTAAATTGATGAATAATAAAACAAAATTATGTTAAAACATCACAGTGTGTACCCAACAACTCAGGAAAAATTTATCCCCCCAAAACTGTCATTATCAACTGGGACATTGGTCACAGCCACAGAGCTCCACCCAACTACCAGCACAGAATCTCCTGCCACCAAAAGCAAAGGTACTGAGAGTCAAGAGAAAACCTTAGAGGAAATGAAGTGCATTTGATTCCCAGTCAAATGAAAATGGTATGGGTGGAACGTCTGGTCAAGATGGAGGCATAGGTAGACACACTGTGCCTCCTTGCACAACCAAAATAAGGACAATGATAATTTAGAAACAACAACAACAAAAAAAAAACCAGTATGGACTGAAAACTGAACTGTATGGAAGTCTGACAACCAAGGGGTTGAAGAAGAAACATGCATCTAGACAGGTAGGAGGAACAAAGTCGGGTGGCTGGGCAGAAAGGGGTCTCAGAAAGTGGTGGCTGGTGGACCCCGAGTGTGCAAGGGAGCAGCTGGCAGGCCCAGCGAGGTGATGGATTGTGGAGGGGCGTGGTGCACAAGGGGGCTGGCAAACCTGGTGGTCCCACATTCACATACAGATAAACTAGGCAAAACCAGGGAGTAAGACAGACCACACAACCAAGGGCCTCGGTGTGGGGAAGTAAAGCCTCAAAACACCAATTGAAAACACCTGTGCCAGGTTGAGATGCTGGGAGAGACTCCCATCCTCACAGAAGAGTTTGTTGGAGAGACCCACAGGGTCCTAGAATATACACAAATCCAACCGCACAGGAATCAGCACCAGGAGGGCCCAATTTGCTTGTGGGAAGTGGGGGAAGAGACTGAAATCTGGCAAGCAAGCACCATTGTTCCCTCTCAGACCCCTCCCCCACATACAGTGTCACAACCCAGCAACTGGGTTGATCCACCCTGGTGAACACCTAAAGCTCTGCCCCTTACTATATAACAGTTGCGCTGAAACAAAAAAATAGCCCAAATGAAAGAACAAATCAAACTAAGCAATGAAGAGATATCCAACCTATCAGAGGCACAGTTCAAAGCACTGGTAATCAGGATGCTTACAGAATGGGTTGAATTTGGTCACAAATTAGATGAAAAAATGAAGGCTATGCTAAGTGAAATAAAAAAAATATAGAGGGAACCAATAGTGATGGGAAGAAAACTGGAATTCAAATCAATGGAGCAGACCAGAAGGAAGAAAAAAACATCCACTCAAAAGAATGAAGAAACAAGAATTCAAAAAAATGAGGAGAGGCTTAGGAACCTCCAGGACACCTTTAAATGTTCCAACATCTGAATTATAGGGGTAACAGAAGGAGAAGAGGAAGAGCAACAAGTGGAAAACTCATTTGAACAAATAATAAACGAGAACTTCCCTATTCTGGCAAAGGAAATAGACTTGCAGGAAGTCCAGAAAGCTCAGAAAGTCCCAATGAAGTTGGACCCAAGAAGGAACACACCAAGGCACATCATAATTACATTAGCCAAGATGAAAGACAAAGAGAGAATCTTAGAAGCAGCAAGAGAAAAGGAGACAGTACCTACAAAGGAGTTCCCACCAGACTGTCAACTGATTTCTCAAAAAAGACCTTATAGGCAAGAAGGGGCTGGAAAGAAGTATTCCAGGTCCTTAAAGGCAAGGACCTATATCCAAGATTGCTCTATCCAGCAAAGCTTTCATTTAGAATGAAAGGGCAGATAAAGTGTTTCCCAGATAAGGTCAAGTTAAAGGAGTTCATCATCACCCAGCCCTTAGTATATGAAATGTTAAAGGGACTTATCTAAGAAAAAGAAGATTAAAAAGCATGTACAGTAAAATGGCAGCAAACTCACAATTATTAACAACCATGCCTAAAACAAAAACAAAACAAACTAAGCAAACAACTAGAACAGGAACAGAAACACAGAAATAGAAATCACATGCAGGGTTAGCAACAGAGCAATCAGAGGGGGAGAGAGGGGAAAAGGTACAGAGAATAAGTAGTATAGATGATAGATAGAAAATAGACAGGGGGAAGGTAAGAATAGTATGGGAAATGTAGAAACTAAAGAACTTATAAGTATGACACATGGACATGAACTAAAGTGGGGGAATGTGGGTGGGAGGGGGGTCAGGGTGGAGGGGAGTGAAGGAGGGAAATGGGACAACTGTAATAACATAATCAATAAAATATATTTAAAAATGAAAATGGTATGGGCCCAATGACAAACAATATTCTTGGCCTGATGGTGATCACCACCCTAAATTTAGTCAACTGGTGAGTTTTTTTAAGGAGCACCTAATTCAATCTTCTGCAACCCATAGATTCACCTTCTAACACACAGCTTGCTTCCCCCCTGAAGCTGGAACACACTGTCTTTGGGCTTTGTCATCTGTGGAAGAAGTAATGCCAACAAAAGCTCTGCTGTTATCACCTAGCTCTGCTTGTCCAAGTGGTGCATGGATGAGTTTCTTTAAATGTAATGCCAAAAGGCCTCCCTTCCCCCTCATAATTCAGCCCACTTCTCCCACCCTCCCCAGAAATTGCCTTTTAAAATGAGAAAACATTCGAGAGAATTTGCATTCTCACTAACATAACCAAGGTCTGCAGATTCTAATATTGCTTGCCTCATTCGATCCTTATGACAATACAGTATGTACTGAGAGGCAGCATGGAAGAATGCTTGAAGCCTTGGAATCAGACCTGGACTGAAAGCCTCAACCTTTCACCCAGGCAAGATTCAGTTGCCTCATATGAAAAATAGGGATCATGATATCTATGTTTGTTCAATAAATAAAAACTAACATTATTTTGGGTGTTACAAATTTTAGACATTTTTAGAGCTAGAAGACCTGAATGATTAAATGCATGACTCTGAAGCCAGACAAAGATACCAAGAACTGTTCTGTAGAGAATTGGGAGAATAGGTGAATAAGGGTGGTATGAAGACACAAGTGAAACTAATGCCAGATCTATGGGGATCAGAGTCAGGAACTCATAGAAGCCAACAACAGCAACAAAAAAAAAAATGGAGACAGGATGAGGGGATGCGGGGCCATCCAACTGACCAACAACCCATCAGATTTTAGTTTGTCTTATAGTCATTCCTAAGAACCGATTTCCCCTTGGCAGGCAATAGTTATTCAGCACAGATCTATGTCATATCATGAGCAAGAGAATAGTCTTAGTACACTTGGAGTTGCAGTAAGTTCCTCCCAGACTTTGGCAGAGGACTTGAAAATACTCTGAGACCAGAACTAATAAAACTCAACACATGAGGTGTGTAACAGTCATGCAGAGAAGTGGCCCACCATGGGAAGCAGTTGCTAAGTATATTCTCCTAGAAAGAAAGGAACAAACAAGAGGAGGAAGAGAAATCTCACACATACACACATGCATGCATACATACATACATATATACATACATACACACAAGTGCACATACAAGTTTCCAAATCAAAAGGCCCATTGAGTGTCCAGCAAAATGAAAGAAAAGTGACCCATACTTAGGCACATTTTCATGACATTTCAGAGCACTGGAATTGAAGAGAAATATCCATAATGCTTCAAAAGGCAAAATTGAACAGTGCTTTCAAAATTCTGAGGTAAAATTATTTCCAACCAAGAATTCTAAACATATCCAAACTAAGATCAAAATGTAGGATAAAGTAGACATTTTCAGGGAAGGATGGCATAATATTGGGAGGTAAGAGGTAGCTTCCAGTTTAAACATTTAGATTTTATTCTCATAATTAGAAAGTCACTAGAAAATTCTGACCAGAGGAGTGGCATGATCTATGTTCAATCTTGTAGTCTATTTTATCTGATATTAGCTCTTATAGTCTATTTATCCAATATCTTATCAGTGTGCACTCTTATGGTTGCTGTTTACAGCATATCTTTTTCCATTCTTTTGCCTTCAACCTATTTGTAGCTTTGAATATAAATTGTTTCCTGTAGGCAACACATAGTGGCAGCATGTTTGTTCATTTTTTTAATCCACTTGACAATCCCCTGCTTTTGATTAGTTTACTACAGTAGCATTTAATATTATTGATATGGTTGAAAAGTCAATTACAATTCTGATTTAGTTTTCTATATGTCTCATAGCTGTGTTGGTCATATATTCCTCCTTTACTGCCCCTGTGACTTAAGTGGATATTTCCTAGTTTGCCACTTGAATTCCTTTAGTGATTTTTTTAGATATTTTTAATTCATTTCTTAGTGATTGCTCTACAGAATACAATGTACATCTTAACCTATTAGAATCTACTTCAGAATTATATACTTTTAGTTCCAGTAAGACTTTAAAACTTATCCATATATTGCTCCATTACCTCTACTTTTTATGTGCTATTATTATTATATATATATGAATGCCTATATATGTTACAAAACCAAAAATACATTGCTGCAATTACTCCATTTTATAATATTGTCTTTTATGTAAGCTTAGAGAAGGAATAAGAGAATAAATATACAGTGTTTTTAAAATATAGTTTTTGTTTTGTTTTAATTTTTTTTAATTTAACTTTTGTTCAAGTACAGTTTTCTTTCTTCTATTCCCAGCCCTGAACCCCCCCAGTGCTCCCCACCCCCCTCCCATCTCCTCCCCCCGTCTTAGTTATTGTCCATGTGTCCTTCATACTTATTCATGTGAGTCCATCCCCTTTTACTCTGTGCTTCTCTCCCCTCTACCCTCTGGACCCTGTCAGCACGTTCTGTATTTCAGTGTCTTTGGTTACATTTTGCTTGCTTGTTTGTTTTGTTGTTTACATTCCTGTTAAAGGTGATATCATATGGTATTTGTCTTTCACTGCCTGGCTTATTTCGCTCAGCATAATGCTTTCCAGCTCCATCCATGATGTTGCAAAGGGTAGGAGCTCCTTCTTCCTTTCTGCAGCATAGAATTCCATTGTGTAAATGTACCATAGTTTTTTGATCCAGTCATCGACCGATGGGCATTTAGGTTGCTTCCAACTCTTGGCTATTGTAAATTGTGCTGCTATGAACATCGGGGTGCATAGGTTCTTTTGGATTGGTGTTTCAGGGTTCTTAGGATATACTCCTAGCAGTGGAATTGCTGGGTCAAAAGGCACGTCCATTTTTAGTTTTCTTAGAAAATTCCATACTGCTTTCCATAGTGGTTGTACCAGTCTGCAATCCCACCAACAGTGAACTAGGGTCCCCTTTTCCCCACAACCTCTCCAGCACTTGTTGTTTGTTTCTTTGTTTATGATAGCCATTCTGACTGGTGTTAAGTGGTATCTCATTGTGGTTTTAATTTGCATCTCTCTGATAGCTAGCGATATCGAGCATCTTTTCATGTGTCTCTGGATCCTCTGTATGTCCTCCTTGGAGAAATGTCTGTTCAAGTCCTCTGCCCATTTTTTAATCGGGTTGCTTGTCTTCTTTGAGTGGAGTCGAGTGAGTTCTTTGTATATTTTGGAGATTAAACCTTTGTCTGAGGTATCATTGGCAAATATGTTTTCCCAAACAGTTGCTTCTCTTTGTATCTTGATACTGTTTTCCTTAGCCATGCAGAAGCTTTTAATTTTGATGAGATCCCATTTGTTTATTCTTTCCTTTATATCCCTTGCTCTAGGGGACGTATCAGTAAAAATATTGCTGCGTGGAATATCTGAGATTTTCTTGCCAATGCTCTCCTCTAGGGCTTTAATGGTTTCACGGCTTATATTTAAGTCTTTTATCCACCTTGAATTTATTTTGGTGTATGGTGTAAGTTGGTGCTCAAGTTTCATTTTTTTGCATGTAGCTGTCCAGTTCTCCCAACACCATTTGTTGAAAAGGCTGTCTTTACTCCATTTTATGTTATTGCCCCCTTTGTCGAATATTAATTGACTGTAGAGAGTTGGGTTTATTTCTGGGCTCTCTGTTCTATTCCATTGGTCTATGTGCCTGTTTTTGTGCCAGTACCAGGCTGTTTTGATTACAGTGGCCTTGTAATACAGTTTGATATCAGGTATTGTGATCCCTCCTACTTTGTTCTTCTTTCTCAAAATTGCAGCTGCTATTCGGGGTCTTTTATGGTTCCATATAAATTTTTGAAGTGTTTGTTCTATGTCTGTGAAATATGCCATTGGTACTTTAATAGGTATTGCATTGAATCTGTAAATTGCTTTGGGTAGTATGGACATTTTGATGATGTTAATTCTTCCAATCCATGAACACGGTATATGTTTCCATTTATTTGTGTCTTCCTTGATTTCTTTCTTCAGTGTTGTGTAGTTTTCTGCATACAGGTCTTTTACCTCCTTGGTTAGGTTTATTCCCAGATATTTTATTTTTCTTTTTGCTATATCGAATGGGATTTTTTTCCTGATTTCTGCTTCTGCTGCTTCATTGTTGGTATACAAAAATGCCTTTGATTTCTGGATATTAACTTTGTATCCCGCTGTTATGCCAAATTCATTTATTAGTTCCAGCAGTTTTTTGGTAGAGGCTATAGGGTTTTCCATGTACACTATCATGTCATCTGCAAACAATGCCAGTTTTGTTTCCTCCTTTCCGATTTGGATGCCTTTTATTTCCTTTTCTTGTCTGATCGCTGCAGCTAGAACTTCTAATACTATATTGAATAGAAGTGGTGAAAGTGGGCAACCTTGTCTTGTACCTGATCTTAGTGGAAAAGCTTTTAGTTTTTGCCCATTGAGTATGATGTTGGCTGTAGGTCTTTCATATATGGCCTTTATTATATTGAGGAATGTTCCCTCTATTCCCACCTTGCTGAGTACCTTTATCATAAATGGGTGTTGTACCTTATCAAAAGCTTTTTCCGCATCTATTGATATGACCATGTGGTTTTTGTCTTTGCTTTTGTTTATTTCGTGTATTACATTTATTGATTTGCGTATATTGAACCATCCTTGCATCCCCGGGATGAATCCCACTTGGTCGTGGTGTATGATCTTTTTGATATATTGTTGGATGCGATTTGCCAATATTTTGTTGAGGATTTTAGCATCTATGTTCATCAGTGATATTGGTCTGTAATTTTCTTTCTTTGTTGTGTCTCTATCTGGCTTTGGGATTAGGGTGATGCTGGCTTCATAGAAAGAGTTGGGGAGTTTTCCCTCCTTTTGGATTTTTTGGAATAGTCTGTGAAGAATAGGGGTTAGCTCTTCCTTAAAAGCTTTGTAGAATTCTCCTGTGAAACCATCTGGCCCAGGGCTTTTGTGTGATGGGAGTTTTTTGATTACTTCTTCAATTTCATTTGCTGTTATTGGCCTGTTCAGGTTTTCTGCTTCTTTTTCATTGAGTTTTGGAAGATTATATTTTTCTAGAAATTTGTCCATTTCACCCAGGTTTTCAAATTTCTTGGCATACAGTTCCGCATAGTAATTTCTTACAATCCTTTCTATTTCTGTGGTATCAGTTGTAATCTCTCCTCTTTCATTTCTGATTGTGTTTATTTGTGTCCTCTCTCTTCTTTTCTTAATGAGCCTACTTAAAGGTTTGTCTATTTTGTTTATCTTTTCAAAAAACCAACTCCTGGATTCATTGATCTTTAGAATTGTGCTTTTAGTCTCTATGTCATTTAATTCTGCTTTGATCTTGGTTATTTCCTTCCTTCTACTTGCTCTGGGCTGTCTTTGTTGTTGTTCCTCGAGTTCTTGCAGGCGTTGGGTTAGGTTGTTTGTTTGAAATGTTTCTATCCTCTTTAGGTGAGCCTGTATCGCTATGAACTTCCCTCTCAGGACTGCCTTCACTGTGTCCCATAAATTTTGGGTTGTGGTGAGTTCATTTTCATTTGTTTCAAGGAGTTTTTTGATTTCCTCCCTAATTTCAATCTTGACCCATTCATTGTTCAATAGCCTACCATTCAGTCTCCATGATTTTGGGTGTTTTGGGTTTTTTCCTGTGGGGTTGGTTTCCAATTTCAGTCCCTTGTGATCAGAGAAGATGCTTGGTATGATTTCTATTTTCCTGAAGTTGTTGAGACTGGTTTTGTGTCCTATCATGTGATCTATCTTTGAAAATGTTCCATGTGCGTTTGAAAAGAAAGTGTATTTAGTTTCTTTGGGATGGATGGCTCTATATATATCAATTAGGTCCATTTCTTCTAGAGTGTCGTTTAATGCTGCTATATCTTTGTTGATATTTTGTTTGGAAGATCTGTCCATTTTTGACAGTGGGGTGTTAAAATCCCCTACTATAATTGTGTTGCTGTCAATATCTTTCTTGAGGTCCTCTAGGATTTTCTTTATATATTTGGGTGCTCCTGTGTTGGGTGCATATATATTTATGATGTTAATGTCTTCTTGGTGGATTCTTCCCTTGAGTATTATGAAGTGACCTTCTGGGTCTCTCTTTATAGCCTTTTTTTTGAAGTCTATTTTGTCTGATATGAGGATTGCTACCCCGGCTTTTTTTTCATGTCCATTTGCTTGGAAAATTTGTTTCCATCCTTTCACTTTCAGTCTGTGGTGGTCTTTTGTCCTCAGGTGAGTCTCTTGTAGGCAGCATATGTGTGGGTCATGCTTTCTTATCCATTCAGCTATTCTATGTCTCTTAATTGGTGCATTTAATCCATTTACGTTTAAAGTTATTATCGAAAGGTACTTATTCATTGCCATTTATGTACCTGTGTTCCTCTCTGTCTCTCTCTTTTCCTTCCTTTCCTTAAAGCAGCCCTTTTAGTAATTCTTGTAGAGCAGGTTTTGTGGAGGCGTATTCTTTTAGACTTCTTTTGTCTTGGAAGCTCTTTATTTGGCCTTCTATCTTGATTGAGAGCCTTGCTGGATAAAGCAGTCTCGGTTGTAGGCCTCTGTTTCTCATTACTTGGAATATTTCCTGCCATTCTTTTCTTGCTTGGAATGTTTCCGTTGAGAAGTCATTAGCCAACCTTATTGGGACCCCCTTGTATGTTACTTCCTTTTTCTCCCTTGCTGCCTTTAGGATTCTCTCTTTGTCCTGGAGTTTTGCCATTTTAATGATGATGTGTCTTGCAGTAGGCCTCTTTGGGTTCCACCTGCCTGGGACTCTCTGCGATTCCTGGATTCGTGTGACTTTCTCTCCCCTCATCTTAGGAAAATTTTCTGTTATTACTCTTTCAAGTAGGTTTTCTATCCCTTGTTCTTCTTCTTCCCCTTCTGGTATTCCTATTATTCGGATATTATTACGTTTCATATTGTCTTGTATTTCTCTTAGACTCTCCTCATTTTTTCTGATTCTCTTTTCCATTACCTCGTCTGTCTGGGAGATTCTTTCCACCTTGTCTTCGAGCTCGCTTATGCGGTCCTCCGCCTCATCAATCCTACTCTTCATACCTTCTACTGTGTTCTTCAATTCAGAAATTGTATTTTTCATTTCCTCTTGGCCTTTGCTGATGGCTTCTATTTCCTTTTTCATGCTGGTATAATTTGTGGAGAGTTCATTGTAGCTCCCCTGTAGTTTCTGGTAGTTCGTTGTAAGCTCTTTGAATTTCCTGATAACCAGTGCTTTGAATTCCACATCTGATAGTTGACTGGCCTCTATTTCATCTAACATTCTTTCTGTGGCTTCCTCCTTTTCTTTCATTTGGGGATTGTTTCTTTGTCTTCCCATTGTTTATGATACTCTTCTTGTTGTCCTCCACTTCTTAAATTGATCTGTTCTGGTTCACTGGGTTTATGGTTTGAACTTCTGTGGTAGGATATCTGTGAAAGTCACTGGTGCAGTCTTCTGCAGGTATCTTGTTGTTCTCCGCTTCCACCAACTCCTTTCTTTATTGTGCGTGTGTGATCAGTTGTGGTGGAGGCAAAGTGGTTTATGATAGCAGAGGGTTATTTTATGTTATTTACAGACACAGTGGGCAGTGAAGAAATAGACAATCTCTTGGCTATGTATAGAGTTAACTGTGCTCTTCAACCCACCTTACCACTTTTAGGAAAGGGTGGGCATAAGTTAAGCGTCTTGTTAAGAAGGGGGTCTCGTGAGTTGTATCTAGAAAGCAATGTGGTTGCAGGTGGTCAGATTTGAGGTAAGGTGACAGTACAGGTTAGTAACTGGGTGTAGCGCGTCAGTAAATAGAGTAATAGAAGTGAGGCACCTGTAAGGTGGTCTAAGGTCTGAGAGATATGTTATGAAGTATTACTATTGTACAGAACAGCCCTTATTTACCCTAATATTAGAGGAACACTCAAGTGATAAATTCTATGTGATCTGTCTAAATGGGGGTTATAGAGCTTGGGTAGTATAGTAAAGGAAAGCACGTGAAGTATAGAAAATCAGCAAAAACACTGTGGAGGAAGGAGCAGTGGGAACCTGTCAGGTAGTACAGTATACCCAGCCAGGATTCAAAAACCTAGCCAGAGGAGCAGGAGAAGGATCATTCCCACGCCCAGAGCGGATACCTCCGCGTTCAGCCTCTGCTTGGCTCCAGGGCGGCGGGGCGCAGCCGAGGGACCTCGGGGGAGCTGGGTGTGGTGCCTCCGGAGCCTTTTGGGATTACTGCGGCCAAGTGCCGCCGCAGGAGCGGCCCTGCGCCACGCGCTACTGCTCCAAGACGGGCTTTCTGCGCGCGCTCCACCAGCTGGTGCCCAGACAGGAGCAGAGACCGGGGTTGTGGAGGAAAAAGCGAGGCAGAAAGACGCTACCGCTCCTGGAGCACTTTTCCCTGTTTAGAAAGAAAAAAAGCTAAAATATATTAATTTTCTTATTTACCCCTTGTGGTTATCTTTATCTCTTCCTATGGACTGAAGTATCATCTGATATCACTTCCTCAGGTCAATATAGTTTCATTCCCACTCCCTCCCTTATGCTATTATTATCAAGTATGTTATATTCCTATACTTTATATGTCCAATAATGCAATTTAATAGCTATTGTTTATTTTAAATTAGAAAAAAATATGTAATGATACCATCTTTTACCATTACCTAGAATTATTTTTACCACTCTATGTTTTTCATGTAGGTTCAATTACTGTATGTCGTCATTTCCTTTCAACCTGAAGAATCTCCTTTAGTACTCTTTATAACCTGCCAAAAATAAATTTTCTTTATTTTTATTTACTTGAGGCTCTTTATTTTACTTTTATTTGAATTTCACTTTTGAAAAGAAATTTATTGAATATGGGATTCTCGGTTGATAGTTTTGTGTGTTTTTCTTCATTTGTAACTTTGAATATGTTGTCACACTGCCTTCTGATCTCCATTTCTTTCAATGTGAGGAAAGCTATTAAACTGGTTGTGATGAGTCATTTTTCTCTTAGTACATTGAAGATATTTCTCTTTAACTTTGCATTTTGACATTTTGAGAATGATGTTCCTGAGTGTGGATCTTTTTACTGTTCAGCTGCTTAGAAGTGTATATTACTGTTTTTCACTAAATTTGGAAAGTTTTCCGTCATGATTTCTTTATATTTTTTCTACACATTTCTCTCTTTTTTTTCTGATTCTATCATTACATATATGTTGGCACATGAAATGGTGTTTCACATTTATCTGAGATTCTCTTCATTTTTTTCATTCTTCTTACCTTTTTGTTCTTCAGATTGTATAATCTCTATTCATCAGTTTTCAAGGTCTCTGATTTTTTTCTTGCCCAATCAAATGTACTATTGAGTTCCTTTAGTAAATATTTCCTTTCAGTTATTATACTTTTCTTTTTTGTATATTTTATTAATTATGCTATTACAGTTGCCCATTCTTCCCTCTCCTTTATTCTCCTCCACACTCTAGCTGCCTCCCCACCACCACCACCAGCATTCCCCCACCTTAGTTCATGTCTATGGGTCATACATATAAGTTCTTTGGTTTCTCCATTTCCTATACTATTCTTAACCTCCTCCTGTCCATTTTGCACCTAACATTTATGCTTCTTATTCCCTGTACTTTTTCACTCATCCTCCCCCGCTCCACCTCCCACTCCCTGCTGATAACCCTCCATGTGATCTCCATTTCTGTGATACTGTTCCTGTTCTAGTTGTTTGCTTTTTTTTTAGGTTCATTTGTTGATAGTTGTGAGTTTGTTGTCATTTTAATGTTCATAGTTTTATCTTCTTTTTCTTAGATAAGTCACTTTAACATTTTATATAAGGGCTTTATATAAGGTGATGATGAACTCCTTTAACTTGACCTTATCTTGGAAGCCCTTTATCTGCCTTCCCATTCTAAATTATAGCTTTGCTGGATAGAGTAATCTTAGATGTAGGTCCTTGCCTTTCTTGACTTCAAATACTTCTTTCCAGACCCTTCTTGCCTGCAAGGTTTCTTTTGAGAAATCAGCTGATAGCTTTATGGGAACTCCTTTGTAGGTAACTGTCTCCTTTTCCTTTGCTGCTTTTAAGCAGCAAGCCTTATCTTTCACCTTGGGTAATGTAATTATGATGTGCCTGGGTGTGTGCCTCCTTGGATCCAAGTTCTTTGGGACTCTCTGAGCTTCCTGGACTTCCTGGAAGTCTATTTCCTTTGCAGATTAGGGAAGTTCTCCTCCATTATTTGTTCAAATAAGTTTTCAGTTTCTTGCTCTTCCTCTTCTCCTTCTGGTACCCCTATGATTCTGATGTTGGAATGTTTAAGGCTATCCTGGAGGTTCCTAAGCCTCTCCTCATTTTCTTGAATTCTTGTTTCTTCATTCTGTTCTGGTTGAATGTTTCTTTCTTCCTACTGCTCTAAATCATTGATTTCAGTCCAGTTTTTTTCCCTTCATGGCTGGTTCCCTGTATCTTTTTCTTTACTTCACTTTGCATAACCTTTACTTTTTCCTCTATTTTGTGACCATACTCAACCAGTTCTGTGAGCATTCTGATTACCATTGTTTTGAATTATGCATCTGATAGATTGGCTATCTCTTCATTGCTTAGTTCTATTTTTGAAGCTTTCATCTGTTCTTTCATTTGGGACATATTTTTTGTCTCTGTGCCTGTTACATAGTAAGGGGCAGAGCCTTAGGTATTTGCCAGAGAAAGGCAATGCACAATGCTCTGTTGTGGTGCTGTATGTGCAGGAGAGGTCGAAGAGGAAACAGTGCAGCTGGTTAGGCTCTTGACCGGCTTTCAGTCACTTCCCCTGCTTCCCACAAGCAAATTTGGCCCTTCTGGTGCTGATTCCCAGGTGGGTGAGTTTGTGAACATTGTAGTACCCTGTGGTTTTCTCCATATAACTCTCCTGTGAGGCTGGCAGTTTCTCCTGCTGCCATAACCCCCACAGGTTTTTCCAGTCAGAGGTTTTGGGGCTTTATTTCTCCACATTGGATCCCTGGGTTGTAAAGTCTGTTTTGCTCCCTGGTTGTCCCTTTCATTTTATCCACACACGAATGTGGGACCACCGGGTCCACCAGCTGCTGCCTCACCCAACTCCATCCTCCAGCCACCACCTTGCTGCAAGTCCTCTCCACCCTGGCTGCCCATCTCCCCCCCTCCTACCAGCCTGGATGAAAGTTTCTTTAACTCCTTGGTTGTTGGACTTCTATACAGTTCAATTTTCTGGATGTTCTGGTTATTTTTTTTGTTTTTAAATTTGCTGTTGTCCTTCGTTTGACTGTGCAAGGAGGCCAAGTATATCTACCTATGCCTCCATCTTGGCCAGAAGTCTCCTTTCAGTTATTGCACTTTTCAACTCCAGAATTTACATTCGGGTTTTTTTTTTTATTTCTTGGTTTTTATTATCTGTATTTGATGAGTTATTGTTATACCTCCCTCTCAATTTTTGGTTTCCTTTAGTTCTTTGAACACATTTATAATAGCTGCCTTGTAGTTTCAGTTAGCTAAATCTATCATCTGGGGTTCTTCAATGTTATTTTCTATTGTGTGCTCTTTTGTCCTATGTACGTATAACACTTTCCTGTTTCTTTACATGCTTCATAATTTTTCGTTTAAATTTGTATATTTTAGATAATATGGCAACTCAATATTTATCCCTTCCTCTTTGGGAAGTGTTTGGGAACCTGTTTGTTTTATTATGTGTTTATTTTTTTTTTAGCGACTTGACTGGCCTAACTCTTGAATTCTATTTCCTCCACAGTGCATGGTTTCTTTTCATTTTTCTCCCTTGCTTCCTATTTTCTTTCTTCCTGGTTTCTAGGGGTCACCTTTGGATCTGTGTGAACCACTTTTTGGTCAACATTTGTCCAGAAGCCCCCTTAGCAGTTTAGATCTACACTCTTACCATTATATATGTGTGCTTAGAGACTGCTTTCATAGTTCAGGGAGTTTACTGTTTTGTCCCATATTTAGCCTGGGGCTAGTAGCCCAGTTTTCCTCACCATTCACCATATACAGCCTTGGGTATACATAGTGTCACAGACTACCAGGGAAGAGTGAAATTTTATTCTGAAGCTTGGCTTCCTAGGAATTACCCCTGGCTCAGAGTAGCTTGTTGTTCACCCAGTGTTTAGACAAAGGTTGTGCTTACTCCCCTTGAGCCAGAAGGCTTCCATATTTTGCTAATGGATCTGTATGTGGCTCAGGTCATGCTTTCAAGTCTGCCCCACACTCTGCTTTGATTGTTTCTGAGCAGTTGCAAGCATATATACCCAGCCTTTTGGGTCCTCAGGGACTCAGAAGGGCTCTCCTTGGGTCTCCTTATCTATTTCTTTCCTATTTGTATCATGAAACTACCAGGTATGTATTGCTTTCAGCAAAACCCTAATCATCAACTTCTTCATATTCTGCTATGCATAAATTCAGCTTCCTCAGGTAAGGTTGTGGAGTTATTTTATTTTTAATTTTTTATTGTTTATGTTATTATGCATAAACAATTTGTCCTATGTATGGAGTATGAAAATTGAGTTGTCTCAATTTTCCCCCTTTTCCCCACTCCCGCCAGCCTTCCCTTCCCACAGTTAATCCCTGCACCATTGTTCATATCCACGAGTCATGCATATTTGTTCTTTGTCTAATCCCTCCATCTTCTTTCAACCAGTCCCACCCTTACCCTCTCCTCTTACAGCTGTCAGTTTGTTCTTTGTTTCTGTGCCTCTGATTCTATTTTGCTCATTAGTTTATTTTCTTCCTTAGATTCCAGTGACAAATGACATCATATGGTATTTATCTTTCACCACCTAGCTTATTTCACATAGCATAATAGTCTCTGGTGCCATCCACACTGTCTCAACAGGTAGGATTTTTCTTTTTTACTGTTTCATAGTATTCCATTGTATAAATGTACCACAGCTTTTTTATGCATTCATTTACTGATGGACATAGGCTGTTTCCAAATCTTGGCTGTTGTAAATACTGCCGCTATGAACATAGGAGTGCTTATATATTTTTTGGATTGCTGTTTCAAGATTCTTCAGACATAAGTAGGGCTGCCTTTAAAGCCTAAATCTTTGCCTGGGAAACACCTCTGTACCCCCTTCACGGGAACTGGATGCAGTGACAGCCCTTGCCATACAAATGGGAGAGAAGAGAGCACCAGTTCTCTCAGCTGTACCTGCCTAAAGGAGTGCTTTTGTGGCACAGACCAAGAGGGCTGGGGATATATAAGAGACACTGGCCTGCCTCTACTAGAATGAAACAGTAGTCCTAGATGCTGGCAGGAGAGAAAGCCCCCTTCTTCTTGGCTATACTGCTCAAAGTAGAGTGGCCATATTAGAGCTCCGTCTCATGGAACTGTGGGAGGGAGAGATGGGGGTAGGCTCCTGTTCAAGTGCCACAGACTCATTTTTCTTAACAAGGTTTGCTAGATTTTCTTGAATAAATGTTTCTCCACTAGATGTATGCTCTGTGGACAATTTCCAGAGGCTTTAAATCCTTTTTATATGTGCAATTTTCATCAGCTAAATGATTATTTTGTTGAGGAAAGAGTCCACCGAACTCTGCGTACCAACATTCCAGAACTTCCAACTCTGACTTATATTTTTTTTGCAAAACTGGGCCATTTTAATGTTCTTTACAATACAATAAATAGTTCTCTTGATGGCTGCAGACATGTAAGCCATTGTAATGTTGTAGTATGCAGAAACATCACAGTCAGGCTTTCCTGATTGGTGCATAGTCTTCAATAATTACGAGAGTTACTTGTATAAAACTGCTGTCATACCAGTCAGCCTGCATCTCTACATCCATCATTTTTAGGATTATTGGTAACCTGGTCATATTTTTCCCAAATAACCTTGCCTCCTTGTGTGACAAGGCCCAACTTGCTCACGTTCACCTCAATGACAATATCATTGGTAATAACACCTGGAGTCATGTAAAGTGGGGATGAGGAATTCTCCTTTATACCAACTATCAGTAGGCAAAAAGTGGCTTTCAGTTCAGGATGTGTTACATGGGCCTTCTTGAAATGCAAGCCCATTTGCCTAATGAATCTTTCATATCTAGGTGGTTTTTGAGTAAAGCCATCTCCAACAAAGTGGACTTTAGTAACAATCCTCTTCCATGTTTTTTTCTTTCTCTTCCATGTTTGAATAACTTTTAATACCTCTGTTTCTCCCTGGGCACAAACTTTGGGCAGAGGGACTTCCTATTTTTCCACTTTCTCTCTCTCTCTCTCTTTCTCTTTCTCTCTCTCTCTCTCTCTCTCTCTCTCTCTCTCTCTCTCTCTCTCTTTTTGTTTAATCATTTAGGAAAGTACTTTAGCTCAGGCCTGTCCCTCTCTGTCCAGTAGATAAGCAGATATTGCTCCTTGTGGAGTCTTTTCATCATTCTTTTGTTTAGTGTTTCTCTTTTCGTGCATCTTGATATTCTTTTTCAGTTGTATTTTCTCAGCATGATGCTGTTTAAGGTAGAGCTTAGCCTTTAGACCAATCATCTTTTTGCCTTCTTTGAACATTCATGAGCCTCTCAAACTTCCTTCTTTCTCTTTTTTTCATGGTAATCCAAATGATATGCATAGCACTTGCAGTGTAACTCAATATACTCATTTTGTGGCATGGTTAAAGCAGCTAGTGAAGGGTGTAGTCCCCCACATTCAAAGAAGCTTTCAATTTTTGGGTCTCAGAGACCCCCAAACCAACTCCATGCACCCTGCAACAGGAAAGAGCTCTGACTCATATTTCAAATGATTCTTTTCCCTGCTGTGTGGAGAATAGGAACAGAGTAGAAGCAGTAAACTCTAGATTAAAAATATCCATCACCATTATTTATATATGCAACATCTTTAATATAGCATAATGCACAGCAGTGCTCATAAATGTTAGCTTCCTTTCTCAGGAACTTGGTCCTCTGCAAGGGTGACTGTCTCCCAGTGAGGAAACCCCATGTGCTCGGGATGCCCCCCAAAACTGTTCTTGCTTGTTAACTTCCCATTGCCAACCAAGATTGTCCAACCCCATGATACCCAGTTCACCAGCCTTGCTCAAAGTAGCCTTCTCCTCCTGTTAAGATATCCCTGAACTTCCCATCCACATCTATACCCACAGCCTCACCTTCCTTCCAACCCCACAACCCCTTTCTGCCTTTGCTTCAGATTTCTCAGGCTCAATACTTAATATGTTTGCATAAGCACTCGTCAGTTCCACTTTAGGTTTTCCTACCTTCCTGGTTGCGCCCTCTTCCTTTATTGATTGCCTGTCCCTATAAGTGTCATCTCACTTGCCCAGACCATCTGATCCACACTCCCAGATACAATCCAGTACCTCTGGCCCCTTATTGGCTTTGCTCGTATCTTTCAGTTGATCCTAATCTCTGGCTGTTTTTCCAGGACACCTGACCTTGTTCTGTACCCTGTTGTTTACTTATACTGGCTGCGGATACACCTGAGTTTCATCATTATTTATGCCTCTTCTGCTTCCTTACTTGATTCAGGTTCAGGGATTTCTTCATGGACCTTCAGTATCAAGCCTCTCCCCACACCAACTCTAAATGTCTCACTTAGTTCCAGCTACCAATTTCTAGCACTCATAGCACTCACCCCAAATCACTGCTAACCTATTATTGTGTGCTTTTTATCTGGTCTTTTTGTCCTGCTTATTCTACACCTAATCTCTGTCATAGTTGTTTGACCTGCTGCCAACATTCCAAAGACAAAAATTTACCTCTACATCTGTTTGGACTAGTATTGACTGACCTGTACTTTGTGCATTGTTCTAGCATTAAGAATAGCACAGAATAACCCCAAACAAAGAAATCTTTAATAGATCTCAGTGGTTTTAAATTAAACCAAAATATCTGAAAAACTGTGAATCAGACTACAATAAAAGAAATTATTCTTTAAAGAGTACAAGATCCATGAGGACAAGGATTTTATTTTATTTATCACTGTATTCCCAGCACCTAGAATAGTCCTTGACATATAATAAGCTCTCAATAAATATTTGTAGAATGAGTGAGTGAATAAAAAGGAAGTTTATTAGAGTTCAGCTGACTGCAACATTAGAAGCAAAACATTTTTTCATTTTTACACCAGCTAGTCAAGGCTCCTTGATATACTAATTGCATCCCTATGGTGTCATAGATTATTTCTAAGACATCATCTCTATGATCTTAACACCTTTTGAGATGCATTCACTTATTCTTCCTTCAGCATCTACCTCCAACTTAAAGTTTTTTTTCTTCAAACTCTACCCAAATTTTTGATATCTTAAAATTTTGTTCAGCATGCTAGATAAAACGACTCCAACTCTGAACATAAGTTCCTTACTTAAAATACCCTGTCTTTGCCTGCCTATTGAACTTAAAGGCAAGATGGGAGGGGTGTTATGGGGGTTATGCTCCTTTGTAAATGGTGTTCTAGGTAACAGGAACACCTGCATCAAGTTCTATCTATTCCTCCTGCTGTGGGCAGGAATCTACTTGGCATTTCTCTGAATTTATAATGATTTTGACCATTTCCCATTCAAGTGGAGGCTTAGTTAGAAGTATAGAAGCTTGGTAAAATGGCAGAAATCATCATTCCCTGTGCAAATAGCATTAAAGAGAAAATAGCTAAGTGCACTTATTTTTAATTTCTGACCACTAGTATGATTAACTTTGATTTTCTTCTCAAAAAATTAACAAAAATTGACTGATGTTAGCTTGGCCTGGTGGGAGACAAGAGTGCATCTCTTTAATAGGTCATATTACCATAATTTAAATTAATACTTTACCATGGATTATCATATGACCATTTTTATCCCATATGATCTTTTCAGGAACTTTCAAAAGGCTGAGATTTAGGACTTAGGAATCACTGAGGAAAATAGGTGCTAAGTTTCATTAATTTTGTGTCATACTTTTGGGTATATGACATTCTTTAATTTTATTTTAACCAAGAAAGGCACCAAGTTTACAGATGTTACCATCACTCACTAGATGTGCTTGGTCCTCAGATCCTCACAGGGCTTTTGAAAAAAATCTTTTTACAAAAGTATCTAAATGAACGGGATAACAATAATAATAAGCAATTTCCATCAACAATACTTTTTACCTCTGTGCCATACCCAAATAGCTAAGACATCACAGTAATATAAATCACTCCACGCACAAGTACATGGGAGGGAGTTAACCTAGCAACACCTCTCATCCACCACCTCCCCATATCGTCTCTTAATCTGTTTCTAACTGGCATCCATATTTGTAGCTATGATTAGATACGATTCTGTGTTTGTCTCCCTTAATATGCTGGCTATGAATTGAAGGGTACTGATACCAATGTTGGCCTACCTGTGTGGCTTCAAATGAAGAATTGAATAGATCAAGAGTTGCAAAATAAATGAATAGATAAAAAGGCCTAGGAGGTCACCTAATATCTTCTTCCTGAAATTTGAATCTACTATATAATTGCCCCACATTGAGGGGGCTTGTGTACAAAACACTTCCAATCAAGCACATCTACTTCATTACATGCATAAATTAATTTAATGACCAATTAAAAAACAGATCAAAGTGTTTTCCCAAAGGCCACAATTTAAAAGCATATTACTATAGAACAGAACCCTTAGAACTTAAGCAGTAGTCCTCCCTTATCCTTGGGGGATACCTTCCGAGACCCCCAGTGGATGCCTGAAACCTTGAGTGGTACCAAACCTTCATGTATCATGTCCTTTTCTATACATGCATATCTATTACAAAGTTTAATTTATAAATTAGGCACTCTAAGTAATTAACAACAAAATCTACTAATACAATAGAGCAATTATAACAATATACTGTAATAAAAGTTATGTGAATGTGATCTCTCTCCCTTTGGTAACCAATCTTATTATTGAGATGGCTACTAAGTGACTTATGGGCAGGTGGCATATACAGTGTGGATACTCTGGACAAAGAGATGATTCACATATGAGGCAGGACCATGTTGGATAGCATGAGATATGATCATGCTACTCAGAACAATATGCAATTTAAAACATATAAAATATTTCATGAATGTTCCATTTAATATTTTTGGATCATGAGTAATTGACACCACAGAAAGTGAAACCATAGGTAAGGGGAGACTACTGTACCAGGATGACCCAAGGTAGGAACACCTGAGTCTTTACTGAAACCTATTGCCTTAACCACCATGATTAGGGGAATGAGTCTGGTTTAGGCCCAATCCCCAGTCAGGAAGTAGAAATAAAGAAGAAATCTCCAGAAGTGCAGGAGTTTTATGTCTGTGGGGGAAAGGTGCTGAAACCAGTACATAAATACATGCTCGGGCAGATTGCCCCTGACTGGCAGGAAACAAGATGGTGTCTAAGTGAAGAGGACACTAAGTGAAGATGGTGTCTAAGTGAAACAGGATAAGAAGGGAAGAAATCAAGCCACATGATAGAGATCTATGTCAATCACCCAATAGCTCAAGAATTAATACCTGAGATGAAAGGGATTTCATGCTGAATCAAACTCCCAGATAATTGTATTGAGATGCTTAAGGAACATACCCTTGGAAAACTCTTCTCCTTAGTTTGTATTGCTTTTCTTTGCTTCACTTTGTTTTTGTTTTATCTTTTCCAGTTACTCAGACTCATCAGTCACCTGAATATCCTTCAATTCCAGCTTTCCACTAGACTAAATTGCAACTCCCTAATCTAATATCTGAGATAAAGAGCAGGCAGACTTAAAGGTAGTATTCTATAATGCCCACCAAACTCTATTTCATGTAATTCAGAAGACAGATAAGCAAACTTTGCGTAGTCTTTGATTTCATAAGCAGGAACTATCAATGATACAAGTTGAACCACCTAACTCCAGGTGTCAATCAAAAGTTCCTTCAGTATCTTCATGGAAAGGCAGCCTCAAGAATCAGAATAAATGGGAAAGAGAGGATTCTTGACAGAAAAATTTCCTTTGAATATCAGTGTCAAGGAACCCAGTAGTTGCCAACATGTCCCAACCACTTACACAAGAGTTTTTATTATAGCCTTCATTTGTAAAGAGATAAAGGCATAGATGTTCTGGGTGAAGAGGCCCTCAGGAATCCACCATTTCACAGTTCATCTCCCCCTCATCACCTTCTCCTCCTGTTCCTTTCTTTGCAGCTGCTTCTGATGCGTAACTGTAGAACCCTAGGGCTATATATAAAGTGACTCAAAAATCCTGGCTAGTGGTTGAACATAAAACCTTCAGAATCAAGAAATCCTAGTTCCAAATCCCAATTTATCATTCCCCCATTTATCAACCATGTCAATTTAAGCAAATTAACCAAAGCTTCTATATATGAATTCATCTATAAAATTCGGATAATAGCAAACTCAAAGGCTGTGTTGGAAGTTACATAAGATTATGCATGTAAAATACTTAGCATTGTCTATTTATAATAAGAATTCAATAAATGTCAGCTATTACTATTATCAAAATGACATATTTTTATAAGAATACAATATAGAGTCTTTTAATAGTGGAGGCAAGAATTTATAACTCTTGCCTTTTAATTCTTCCAGAATACTGTTTCCCAAATAGTGTTCAGTAGAGTATTATTCCCATGAAAGGTTTTGTGAATAAAAGGTTTATGGTCAAATCTATTAGAAAAATGTTGTGTCTTATAAAGCCTCCTAGAGACTCACAATGCATAACTAAGGCCAGATTTCTGGAATAGAAGTCACATGATGAAATTTCACCTTAGAAAGATCACTCTTGCTGGACTGTGGAGAATGGAAGAGGCAAAATCATGGCAAGTACTCTAGTTAGGAAGCCAATGCAATAATCCAGGGAGATTATGGCAACCTGAACTAGGGTAGAATAAAGAAAGGTGATCAGATCCAAGAGAAAATGGGGGAGAGGGGAAGGGAGATAAAAGTGTCAGTGATGAAACCCAGGTATTTAGCTTAGATAATGAGATCAAAGGTGGTATCATTAATAGAAATGGAATACAGAACAGGACCAGACTAGAAAAAGAGGAGTTTAACTTTTCATTAGTGAGTTTATGGGGTATATTTTTCAGACATTTTTCCATTGCAAGTGACAGAAATCCATTCAAACTAACTAGAGTAAAAAGGAAATGTATAAGTTCATGTAATGGGGAAAGAGAGGGGTGACTTGGTTTTGGACCTTTGAGCAATGACACTTGTCCACCCTATAGCTGGTGTCACTGTCTCTTTGCTTGGTAAGACAGAGCCCTGTACCAACCCAGTTAAACAGGAATATTTCTGATTATAGAGAATCTTCTGAGATAGGACTGTGCCTCCCATTGCCTTGACCTGAGAAACTCACTTTGCAATGCTTGCTCAAAGCCACTTCTCCCTTTCATAGACCTGCTACTATGGACAAGCCCCCTAGCTGGATTCTCAGACAAGTTTGGGATCTCCTGTGTCACATGGGTCTTATGCAATGCTTAAAAAAAAATTCAAAGCATCTCATCTTAACTATAGAGCAATACCAAATTCTCTTCCTGTTTGGTGGCATCCTCAGTTGTTATAGGCCAAACTAAGAGATGGCCACCACACTGAGTTGCAAACAGGAGCATGAGTGAGAGAATGCTGTGCCCTTGGTATCATTCTCACTTCTCTGAAACTCATCCCATTTCTGGGCTGAAGCTTTAAGAAGAGAACAATAGAAACATATATATCTCATGCCTCTTTCCTCCATCCTCTCAAATGCCCTGAATTGAAAAGGGTGAAATCTTCTCTCCACCAGTGCATCTCAAATCCTAAGTGTGTACCAGATATGCCCAGAGGGTTTGTTAAAAGAATTAGTTACTGAGTCCTATGTACAGTAAATCTGAGCTGGAATCAGGGAATTTGCATTTCTAACAAGTTTCCAAATGAGGCTGGTATTGCTGACCTGGGGACTACACTTTATGAACCAGTATAACTATAACCAGTGTGAACTGTAGGTTATTCTTCCCCTCCAACCTTGTGGCTGAATTTTATTGCAAACAAAGGGATTTTTTTTCTATACATTGAAAGAACTCTGTGGTCTGAATCCTCTCCTGAACAAGGATGCTTTCTCTGCATAACAGGAGACCTCTATGATGACTCTTACAGGCTTAGTCTTTGCTTTGTTAGATACAGCACCAAGATTAATTTAGTAAATTCTTTATCATTTTAAAATGCTTGGTTTTCAAGCCTATTGTCTTACTGAATTCTATTTTGCATGCCAGAAACTGAATATTATTACATAGCTTCTCTTTTCATTCCATCTATAACATTTCTAACATACCTACAGGCAGATGGATATCCTTATCTAAGGAGAAAAATCATGAACTCAGAGAGGCAAAACATAGTTTGAAAAAATATATCCCAATAAATGTATTATTTTGCCACTGTAATTTTAGGGGGAAAATCTCTCCAAACAAATGCATTTTATCTCTTCAATTATAGTTACATAGTCATGATGCCTCCACTTTCGACCTGACATAGAAAACTCAATACCTAACTTTAGGTTTCTTTTTAGTTGTTTCTTTTAGCTAATATTTTCTAAGTATTGTAACTTTTCTCCTTAATCTACCTTATTAGTCCTATTCATTTCTGGATTTTTAAATTTTGTCCATTTAGAAAAATTTTAGGAAAAAATGTAGGGTTCCTGTGTCCTTTGTTAAAGTGCTCACCAGCATAAACACCACAAAAATTCTTTTTGAAAAGCCATCCTTTCCCAGGTATTCTGAAGAGTGAAAAGGGAGGGAACTGTGTCCAAGCTCAGTTTCCAAGAGCAGAGCCCTAACCCAGAGTTAGGTGATATCAAGGATAATTAAAGGAGAGACCCTGCCCTCAAGTGGGAGAATACAAAAACAGAAAAGGATGTTTGGGGATGAATTGGGCAACTAATTTCCCCATGGGTCATAGGGAAGGAGAGAGCTGAGAGAGCAATCAAAATTGGGGTAGTTCGAGGGCTTCCTACAAAGGGCCCTCTGCTCTCAAAATGCTCCTATTGTCAATAGCATGGAAAATTTTTCCTTCAGGTTGTTGTTTTGCCTTTACATATACCCTTACCAATGCCAACAGTCCTGGTAGGTATGCCACATCTAAAACAAGAATATCTGATAAGACAAAGGAGTAGAGAAGAGTGTGTAGCTCATAGTTGTTACCCAGAATGGGAGACCCCTGGTATGGGTAACTTGAAAGCCAGAAGACAACATGAACCTACACAAGAGGAGGGCAAAGCTGGAGCTAAAACTCAAAACAAACCAGAGACATGCGGGGTAGCTTATTCAGTAGTGAATGAACATCAGAGACTTCTAAAACTGCAGCATCTCAGTGACAATCAGGACCAGAGTGCCAGCACTGGGGTTCCAATCACATCTTAGGATGGTGACCTTTGAATTATACAGTGCACAGACTGTATGCTGTACCATGTGCGGGAGCCCAAGTCCTGTGGAGACAGACCAAAATAAATCGCCACAAGGATTAGACATAGACTGTTCCAAGACCTCAGTTTCTCTCACTCTACACACAGCAAAGCCCACCGTGGAAAATGATGAATCTGAAGACTTGTCAAGTTTGACAAAAGCAAGTATGTTCTTCAAAGGCCTTAATATATGAGGTTAACTGCCAAAACTGTGCATGGCCTTCAGGCTAAACAAGGAGAAAAACATCCATCATTCAACTGTGACTCTTGATTTTAAAGTGAATCAGAAGAAAACCCAAAGACTAGTAGAAAAAATAAAGTTTTTTCACCAAATGCTACAAAGAGCTATAGGAGGAAAGGACCCTGCCATCAGAGGTAGCTGTGCCCCCTCCTAAAGTATACCTGAGAGAACCACCTGCTCAAGAGTCCACAACTTCTCCCTGTTTTCCAGAAGGCCACTGAGCTCCCACCTAGCACCTGGGCACCCCATTGCACTTACCCTTTGGCTATCCCCTGTCCACAGAAGACCAGCTGTGATCTATTTGTTAAAAAACAATGTCAGCAAAATTGTCATTAAGAGCCTATGTAAAACAATTGTGTTGGCAGGTAAATTTTCCCATCTGTGTTGCGAATTAGCACTAATTAGCCAGGTGAACAGGGATAAGTCACTTTCCTCTGGGCCTCAGTTCTTCACCTGAAGATTGGAGGACTAGACTAGGTACTATCTAATATTCCTTTTAGCTCTAATGCTACATTCTGCATCTGACTCTGTAGTTCTTTCAACACCTTTCCTAGGAAAAGCTCTACAAAGCCTCTCATTGTTCTTATTTGACTAAAGCAAGGCCCTATAGTGTCTCCTAAGAAGCTCTGTGAGAGAGAGAGAGAGAGAGAGAGAGAGAGATACAGGTACAAAGAGGAAACAATGAACTTGAATAAGTATCTCTCAATAATAACCTTAAATGTAAATNGTACTATCTAATATTCCTTTTAGCTCTAATGCTACATTCTGCATCTGACTCTGTAGTTCTTTCAACACCTTTCCTAGGAAAAGCTCCACAAAGCCTCTCATTGTTCTTATTTGACTAAAGCAAGGCCCTATAGTGTCTCCTAAGAAGCTCTGTAAGAGAGAGAGAGAGAGAGATACAGGTACAAAGAGGAAACAATGAACTTGAATAAGTATCTCTCAATAATAACCTTAAATGTAAATTAATTAAATGCTCCAATCAAAGACATAGGGTAGCTGAATGGATAAGAAAACATGACCTGCATGTATGCTGTTGACAAGAGACCCACCTCAGAATAAAAGATCTACATACGCTGAAAGTGAAGGGATAGAAAAAAATATTCCAAGCAAATAGACATGAAAAAAAGCTGGGGCACCAATACTTATATCAGAAAAAATAAAATTCAAAACAAAGGCCATAAAAAGAAACAAAGAAGCACACTATATAATACGTAAGAGAGTAATTCATCAAGAAGATATAACCCTTGTAAATATATATATACCCAGCATAGGAGCACCTAAATATCTAGAAAAATCTTGGAGGACTTCAAGAAAATATATCATCAGCAACACACTCATCATAGGGGATTTCAACACCCCACTGTCCTCAATGGATAGATCTTCTCAACAAGGAATCAACAAGGATTTTGTGGCATTGAATGACCCTTCGATCAAAAGCACTTACTTGATACTTACAGAACCTTTCACTCAAGAAAGCAAAATATACACTATTTTCAAATGCACTTGGAACATTTCCAAAGATAGACCACATGGTAGGACACAAAACAAGCCTCAACTAATTCAAGAAAATGGAAATCATATCAATGGTATCACAATGGCTAGAAACTATAAGCCAACCTCAAGGTAAAAAACTCAAAAACACTCAAATACATGAAAACTGAATAGCATGCTATAAAATGATAAACCAGTTAACAATGACAGTAAGGAAGAAATCAAAAAGTTTCCAGAAACAAATGAAAATGAGCACACAGCAGCCCCAAACCCATGGGGCACAGCAAAGGCAGTCCTGAAAGGGAAGTTCAGGGCAATACAAGCCTACCTAAAAAAGATAAAAACATTTCAAATAAAGAACCTAACCCTATATCTACAAGAACTAGGCAAACAAAAAACAAAGCCCAGAGTGAATAGAAAGAAGGAAATAATCAAGATCAGAGCACAATTAAATGACATAGACATAAATAAATTGAAAGGATCATGAATCCCAGGAACTGGTTCTTTGAAAAGATAAACAAAACTGACAAGCCTTAACCAAATTCTTTAACAACAACAAAAAAAGAGGACCCAAATAAATCAATAGAATCATAAATGAAAGAGAAATTACAACTGATATCACAGAAATACAAAGGACTGTAAGAAATTACTATGAAAAACTACATGTCAAAAATTGGAAAACCTGAAAAAGATGGACAAATTTCTAGAAATATACAATCTTCCAAAACTGAATTGAGAAGAAGCAGAAAGCTTGAATACACAGACAACAACTAGTGAAGTTGAAGCAGTAATCAAAAAACTCCTGGCACACAAAAGCCCTGGACTGGACAGCTTCACAAAAGAATTATACTAAACATTTAAATAAGAACTAACTCCTATCCTTCTCAAACTATTTCCAAAAATACAGGAAGAGGGAAGGCTCCCAAACTCTTTTTACAAGGCCAGTATCAACCTAATTCTAAGACCAGGTAAAGATACAACAAAAAAGGAAACCATAAGCAAATCTCTCTGATGAACATAGATGATAAAATCTTTAATAAATATTGGCAATCTGTATCCAGCAATACATTAAAAAGATTATACAGCATGATCAAGTGGAATTCATCCTGAGGATGCAAGTATGGCACAATACTTGCAAATCAATAAACATAATACACCATATAAATAAAATGAAAGACAAAACTCACATGATCATAACCATAGATGTTAAAAAAGCATTTTATAAAGTCAAGCACCTATTTATGATAAAAAACATTCAGCAAAGTGGGACTAAAGGGATCATACCTCAACATAATAAAAGCAATATATGAGAAACCTACAACAAACATGATATTCAATGGGCAAAAACTGAAACTTTCCCCCTTAACATCAGAAACAAGACAAGGGTGTCTGCTTTCACCACTTCTATTCAATATAATACTGGAAATTCTAGCCACAGTGATCGGACAAGAAAAAGAAATGAAAGGCATCCAAATTGGAAAGGAGGAAGTAAAACTGTTATTGTTTGCAGGAGACATGATAGTATACATAGAAAACCCTATAGATTCCACAAAAAAAATACTCAGCCTAATAAGTGAATCTGACAAAATAGCAGGAAACAAACTCAACACTCAGAAATCGAAGGCATTTTTGTGAATCAACATTAACATGTCAGAAACAGAAACTAGGGAAATAATCCCATTTACTCTAGTGACAAGAAAAACAAAGTACCTAAGAATAAACTTAACCAAGAAGGTAAAAGACCTGTACTCAGAGAATTACAGAACACTGAAGAAAAAAACTGAGAAAGATACAAATAAATGGAAGCATAGCTGTGTTCATAGATTGGAAGAATTAACATCACTAAAATATCCATACTACCTAAAACAACCTATAGATTCGACACAATCCCTATTAAAACACCAATGGCATTTTTCACAGATTAAGAACAAATATTTCAGAAATGTATATGAAATCAAAAAGACCCCAAATAGCCTTAGCAATCATGAGAAAGAAGAACAAAAAAGGAGGGATCAAAATGCCTGATATCAAACTATATTACAAGGCCACTGTAATCAAAACAGTCTGGTAATGGCACAAGAACTGACACATAGATCAATGGAACAGATAGAGAGCTGAAATAAACCCATGTCTCTGTGGTCAATTAATATTTGACAAGGGCATTAGGAGCATAAGATGGAGTAAAAAGAGACTCTTCAATACATGATTTTGGAAGATCTAGAGAGGTACATGCCAAAAAAAATGAAACTAGACCACCACCTTATACCATACACCAGAAGAAACTCAAGATGGGCAAAAGACAAATGTGTCATGACAACATTAAAGTTCTAGAGGAGAACATAGCCAGGAAATTTTCAGATATCCTACACAGCAATATTCTCACTGACATATTTCCTACAGCAAGGGAAATATAAAAATAAACAAGTGGGACTACATCAAAGAAACAAGCTTCTGCACATCTAAATAAAACATCATCTACATGAAAAGAAATCTAACCATATTGGAAAACATTCGTGCCAATGATATCAGGCAGGGTTTGATCTCCAAATTTTATAAATAACTCATATGACTAAATACCAGAAAGACAAAGAATTCAATTAAAAAATGGGCAAAGGACCTGAACAGATACTTCTCCAAGGAGGATACACAGAAAGCCGCAGACATCTGAAAGGATGTTCAACATCACCAGCCATCAGAGAGATGCAAATTAAAACCACAATGAGATACCACCTCACATCCATCAACACAGCCATAATTAACAAATTAACAAACAAGTGCTGGTGAGGATGTGGAGAGAAGAGAACCCTAGTGTGCTGTTGGTGGGAATGCAGACTGCTGGGAAAGCAGATTCCACTGCTGGGATTATATCCTAAGAATCCTGAAACACCACATCAAAAGAACCCATACACTTCTATGTTCCTAGCAGAGTTGTTTACAATAGCCAAGTACTAGAAAATGCCTAAGCGTCCACCAGTAAATGAGTGGATCAAAAATCGATGGTACATTTATACAATGGAACTCTACATGGCAGAAAGAAAGCAGGAACTTCTACCTTTTATGACAGCATGGATGCAACTAGAGAATATTATGCTAAGTGAAATACGGCAAGTTGTGAAAGACAAATACCATATGATCTCACCTATAAAAGGAACCTAATGAACAAAAACAAATTGATGACCACAATAGAATTAGAAGCATGGAAACATGGAACAATGCATTGTCCATGAAACATGGACAATGACCAGAGTGGAGCTGGGAGGGGGATAAGTGTGGAAGAAAGGGGAAAGGACTAGTCAAAGAGCATGTATGAATGGCCCATGAACAACAATGTGGGGATGGGGGGGGTGGATGTAATAGAGGAGGGCAAAGGGTAAGAAATTAGGACAACCGTAATAGACAACAATAAAACATTTTTTTAAAAAGAAGCAGCAGCTCTGCAGAAACAAGTAAAATGCAAAGAAAGCCAGGCACCTGCTTTTCACACTGTTTCCTTTAGCATTTTTTCCATAAAGACCACCTTCTGTGTCCTTTGCTAAGCCTCAGGCACCAAATTGCATGTAATAAGGTAAATCTATTGTCTATTACTCTGTGAGAATCTTTAGGCTGTAGCAATTTGCTCTTCTTTTTGCCTTGCCCAGTGAGACCTCTCTGTGATACTCTCCAAAAACAGGCAAGCAAAGAAGATGCTGCTTACCACGTCACCACAACTTACCCTGGCATTGTGGCAGTAACCACACCACCACACATTGTGTTCAAATGGGAGTTAAAAGGCTCAAGGATCCTTCACCAGGATTCCCACTTGGGGTCAGGGCCTACCACAGCTTGCCAAGAGGAAAATGGACAAAACCACATAAGAGAAATTATGTTTTCAAGTTCTGAGAAGAAATGATAAACAAAGTGAATAAAAGACTTAAATGTAAGTCATGACACCATAAAAGCACTAGAGGAGAGCATAGGTAGAAAAATCTCAGCTATTCCATGCAGCAATATTTTTACCAATACATCCCCTAGAGCAAGGGACATAAAGGAAAAAAAATAAACAAACAGGATTTCATCAAAATAAAAAGCTTCTGCACAGCTAAAGAAAACAGCAGTAAAATGAAAAGGAAACCAAATGTACAGGAAAACATATTTGCAAATGATACCTGGGACAAGGGTTTGATCTCCAAAATATAAAAAGAACTCACATGACTCCACTCCAAGAAGACAAACAACACAATTTAAAAGTTGGCAAAGCACCTGAACAGATACTTCTCCAAGGAGGACATACAGAGGGCCCAGAGACATGAAAGGATGCCCAGCATCACCAGATGTCAGAGAGATGCAAATTAAAACCATAGTGACATACCACTTCTCACTAGTCAGAATGGCCATCATTAACAAATCAACAAACAATAAGTTCTGGAGAGGTTGTGGAGAAAAGGGAACCCTAGTGCACTGTTGATGGGACTGCAGACTGGTGCAGCCTCTATGGAAAATAGTATGGAATTTCCTCAGAAAACTAAAAATGAACTTTTGACCCAGCAATACCACTGCTGGGATTATACCCTAAAACTCCTGAAACATAGGGTGACTTCTGGCCAAGATGGAGGTGTATGTAGACACACTGCCTCCTCACACAACCAAAAGAAGAACAACAACAAATTTTAAAACAACCAAAACTGCCAGAAAATTGAACTATATGGAAGTCCAACAGCCAAGGAGTTAAAGAAGAAACATTCATCCAGACCAGCAGATAGGGTGAAGACAGGAAGCTAGGGTCCAGAGGATTCGTGGCAAGGCAATGGCTGGAGGAGGGGTTGGTCCCACATTTGCATGCAGATAAACCAAGAGGAACAACCAGGGAGTGAGATAGACTACACAACCCAGGGTTGCAGTGTGGGAAAATAAAGCCTCAAAACCTCTGACTGAAAAACCCTGTGAGGGTTGTGGTGTCAGGAAAAACTCCCAGCCACACAGGAGTTCATTGGAGAGACCCACAGAGTCCTAGAATGTACACAAACCCACCCACCCAGGAATCAGCACCAGAAGGGCCAAATTTGCTTGTGAGTAGCCCCAGAAGCAACTGAAAGCTGACAGAGAGCAGAACAACCAGCATTGTTTCCTCCTGAACCCTTCCGACAGCATCACAACACAGCAACATGGGTTGCCCTGACCTAGTGAACACCTAAGGCTCTGCCCCTTACTACATAACAGGCACAGAGACAAAAAAAATGACCCAAATGAAAAAGCAGATCAAAACTCCAGACAAAATACTACTAAGTGACAAAGAGATAGCCAACTAGCAGATGCACAGTTCAAAACACTGGTAATCAGGAAGCACACAGAATTGGTTGAGTACAGTCACAAAATAAAGGAAAAAAATGAAGGCTATGCAAAGTGAAATAAAGAAAAATGTACAAGGAACCAACAGTGACAGGAAGGCAACCAAGACTCAAATGAATGGTTTGGAACAGAAGGAAGAAAGAAGCATTCAACCAGAACTGAATGGAGAAACAAGAATTCAAAAAATGAGGAGAAGCTGAGAAACCTCCAGGACAACTTTAAACATTCCAACATCCAAATCATAGGAGTGCCAGGAGGAGAAGAGGAAGAGCAAGAAATTGAAAACTTATTTGACTTAACTGTGAAGGAGAACTTCCCCAATCTGGCAAAGGAAATAGACTTCCCAAAAGTCCAGGAAGCTTAGAGAGTCCCAAAGAAGTTGGACCCAAGGAGGAACACACCAAGGCACATCATAATTACATTAGCCAAGATTAGAATGAAGGAGAGAATTCCAGAAACAGCAAGAGATAAGGGGACAGTCACCTACAAAGGAGTTCCCATCAGACTTTCAGCTGATTTCTCAAGAGACCTTGCAGGCAAGAAGGGGCTGGAAAGAGTTTTCAAAGTCATGAAAGGCAAGGACCTACGTCCAAGATTGCTCTATCCAGCAAAGCTTTCATTTAGAATGGAAGGGCAGATAAAGTCCTTTTCAGATAAAGTCAACTTAAAGGAGTTCATCCTCACAAAGCCATTATTATATGAAATGTTAAAGGGACTTATCTAGAAAAAGAAGATAAAAATATGAACAGTAAAATGACAACAAACTCACAATTATTAACAACTGAACCAAAAACAAAAACAAAAACAAAAACAATGAACTAAGCATACAACTAGAACAGGAAAAGAATCACAGAAATGGAGATCACATGGAGGGTTATCAGCAGGGGATTGGGAGAGGGATAGAGGGGGAGAAGGTACAAGGAATAAGTACCATAAATGGTAGATAGAAAATGGACAGGGGGAGGTTAAGAATAGTATAGAAAACATAGAAGTATATAGAAGTATATATATGTACTACCCATGAACATGAACTAAAGGGAGGGAGTGTTGGTGGGAGGGGCTGTGCAGGGCAGAGGGAAATAAAGCAGGAAAGATGGGGCAACTATAATAGCATAATCAGTAAAATATATTTTTTTAAAAATCCTGAAACACCAATTCAAAAGAATCTATGTATCCCAATGTTCACAGCAGCACAATTTACAATAGCTAAGTGCTGAAAGCAACCTAAGTGCCTAGCAGTAAATGAGTGGGTCAAAAACCTGTGGTACATTTACACAATGGAATACTACACAGCAGAAAGAAAGAAGGAGCTACTACCCTTCACAGTAGCATGGAAGGAACTGGAGAGCATTATGCTAAGTGAAATAAGCCAGGTGGTGAAAGACAAATATCATATGATCTCACCTTTAAGCGGAACCTAATCAACAAAACAAAGAAACAAGCAAAATACAACCAGAGACACTGAAATAAAGAACAAACTGACAGTAGCCAGAGTGGAGGGGCAAGAGGAATAATGGGGAGAATAGGGGGAGAGCTGTCAAGGAACATGTATAAAAGACACGTGCACAAAGCCAAAGCGGGTAGGTATGAGGGTGGGAGATGAGGATGGGTGGAGCAGAGAGGAAGTGTTGGGGGAGAAAGTGGAGACAACTGTACTTGAACAACAATAAAAAAGTATTTTAAAAAAGAAATGAGAAGCAATGGGAAGCTTTCAGTTGTGTCACACCCTACCTTTTACATCTTCCATTCAGTCTGGAATGAATGGGAGCCATTCGGCCAAGATGTCTGTTCTTTCATCTTCCTTCCTGGTCTCCTGTTTTTCTGGAAGTTTCTAAGGATGCTCATGGAATTTCCCCCCCACCCCTGCTTTGTCTGTGGCAGTGCCACCCCAAACTATTAAACTCCCTGTCTCATACAAAGTAATAATAAAGGCAGCAGTATTATATAATAACACTTATCAATCAGTTCTTATGTTTCAGACATGTGTCTGGTATATTCTCAAGTTCCTGTTGGAGGACATGACCAGTAGTTAACTCAAGAGCTGGACTGGGGCAACTGGAAGTTCATCATTCCTCCTGCGTCTCGTGGGAATATAAGTTCACCTCCTGCAGCTGGAGCCATTTCAGTGATGCACACTTGAGACAGGTGCTGTCGATCCCACATGGATTGTATGCATGACTGAACCCAATTAAGGTCTCTGTGTAAACTTTAAAGGTTTTGTAGGGCATATGCAGAGATCTAGCCTCCTGGTAGCTGCTGAAGACAAGCCTCAGATGTAAGTTCCAGGTGTTGTTAAACACACCACCTACTGATCTGGAGTGGCCTGCCTCTTATTTCAGTCTCTCCCTTCCCTCTATGTAAGGTGCCAATTTCGGATTTCACCTGGGAAGCTCCCCAGTTGTCAACCAACAATTATCTTCACAGTAGCCTATGAGGGCAAACTGCTCCTAATCTCACTTTATCAAAGATGAAACTGAAAGGACAGACAATTTGCCTGATGTCACACAGCTAGTGGGCAGAACTGGGATTAGAATCAACACAGTTTGAGGACAGAGCCTGCACTCGCTACCCTTCTAACGATTGGGTAAGCCAACCTTTTTCACGTCCGAGCTTCCACAGCCTTCTTTTCCCCATAACTGAGGTCTCCTAACTTTCTCCTGGAGGCTTCCAAGAATCCAGACCAAATTCTCCTCTCAGACAAAAGGTGGTAAAGGGATCTAAGTGGCTTTTTACATACATAGGACCAAGAAACCCTTCCCTGTGGTTCCAACCTTGACGACATAGCCCAGATGCAGAGCTAAATTCCTCACCTGTCCCCTGGATCTGAGTCCCTGTGTAGATCTGAGCCCTTCACTCATTCATTGCAAAAATATTTTTGATTACTACCTACCAGTCATATAAAAGAGAGAATGCAACCAAGTAACAATGTTATTATGCCCATACTACAGGTGAGAAAACAGAAATTAGGAGATGAAAGCACTTGCTTGCTGTCCTACATCTACTAATAGCAGAATCAGTGTTTCATTCTGGGCCATTCTTTTTTCTGAGATTTGGGTCCTGCCAATATACTCCTCCCTTTGACGCCTTCATCATTTTCCAAACAGCAACCAATTTTCTAATTTTCTGATGGGATGTCCTACAATTCAATACAATTCTTTCACTAAGTATCAGAGTTGACACCCCACAGATTAAGGATTTGGTCCCACAAGGACCAACTATAAATAGGGTCCTCAGGATACCTTCATGTTTTTTCCCAGACAATTATAAATTCGGGAGTTCCCACATCTCATCCTCAGGTTTGATAATTCACTAAGGTGACTCTGGAACTCAGGAAAGCTCTATACATACGATTTCAGTTTTACTGTAAAGGATACAACTCAGAACAGCCAAATGGAAGAGTCATGTAGGGAAGGGTATGGGGAGTGGGGGAGTGCAGAACTTCCATTAATCTCTGTGGGCAAGCCACCATCCCAGCATGTCAAGAGGATCACAAACTTGGAAGCTCCCCAAACCCTGTTCAAAAGATTTTAGTTGAGACAAGAACTACATAGGCATGATTGATTATGCCATTGGCCATTGGTGACTGAACTCAATCTTCAGCCCTCCACCACTCCCCAGAAAGTGAAGAGTGGAATGGAAGTTCCAACTCCCGTGGCAGTGTGTAGCCAGTCCCTCTGTTACAACTATCTGAGGAGCCGCCTTGAGTCATCTCATTAGCATAAGCTCAGGTATGATAGAAAAGTTATCCTTACGAATAACAAAAGACACTCCCATCACTCAGGAAATTCCAAGGATTTCTGAAGCTCTGTGCCAGGAACTGGGCCAAGAATGAATGAATATATATATTTAAAACTATATATATATATATATATATATATATATATATATATATATATATATATANTATACCTGGACCCCCCAAGAATCATAGCCAAGGATTGAAACTATGCTACCTACCATCGTTTGACTTCCCTTAAAGGAGTCACCTGCCTTGATTTCTATGAATGCTTCCTGGCTCCCCATCACCAAAGTTCTGTCCACTGGAATAGTCACAGCCAGATGTGCCATGCCTTCCATCCCAAGCCTGCCTCACACCAGGTATCTGGTCTCCTTTCCAGAGCTGTCCCCAGTCCAAGTCTGTGCCTGTAAGAATTAACTGTGTCATGCTCTACCAGATACCAATGTAACCCAGACCTGCCCAAAGGGCAGTTGACTTTGCCAGTCATGGCAGACCACAGGCTCTGGGACTGAAGAAGTTGGAGAAAGAGTTGGATTAGTATGACTCACAGCAAGGGAAAAAATCTACAGAGTATTAGATTTAGAGAATATTCTAATAATATCTCCAGTATTATTAAAACACCTGTGGCCACACTAGCTAGGCCTGTATCAGTGTTTCCATTATAAATTCTATTTCTGAGAGTTTATGACTTACTGTAAAAATTCAATCAAGGCTGAAAAGCAGCATAGTAAGCTTCCAGTCCAGGAAGAGCTTGGATTCAAAAAAGGATAAAAAGTTAAGACAAAACAAACAAATAGAAAAGAAAAAAAGAAACAGGTTGTTTAAAAAGAACAAAACCAGTTTTCACAGGTTATTAACTTCCATGTGCAGAGAGGCCTCTGAGGACACAGAAGCCCAGTACATGTCACTCCATGATGTGTTCCCCAGTTGGAAAAGCTGTAGTAGCAGCATGTGTTAACCCTGTTCCACAGGGTCCTCTGGGGAACAATGTCCTAATATTGACTTTAGAAAACCTCTCAGGGACACATATCAAATCTTCACTGGTTAAGTAAAAGGTAGGGAGGGTACAGGAGATGCTCAGTAAGCTTATAGTCTCTGATAAGGTAGAGGCAAATTATGATCCAATTACTCATTTCCTTAAAATGAAGTAACTATGTCTCTCTTTTCCTTTAGAGCATATTTTGAGGCAGACACCTAAGACTTCTGTACATCTGTAACTATTCATCCAGTTATAATTTTATTATAAAATGGCCTGAAGAATGAATGCCTGGCACTTTTGCTAGCAGAATTACCCCTAATCCACATTCCCAAAGGAAAAAAATGCTTGTGTTAATTCAGAAATACCATCTCCCAAATGATGGAAGTGCATGCTGGGAATGTACAACACTTCACCCAATTCCACCCTGACACGTTTGAAGATGGGTCTTTCCCCAGTTTTCAATAAAGAAATCTTGGGGCAGTTCAGCAGAATAAGGAGACAACAACCAGTTTGGGGGTCCAAACTTTTTACACAGGGAGAACCCAACGATGGCTACCTAGTTGGAGGGAATTTGTCTTGGGCTGTGATTTCACAAGTGGTCATACTATATTGCTTATGTCACTGGATTATTTGGGGGTGCTTTAAGACAGAAATAATGAAAATTATTGGGGGACACTACTGCCTATCTAATGTTTGCTTGCTGCAGCAAAAGTAGGACTAGGCGTTCTGAGAGGTGATCTCTCTGAAGCTCATAGTTTGATTGTAAAGTAGAAGGGTTGAGTAAAAGCAATAGGAATGGAATTTGTTTTATTAAGCTTCATTGCTATTATTAAGACAGCATGCAAGTTGTTTTTTATACATTCTTTCTTATAAGCTTTATAAAAACTCTATGATATTGATATGCATTATCTATGCCCCTTTAAAAGAGGAGAAGAGTAAGACTAACTTGCTCAAGGTTAAATCACAAGCAAAGTGGCAGAGGCAAGATTAATTCTACAGCTTTCTGATTTCAAAGCCCTCGTCTCTCCACATAAGCTCCTAACAATACTTCAATGGATAAATTACAGAACGGAAATTAATTTGAGATGGTCTTAAAGTTTTAGAAATGATGTTATCAGGGGTAGGACTTGGGAGAGGCCTGGCAATCATTTCTACAAAGGAAGGCAGATGGTAATTATGCTAATTACTTAAATCTAAAAAAGTAAGTTTAAGTTCAGAAAATAAAAAGCATCTAACCATCTTTCTATTTATGTATGAATAGTCTTACTGTGAACTCTAAAAGATGAGAGCTTGCCACCTCTAAAGGCAGCAGTCTTTCAAGTCTTACATTCAAGTCTTTAATCCATCTGATTTTATCCTTCTGTGTGGTATAAGAAGGTAGTCTAGTTTCATTTTTTTTGCATGTATCTATCCAATTTTCCCAACACCATTTATTGAATAAACTGTCTTTACATGTACTTGCCTCCGTTGTCAAATATTAATTGATGGTAAAGGCATGGGTTTATTTCTGGCCTCTCTGTTCTGTTCCACTGATCTATGTGTCTGTTTCATGCCAGTACCATATTGTTTTGATTACTATGGCCTTAGAGTATAGTTTGATACAGGGTACCATGAGGCCTGCAACTTTGTTTCTCAAAAGAAACAGAACTTTGTTCTTCTTTCTTAAGAACAAAGAACAAGTTGTTGTTGCTATTCTGGGCCTCTTGTGGTTCCATATAAATATTTGTAATATTTGTTCTGGTTCTGTGAAATACACTATTAGTATGCCAAGTGAAATAAGCCAGGCAGAGAAAGACAAATACCATATGATTTCATTTATATATAGAATATAATGAATAAAACAAACAAAATTGAAACAGACTCATAAATATACAACACAGACTAACAGCTGTCAGATGGTTCTATAAGGTAAAGGGATTAAGAAAAGAGAAAAAAACCGTAGACACAGACAACAGTATGGTGACTACCAGAGGGAAAGGAGGATCAGGGAAGTAGAAGAGAGGAAAGATGGGATAAATGACGACAGAAAAAGACTTGACTTTGGATGGTGAACACTATACAAATGATGTATTATAGAACTGTACACTTGAAACCTATATGATTTTATTTATCAATGTTCCCCCAATAAATTCAGTAATTTTTTTAAAAAATAAACAATTATTTCACTCAGGGACCAGGCCCACCCAGCTAACCCAGGCTATAAATCCACCCTCACAGGTTCTGACACTAGTCTGTTCCCCATGCTCCTAAGCACCAGGGTTGCTCACCTGCTGGCCCAGGCACCACACCTATCCACCCAAAAACATCAGAAAAATAAAACCTATTATTTCAATTCTAAATACATAGATAAAAGCAGTAGTGTTGGTGATCAAGCTATTGCCTCTCATCTCCCAACGCACCTGCTATAATCTGCTTTGTGATGCTGAAGCTGGGACCCCACAAACAGTATTTCTGTTTTGCCAGCCAGTACCCTATTAGGCTTTGGCAACAGAGGATGCCAGAGTGAGGTTGGAAGGCTGCATCAGGGATTCTGTGTCCTTTTATGCTTTCTGTACCTGCAGCAATACTATAGCAGGTTCCAGTTTCAAATGTTATTCAAAATCCCAGAACCAGCAACACTGCACCTCTTCAGAGATACCAGCACCAGGCAGCTGTCTGAGGCCTCTTCTCCTTGATTCCAGATTTTAATAACTCAACCTCTTGCCTCTGTTCCCCCAGCTATAGAGATAGTAGTTTCTATCTGAAGCTACTCTACTTACGTTGCCCCAGTGTTCCCTTTTGCCTTTAACGTTTTAAATACCTGTTTAACAAATTCCTTTTATTAAATTCTCTATTGAAATAACTGGTATGGCTCATTATCCTGAATGGGCCCTGACTGATACAGAGTGCTAAGGGAAGCTAAGGGAAGCTTCTTTAATCTCTTTTTGAAGTTCAATTCCCCTTGCTTCAAGAAAATTCTTTTTTATAAGATATCATATTAAAAATTAACCTAAAAAATTTATATATACTTCATACATTTATATTTTATATTTAGTATGTCTTAAATCATTATGTTGAACATCTAAAACTAGTTAGATAATTTATATGTCAATTATATCGCAGTTTTTAAAAATTACTTGTTCTGTCTCCAGCACTTACTTATTTTTTAATATATTTTATTGATTATATCATTACAGTTGTTCTATTCCCCCTTCATTCCCCTCCACCCTGCACACCCTCTCACCCACCATTCCCCCCTTTAGTTTATGACCACGTGGCTCAAGTTCTTTAGATTCTATATTTCCCCTACTATTCTTGCCCTCCCCCCTATCTATTTTTTACCTACCATCTATGCTACTTATTTTCTGTAACTTCTCCCCCCTTCCCCTCCTCCCACTCCCCTGTTGCTAACCCTCCATCTGTTCTTCATTTCTATGGTTCCGCTCCTCATCTAGCTGTCCTCTTGGTTTGCTTTTGTTTTAGGTGTGGTTGTTGATAACTGTGAGTTTTCTGTCCTTTCACTGTTCATATTTTTCATCTTCTTTTTCTTAAATAAGTCCCTTTAACATTTCATATAGTAAGGGCTTGGTGATGATGAACTCCTTGAATTTGATGTTATCTGAGAAGCAGTTTATCTGTCCTTCCATTCTAAATGAAAACTTTGCTGGATAAAGCAATCTTGGCTGTAGGTCTTTGGATTTCATGACTTGGAATACTTCTTTCCAGCCCCTTCTTGCCTGTAAGGTCTCTTTTGAGAAATTAGCTGACAGTCTGATGGGAAATCCTTTGTAGGTGACTGTCCCCTTATCTCTTGCTGCTTCTAGGACTCTCTCCTTCATTTTAATCTTGGCTAATGTAATTATGATGTGCCTTGGTGTGTTCCTTCTTGGGCCCAACTTCTTTGGGACTCTCTGAGCTTCCTGGATTTCCTGGAAGTCTATTTCCTTTGCCAGACTGGGGAAGTTCTCCTTTATTATTTGTTCAAATATGTTTTCCACTCATGGTTGTTTCTTTTCCCCTTCTGGTACCCCTATAATTCGGATGTTGGAATGTTTAAAGATGTCCTAGAGGTTCCTAAGCCTCTCCTCATTTTTTTGAATTTTTGTTTCTTTATTCTTTTCTGGTTGGATGTTTCATTTTTCCTTCAGGTCCACTCCATTGATTTGAATCCCAGTTTCCTTTCCATCACTATTGGTTTCCTGGACATCTCCCTTCATTTCAATTAGTTTAGCCTTCATATGTTCCTCTAGTTTATGACTATAATCAACCAGTTCTGTGAGCATCCTGATCACCAGTGTCTTGAATTGTGCATCTGAGAGGTTTGCTATTTCCTGGTCACTTAGAGTTATTGGCTCTGGGGCTTTGAGTTCTTCATGAGCCATATTTTGGACTGTTCGTGCCTGTTACGTAGGAGCGGAGCCCTAGGTGTTCACCAGGGTGGGGCCACCCAATCGCTGGGTTGTGATGCTATATGTGGGGGAGGGGTCAAAGGAAATCAATGGCGGGGGGGGGGCCCTCTGCTGCCTCCCGCCGCGAGGGCCGTGCGGTCATCTCACTGCTCACTCCTTTGCTGGCTTATCTGCGTGCACGAATGTGCAACCATGCTCAGCCTACCCCGCACCCTCACTGGGTCCGAGATGCTGCCCCAGCTGCCTGTGCACCTGGGTCGCCTGGGTCCGGGGATCCTTCATGCCCAACCCTACTCCACTGCTGGCTCCACCCCTCTTACCGTCCGGTTGAATGGTTCATTGTTGTCGGACTTCCGTATAGTTCAGTTTGATGTTCTTTGGCCACATCTTTGTTTACTAAACCTTTATTGTATTCAAACTTGGTTGTGGGAGAAGGCACAGTGTTTCCACCTATACCTCCATCTTGGTGGAAGTCCTCCAGCACTTACTTATTATGTGACTTTGAGCACAGTAACTTAGCTTTTCTGAGGCTCAGTTTTGTCAGGTCTAGTATTGGGAATCAGGACATATGCAATAGGGTTATTTTGAGGACTAAATTAATAATCTATATGCAAGCACAATAGCTGGTTCACAGAGGTACTTGTGATAAAATTAGAGCAATAACTTCCCAAATTCCATAGTAATCCTAATCCAACCCTTTTTTTTAAATAATCTTTCAACTCAAGGTGAACATGTGCTTATACACATCAAAGTAATTCATCTTTGTGGCCACAGAAAATCCAGGGATGGACATGTGTTTCAAATCAGACCAATCAGAATGGCTAAATGGTCACCATGACTATTCTAGGGTTATGGGAAAATTATGCCATTTCTTGCTTTGATGCCTAAACTGTAAAACCATACAATCCCAAGACTCCAGGAGCCATCTTTCCCACCACTTGGGTGACCAACTCAACTTTCTTGATTTTAAGTCTACAAGTCCTGAATCCCAGAATAACCCTAACATCCAGGCAAATTGAGTTGATTGGTCACCCTGCCATGGTGAAAGCCTGGAAGAGGATGTAGCCCCTACAAGAGAAAGGAGGCATCTCTCCAAAGAAGATACACAAATGGCTAACAAGCACATGAAAATGTATTCAACATCATTAGTCATCAGGAAAATGCAAATGAAAACCACAAGGAGTTGCCATTTCACACCCACTAGGATAACTATCATTGTTCTAAAGGGTGGGGGAAATGGCCAGTGGTGGTGAGGGTGCAGAGGAAATCGGACCTTTGTATATTACTAGTGGAAATGCAAAATGGTTTAGCCACTGTGGAAATTAGTTTGGTGGTTTCTCAAAAAGCTAAAATACAGTTTCCATATGATCCTGCAATTCTGTCCCAATGTATGTACCCAAAAGAATTAAAAACAGGCATTCAAACAAGTACATGTACATACATGCTCATACATGCTGCTATCATGAAGTACATGGTAGAATTCTGAACAACATTGGCCTCAATTAATGGTAATTTATTTTTAACCCAGAATCCACTAAAATTTAACCTAGTTTCTGTCTGGCTTTAGTAAAAGTAAAGAACAGCTCATTACTGGCTTATCTAGAAAGGCCACATGCAGTAGAAAATGCTCATGAACTCCAGTGTCTCTTCTTCAGGATGAATAGTCCCAGTTGTTTCAACATTTTCAAGTATTGCTTGGAAAGTCTTTTTTGACTGGTATGTAAATCAGGATAGCCATTATATTTTAGAAAATTACTTGGCAGAAATCAAGGATAGATAGGAGATACACAATTCCCCATTCTCATCAACAAAAGAAATAGCCTGTGGGGCTCACCAAAGAAATTCTGTCATCTCATCCATTGGAGAGTCAATGCCGAACAAATATTCTGAAAATCAATCCTCTTATACTTCATACTTTCTCACTCCTCCCTCATTTTTATATTGCCTCTATAAAAATTTGATGTAATTGTGTCAGGTGTTCATCTGGATCTCAGAATACCCCTACAGCCAATGAGTTTATCAGTTTGCTAATTTTCTATGAAAGACCACATTTTATCAGCTTTTCTAGCCCTCAATAGCTAGCTGTATCACACAAAGGCTGGCACACAAAGAAATGTAAGCTTGAGATGGCTTACATTGCAGCGTGTGGGTAGAGTTCTCAGATGTGGCGATTTGGAGGAAACCTGACAAAATGTTGATAATGATGAATAGTAACAGGAGCCACCACAGGCTACCCATGTAGGGGACCGGTTTGTTTTGGTCTGGCAAATGTGACTCAGTTCTGTATGGAAAACCTACAGAAGTGAGGTGGTGGGCAGGAGCCAGACCTCCAAACCAAGTTTTCCTGGGGGAATCAGGCCTAGAGAATGCATACAGATTGTTATGGCTTGCTCTTGCTAAAACTCCATCATCCTGGTCTAAAACAACAAATGTGTATTGTCTATCTTCAAGGTAATATCCAAAGCTTGTGTGAATTTGCCCAAGGACAGAGCTAATAGATTCATTACCATTCCCCTCTGCATGTTATTTTCATTTCCTTGATTGTACCTCAAATGTAGGCAGATATTCTATGTAATAGATAATAAATCTTTCTCTAATGTAAGACCCAAGGAAAACAATAAAAGCCTGTCTAGGTAAGGGTTGAGGCACTCTCCCCTTGAGAGAGTAGCTGTGCCATTACCTTTTTCTCCACAGGATTTTTGTCACCTGTGCATTTATCCTCATTGTCAGCCACAACAAGCAGACTCTGTGGGCCAGAGTCGCCACAGACACAGAAAGAGCCTCCTACTGCATGATAGGTAACCTAGGCAAATCTTCTAACCTCTGGTGCCAAGTGCTTCTTCTGTAAAAGGAAGTTCTTGGCATAGACATCAGGTGCATCTATGGCTTTTTCAGCATCAAAATTTTGTGTTCTACATAGAAGAATGAGGTTGGTTATCAAACGAGTTCACCCATTATAAAGAAACATGGTAGCAATCATTACGCCCATTTTATAGTTGTGTAAATCTGAGCAGCAGTTCAAGGTACAAGAGTCCAAAATAAAAACTTTTTTCACCACCCAGGTAGTTTTATGACCATGTGTTTATTCAATCAGACAGACCACGGTTGCCAGGACTACTTTGGTTAAAGAACGTTTCAGAACACTACAGTTAACAGTCATCAATTGCTAGAATAATAAAACCAATACCATATACCAAAAACCTGTAGAGATCAAAATTAATAAGTGCTATCAAGATCCAAATTATATCTTCCTATGTAATAAGGAGAACCACACATTTTTAAGATACATTTCTCGGGCCACAGTTTAACTACTTCCCAAGCTAGAGGATTTGATATAAGTCCAGCTCATTTCATGAACACCCTGTGGAAATGCCAGGAGAAGACAGAGGGAGAAGTGGTGCATTTTGTACTTATGATGTTGTGACATGGTGAAGCTGAACGGGCATCAGTATGAAGGTGACATCAGCTGGGGTGTCGATCAGTAATGGATGCTAAGACACTGGAAATTTCATGAGATGAAATAACATAGTTTATAAGTGCTTTTTGTCAGGGTATTTGTCTATGTAGTTGGAAGAAATATTTTTAAAATCACTTGGGGTTGAATGAGTCCCTGATCCTCCACCCCAGGAACATGCTCAGGTAACATGAGATGGCACATTCATGAGTTGCCTTGATTGGGTTATATAGAGAGTTCCCTTTTCTAAGTTGGGTACATAAGTTTGGGGCTTATATAAATTGCTTAGAGCTATAATCTACATCTTTCCCTATGATATAGGTCCTCGGTCTCTGATAAACAAATGTTTAAGAAGATCAGCTTGATAGAATGCCAAGTTATAAGCATATTCCTGGGGTACTCCCATATTTTAGCCCAGCGCTTACCCACCATTCATATACACCTCTTGGGTCTGAGGGAAATAGAGTGCACAGGGAAGAAATTGCACAAAATTTGACTCCAGGCAGCCCAACAGATTTCTTCCTCTTTCCATTCCGTTAGCCATGGGGCTGCTCAGACACTGGAAAGAGAACTAGCCTGCAGAGCAGTGAGAATGTGGTGAAAACTTGGAGTTCTTCTTCGAGTTACATTTTTTCCATTTTGCTTTGAGTGACTTATGATACATAGTTCATACAGTTAACAACCTCATCCATTAACATTAAAGGTTACTTATAAAAACATAAGTAATTTACTAAGTTTAAAATAATAAGCATCAAACTGCTAAAAAATAGAATGAATGTGAGAAGTCTACCATCAGTGGGAAGCTCTGGCATCTCCTCTGTGTGCACCGTGGTGCTGGGCTCTGGGGTCCATAATGAGCAAACACTAACACTCCTTTCCCCTCCCTGTGAAATAATTCCAGTATTTGATTTCAGCAATGACCCTTTCATAACTTTCATTTCTCCTCCAGTCTGTCTTTTTCTCTATACCTAGTGCTTTTTTAAAAATACACCAGAAACTCCCCAGATCAAAGAGATTCAATTATTCAACAAACATTCTATGCATCACTCTGCCATGGCTACTGCAGCAGGTACTAGAGATACAAGGGTGGATCAGATGAAGTGCTTGCCCAGGGGAGTTCTAAGCTAGCTAGGAGAAACCTCAGACAACTCAGCTGTAAGTGTTGGATGGAGGAAGCCACACAGACCCAGAGAGAGGAGGTAAAAACTGCGTAATCTGATTCCATTCAATGATGATGATGACAAACTATTCAGTGCTCAATCCTCTACATTCACTACTTCCTTTCATCCTCTCAGCAACCTTATGAAGCATTAATAACCACATTTGATAGGTAAAGCTATGCAGAAATGTTTATCTTTTTGTTAACAGCAGCTGGTCAGAGAATCCTTGCATAAGGAGAAAGCTAGTTTTGTTGAAATGCTGTTGGCACTCATTCATGTCTTAGAAGAATCAGCCTTCCAGGCAAGGGTACCGGATTGGGCACTATTTCCTTGAGGGGAGCAAAGAGCTATTTTACACATAAAGACAGGAAACAGTGGACGCAAAAAATAATTGGGAAGAATGGAGTGAAAACAGCAGAGCTTTGTACGGGGTGTCAACAGAAAAGCAGTATCTCTGGCTACTTGTATAGGATAGTGGGAAGACAAAAGAAGAGAGAAATTGTGTGCTTTGTGAGGGACACTCTCTCTGTGACCCCACAGATATTCAGTAAACCCACTTGAATTTCTGTGGAAACCAATCAAGAAACTGAATTTTACCTAAAAGCTGAAAAAGTGCTGGGTACAATGCATACAACTGATGAGAGAAAGAATGAGCAGGTGTCTGTTTTTAGAATAAAAATGGGAAAACTGGCTCATAAAGATATTAAGTTAAAAGCCCAGGTTCCTCTCCTTTAAGATACAAAAATGTTGAGAGACCAGAGAACTGTCTTGGCTCCTTAGGGAGATAAGGACAAGATCTCTAGTCACTTGCTGAAAAGGCCATACTTGCCAGAGGCTATGTCCCAGCTCCCAAAATGAAATATTCCAGAGTCAGAAGGCTAAGATCATAGCAGCAGATAATATGAGTAAAGGGCTATTAGGAAGGAAGTATTTCTGGGTTCTTGTAACAAGAAAAATAAAAAGAAAGATGATTAATGATCCTGCCACAATGAGTCTGCCAAGCGGAAATGCTAAAGTAAATCACTGTAGAAAAATGGAAAAGCCGAGATGAAAAACAGTAGAAATTTGAAGGGGCTATGGGCCAAGACCCTGCAGGGGATGCAAGCTGGAATTCAGGATGGGAAACCAGGGGTTACTTACCTGTGGGAAAGAATTGTAAGGATCTATTCTACATAAGTATCTTGAATAATACCTTTTGTAAAATCTGCAGAAGTGAGTTTTACTTCCTGGAAGGAATGTGAATTTGTAGCTAGTATAAAAAAGAACTGAGAGGGAATGAGAGGTTGAACAGGAAACCCAGTTCTTTCTCCGTGGCCTCTATGACTTTTCTGCTGAGAAATGAAGTTAGAAAATTTAGCAGTTATCATGAAATTAAGCTCTCCTGTCTCTGTCACCCTGAGGCATGGGGGAAAGAAACAGAACAAATGTGGCAAGTGGTCCCTCACCCACATTTCTGCTGGATACTTCCACCACCTGTCTCTCCTGGGGCTAACCTTGTCCTGGGTGTGCAAAACATGTTTTTATTCCTCATTAATTGTCAGGGCTGCATTAGGGTAAATTTTTTCCTGTGCAAATGTAGGTGCCTTCCCAGGTTTTTATAGCTTAAATCCTACAATCTCTTTGAATATGACTTTTCCACTTCGGAAAGATTTTATTCATTTGCAACTCAGCAATTGTCTCCAGGCCTGACACTGCAATTAAGAGCATCCACTGTGCAATTTTGGAACTGCTCATTGGTGTTCCCAAAACCTCAATATTGAAATGGAGTTCTTTTGACTAGAAGGAGACAAAGGCTCTTGCAGCCACAATATCGACAAATACTGAGTAATAGCCTTAGTTCACCAAAGATCCGAAATCAAAAGTGTGATTTTTTCAAAGCAGTAACTGACAGTCATGAAATAGTCTAATTACTTTATACTGTAAAGTAAAGAGAGTGTTCTAGTCAATCTGAAGGGAGGGGGAAAAACACAAGGGATTATAAATAATGCATTATGTAGATTCATTTTAGAATATGAATAGCTGAAATTGTTAATTTGACATGTACTCAAAACCAAAGTTTTTGCCACTGAATGAAGTAATTATCATTCATTAATCTTTGCAAGGATTAAGAAAATGTGCTTATGATCAGGCCCCCAAGTATCCGCAGCCATGATTAGTATAGATCTGTCATCCCAAGTAAGCAGATAATCTTCCCATTTAATGATCCTCTCTCCTTAGAGATCAAAATAATGCATCATCACAGGAACTTCAAGACAATGATGCTCCAGACACCATTTGTCACTTCTAGGTTTATTCAATGTGATTAAACCTAAAGGCGGGGGGGGGGGGGGCACTTCTTCATCCTTCTCTCTCCCCATGCATTTTTTACTCATGAATTTATTTCAAGATGGGGTTTTATCCTCAAGAAGGGTTTTTTCTGGTGGGACAATGACATGAAAAAAACAAATTACATTACAGAGCAAAAAAGGGATGAGCACAGGAAGGACTATCAAATCATGTGAGAGCCATGTGAGACTGTTCTGCTGTGTCTCAGTTTTCTTACACATCAAAATATAAATAACTGTTCTACCTTTGCCAGATTTTATGCAATCAAATGAAACAAAGTATTGGATTCATAAGACATCATTATGGAAATTTTCAGTTTTGTTCTTCCCCAGACTTGATAACCTTTATTGATCTTTGTAGTTCTTACCCTTATTTACAAAAACAATGACTCAGAGATACATTACAATTAGAGATAAAGTTAATTCAGATCCAGATTTCTTAACAGTTCTTCAGTAATTGCTCACTGTTTAACTTGAAAGATCACTTTGTGTAAGAAAAAAAGGAAGCAAAAACCCACTGGCAGCAGACTAATATCACATATGCATGAAGGGTTTCCACTTATTTTTACATATCAAATGTGGGATATGAGCACTCTTAGCCAGGAGGATGGGAGACCAGACAGCAGAGGTGTCCTAGCCATTGCTGGTGACTTCCCACAGGGTCCTGAGTGCCATAGAGGATGGTGACATGAGAGAGCCAGCAGGTGTAGAAGAATGAATCCTGACTTGTTTGCTCATTTGCCTTATAGAGATAATGGTGAATGTCTGGAGAGGCTTAAAAAATTAATAATAGCTAACATTTACTGATCTCTTACTAAGTCACACAGTATTCTAAGTGCTTTATATATTTTTTCTTATTTATTTTTTATTTATTCATCACAACAACCTTATGAAGTATGTTCTACTATTAACCTCATTTTAAAGAGGAGGAAATTAAGGCATCTGGATTAGAAAAAACTGATAACTAACATGGTCATTGTTTGAAGCATCCTCTCCCTATCCACCCCCCAAAATGGTGGAGTGGGAGGAAAAGAAGAGAATTGTTTAGAAAGGAATTATTTCCACTTATTTTCTCCTAAAAATGTGAACAGGAGAAAACATAAAGGAAAATAGTACCTGAGCAAATACAATAGAAACTTCCCTCACCAAATGTTCTAAGCATCTAGTACATCAGAGTGTATAACCCAGTGAAGATGGCAAAGAATGAGCAACCAGGCTATTATCAGAGTTGTCAGGAGAATGAAAGCACAGAACCAGGAGAAATGTTCCTGCCACTCACAAGTGACTGATGGGAAAAAGGAAAAATGTGGAGCTCTTGGTGCCAATTATGTATTGCTGAAAACTAAAAACTAACAATGGCATTTACTCAAAGTGCAAAAGGACCATGAGTCAGTTCTACAAGTATAACAAACCCTGGTTAAAAAAATTTCTAAACTTTCTAATTTGAAAAAATTATCATTTAAGTCAAACCTGGGTACTGTTTATTGTTCTCTGACTCACTCAAATTGTACTTTAGTCAAATTTTATTGTACTTCTTTTCCCTCTCAATAAACTATGAATCTTGATTCCAGCATTTGGAGTTTGCCACACAGATAAGGATTTGATAAGGAAGGGAAATAATGAATAATGGCATAATCAGAAGGGAGATAACTCTTTCTTGAGCCTCTATTTTAGGAAGAAAAACCCAAAGATTTCAACAAAGCCATCAAACTAATGGTCTGATCTGTCTTTTGTGTAATAAAACACCTGTGAAGAATTTCCCACTGGGACTATTGAGGGTTATCAATTACTGCTTTTGTGGGCAGCAAGCTAATCCCTCCAACTCCTGTTCAAAATTAATAGTTTGTGTGTCCATGGTAGCCCTGTCCTCCCAAGAGAAGCCAAGCCATGTACTCTGGTACATGTAGCTACGTGGTATCCGCTCATCAAACTTTTATTTCAGAGGAAATAGAAGCCTATGAACCTCACTCTTCCCAAAGGAGAGCAGTTCTTTCAATCAGCAAACGTTCAATGAGCACATACCTTGGTCTAACTACTCTGAATCCAAAGGCCATCTATTTCTCCAGGAATTTATAGAGCACTGAGACAGAGCATGGAAATTAAACGTGATTACTACAATAGAGGTAGCTACATGGAGCCACAGGTAATAAAGAGAAAGGGAGGTTAATACCAACCAAGTTGTGACAATTGGAAACGGAGAGGGACTTTTCCACTAATGTTAGTGATATTTGAACTGAGTTATAAAGGATAAAAAGGAGTTTTCTTATATGTGTATTCTCTACTTATCCATAAGACCTCTGAGATAGGATTCAGGTTTTGTTCAGACCTGTATTTCCAGCAACTAGCACTTTGTCTGAGACATGTACTAAATGTGTGAACAAAGGAAGGAAGAAGGAAGGAAAGGAGAGAGGGAGGGAGGGAGGAAGAAAGTCTATTTCACAGGCATGGAGGAGTACACCAGACATCCTTTGACTTGCCCACCTCTGTTCTCTGGAATCTGCTCATCTGGCCCATAGGCATTGTATTAACAGTATATTATATGTCTGCTACCTGATCCTGGACCCTAGGCATAAGTAATTGGTCCAGGAATGGGTCACTGACACAATTGAACCAATCAGAATACCTTCCTTGGAATTCAGATTGGGACCCAGAAAGAAAGAGAGCATTAGCCTCTCTGAGTACATGAGTCTATAGCTTATAAAACTTGGGAGTTGGGTGGGGGAAGAGGCATGTCTTCCACTCTGTGAACAGAGAGCAAAAAAGCCAGTCAACAAAGAGCAAAGAATGAAGTGCAAAGAAAAACAGAGATGAGCACTAAGGAGAAATGCAAGATGGGAAATACTACCTGAATTTCTATGGCCTCCCAATTCCCGAGGCCCAGCTATGTTACTGCCTTTTGTTCTTTGAGTTTCCCATTTGCTGTTTTAGTAAATTTTCTCTTTTTTATTTAAGCCAGCTTTTCTTGGCTTCTGATACTTGAAACCCAAAGCATATTATCCAGTGCCACTAAGAGTTGGTTTGGGAGAATTCTAGACAGAGGGTTAGCATGAACAAAAGCTCTGAGATCCAAAAAGCTTGGCTGCTTGAAGAACAGGGAGAAGGAATGTGGTTCTCCATTGACTTGGACAAAGGCACAGGGTCTTGAGACATTAGAAAAAAAATTAAGAAAAAAGGAACCAGCTACAATGGAAATAGACTTATCTTCCTCTAGAAATTCCTACATTTGGAAAGTGCTTAGGAATCATGGTCAAAAAGCCTAAGAAAAAGGTTTAAGTTCCCTATGGCAAAAGGGGTATAAATAAAAACCTTCCAGGGTCCTCTACTACATAGACTTTGGGGACTAATAAAGTTTAAGTAGAAAAACTCGAAAGGCCAGTAGGCACAGAGAGAGTGGATATCAAACCGAAGACAGACCGATACACCAAACTAGGACAGCTTTTGTTCATTTACAACGAGATGAAATGATCACAGGCACAGGAACACATAAAGTTTGTCTGTGCAGGACATTCCTTGATATCTGACCATAAGATCACCATGTCCCTATGCATATTCATGAGCACTTACCTATATGCACCCTCCATTCTCCACATAAATATTAATTTTCCAGCATGTTCTTCTGAATCTCCTAATCATGTTGGAAGTCATTAAAGTAGCTCCTGATATAATTTCAGCCTTTTGCCTGCTTCTTGGGCACCATGCACCAAGATACAGGAAAACAAATGTCCCAATGTCCCTCCACTCAGGCACACTATGGAAGCATACTGACCCTCCTTCGAGAAATGCCAGCTCACTTAACAGATATGTAGGGTACAGTTTATTAGCACTACAAATAGCACCAGAATCTCTACAAAGGATTAAACTTTAAGGTTCTTTTAACTCGCCTGCTTCTCNAAGTCATTAAAGTAGCTCCTGATATAATTTCAGCCTTTTGCCTGCTTCTTGGTGTCCCTCCACTCAGGCACACTATGGAAGCATACTGACCCTCCTTCGAGAAATGCCAGCTCACTTAACAGATATGTAGGGTACAGTTTATTAGCACTACAAATAGCACCAGAATCTCTACAAAGGATTAAACTTTAAGGTTCTTTTAACTCGCCTGCTTCTCTGGTGCAATTAAAACATGATGTGATTTTCCCAAACAGCACTTAAACACACCCTCCTAGGAATACAGTTATGGCATTTGATGAGTTTGACCTATATTGAACTTCAGGTCTTTGGCAAAAGTAGTTTCAAATAACAGTACTGGTAATTATTTAAAGAAAGTCAAGAAAGTAAAAGTTGCTTTTTGCAGCATCAGTACAGGAAAAGGTGTGAATCAGGTAAATCTCTCAGTTTTAATAATTTACTGTGTGGTGTTATCTATGCCCATGTGACCAAAGACCTGGGCATTGAGCAAACATTCAACAACATTCCAGGCACATAAATAAAGCATCTTCTGCTCTTAGCCCAAGAAGCACTTATTGATCTTGGCTGTGATCTTTTCCTACCTGACTTTCTGAAGATTTATAAAATAGCTCACCTTAGGGAAATTATAGACTCAAATAGTTTTCTTTTGTTATTTGACCAATAAAAAAATCACTAACACTTTGCAAAACATGAATTCTGACAGAAGAAATACCAGCATTTGCTGTGATGACCAGGTAACTGACCTGGTATCTTAGCCTGTAAGGCTACTTTGGTCCATTAAGAATCAAGCTCCAGATTACAGCTTTGGGATCTTAATTAGCTAAATAACAAGCCATGTGATCTCTGTGGACCAGATGGGAAGCAGAGATGACCAGTACAAAAATCCTCCTCCTAAGGCAGGTGGGGGAAGGTAGAAGAGGGTAAAGGGGGGAAGAATGGTGATGAAAGGAGACTTGACTTGGGGTAATGAATGCACAATACAATATATAGATGATGTATTGTAAAATTATACATGTGAAACCTATCAAATTTTATTAGCCAACTTCACTGTAATAAATTCAATCAATCAATCAATAAATAAATAAATCTCCCTCTTTACACACTCACTTGCCCATTTTGGATACCCAACTGAGAATGTGGATTTGAGTCTGAGCTCCTATTGGCTATGTGACCTCAGAGAATTGCTGTTGTTTCTCAGGACCTCACTACCTCCATTGGTCAGGTACCAATGATTGACTTCACTTAAAAATAGGCCTAAGACCTTAACAAACACCTCATCAAAGAAGATATATACATGGCAATTATGCACATGAAAATATGCTTCATGCCTGGGCTTGTGTGGGTCCGTGGGTTGAGCACAGGCCTGCACACTGAAAGGTCACCAATTGGATTCCCGGTCAGGGCACACGCCTGGGTTGCCAGCTAAATCACTGGTGAGGGTGGGTGGAAAGCAACTGATAGATGTTGCACTTATACATTGATGTTTCCCTCTCTCTCTTTCTCCCTCCCTTTCCCTCTCTCTAAAATAAATAAGTAAAATCTTTTTTAAAAAAGATGCTTCACATCATATGGCACTAAGGAGATGCAAAGTAAATCAACAATGACATACCACTACACAGCTCTTAGAATGGCCACAATCTAAAACATGGATAACATTAAATGCTGATGAGAATATGGAGCAACAGGAGCTTTCATTCACTGCCGGTGAAAATGCAAAATGGTGCGGCCACTTTGGAAGACAGTTGGGCAGTTTTTTACAGAATTAAACATACTCTTTTCATACGGCCAAGCAATTATACTTTTTGATGTTTACTGAAAGGAGTTGAAAACACATATCCTCACAAAAACCTGCATACAAATGTTTATTAGAATCTTTATTCACAATTGTAAAAACTTGGGAACAACCAAGATGTCCTTTAGTAAGCAAATATATAAATAAACTGTGGTAAATACAGATAATGGAATATTATTGAGCACTAAGAAGACAGAGCTATCAATCCATGAAAGACAAAAAGAAACTTTCAATGAATGTTGCTAGGTAAAAGTAGCCAATCTGAAAAGACTACATGATGTACAATCCCAACTACATAATGTTCTGGAAAAGGCAAAATTATGGAGACAGTAAAAAGATCAATGCTTGTCAAGGATTGAGGAGGGCAGGAAAGGGATGAATAGGCAGAGCACAGAGGACTTTTAGGGCAGGTAAAACACTCTGTGAAACCAAAATGTTGGATACATGTCATTATACATTTGTCCAAAACCAAAAATGTACAACATTAAGAGTGAACTGTAATGTAAACTATGGACTTTGGGTGATTATGACATGTTAATGTAGATTCATCAACTGTAACAAATGCATCGCTCTGTTGAATGATGCAGATAATGGGGGAAAGGCCATACATGTGTGGGTTGGGGGTATATGGGAAATCTCTATACCTTTCCCATACTTTTTCTGTGAACCTAAGACTGCTCTAAAAAATTATTTACAAAAAACACACAGACAAAGGAGAAAAATACCCATTCCTTAATGAGATGGGCAAGAGTGAATCCCACAGAAAGCCTCAGCATGAGCTGCCTCCCAGCCTCATCTGGGTGTTCATTGCACAGCAGCCACATACCTCTGAATGATCTATGGAGACATGAGGATCAGTTCAAAGCTTTAGAGTCAAAACTAGCATCCAGAAACTCCTCCCTGGCCAACACTGCCCCATCAGATCTCATTGGGGTTTTGCAGTAAATCCCTGTGCTGTGCTCCCCATTACAATCTTCCAAAGCATAATGTTGCTGCTGCTGGACTCCCAGCCATCCAAAACCCACATTTTGGTGCTGAGGGGGCCAGCAGAGGTGCCTGGGGAAGATCAGCCAAGGAAGATTCACCCTTATTGGAGCTGCAGTCCCAAAGGGACACTGTCCTGAAAGCTTGGTGCAGCTTCCACACAGGAAGCCAGTGCTGCAACCCACCTAGACCTGCTGCTTTCTAGGAGTCCTTCTGCCCAGATAGGCCCACCTGAGGTCTTCTGCCTACTGTGATTCCAGCGGTGGGGAAATGACTGAGTTAGCATAAACCTCCCTCCGGCAGCCACCCACCCCCTACCATAAACATCTTTATCTTTGAACTTAACACATTATCATTTTTTCATGTAATGATTTATCTCTCTCTCTCTCTCTCACTAGAGTGTAAACTCCTGAAACATAGGAGTCTTTTAATATTCACTTTTATATTTCTAAGCACTTGCTCTGGCCCACCAAAAACTCAATGTTTCTTTACTTAATCATTGAAGTGATAAATCCTAAACTGCATTAGCAGCATTTTTAGAGTGCTTCAGTATAAATAAAAAGTTCAACAAACTGTCCCTAAGACACTTTCAGGCATGTATTAGCTTGTCACTAGCCTCTCTTCATTCACCCAGCCAGTGGCCCATTGTGGAGAAACAGTGTCAAAAAGCCAGAAAGTGGGCAAAGAAGGCCTCAGAAANATATTTCTAAGCACTAGCTCTGGCCCACCAAAAACTCAATGTTTCTTTACTTGATCATTGAAGTGATAAATCCTAAACTGCATTAGCAGCATTTTTAGAGTGCTTCAGTATAAATAAAAAGTTCAACAAACTGTCCCTAAGACACTTTCAGGCATGTATTAGCTTGTCACTAGCCTCTCTTCATTCACCCAGCCAGTGGCCCATTGTGGAGAAACAGTGTCAAAAAGCCAGAAAGTGGGCAAAGAAGGCCTCAGAAAAGCCATCCTTTCAACCACATTCTTGTCAATATTGTAAGCTTCATGCATCCACCTGGCAAAGCTACACTGGAACAATCCAACTTCTACTTTCTCATGCCTATACCTCTGAACTCTGAAAGCCATCAGAGACCAAGCCCATAACTACTCGCAGCTTCCAGCCCCAATCAGGCCCAAAAAGCCACCCAGCTTGAATATTTCCCTGGTAAGAAGGCTATTCTCTGGAACTGCTCTTACAAGGCCCCCACCCCACCACCACCAGTCTTCTGGAACCCTCAGGACTACTAAGAACTTTCTCAACTTACTAACCTTCCTTCCTATATCCATACCTAACATTCCCACCTTCCCTCCAGTTACAACCAATAAGAAATCCCTTTTCTTCTGAAAATAATCACTGCACTAAGCCCTGGACCCTCACTCAGGAATTTGGTATCTCCATTATCTGTTGTGGACCACTCTGCTTAGTTCTAGGAATTGTAACTCTACCCCTGTGGCTAAGGAGGAGTCAGTAACCCCTGGAATTTGAGCCACAGGAGACAAAGCTTGTCTCTGGTAGCAAATGCTGCCTTAGTTTCCTCCCTGCCCCCAAAACATGGTCGCAAGTCCTTGATGGGTAAGACCCCTCAGAGGAGAGGCACCCTAGGCCAGGCATGACCACTTAGGAGGCCATCATGGAAGGACTCAGGGAGGCTGTGACAAAGAAGGAGCAATGGATTCTCGCTGCCCCCCCAACCCGCTTTGACAAAGCCCACGTCCCCATGTACTCTGGGAGAAGTGCTTCCTGGCTCTAATCCCGTTAAGCCTGAATACCTGATGGAGAGGGGTTCAGTGTCCTGGGGAAAAACCTGGCATCCCAAAGACTTCCTAATAAACCTGTGAAATCTGCTCTGCTAAGAGTGCTTTCATTCATATGTTAAGGGCTCGAGCAGGAAACTCTAAAACTCTTCCTGATAAACTCTGACTCAGACTTTCTACTGTTTGATCCTTGCTGCCCTGTATTCCTGTGTATTACAACCCAATAAAAGCCCTTGGAGGAAGGGGCTGAACGCCTTTTTCCCCTGAGAAACTGGCCACTGCTCAATGCCTTTTTCCTCTGGGAAAATGGCTACCTCTCCTACCCAGGCAGATCACATCATGTCTCTGTCATGTTTACTCCAATCTGTGGTACACAGGGGGGAATTTCAAGGAAAGCCACCCCCACAATTATTTGTAACATTCTTGATACTTCAGGTTCTCATATTCTAATGGGTTTATCCCAGTGGCCTGTAATCTTATTAAGTCTCTTTCTTCATTAAAAAAATAATAACACAGTTGAAAACATGTCCACACAAAAACCTGCATGTGATGTTAATGGCTGCTTTACTCATAATTGCCAAAACATGGAAGTAACCAAATGTCCGTCAGTAGGAGGGTGGATTAATATACTGTGAGACAGCCAGACAATGACATATTATTCAATGGTAAAATGAAATGACCTATCAATTTGTGAAAAGATATGAAGGAACTTTAAATGCATATTACTAAGAAGAAGAAGCCAGTCTTAAAATGGTACAAGCTGTCTGATTTCAACTATATGACATTATGGAAAAGGCAAAACTATGGAAACAGTGGAAACAGTGGTGGTTTCCAGGGGCCAGGGGAGAGGAAGAGATGAATAGGCAGGACATAGTGGATTTTTAGGATGATAAAACCACTCTGTATGATACTACCATACTGGATACATGCCATCATGCATTTGTCCAAACTCATAGGATATAGATTCATCAACCAACAAATACATCATTCTGATGGGGGATGTTAATTATGGAAGAGAGCCTTATGGGTACCAGGGGAGGTTTATGGGAAATCTCTGTACCTTCCCCTCAATTCTACTGTGAACCCAAAAATGCTTTAAAAAATAGAGCCTATTGAAACTATTTTTAAAACCTTGATTGAACCCTCAATTTCAATTACCAGATAAGCCAGCATTCAAATAATTACAGATTTTAACTGGTTATTTTATGAAAGAATAGAAAACAAGAGGGGCTGAGGTAACAGAGAGAGAATATGCTCATCATGTAAAATTCTGATAGCCTGGGTCCTTGGACAGTTATCCTTTGTTGTAAATGAATTGTTAATAAAGTGATGTAGATACCAGACTTCAGTGAATTCATTAGTCTGAGCCAGTATCTTAAGTCTGATTCCCTTTTTTCCCTACCAAGAGTGATTTTCTGGCTTTCCAAAGTGGAAGGTCAAATTCTGAAAAAAAAAAAGGTAATACAATGTAGATTTAGTAACTATTCCCTTAACCTATTTCTACTCACTGTGTTAACAGAACCAGTGTGCTCCAGTCCTTCTATATAACATACAGGTGCTGGCCACGGCACATTGAAATATGGGTGGCTGAAGGTAGTAGCACAGTCTCACTAACAGACCCTCCCGGCTGAACTACATGACTATGTTTTGCATAAAACATAAGCAACAGCTCACCTATTATAATTATGCATTTTAATTAAACACTATTTATATACTTTTATGTAAGCATATATATGAATACTTGTATACTTCTATAAACTGATTGAATATAAATCTAAAAGAAAAGAAATTAGTTCCTTAAAATGAGGTCAAATGTTTTAGAAAGACTTCATAAAGCTGAGCCATTAAAAAATCACTGGTGAATTGGGCATGGATAAGAAATTTTTTTAAGGTTGGAGGGAGATTATAAAAATCTAGAAGTGTTCTACACATAGACTGCCTCTAGTTTTAAACTCGTTTCATTCATTAACTATAGCAACAAGAAGAATAAAGTACCTAGGAATAAATTTAACCAACAAGGTAAAAGACCTGTACTCAGAAAACTGCAGAACACTAAAGAAAGAAATTGAGGAAGATACAAATAAATGGAAGCACATACCCTTTTCATGGACTGGAAGAATTAACATCATTAAAATGTCCATACTAACGAAAGCAATCTATAGATTCAACGCCATTCCTTTTAAAATATCAGTGGTAGTCAACGACCATACCACCCTGAACGTGTCCAATCTCGTCTAAAATATCAGTGGTATATTTCACAGATCTAAAACAAATACTTCAAAAATTCAAGACTGTGAATAGCCACAACAATCTTGAGAAAGAAGAACAAAGTTGGAGGGAATCAAAATACGTGATATCAAACTATACTACAAGGCCACTGTATTCAAACCAGTCGGATACTGGCATAAGAACAGACACAAAGATCAATGGAATGGAATAGAGAGCCCAGAAATAAATCTTTGTCTCTATGGTCAATTAATATTTGACAAAAGGGGCTGAGTATACAATAGAGTAAAAACAGTCTCTTTAATAAATGGTGTTGGGGAGCTGGAATAATACTTGCCAAAAAATGAAACTAGAACATCAACTTACATCATACACCAGAATAAACTCAAAATGGATAAAAAACTTAATAAGTCATGGTACCATAAAAGTCCTAACAGAAAGCATAAGCAGTAAAATTTCAGATATCCCAAAGAGCAATATTTTTGCCAACAAGTCTCCTTAAGAAAGGGAAATAAATAAATAAATAAATAAATGGGACTACATCAAATTAAAGAGCTTCTGTGAAGCTAAAGAAAACATCATCAAAATGAAAAGGGAACCCATTGTATGGGAGCACATACTTGCCAAGATACATCAGACAATGGTTTAATCTCCTAAATATATAAAGAAGTGATATGAATCAACACCTGGAAAACATAAAATCCAATTGAAAAATGGAGAAATGACCTGACAGACACTTCTCCAAGGAGGACATATAGATGGCACAGAGATATAAGAAAGGATGCTCAGCATCATGAGTCATCAAAGAGAGCCATGCAAATTAAAACCACGAGATATCACCTCATAACAGTCAGAATGGCTGTCAATAAATCAACACACAATAAGTGCTGGCAAGGATGTGGGAAAAAAGGAACCCCAGTACACTCTTGATGGGAATGCAGTGGTGCAGCCACTGTGGAAAACAGTATGGAATTTCCTGAAAAAATTAAAAATGAAACTACCTCATGACCCAGTGATTCCACTGCTGGAATGATACCCTAAGCATCCTGAAACACCAGTTCAAAAGAACTTATGTACCCCTGTGTTCATAGCAGCACCATTTACAATAGCCAAGTGTTGGAAAAGCCTAAGTGCCCATCAGTAAATGAGTGGATCAAAACACCGTGGTGCATTTACATAATGGAATTATGTGCAGCAGAAAGAAAGAAGGAGTTCCTACCTTTTGTGATAGCTTGAATGAAACTGGAGACTATTATGCTGAGTGAAATAAGCCAGTTGGTGAAAGATAAACAGCATACGATCTCACTTATAACTGGAATCAAATGAACAAAATAAACTAACAAGCAAAATAGAATTAGAGACACGTAAACATAGAATAGACTGACAGCTATAAGAGGAGAGGAGGGAGGGGGCAAATGAGGGAAGCAAGGGGAAGGGACTAGTCAAAGATCATGTATGAATGACCCACGAAGATGGTCTGGGGATTGACTGAGGGAGGGAGGGGTGGGCCGATTGGAGGGGGGACAAAGGGGAAAAAAATGGGACAACTGTTATAGAATAAACAGTAAAAAAAAATAAGTTAAAAAACAGAAATTGAAATTAGAAGTCATAGAGGATGCACTGTAGGTGTGGTTAGGCAAGAAAGAGAGAGTTTAACTCCAGAATGAAGAACTCATACTCAAAGGCTGTGGTTTTTTGCCAAAATATCAGCAAATTCACATTTGTACATTTCTAGGGAACTTATGAATCATATTGTATGCTTCCTCAATTTAATCACTTTTTCAGTCACCCATCAACTGCTGCTCCTGAATGTGTAGGACCTGTACCTGTAAGATTTGTACCTGTAGTGTGGTGCTGAATCCTGCCCAGCAGCAGCTGACCTCCCCCTCAGATAAGACCACCAGCTCCACCAAATTCCTATCCTAGGTCAAGAAGGCTTTTATAGTTAGATATAGACCTTCAACTAGGCCACAGCAGTTAGGCTATGTCAATTATGATGTGAAATAGATATTCATAAACAACTACTAGAAGAATAAATGATTGCTGGCTTCATGAATAATAACAATAAGAATTTGGAGGTTCTTCCTAAGTCTGTCTCATCACTAGCCCAAACTAGTTCATGTAAATGTTACTGTTTTCTTTGTAAAAAATAAATTCACTAAAGAAGAAAAGAGATGGAAATTATCCCTGCTCTGGAGATACAATGACTTGTCTCTCACCCAATATAAGTTATCAATTCTAACATGCTTGTCAATTCTTTCTGCTTGTCTGCTCTGAAAGACATGGCAGACACTGCTTATTGCTCACTCTGCTTTGGTTTTCCCAGCTCCTGCTAAGTAATTCATTCAACTAACACTCTTTAGATGCTGACAGTGTGCCAGAACTGTGCTGGGTGTTGGTAATATAGGAGGAAATAAGACAGGCAGTCCCGTCTCTCAAAATCTCCTGGTCAAAAAGGCATAAAAAATATAAGAAGATTCTGAAACAACAAGTCCCTGGGCAAAGCCAAGACTAGGGTAAAAAAGGTGAGGCACTGAGGATACAAAATCAAAGGAAGTGTCACTCTCAGGTTCTCATGCATGACCTCAAGAGTGATGTCTCCTTTAATTTCCAACCCAAAGCACCTCGCTTGCCTAGTCAGTCATTTGGTTCCTCTCCCTATTGATAGTTCCTTGTTCTCCTCTTGACTATGTTCAGTTTTCTGTAGCCAAGCTTCCAGAATCAGTTCCTTCTATTTATTCATAGCCCTCTATAAGTCTCTGAGCCCTTTTTTCGACTATTGTGGTTGGTATATTTTGGCACAATTGGGACCTGAGAATAGATAGATTGTAAAGGTTTGCTTAATGACAAAATTATCAACCTTACTATCTTTTAGAAAGAAAGAAATCACTCTGTATTAAGCTTTCAACTAAGAAATTAGCAAGCAAGCCTGAGAGTAATGAATAACTGTGTTTTACTTTGAGGTGTCTACAGGTTTCAGCAAATAAATAGGCCTATGCTTCTTTGAGTTTAAACATACTAGGATAAACCTCTTACTGGAAAAAATTCTACTGGGAGATAGAATAAAGCAGTAGCAGAGTTCAGCAGTAAAGCATGAGTTCAAGTTCAAGTTCTGGCAGTTACTACTTGGATTAAAAAAATGAGTAAGATACAATCCCTGCCATCAAGAGACTGACATTTAATAGGGACAATAAATAGATGATTATCATGCAGGGAGCAAGCCCAGTGATGGAGGCATTCACAGTCTTAGGGGCAGGGAGGACAGAGCCTGAGGGGAGAGAAGGTGAAGACAACCAGGGTAGGGACACCTGACAGAATTTTAAAGTAAAAATATAAGCAAACACACTGAAATAGAGAGCGGGCTGTCAGTGACCAGAGGGGAGAAGGGGAGAATTTTAGGGGAAAGGGGGAAGGGTTTGCAGGAACAAGTATGGGGGACACATGGATGGAAACAGGGTAGGGGGTGGAAATGGGATGGAGGTGGGGAGGGCTGGGGGGTGGGCTGGGATGGGAGTAAAAGGCAGAAAACTGTACTTGAACAACAATTAAAATTTAAAAATTAATTAATTTTAAAAATAATTAATAAATAAATACGTAAATGTAAAAAAAGAAATAGAAGTTAGCCAGGGGAGAAGGTAGGGGAAGAGCAATCAAGGCAAAGGGGACCTCAGAACTGTGTTAAATTCTCCAGACTGAAAGACTAAAATGTTGCTTCAGTTAGTGGGAATTTAACATAAAAAGTACACAGAGAAATAAGAGACACGAAGCCATCTCTACAATAAGAGTCAGACTGCACTGGGAATATTCAAGAATCAATACAATTCTTAGTGCTCAGTTAGTTATCCTGTGTTCTCTCAGAAGTGGATCCATTGCCTCTTATTCTGGTGATTAAGTCTCTCTTCCTGTCTCTCTCCCTCTCCTGCCAATGAGTTTGTCTACCACCTTCCCCTTGACTTCTTTCCATGCTAGTGCCTGCTGATTTTCTGTTCATTGCATGCAAACTTACCAAGAGGGGGTCTCCAATGGCCACCTATCAATATGTAGTACCGAGTAGCCCTCCTGAGCAGAGTGTTGTGCTAGGTCACCTCAGGCTGCTTGTCAGTGGTGTCTGTGTGCCAGATGCCTGTTCCTGGTTAAGTTACCTGCATGCAGAGTAGTGGGGTTACAAAGATAAAGCACACTACACACAAACCTACACATAAATGGCGTTGTTCAGAAGCTTCTGCTCAGTGCTCGAGCAAAGACACTGAGGTAGAAAAGCAGTTCTGCTTAGAACTGCAGCCTGTGTTGGCAAGTAGAGCTGGAAGAGAGAGTGTTGAGGGATGAGATTGGCCCAGTCCTGAAGAAGGAGAAGGTGTGTTAATCTACAACCTCAGATATGCAAGAGTATCACATCTCTGAATGGAGTTTTTAAATCAATTTAAATACAATCCTGAGGCTCCCTTCAAAATGGTGACAGAGCCCTGGCTGGTGTAGCTCAGTGGATTGAGGGCAGGCTGCAAACCAAAAGGTTGCCAGTTCAATTCCCAGTCAGGAGACATGCCTGGGTTGCAGGCCAGGTCCCCAGAGGGTGCCACACGAGAGGCAACCACACATTGATATTTCTCTCCTTCTTTTTCTCCCTCCCCTCCCCTCTCTCTAAAAATAAATAAATAAACTATTTTTTAAATGGTGACAAAATATTTGATCTTACTTGAGGAGTTTGTTTTGGGAGTTGTGCAAACATCCCAGGGTCTCCTGCAAAACTGATGCATAAGGAGGGTCCTCCTGGACTCTGGTCATTGGTGCACACACCTAGTGCTTGCCACAGCAAATCTCTACCCACTATTTGCTGAAGGCAGGCCCTAATCCCTCCTCACCTAGTGGGTCATGGAGTCTGAAAAAGAGCCCAGCTCCCAAGTTCATACCTGCTGCTCTTTTGCATCCAGGCCAGCTTGTAACATGAATAGTCTCCTTCCAGATCTCCAGCTAACGCTGCCGCACATCCCTGCCCCTCCATCAACAACACATGAGTACAGAATGGAATGGGGTGGGAGGTTATAGGACTCATCTGTCCCATTAGAGAATTCATTTATGAAACAGCCTGGCTAAATGTAATGAATCACGAATGACACATCTAACAGGGGTGAGGGTGAGAGCTGGGTATTCAGACAGAAATGTAAGCAATGGCAGGGCAAGGAGTGCTACTTTCCTGAGAAAGGCTGTGTGCTGTGGCTGAGAGGAGAATCCATCACTGACAGAGATGAGATGGGGACAAGCAGAGAGTGATTGGCCCAAGGGAGTTGTGAGGAGATCAACGAGGCAGGAATGTGTCTTTCAGGGATGATTTGCCAGAAAAGAAGACAGCGATATTTCAATGGGAGCTATAGAGCAAATAAAAAATCAGCTCTCTAGCTAGAACAGGTGTGGAAAAACTGCATATCTGAAATATGTTTTCCCCTAAAAGAAGAGAGAATCCTTGAAAAGAAAGGATAGAGAAAAGCCTAGTAAAACAGGTCAACATCATCAGAGCCCTGTCCCCTCCTGCACCACAGAGGCCCCATTGCGAGAAGAACATCAAAGACCTGGTAGCACTCTGGCCTTCTCTGTGGCCTCCTGCAACCACCTGACATTCTCTGAGCCTCAGTGTCTTGGCTATAATATGAGAATAATAATACCTGCTTCACAGGGTAGCTATAATTATGATGGTTCTCTGCAAGTTCTAAAAACCAAGATCAGTATCTACTGTATCAATCCAGCTATATAACATTCTGAAAAAAATGCAAAATTATAGACAGTAAAAAGATCAGTGGCTGCCAGAAGTTGGGGGAAGGGAGGGGTGAACACAGAGAATTGTTAAAGCAGTGAAACTATCCTGTATGATACTGTAATAATGGATACAAGTCATTATACATGTGTGCAAACCCACGGAACGAACAATGCAATACCAAGAGTGAATTCTCACATAAACTATGGACTTAGAGTGGTAAAGATGGGCCAGTGGAGGCTCGCTGATTGTAACAAATGTACCACTCTGGTGAGGAACATTGAAAATGGGGCAGGGTGTACGTGAGTGAGGGCAGCAAGTTCACGAGAAATCTGTGTTTTCCTCTCAATTTTGTTGTGAAGCTAAAACTACTCTAAAAATAAAGTTTATTTACAAGTCAGTCTATTCTTTAAAAAAAAAGAAGAAGCCAAAGTTAGAATCACCAAACTCATTAGCATGTTAGCATGAGATGCTCTATGTCTGACACAGACCCACAGCTGTCCCCTATTGCTCCCATTTTTGCATGCCTCTTCTTATGGCTTCGTCAAGGTCACACAGTTCCTTGGTTGGTCCAGGTGGAAGGAGCAGCCTGAGTCGGCCCCAGGCCCCCACTCCTTCCACCATGTTGTATTTGCAGAGGTCTCAGAGATGGCTTCTATGCAAACCAACCTAGTGCGCACCCCATGCCTCCCTTCCCAGTGTCTCTGAGAGCTGCCAGAACATGCTGGCCCCTCTTTTGGCAATTTCTCCCGCTCCTCCCTCCCAACCCTTGCCACTGACAACTGCCACAGAGAACATACATCCCTTCCCTGATCACTCTGCCTGTGCTCACATATGTGTCCGGAAGGGCCAGATTCCAATGACAGCCCATGGTTTCTGCCCTCAGCTCTTCAGTACCATCATTTTATTATAAAATTCCCCTATGAAAAAGCAATGGCATGTGTCATATCACTATTGAACCTATACACCAGGCTTTTTCATATATTTTCTCATAGAATTCTCACTATAGTTTTTCAATTTAAATTATAAGTCAAAAACCAGTATTCCCATTTTTCAAATGAGAAAATTAAGGCCTAGGAGGCCTAATTCCCACGTAGTATTATTTACAGGAGTCAGGATTCAAAGCAGATCAGTCTGACTTCAGAGTCTATGTTCCACTCTACCCTCAAAGTTCTTATCATTGAAATGCTCTTCTTCTGACTCTACTTTCCTCCCATTCCTGTTTGGTGGAAGGACTTCTCCTCATGCCCAGACATAGATGATGGGCACCCCAGTTTCCCATTCATTCTCCGCGCTGGCTCAACTTTGACTTCTCTCCCTCAACAGATGATGTCAAGGCTGTCAGCCTGCACATTTCCTCTGGACTTCCTCATAGCCTACTGACCTCTGTGACATCCTCTGTTCTCATCCTCAAGGTTTCCAACACCCCTGTTGAAAATCTTCCTAATTCCTTAGCCTCTAAGTGTCTTTAGAAAGCTAATGACCTCCATCTCTGCTCAACCACAGGAACCTTCAAGGACATAAGAATTCCATAGACATAGCATCCCTCCTAACAGCTGCAAAGCATCACATCTTGTCAATAAACCCACCATCCCCTTTTCTGATCTTTTACTTTCACTCTCTAGCCTCTTGTGATCTGTTTCCTTACTTATACTAGCTTTCCAGCCCATTAGACCCTTCCAGAGCCCATTCACCCATACCCCATAGGTAGTCACTCCAACCATGCACTCACTTCCATTCTAGGATCCCATTTGCCATCTACCTGCAGCTCTTCTACAGCTAGGCAACCTCCTCTTTCCCAAGATTTTCTCCAGAATAGAACGGCATGCTGAAAAGTAGGGATAGATTAATATAATGGCTCTCAGCCCTTTTCAAGGTAAAATCAAACATAGGCTACCAGTTCCAGCAGGGCCCTTATTTCTGCCGAGAATACTTTTCACTCAGCTCCATCTCCCTCCCTGGAGTGGTACTTTTCATAAAAGCCACTTCCCCTTTTCCCTTAGCCTCATTTCCAAATGTGCCTCCTCAGTTTCTATAGATAATTTTACTTCTACTGGGAAAATTATAACAACTTAATGTGACTTAATTCCTTCAGTTATCCCATTCTCTCCTTAAAATATCTCCAAACTTCCTTTACTTTCGTATCTGAGAAGTGTCCTGCTTCTTTGCCAAGACTAACACTTCCACCTGCTCTTGATCCCATTCACTCTTATCTCCTTCAGCACCTTATTTTATCTATAGTCCAATCTCCTCCTCCATCCCTTGCTCCACTGTGAGTCTCCTTGCACTACATCCACACACATTATAGTCTCCCTATGCTAAATCAGCACTTCTGGAAGGGCTGATGGGTATACTCAGTCGTCATTAAGTACCACTATGAAACAGGTACTATGTTCGATGCTGAAGAGACAAAGGGAAATGGGGTAACTCCCACTCTTAAGGAGCTCAGATTTCCAGAATGAAAAACAGATAAATGAAGGTAAATTCTAGGCAGTAAGTACGGGAATAAATACAGGTTTGTGTAGGATAACAGATAAAAGGTAGGGATACTCCTAGGAGGGGTGACACATGAACTTGGTTGTGTCAGTTAGAAATATGTTCTACAAAACAGAGACAGACTCATAGAGGGAGAGCAGATGACAGCTAGTGGGGTGGGGGAGGTTGAGCTAAAAAGAAAAGGGACTCAAGGACATGGACAACAGTGTGGTGATTGCTGGAAGAAGGGGGGTATAAGGGAACTAAACGATAATGGGAAAATACAATAAAGATTAAGTTTTAAAAAAAGAAATATGTTCTATACAAGTCAAAGAAAACTGATCAATAACTTCCCTAGATAAAATTTACCTCTCAAGCTCAATCAGAAAGTAAGGAGAGGCAAGCACAGTTGGCATGGCAACTCCCCCATGTCATCAAGGATCCAGGCTCTTTTCACCTTTCTGCCTCATCATCTTCACATGTTATCTTTCACTTCCATAGTCTTACCTTGGAGTTTAAAGGCGGCTACAGTGTTTCCAGGTCTCCTTTATACTTTCCAGAAAGGAGAAATTGACAAGAGTGAAGGAACAAGAGACTCCCTGGACAAACTAGGCCAGTTTATTTGGGGATGGGTTCCCTCTGCAGTGACTTCTGCCAAAAACATTTTGTTCAGAAGAGTATGCCATGGCCACCACTAACTGTAAGGAAGATGAGGAAGTTGCATGGTTTAGTAGGACAGAAAAGACAAGAGTTTGGCAAAGAGTCAGGAAGGGAGAACAATAGATGCAAAAGGAGTCACTTAAATGAGGTACAACATACAAGACTGCATGGTTGTTTGGGAATTGTCAAGTGGAGCTGGAGGAATCAGAAGGGGCTATGGGAGGTGTGGTGGGAAAGGCAGGCAGGGCTGAGACATGCAATACCTCAATGTCTCAATGTCATGCAACGGCTTAGGACTTGGTCCTGAAGACCCCTGTAATAGTGATACTTAGATTTACATTTTAGAAAGATCACTCTTTATGCAGAGTGGGGAACAAATTTTAGGAGTACAAGATTAGAGAAAGAGAAACCTTCAAAGTGACTGTTTTTAAAATGAGGATAAAGAATAACAACACTCATATGCAAAGGGGACAGAAAGATGTGAACAGAATCTGGGGGTATAACAGGACCCAATTCCTCCAAAAGAACTGTTTTCACCTCCCTATCCTAAAGAGCAGCTATGTTGGACTGTCTGTAAGGAATTCCTCCCTCTCACTCGCACTTTCATTATGGGGCTACAAGACTGGGAACCACATTTTCCAGACTAACATTGCAATTACAGCTCCAAGGTTATATCCTAACCCAGTTCTTCAACTCTTCATTCCCAGATATAGCCAACATTCTCCTGGATGGTCTCATGGTTTCAAGTTATCTTCTAATCCAACCCTCACACCACCTTCACTGTGAAGCTCCCTTCATAACAGACACTTCAACAGTAAATACTGCTCAACAACTGAATATGCAGAAATAGCTCATCTGACCTACACAACACAACAATGGAAAAAGCTACTTGCAAAGTAGACAATTCTCACCATTATTGTTGATACCACTTTGTGTTTATTCTGTTGCTTCTCATTACTTACTGTATTTGCATTTGTATATGACTCATTTTCTCTATTAAACTGTCATTTCTTTGATGAAAATGTTGCAGATGGGATCCTTTATCTTCTTCTATTGAGTCATGCAATGTCTCAGTTCCTTAGCAGGGTAGGAATAAAGAAAAATAAAAGGCAAGAGATAGCCCTGGCCCATGTGGCCCAGTTTGTTGGAGTGTCATCCCATAACCGAATGGCCACTGTTTCAATTCCCAGTCAGGATACATGCCCGGGGTTGCAGGCTCAATACCTGGTTGTGGCATGTGCAGAAGGCAGCCAATTGGTGTTTCTTGCATCAGTGTCTCTCTCTGTCTCTCTTTCTCTCTCCCTTCCCCTCTCTTTTGAATGAGAATAAAATAAACTTTGAAAAAAAAGACAAGCAATAAATCAAGATATACCCTGGCCAGTGTGGCTCAGCTGGTTGGAGCAAGGTTCTGTAGCTGAAGGGTTGCTTTGGATTCCCAGTCAGGACACATGGCCAGGCTGCAGATCCAGTGCTTGCAAGCACATATGGTAGGCAACCAAATGAATTTCTCTCCCATAGATGTTGCTCTCTCTCCTTCCCTCTCTCTCTAAAAGCAAAGAAAAAATATCCTTGGGTAAAAATAAAGAAAAAATAATATTTGTAAAATATATGACACGTAGTTCTTACATACATTTTCTATAGAGTTCTCATAAATCCAAAACAAGGATCAAGGCAGCCCACCCAGGAGGAGGGCATGCTGTTGGTCCCCGTGGCCCTTCTGGAGCAAATCACCTTTACCTGTGGCCTTGCCATGGTGATCTATGGACAGTTGCACATTGCCAATGCATATCTCTCCATCACATGCTGAGCCTGGCAAAGTTGCCAAAGATATTTTCAACAAAGGATTTGGTTTTGGGTTGGTGAAACTGGACATGAAAATAAAGTCATGAAGTAGCATGGAATTCTCAACATCTGGTTCCTGTAATACAGAGACTGGTAAAGTTACTAAGACCTTAGAGAGTACATATAAAAGGTCACAGGGAAATGGAACAGGGACAACACACTCTAGGAACAGAAATTGCAATTGAAGTGCAGATTTGTCAAGGTTTGAAACTGACATTTGGTAGCACCTTTTCATCAAACACAGGAAAGAAAAGTGGTAAAATCAAGCTTTCCTACAAGAGAGAATGTATAAACCTTGGTTGCGATGTTGACTTTTATTTGCTGGCCCTGCCATCCATGACTCAGCTGCCTTTGGTTACCAGGGCTGGCTTGCTGGATACCAGATGGCCTCTGACAGTGCCAAATCAAAGCTGACAAGGAATGACTTTGTCATGGGCTACAGGACTGGGGACTTCCAACTACACACTAATGTCAATGATGGGACAGACCTTGGAGGCTCATTCATCAAAAAGTATGTAGAGATCTTGACACTTCAGTGAACTTTGCTTGGATACCAGGTACCAACTGCACTCACTTTGGCACTGCAGCTGTCCATTGGGTCCCACTGCTTCCATTCTGCAAAAGTCAACAACTCTGGTTTAACCCGAGTGGGCTACACTCAGACTCAGGCCTGGTGTGAAGCTTACGTTGTCTGCTCTGGTAGATGGGAAGAGCGTTAATGCTGGAGGCCACAACTTGCCCTGGAGTTGGACGCTTAAGCCAGCAGAAAGAAACCTCTGGGGATGAATATCAGAAGATTTGGCCTTACTGTATTTCCACTGTGAGCAGCAGGCTTTTTTCCCTCCAAGAAGATGATCCTAACAAAGGGCGAGCTGAACAAGAGCTGTGATTTCACTTTGTGGACAGTTACTTGTTAGCTGGTTTCAGCTGACTTGGTTATCTGTCCAGTCACCAGTGCTGCCATCCTGCGGTCCCCTACATGTTATTTAAACACATTTAGCTGTTAAATGCGCTACCCACCAAAAATGAAATTGACCTTCATGACAACTGTGCAATTGTGTGCACATTTGTTTTTATGTTCCTTTTAACATTGAATATAGCCATTGAAGATATTTCTAAAATGTAGAAATGACATTTTAGATCTTTCTAAAATGTAAAGGAATGACTTTGTCATGGGCTACAGGACCGGGACTTCCGGTCATAGGATTGGATGGAATATAACCCTGAAATGGGTTAGTGGATTTAAGATGAGGTTAAAAAATTTTTTGTTAAATAACAATCATTAGAATTGCTTCTAGTATCTTAAAACATGACAAACTATAAACAAAACAAGTATACATAATTAATGACTGCAAGTATTTGCATAATTAAAAATTTGCTATATGGGGTTGAATCTCCCTGGTTATTTAGTTAATAACTAATTTTTTTCCAGTGACCATTTTGCTCTTTACCAAAATCAGTGCCACAAACTCTTCTGTGTTCCTAAAATAACTTCATGAGCTTTTAGACTACCATAAAATAAGAAGGTATATGCCTTTAAAAAAACAAAAAATAAATAAAACACCCCAATAGAAAAATGGTGAACATGAATGCACATTTTGCAAAAGAAATAAAAGTGACTAATAGACATAAAACTATTAATCAAATAAATGAAAATTAAACAACTTTTTAAATATATGAACTGAGTGAAGATGAAACAAATTAACAATAGCTAGTATTTATTATTTGCTATGATCCTGAGTCTCTTCTAAGTACTTTATATGAATTCATTTGTTTAATTTTCACAGCAAGCCTGGAGGAAGTCACTGTCCTCATAGCCCACCTTTTACAGACAAGGGAGTAAGGCATAGAGAGGTTAACTTACATACAACTAGATAATACTAAAGGCAGAATTTTAATTCAGATACTTGGTTTACAAAACCCTGCTCCTGACTATTTCATCTTCATGTCTTCTGCAGAAGACTGAACATTTATTAAATGCTTTCTATTTTTCAAGTACAGTGCTGTGTCCATAGATCATCTCATCTGACCCCTATAATAGCCCTAGAAAAGATTCATTTTTCTTTTTTTCCACTTTACAGACTAATAAAACTAGCCCCACCAAACTGAGACTAAGAGAAACTAAGAAACTTAGTTAAATTAACAACTAGTAAATGATAGATCTAGGTCTGTTTGCACAAAAACCTATACCCTGTGTTGGCAAGAGTTTGGGAAAACAGGCACTTCCATACACTGGTGGAAAATTAAATGCAATAACCATTGTGGAACTCAATTTGGTGATGTCATTGGCTTTTGCAGTTTACCACTGGCTGACGTGGTCTTTCAAACATATTGTTTCCTGTGAAATCAGTATGAACAAAGATTCTTCTACAAAGATGTTTAATGACCACTATTTATTATTTGGACTGAAATACTATTATTTTCAAAAAACACAATGTAGTCATTAAAAATGATGTTATAGTAAAATATTTTTATGACATAAAGATGTTAATAATGTATTGCATGGAGAGAAAAGGTAGATCACCAAAAAAAGTACCATGTGATCTTATTTTTAAGACAATATATAATACAAATACAGTCAACTAACTACATAGCTAGATAGAGGTAGTCAGCTGGCTAATTTGCTAAATATAGCTAGATACTTAAATACATACAGTTATCTAGACAGATAGCTATGGCTAGATTTTTTAAATTAAGAAAATGTTTAAAGTAGCTGCCTTCATATGGTAGAATTTCAGGTGGTTTTTTCTTCTTATGCTTTTCTGTATATTTCCAATTTCCTGTTTTTCTACTTGCAATAAGGGGAAATGCCAAATTTTGTTTGTGGATCTACAGAAAAAAACTAAAGAATGTGTCTCAGGCTCTTATAAAATTAATATTTCTACCTCAAGTTCACAGAAAAGGCAGGGATTACAGTAAGCCAAGAATAATAATTACTATTTCCCACCAGCCATTCACAGAAAAGATGAGTCCTTCCTCACAAATCCAGTAAGAAAATTTTTGGACTCTGGATCCCTTCGCATTGGGGAAATGTAGACAATTTTCTCTTGCCCTCAAGAATTGAGTTTTCATTTGATGTTGTTCTCCATGGACCACCCCACATACCCACTCCAGTCCTAAGTTATCTTCTTGTCTGATGAACCAGGTGCCTTGGTTAGAACTCTATTTGCTCATTACAGAAACCAGATGGAGAAGCATATGTAAAAAGTGAGTTTATTGAAAAAAGAAAAGGTGTCTCTCACAAGTACAGGACTGAGAAGGGCCATGGGCAGCTTCTACTCAGGTACTTGCTTCATTCCTGTGTCCCTACAGATTGGCTCTCTCTGTTTCTCTACCCCACAAAAGAAGGTGGCCCCAAATTCACAGCCTCAGGGCCAATCCCACAGGCTAGTCAAAGAAAACCCGGCTTACTTAGGCTCAAGCATCCACTATTATCACAGTGAGAGCTGGCATGTGGGTTCCAGGGTACACTCGTGAATCATCTTGAGACCCCTTGGATGAAGGTGTGGTTCTCAGAACTGGGGTGCTGTCAAGAGCAAAGCAGACCCTCCGAGAGGTGCCCTCTGCCAGTCCCCTCTGCACTGCCGCTTGTCTGCAGTTAGGGTCCCACGGGTGAGCACCCAGTAGCTTCTGTTTCAAGTCATTGAGTCCTGTCCGCCAAGTCAGGATGAGGACAGTGACTGGCCTTCCTTCTCTCTTTTTTTATCTCTTCTTCAGCACAGCATATCAGAGGTTTTGAATACCTATTGTCTGATTGCCTGAACGAAAAGTTAGCCTTTAACGCAAGCTAATTACATGGTGTAAACCAGCTTTCAAGTGACAAAGCCAAAAAAATGGTTCTGCTTCAGAATCAGAATCACAAGTGAGGGTGGGTTTTAAACTCTGTTGTGGTTTAAAAAGATATATAAGTGGAACTCAATTTACACTGTGCAGTTATGTATATGCACACACCCAAGCACATGGGAATTTTCTCCTCATTGGCCAAAGGGAAGAGATGAAAGACTAGAAATCACCTCCACTGTAACAGCTCACAATTTTCCGTGCTAGAAGCCTATTAGAAAGATACATTGGTCTATGAAATAAAGCAATGATGTCTGCATAAGAATGCAAACAGAATAAAATTTAGATGCCATCTCCTCAGACCTACCTGATACAAAGCTCAGACATAGTAAGAGAACACCATTTGGGATCTTTATTTAATTGGATTTTCTAATCTTCCTGATATTTTAATGAGCTTAGAGGGAAATCATCTGTGTTTAAGAAACAGCCTCTATCAAGATGATCCCAGAGCTTTCTTCTGTTTGGGTTGTTCTGCATCGGGGAGTTAAGGTCGGGAGTAATTTAGTGTGTTCTCCATCACCTAAGGGAATTTCCCAGCCATCAGTAGGTACCTGTCCAAGCCTTTTGTTTCAGTTTCCAGGGAACCATATATTATGAAAGAAAAGCCCAAAGGCCTTCAGCAAAACAGCTCCCTCAGAGTACTCCCTGAAGTTTATTATGTTGCACTTGAGGATGATTTGACAAGGGTCTACAAATCCAATAGCAAGCAGCCAGAGGTCAGTGGCTGCAGACTGGAAGGGCAGAGGGCTTTGCTCACCACCAGCCAGCCAGGATGTCCCCACAAGAATCCCTGACCATCTTCCCAGACCTAATGCCCAGGGACACCCAGCTCCTCAGCAGTACTGTCTTGGAAAACAAAGGTGGGCGCAACACTAACCACCTCTGACCATCTGTATCAGTTTATTAGGGCTGCCATAAAAACTACCACAGACTGCGTGGCTTAAAAAACAAAATTTTATTTTTGCACAATACTGGAGGTTAGAAGTCCAAGACCAAGGTGCTGGCAGGGTTGGTTCCTTCTGAGGTCTCTCTTGTTGTCTTATAGATGGCCGTCCTTTCCCTCATATGGGGTTCCCTCAGTATGTCTGATTCCAAATTTGCTCTTCTGATAAGGACACCATCACATTGGATATGACCTACCCTAATGACCTCATTTTCATTTAATCAGCTCTTCAAAGCTCCAAATGCAGTCACATTCTGAGGAACCGAGGTTTAGGGCTTCAACCCAGGGATTTAGGGGGGCACAATTGAGCCCATAACACCATCCACAGAACAAGCTGGGAGTGAATATTTCTGCCAAACCTCTCTGACTCTGTTGTTCTTACATGTGCAAACTCTAAACAGAAAGCCCAGATCCCACCACTGCATACCCAGACACAAGCTGTGAGACCTTAAAGAAGTTACTTGTCCTCTCTGGGCCACAGTTCCTCAAATGCAAAATGAGGATCATAATAGTCCTATGACCTAGGGTTGCCATGACAAATGGGTTCACACAGGTAAACAGCTTAGAACAGCACCTGGCTCAAAGAAAATTCTTAGTAAATATGAGTGGTTATTATTATTAATTGAACCACTAGGAACCCCAGCTGGTTACTGGCACAGCCTGAGTAGGGATCTGTTGGATCTACCCAAAACTGCATTGAAGGTGCCTCCAAGGGGCACTAATTGAGGGTACTCTTCAACCTGTAGTACATCTGACCACAATCTGTCAGCCACAAACTTGGGAACAAATATCCATTCACCTACAGAAGCCTCAGCCAGTTTTCTCTTTTACTTAGCCCCCTGAGTACTTAAAGCATCTGTTTGTATGTATTAAGTGAGTTTGCTTCCACTTCTATATCCCTTGTATGGGTTGAATTGGAATGAATTTTTCCCTTTGTTTTTCTTGTCCTCTCTGAAGATTATAAAGAAAGGCTTAAGCTAATCCTTGCCAGGTAAAAGTGTTCAAGTGACTCTTTTCCAAGCCTGTTTAGTTTTGCCTATTGTTAATCAGCTTGCTCATCAAAGCAGACCCTAATTCTGCTGAGAATTAATGACAAGGAGGAATATGTAAAGACAAGCCACATTTTGCTCTGACATGCTGGATGTTCATCAGTGGAAGGTGCTGGGTTAACAGCTTTATAGGAACTGCACCATCACAGAAGTAGAACGCCCTCTCAGAATCAACATATATTTTTCTTAACCTACTATGTGCATATCTCTGCTTAAATGAGAAAATGAGAAGAAAATGTACAAAGAATAAGCAAGCCCTTCAAGGGGGCTGAGAGTAGGTGTGTTAAATGCTGGAAGAATTGTGACCACACTTCTTGAGACCACAGAAAAGCTTATGTTTGTGACTGGTGGTGGAGGAAGGCCCCACTGAGGTGGGATTTGAAGGATGAGTAGACAGGTAGCAAAATGCAGATGAAGACCTTCATAGCAGAGTAAATCGGATAAGCAAAAGAGACAGCGGCATTAAAAAGCTTGAGGTAATAAAATAATATCATTAGGGACAGTGCAGGGAGTGGTGAGAGGAGAGACTAGAACCCACAAAACCCACCTAAGTGGAATTGCTTCATCTGTGGAGAGGGGTCTTACTGCACACGCACATGGAGACCAAGCTCATCTACCCTTCTCATTTAACTCCAGCTCCCATCCTCATTTCCATTGCAGGCTTTGCCTGCACACTGGCTATTGAAAGTCTTCCTAGAATGTTTCCATCACTACAAAAATTTCTATTAGTTCCATTTTACAGAATATTATATTATTCAGGGTAGCTGGTAGGTTTTGGACAGGTTTGAAATAGAGCAAAGAGAAGTTAGAAATCAGAAGCATCTGATAATTTATTTAATGTACTACTCATTATTTTTGCCTTTGCCAACAAAACACCTGACCATTCTGAGGACCTGATTTAGACCATGTTATTGACATCTTCAGTCTCAAATATTTCTTCAAGGTTTTGCATAGCCCTAGATAAATTGACAATTATTTAGAACCTAGCCATCTCTGTGTTGTTGATGGCATTTTTGTGCCCTTTGTGCGCAAACCAATATATATGTTCCATTTCACAAGATTTTAAGCTCCTTAAATGCAACAATTTCTTTTAACTTTTCATGTCCCTATTGCCAAGCCCAGTGCTTTGCACACAGGATATGCTCAAAAAACACATGCTGGTTAATAATGTCATACAATGTTCTCTATGACTTAGTCCTGTTTTCCTTTTCAGACTCATCACTCCCACTCCTAGACTTGCTCTTTACAGTTCACTTCTACTGTGCTACACACAGTTCCCCCAAATGCTCCAGATTTTATGTGCTCTCAGCTCTTTGCATGCACTGATTCCCCCTGAACCAGCCTAAATGCCCTGTTTTTCACCTTATCTGACCTCCGGCTGACTGGCAGCCCCCCCCCCCCCCCGCCCCAGGATCTTCCTCAAGGTGCCATTCTGTACCATTCATCACTCTGTGTGCTGCATCCTCCACTAGATTATAAGCTCTGTGACGGCTGGAACTATAGCTTGTTCCCAGTTCTGCCCCAAACTGAGTATACATCTGTCCCATGGAAATCAACCATTTATGAAATGAATGAATGGATGGATTAATGAGCTATAGAAATGACTGTTTAAGTGGCAAGTTCAATCGAAGATTTGTAGAAATGATATGAACCCCTATTATGGCATTTCTGCCTCCTTATTATCTAAAATAGCAACAACAGTTCCAAAACTCAAGAGACCACTTACCTCAGAGGCAGAGACTGGGCTTGGGATGGAGAAAGGGCACATTGATGAAACTACAGTTGATCCATGAACACCAGGGGTTAAGAGCTGCTGGAAGCCATGTATATAAGTACATGTAGATTTTTTTTCCAATAAATCCAGTGGGCCCTTCCTTTTGTGGGTCTCGCATCCACAGGTTTAACATGCTGCAAATCAAAAACAGCATTTTTTAATTCCCAACCACTGTTTCCCAGCCCAAAACAGTTTTTTTTCAACCTGCAGTTGGTTAAATCTGCAGATTTGAAAGGCTGAACTTAAATACGAATTTTTGACTTGGTAGGCACCCCTAATACTCTTCCTGTTCAAGAGTCAACTGCATCTTTTTAATATTTTAGTCTTTAAGTTGGGTTGTGACTTCACAGTGCATACTTTGTTAATGTTCTATAACATGTATTATATAGTTTATGTATTAAATATTGCAGGATATAGAATAATTAGTTTTTTCAGTTTTATTGGTCTTTAGTGACAAGTTAATTTCAACTATTTTATTTTCTATTTTTTACAAAATTTTACTTCTTTTGCTGCCTTTCCTAAATATTTCAACAACCATTTTTATTCTTTCAAATAGGGGGCAAAGTCAGCTTGAAGTGCAATGGTAATATGCTCGATCCTTTTCCCACTTATGAGAAAATGAATGTCACTCTCTGCATCAGACCCTCAAGATACCTTTAACAGATTGATTTCCAGTCCAAATAGCCATGATGACTCTGAAGACAGCCAGTGCAACACCTATGCCCCAAAGCACAGCTCCTAGTAGCTCAACATGATTGCAGGGGGATACTTTCTTCCGACGAAGCCATGAAAGGTAACAGAGGCAAACTAAAGAATATGCTTGCTATTCTCCCCAAGTTAGTGACATCTATTTGGCATCTACTATTTGGTGCCAGGATTGTGGTAGGTGCTGAGGATACAGTGAAGACTAACATAAAAAAGACACAGCTGCTGATCTCCAGGAACTCGCCTTTTCATGTTGACAAGTAAACAGAAGTGCACAATATCAAAGAAACACAGGTAGGGAGTAAGTAATATGAGCTAGAAAAAACTTCTACAGATGAAAAAAAGACACTTCAGGGAGAGGAGACAGCATGTACAAAGATGTGGTAATACTAAATGGCATACTAAGTAGATGCATTTAATTGCTAAACTGCCTTTAAGTCCCATTAAAATGAGAAAATTGTATAGCATGGGAACCAGAGAAGTACCTTCAGCGTGCCAGGAATTTTGAGAATTTCATCAATGTATCCACCCACTCTTAATGGTGGGACCTCAGCAGCTAGAACTGCAGATGCACAGGTTATATAAAAATTATTTAAAATTTACTCTGCAAGACAATACATAATTATATTTGACTTTGATTAATGTTAAAAATCATTGTACACCTGAGCGTTCTGCAAACTAAAGGAAAAAAAACTGGCTCAGAACCACTAAAGAATAAAAGCAAACTAACCCAGAGTTGGGAATTTTTTAAATAAAGGGATAAGAAAAACCCAGATCATCAGATGTCCTCTGGAATTAAACTATCAGTTCCCTCTGTGAAAAGAGGCTGCTCTGCAAGACCTTGGCTGTGGCCTTTCTTGCCCAAAGCTTCTTCCATAGACATCATATTCATTCTCCTTTGCCAAGAATTTTTTCAAAGAACTGGAGAGCTCTTCCTACCAAATCTTCATGTATAATCACATGGTATTAATTCAACAACCCAGTCAGAATAAGGCTTTTTTAATTATTCACTCAGCTGGGGTAGGGAGCGGGGGGTGTGTGTCAAGATCTGATAGTCTTGAGTTCCCAGTCTTTCTAGCAGAAAACAGCAAACTGCACATACTTGATTCTCCTTTCAAATGGCTGATTCTTTTTTGGTTTCTTTGGGCTCTCCCATTTCATTCTGGGTAGCAAGCCCTGTTAGCAGGGATGGTAATTAGGTGTGATTTAAGTGCTGCATAATTTGTACAATGCTATAAAATGCCAATGCAAAATCAAGGGAGTTTGGTCAAGAGGAAAATTTATTTTGGAAGAGAAGAGGAGAGGGGGAGCAGGTGGCACTAGGCCATCTGCTTCAGAAGGGATAATTAGGATTCTGATTTTGCTGAGAACATTTTTAGAAAAAGTATTTGCAAGGGTTGCTGAAAAGTAGCATCAATTCTGAGAAGGAACTAGGCAGTGAGAGTAAAGGCTGAACAGGCTGAGCTCTCCAGATTAAACCAGTGTCCAGTCAACCTTGAAAATGAAATCTTTCCAAATAGACACAGCCAGAAGGAAATCCTGTGAGTTAAAAAGTAGCCATCAAAGTGGACTGGATGACCCCACCTCTGATAATTTATGGACATCAATTATTATGGACCCCACATCTGAAGATTTATGGACCAAGATGTTTGGAAAATGAGTTTTCTTTCTTCTTATTCTCTGGCCTCTAATTATACAGCCATTTCTTAGTGTCTCTACCCCTGCCAAGGCAAAAAGGGTTTCAGCACACATACAACTTCTCAGGTGTAAACACCCAGGAAGAGAGAAACAAGTTCTTGAAGGTCTCAGGAAAGAAATAAATGGGTGAAGGGAGGAAAAGGAGGGAAAAAAGGGGGGAAGAATGAAAGGAGGGGAGACAGTAGAGGAGAGAAAAGAAAAAAACTGCAAAGAAGAACATGTTGTTGGGCTCTAAGTTTTAGATGGTATTGATTTTTGTGAACAAGCATCATGAATTTAGGTCAATAAAGATAGCGATGGTTTCTATAAAATTGCCGAGTAGAAAGCATTTCTGCTATGCGTTTTTAAAAAAAATATTGCACACTTAGAATTTAATGCTTGAGTTTTGGTAGTTTCTGTAATGTGAACTAAATTACTCGACGTATTACAGTATCTGCCAGTATCTATTAAAATCACTGTAATTACCTTCATCTATCTATCAAGGGACAATTTCTACATCATGTCATTATTCTCACACTGAAATAGCACAACACAAATTAGAAATTATATATAGACAAATTAAAGCTCCCTACCAGAATGTGTTTCTCATGTGAAAATTTCAGTGCTAGAATCCAAGTTTGGTTAGAAGAGTTTAAGCATCACTTATAACATGGCCTGAAATTAAGTGGAAAATAATGGGTGATATTGAACTAAAAAGAAAGCTCATGTATTCAGACTTCATTAATGTAAACTTTGCCATGTTTATCTTTGTTCTTTGTCCATAAAAACATAGTTTCCTAGCAAATTGTTGTTATAAATTCAATTGTGCCAAGAAGAAGCTTCCTAATGCCATTTTTACATCTTTAGCATTTTAAAAGCCAGAACTTAAAAATGTTTTACATGCTACTGTAGATTATACCTGGTCACAAGTTTGCAAGAGCCCTGCTTACCCCTTTTTAAAACTGAAAATAAGGTTAGATCTATTACCATACATCTGGAAAAATACACCCCATTAAAATATATTTTCCCCCTTCCCATATTTAAAAATACTCTTACTAAAAGGGTACAGAAAATGGGTTGATTTAAAGAAAAAATATAGTAGTATCTTTATATACATAATAATGTATAGTCTGCTTTTTTACATATTAAGACAGAATGTTGCTAAATCTCAATGCTTCTAGTGTCCTTTAGTATCTCCTTTTGGAAAAAGGATAAATGTGAAAGCCCTCTTTTGCCCCTTGCTTGGAATTTTTGATGCATTGGTTGGCTTGAAATCTACCTCTATCTAATAATGCTTGATCCATTGATCGCTAGATAATTGCTGAAATGTTCCTCTAAATATCTTTGAACCTGAAGTAGAAATGCCTCTCATCTCTTACCAGCACCACCTTACCCCACTCCTCTCCTGAAGAGTCTCCTAAGCCTCCCTGTGACCTTTCCACACAAATGCAGTGCATGCGTGTCCTTCCCCAGAGAATGAGAGTATAAAATGGAGTGAATCCTCTCAACTCACCCTGTTTTTTTCCAACTGTAAATAATTCCAAGCCAAGAGTCATAAAACCTTATCTTCATAAAGAATAGCATCCAATTCAAAACTTTCATTTTGTAGCTGAGGAAAATGAGTTCTAGGGAGATGAAATGCTACAATTGCCTAAGGTCACACATCTCTTGATAGTATAGTGAAGAAATGTGGAAATTCACTCAACAAAATGATAGCTATTAGCCAACTACTGCCTGTTATATTTGAAAATAGTAAAATGACATTAATTTATTTTTCTACTTTAGGCTTCACATTAACTTATTTGTGCTTTCTCCATAATTAACCTGTGAACCCAAAAGCCTTTATTCTATGAATGCTAAGAAAGGAATTCTCAATTTATTTTCCCCCATTTTGGCCTTGGCCCATAGTACAGAGAAAAAAAAAGGACTTTGTGCTCATACTCTGGCCTTCTCTCCACTTACTTTTTAGCCCACTTCTCAAGAGAAGGTGTTGTCTCTCTAATTGGGCAGAGCCTAATGTTCATTACACATTTCGCCAGACAGTGTGTTACTCTGCCATGAACAGGAACAATACTACTTATTTATATTTTTACTTCCTGCACCATGAACAGTACACTCAGCTTACTGTCTTTTGAACTCCCTACTGCTCATCAGTTTGCTACCTTTGAAAATGCCCATCTGTCTCCTCTCCTTCCCCACTGAGCAGTTTGACTTGGGTTGCTGACCTGGCCGTGAGGAAAACCCACTTTGGGCCACAAAATGGCAACAAATACATCCTTTGTAAATGCTTAACTCCTTTTCTCCAGCCATAAACTGGTGTGCTTTGGATTAGCTTATCCTTGATTCACAATTCAAAGATCCCCTCATTAGGTTGGGTGGGGTGGGGGTGGGATCAAAATAAGCAGATATTCAGAGGGAAGGAACCAGAAGATGGCATTTCAGCTCAAGTTTAAGGCACATGGCCTTGCCAACTCAGTTCTACCAAAGTACTACCCAGGGTTCAGTTGGGGAACAGTGGCTGGTTACTGTGTTTTTATCAAGCTATGTTACAAACTACTAATGCTGGTAATGTGTTTCCCATATGGCTGGCCTTGTCTTTTGTGTGTATAGGTTCCCTAGGAAAAATCCAAAGGCAAGAAAAGTGAATGAGAGGGTCCATTGACTAATTCCTATTCCAAATCCACAGAGCAACTACCTAACTCCATATCATCATAGAAGAAAAAGAAAATCCAGGTCCATCCTGGTTGGGTGGCTCAGTTTGTTGGAGCATCATTCTGTACACCAAAAGACTTCAGGTTTAATCCCCAGTCAGGGCGCATATCTAGGTTGTGAGTTCAGTCCACAGTCTGGGCATTTAGGGGAGGCAACCAACCAACGGTTCTCTGTCACATCAATGTTTCTTCCTCCCCCTCTCTCTGCCTACTCCATCTCTCTCTCTCTAAAATCAACAAACATATCCTCAGGTGAAGGGTTTTTTCTTTAAATCCAGGTCATCTTCTAGCAAGAAACCTAACCCAGCTGCTAAAGGAAACCTATCTACAAGACGCCCACACCTCAAGATCTCTGCTCAGTGTTTCCCAAAGCCATTAAGAAAGCATGGAAACAAATGCCTGGGTTCCCATTTGGTGCATTTCTGGTTCTTTCCTCCAACAGAAATATTCATGTGGCTTGGGCTCATTGATCATTTTATCAGAAGGAAAAAGTACCTGATCATGCTTACTTCAGGCAAGACTGCCCCCAGAGGGAAAGAGAAGAATCATTCTACTTGCAGTGAGACTACATTGAGAAGTTTACCTAGATGATACCTAAGGTACTACCAACAGTAATCAATTCTAATTCAATCTGTGACTAATTCAATTGAAATTTACATACAGAAGCAATGACATTTTTATAGACAAAGAAACATAAACAGAGTGATGCATGTAAAGTCCTTGGAAGATTGCACCAATAGAGCATGGCCACAGTAGCTCTTAACTACACTGAAAAACACAGTCTTCAAGGTAAGGAGTGGGATGGGTCAGTGTGCTCTTAAGTGCAGTACAGCAAAGTGTAAAGAGTACCAGACAATGAGGAAACTCATGTGCTAGTCTTGAATACCCTTTAATTATCTGTGAGACCCGGGCCCAGCACAATCTCTCCAAACATTTAGTATGTGCCTCATCTATAAAACAAAGGAGTTAATGAAATGCAGTTCTCACATTTTCTCACAATCACATCAAAATTACAATTATACTACAGAATAACCAGAATTCAGAACCACCTAAAATCTAGCTAAATGGAACTCCTACAACTAAGGATATAAAGAAGCCACACTGAAACAGGTAGGAGGGGCAGAGATATGGAATAGGGCTGGTTCCACACCCATGTGTGGCAGATAATAATAAGAAAGGATATCTTGGCTGTGGAGGTGTCCCCCTGAGGAGCAAAGAGTCCCAGCCCCACACCAGTCTCCCCATCCCAGAATTTCAGTGCCAGGTACAGAAGTCCCCATAAGTTCAGGCTGTAAAAGACAGTGGGGGTTGTGGCAGAGTGAGATGAAAGGTTTTTGGAGTCCCTCTTAAACAGGCATTTCCTCTCAAAGGGCCCATGCACAGACATAATTGGACCCAGTCCCTCTGAACTCCTGTGCTGGGGCAGCAGCTTTAAAGACACCAGGGACATGTAGGGAGGAACTGAACTGTCTAGCATCATGGTGAGTGATGGAGGGGTAGCTTTCTGCCAGATAAATGTGCTAGCAGAGACCACTGTTCCTTTTCTGAGACCCTCCCTCAATGAAGCAGGCAAGTAAGTGCTATATCTGAGTCTTCACCAACCTGTCTCACACTATTCACCCTGCCCTGGCAGTTCTCTGAGAACCTGCCCCACTGAACTTGCAAACCCACCCAAACTGTTCCCAGTGACTTTTCCATATGAACAGCCTGTCTTGCTTCATGCCCCAGACTTTCCTAAAGTCTTTCAAACTAGCAGCATCTGGCCTCAGTGTGCCCTCTACCTTTTATTAAGTGGCCCTAGGCCTGGCACTAGCAGCAGTCAGCATTAGGTCACAGCCTGGCCTCACCTGGACACCTCTAAGCCCAGCACAAGTGGAAGCCATCTGCAGATCACTTTGTAGCTCATGCCAAGTGGCCTTCATCAGAACACAGGGCAACTGACCTTGGACTGCACCTCCCAGGAGGGCCCATAACCAGTACACCCAGTGGGCAGCTTCAAACCACATCAAAGCCCCACCCAACCACCTCTGTATGCAACAAACTCAAGGGGTGGACTCAGTGGGCGCTACAGCTAAAGTAAGTTCTGCTCTGTGGGATGGACCCATGCACAGCTGATCCTCCACAGTACTAGCGGTGGAAGCCAGTCCTTGAGTCCCATTAGCCTGGGCATAAATCCTTCCCACTGATGTACCAACAGCAACCAAGACTCAACTATAACAGGAAGATGTACACAGTCCACATGAGAGGGGAGGCAAGGAGGCGGAACACGCCTGAAGTGACCAGCTCAGGTGACCAGGGAGTCTGTGCCAATGGACCCTACAGAACATTGACTGCATTAGACCACACTACCAAGCCCAAGAGATGTAGCAGCTCTACCTAATACATAGAAACAAACTCGGGGAGGCTGCCAAAATGAGGAGACAAAGAGACATGGCCCAAATGAAAGAAGAGAACAAAAGAAAAAAAAATTAACAAAATAGATACCAGCAATCTACTAGATGCGGAGTTGAAAACACTGGTTATAAGGATGCTTGATAAACTTGGTGAGAACTTCAACAGCATAAAAAAGACCATGAAAACCATAAAAGAGGACCAGTCAGAAATGAACAATACACTAACTGAAATAAAGAATAAGTTTAAAGGAAGCAACAGTAGATTAGATGAAGCCAAGAATCAAATCAGCAATTCAGAATATAAAAAAAGCAAAAATCAGAAAAGCAAAATGAATCCAAAACAATGAAGGTAATGTAAGGATACTCTGGGACAACTTTAAGCACACTAACATTTGCATCATGGGGGTGCCAGAAGAAGAAGAGAGAAAGCAAGAAATTGAAAACCTATTTGAAAAAAAAAAAAGAAAATCTATTTGAAAAAAAATAATGAAAGAAAATTCCCTAACTTGGTGAAGGAAATAGATATATAAGTCCAGGAAGCAAAGAGTCTACCAAACAAGATACGCCCAAAGAGTCCCACACCAAAACACATTAACTAAAATGGCAAAGATTAAAGACAAAAAGAGAATCTTAAAAGCAACAAGGGAAATTAGTTAATTACCTAGAGAGGAACCCCCATATGACTGTCAACAGATTTCTTAACAGAAACTTGGTGGGTCAGAAGACATTTGCAAGAAATATTCAAAGTAAAGAAAAGCAAGGATCTACAACCAAGATTACTCAAACCAGCAAAAATATCATTTAAAAAAGAAGAGCTTCACAGATAAGAAAAAGCTAAAGGAGTTCATCACCACCAAACCAGTATTACATGAAATGTTAAAGGGTCTTCTTGAAGAAGAAGGAGGAGGAGTTAGAGATGAAGAAGAAGGAGAAGAGGAAGAGAGGAACAACAACAACAAAAATATGAACAATAAAATGGAAATAAACACATATCTACCAACAACTGGATCTAAAAAACAAAATGGACTTCTGGCCAAGATGGAGGTATAGGTGAATCCACTTTGTTTTCTCGCACAACCAAAAGAAGGACAACAACAAATTTAAAAACAAAAAATAACCAGAACTGCCAGAGAATTGAACTGTATGGAAGTGTGACAACCAAAGAATTACAGAAGAAACGTCCACTCAGACTGGTAGGAGGGGCAGATATGGGAGGCCAAGGCAAAGAGAATGCATGGCAAGGTGGTGGCTGGACCAGGCGGTCCCACATTTGCATGCTGATAAACAGGAAGGAACAGCTGGGGAGCAAGATAGACCACAGAATCCAGCACAGGAAAATAAAGCTTCAGAACCTCTGACTATAAAATCCTTTGGGGGTTGTGGCAGTGGGAGAAACTCTCAGCCTCACAGGACAGTTAATTGGAGAGACCTACAGGGTCCTAGAATGTACATGAAACCACCCACCTGGGAATAAGCACTGGAAGGGCCTAATTTGCTTGTGGGTAGCTGGAGAAGTGACTGAAAGCTGGCAGACAGCCCATCAAGTGGCATTGTTCCCTCTCTGACCCACCCCCCATACTCAGCACTATCACACAGGGTTACCTTGCCCTGATGGATACTTAAGGCTCCTCCCCTTACAACATAATAGGCCCACCCAGACAAAGAAATATGGCCCAAATAAAAGAACAGATCAAAGCTCCAAAAATGGAACTAAGCAATGAAGAGATAGCCAACCTATCAGATGCAGAGTTCAAAACACTGGTAATTAGGATGCTCAAAAAAATGATGCAGTGTGATGGCAAAATAGAGGAAGAAGTGAAGGCTATGCAAAGTGACATAAAGAAAAGTATACAGGGGCCCTGGCTGGTGTAGCTCAGTGGATTGAGCACAGGCCTGTGAACCAGAGGATTGCGGTTCCATTCCCAGTCAGGGCACATGCCTGGGTTGCAGGCCGGTTCCCTGCAGGCCAACTCCCAGCAGGGGACGCACAAAAGGCAACCATACATTGATGTTTCTCTCCCTCTCCCCTTCCCCTCTAAAGGTAAATAAATAAGTAAAATCTTTTTAAAAAAAGGCAATTGTTGTTAAAAAAAAAAAAGTATACAGGGAACCAACAGTGAAGGGAAGGAAACTGGGACTCAAATCAACTATTTTAAACCAGAGGAAGAAATAAACATTCAACCAGAACAGAATGAAGAAACAAGAATTCAAATAAATGAAGAGAGGCTTAGGAACCTCCAGGACAACTTGAAACGTTCCAACATCTGAATCACAGGGATACCAGAAAGAGAAGAGAAAGAGCAAGAACTTGAAAACTTATTTGAACACATAATGAAGGAGAATTTCCCTAATCTGGCAAAAGAAATAGATTTTTGGAAAGTCAAGGAAGCTCAGAGAGTCCCAAAGAAGTTGGACCCAAGGAAGCACACACCAAGGCACATCATAATTACATTACCCATAATTACATTACCCAAAAATAAAATAAAGGAGATGAATAACATTGTTACTGGGTCCCCTCCAGTTCAAGGACTTCACATTGTTAATGAAATGCCCTCTCATTAGAGGGCATTAACATAATGAGAAGTTAGTGCCTATTTTTTTCATCATGAAATGTAAGGGGGAGCAAAAATAGGTTTACAGTTGTTCTTACCCAGGAGGAAAGATAAGGAGAGAATCTTAGAAGCTGTAAGAGAAAAGGAGAGAGTTACTGCAAAGGAGTTCCCATAAGACTCTCAGCTGATTTCTCCAAAGAAATCTTGTAGACAAGAAGGGGCAGGAAAGGAGTATTCAAAGTCATGAAAGGCAAGGACCTACATCCAAGATTGCTCTATCCAGCAAAGCTATCATTTAGAATGGAAGGGCAGATAAAGTGTTTCCCAGATAAGGTAAAGCTAAAGGAGTTCATCATCACCAAGACCTTATTATATGAAATGTTAAAGAGACTTATCTAAGAAAAAGAAGAAGATCAAAACTATGAAAAGTAAAATGACAACAAACTCACAACTGTCAACAACTGAACCTAAAAAACAAAAACAAGCTAAGCAAACAAGTAGAACAGGAACAGAATCACAGAAATGGAGATCACATGGAGGGTTATCAGCAGGGAGGGAGACAGGGAAGAATAGGAGGAAAGGTACAGGGAATAAGTAGCATAAATGGTAGGTAGAAAATAGACAGATGGAGATTAAGAATAGTATAGGAATTGGAGAAGCCAAACAACTTACATGTATGAGCCATGGACCTGAACTAAGGTGGGCGTAATTCTGGTGAAAGGAGGGTTGCAGGACTGAGGAAAATAAAAGGGAGGAAAAAATGGGACAACTGTAATAGGATAATCAATAAAATATATGTTAAAAAATAAAAATATAAAATAAAATAAACAAACAAGCAGAACAGAAACAGACTCATAGATACAGAGAACATTTTGACAGTTGCCAGATGGGAGGGGGGTTGGGAGGATGGGTGAAAAAGATGAAGAGATTGAGCACAAATTGGTGGTTACAGAATGGTCAGGGAGAAGTAAAATACATTATAGGGAATATACTCAATGCTATTCTAATAACTATGTATGGTGTCAGATGGTGTGAGATTTATAGGGACAGTCACTTAACTTAATAAGTTATATAATGTTGAGTCAATCACTGGGGTGTACATATAAAACTAATATAATATTATTTATCAACTACAGTCGAAAACTAAAAAATTATTTAAATTAAAAAATCTTTAATCCTAAAAAATAAAATAAATTTTTAATACTAAAAATAAAATAAAGGAGATGAATAACATTGTTACTGGGTCCCCTCCAGTTCAAGGACTTCATGTTGTCCTCTCATTAGAGGGCATTTCATTAACATAATAAGAAGTCAGTGCCTATTTTTTTCATCATGAAATGTAAGGGGGAGGAAAAATAGGTTTACAGTTGTTCATTGAAAAATAAAATAATTAATAAATAATAACATAAGAATGAGCTCTGTGTTTTGTATACTCACAACTATAAATCTATTTTTGTCTTACTCTACATGTACACCTAAAAGTGATTTATTCCCAATTTTTGAAAGAACCAAACTCAACAAAAATATTGTCAGAAGACATTAAAATTCAATCTATTAAAACAATTGCTTCCCAGATTCCAAATTCAAAATAGATTGTTTCAGTCCATTATGAGTGATTTTGAGATCTTACATTAATAATTTACCACTTTTCTTGAAAAATCCTGGTGACATATTTCTGTTCTGTAAGAGCAATTATCATTCTATCGGTGGCAACATGAGCAACAACTTGGGGCCATAATTAACCAAAAGGTCCATTTTCATTTCCAAGACTACCAAAGACAGAAACCCAGGGGTTAAAAGGAAACTATAAAAAAGTAGAGATGTTGATTTTTTAAAAAAATTCCAATTTCACTTTCAAATGAAGAATGTGCCCAGAAGCAAAATTCAACACAGAAACCTATAGTAAATGTCCTTAATTACTTCTTTCCCAGGATCCTTCAAACATTAGCAATCTGGAGGCTTCATCCATAAAACTGGCCAGAAATTGTTTTATATCATTATTTAATCATTTACTTGAAAAGTAGGCAGACATTACACCATGACATGGCTGCCCTAATTAATTATTCAACAGAGTGAAGCTCTGACCTCTGAAATCCTCTAGGACCAATGGGATTTCAGAGGCAGAATTAAACTAAAAATTTGTTTCCCTTGAGATCTAAATGGCATGGTTTTCTCTGCTTCACTTGTTTTATACACTGAGATGAGTTCCTATCATCTTCTAAATTCTGGGACAGTCAAACATAAAACCATCTGCCTTATTGCCTCCACTGTTACAAATATATTCGCCAGACTATGTGTCCCAATTTGTAGCCTTAAGGATTGTATATTCTAAGGACTGGACCTACCATAATTTGTCCTCTATGTTCTCATGAACTCTTCCTGGCTCTCTTCTTTTACACAGGCTGCTCAAATGGCCTGCGTTTCTTCAAATAAAATGTACAATGCCCAACAACCCAATTTGGTTTTAGACCAAAAATTCCTTCAAACACTAATCAATAACACTTAAAAACTGTTAGAATTTATTTTGTACCCAGGAGTCAGCCTAAGATGTCTATTAGTGATATAGAAGAAAACACCTCCTGAAAAGTTAAATAAATGTCCTATCTAGCAATGCCAAACACTGCAGTGTGGGGAGAGAAGAAGGAAGCCAAATAGATGGAAGCTGAGCCCACCTGCTTGTGCCCCTAGCACAGATTTTCAGCTGATCTTCTGACAAGTGACCCGAACATTCAACAGACTCTGGGCTGATGTGAATTTTTGAAGCCAAAGAGGACAGAGGATGCTTTGCACCATCCGCACCTGTACAACAGCATACAAGATGTGGTGAATGGTGTAACTCTCAGTCAGCCGGCTGGAGCGAAGAACCCAACAGTAAACAACCCAACTAAAACCCAAATCCGATTGCAACCAGGGAGCCCACATAAACAGTAGAAAGCGCTTCCCAAGAGCATCCAGCTTAGGAGAACATGAAGACTGCACCACTGAGTTCCACTGGTCTCCTACCATAGAAGGCCACCCCATTAAGAAGGGAGTCAAAGCAGAACAATCTAATATGCAGAAACAAACAAAAAGAGTCACCTAAAATGGGGAGAAAAAGAATTGACCCCAACTGAAAGGAAAAGAGAAATTCAGAGAGAGTGCTAAATAAAAGTGAGGCAAGCAGTCTATAGTTCAGTGGTTAGAAGGATGCTCAAGGAATTCGGTGAGAACTACAAAGAACTTTATGTGAGCTACAAGGAACTTAGTGGGAACTACATCAGCCTGAAAAAGGACATAGTAAGTATGAATAAGAACCAGGAGAAAAGAATAAAATATCTGAAATGAAGATTACACTAGAAGAACTGAAAAGCAGGCTAGATGAAGCAGAGGATAGAATCAGAAAGTTGAAAGACAAGGAAGAAAAAAACAGCCACTTAGAGCAACAAAAGAAAAAAAGCCTCAAGAATAATGAAAATAGTTTAAGTTTGCTGCAGGACAACATGACACTCAAAAACATTCACATCAAAGGGATACCAGAAAGAGAAGAAAGGAGAGAGGGGTAGAAACCCCGTTTGGAAAAGTAATGACAGAAAACCTCCCTAACTTAGTGAGGGAGAAAGTCATGCAAGTCCTGGAAACACAAAGGGTCCCTATCAAGATGAACCCAAAGAGGCCCACTCCAGACACATCATAAGTAGAAGGGCAAAATTTAAAGAAAACAGAAAAGCTTAAAGGCAGCATGGAGAAAGAGGTAGTAATATACAAGGGAGCTCTGACAAGACTATCAGATGACTTCTCAACAGGAAAACTACAAGCCAGAAGGGAATGAAATAAAATATTCCAAGTAATGAAATTCAAAGAATGAAACCAAGATTACTCTACCCAGCAAGGCTCTCACTTAAAATGGAAAGTGATATAAGGAGCTTACCAGACCAAATAAAATAAAATAAAATAAGGTCAAAGAGTACATCTCCACCAAATCAACATTGCAAGACATGGTAAAGGGACTGCTTTAAGAGGAAGAAAAAGAGAGAGAGAGAGGAACATAGATACAAAAGGAAAAAATGACCTTGAATAAATACCTATCAATAGTGACCTTAAATGTAAATGGATTAAATGCTCCAATCAAAAGACATAGGGTAGCTGAATGAGTAAGAAAACATGACCTGCACGTATGCTGTCTACAAGAGATCCACCTCAGAATAAAAGATCTATACAAGCTGAAAGTACAAGGATGAGAAAAAAATATTCTAAGCAAATGGACATGAAAAAAACCTGGGGTAACAAAATTTACATCAGACAAAATAGACGTCAAAACAAAGGCCATAACAAGAGACAAAGAAGGCTACTACATAATACTGAAGGGAGTAGTCCAACAAGAGAATATAACACTAGTGAACATATATCCGCCTAACATAGGAGTACCTAAGTATATAAGGAAAAATGTGGAGGACTTCAAGAAAGATATCAAAAGCAACACACTCATTGTAGGGGATTTTAACACCCCACTGTCAGCAATGGATAGGACTTCCAAACAAAAAATCAACAAGGATATTGTGGCGTTGAATGACACTCAAATGGACTTAATGATATTTAAAAAGCATTTCACCCCAAAGAAGTAAAATATACATTCTTTTCCAGTGCACATGGATAATTTTCAGAGATAGAAAACATGGTAGGACACAAAAAAAGCCTCAATTAATTCAAGAAAATTGAAATCACATCAAGCATCTTCTCAGATCACAATGGCTTGAAACCAGAAACCAAGCTCAACAAAAAAATGACTCAAACCCATTCAGATACATGGAGGCTGAATAACATGTTATTAAAAAATGAATGGGTTAACAATGAGATCGAGGAAGAAGTCAAAAAGTATCTGGAAACAAACGAAAATGAGCATACAACAGCCTCAAATCAATGGGACACAGCAAAGGCCATAATGAAATGGAAGTTCATAGCTATACAGACCTACCTATCTTTTTTAGGTATCTCAGATAAACAACTTAACCCTACATCTACAAGAACTAGATAAAAAACAACAAACAAAGCCAAGAGTGACTAGAAGGAAGGAATTAATTAATATTGGATCAAATTAAACGATATAGAATTGTTTTTAAAAAATTTAAAGGATCAATGAATCAAGTAGTGGTTCTCTGAAAATATAATCAAAATTTACAAACTTTTAACCAGACTCATCAAGAAAAAGAGACAGAGGCCCCAAATAAATACAATCAGGAAAGAAAGAGAAGTTCCAACTGATATCACAGAAATACAAAGGATTGCAAGAAAGTATTATGAAAAGCTATATGACAAGATATGGACAATCTGGGTGAAATGTACAAATTTCTAGAATCATACAATCTTTCAAACCTGAGTCAAGAAGAAGCAGAAAGTCAGAATAGACAAACAACAACTTGTGAAATTGAAGCAATAATCAAAAACCCCTGGCACACAATAGTCCTGGATGGGATGGCTTACCAAACACGGAAAGAACTAACTCCTATCCTTCCCAAACTATTCCAAAAACCTCAAGAAGAGAGAAGCCTCCCAAACTCTTTTTAGGAGGTCAATATTATCCTAATTCCAAAACCAGGTAAAGATAAAAAAAACTACAAGCAAATATCTTTGATGAACATAGATGCCAAAACCCTTAACAAATATTGGCAATCTGAATCCAGCAATACATTAAAAAGATCATACACCATGATCAAGTGGGATTCATCCCAGGGATGCAAGGATGGCGCAATATTCAAAAATCTTTAAGTGTAATACACTACATAAGCAAAATGAAGGACAAAAATCATGCAATCATATCAATATATGCTAACAAAGTATTTGATAAAATCCAGCATACTTTTTTTATAAAAATAATCTGCAAAGTGGGAAGAGAGGGAGCATACTTAACATAATATAGGCCATATATTAAAAACCTACTATCAACATCATACTCAATGGGCAAAAACTAAAAGCTTTCACCTTAAGATCAGGAACAACACAAGGGTGTCTTCTTTCACTAATCTTATTTAACATTGTACTGGGAGTTCTAGACACAATGATCAGACAAGAAAAAGAATAAAAAGGCACCCAAATTGGAAAGGAGGAAGTAAAACTCTCATTATTTGCAGACATAATAGTGTTCATAGTAAACCCTATTTGCTCCACCAAAAAACTACTTGACCTAAAAAGTCAATTTGACAAAATAGTGTGATACAAACTCAATATTCAGAAATCTATGGCAATTTTGTACACCAATAATGAACTATGAAAAAGAGAAAATAGGAAAAAATCCCATTTATTACAGCAACAAGAAAACTAAAGTACCTAGGAATAAACCTAACCAAAGAAGTAAAAGACCTGTATCAGAAAAATATAGAACACTGAAGAAAGAAATTGATGATGACACAAATAAATGGAAATATATACCATGTTCAAGGATTGGAAGAATCGGTGTCATTAAAATGTCCATAGTACCTAAAAAATTCTATAGATTCACCATAATTCCTATTAAAAAACCAATGGCATATTTCACACACCTACAACAAATATTTCAAAAATGTATATGGAACCAAGAAAGACCCCAAACAGCCTCAGCAATCTTGAGAAAGATGAAGGGAAGGGAAGGGAAGGGAAGGGAAGGGAAGGGAAGGGAAGGGAAGGGAAGGGAAGGGAAGGGAAGGGAAGGGAAGGGAAGGGAAGGGAAGGGAAGGGAAGGGAAGGGAAGGGAAGGGAAGGGAAGGGAAGGGAAGGGAAGGGAAGGGAAGGGAAGGGAAGGGAAGGGAAGGGAAGGGGGAAGGGGAAGGGGAAGGGGAAGGGAAGAGGAAAGGGAAGGGAAGAGGAAAGGGAAGGGAAGGGAAGAGGAAAGGGAAGGGAAGGGAAGGGAAGGGAAGGGAAGGGAAGGGAAGGGAAGGGAAGGGAAGGAAAGGAAAGGAAAGGAAAGGAAAGGAAAGGAAAGGAAAGGAAAGGAAAGGAAAGGAAAGGAAAGGAAAGGAAAGAAAGAAACTAGACTGCTAACTTATGCTGTGCACCAGAATAAAGTCAAAATGGATAAAAGACTTAAATATGTCATGATACCATAAAAGTCCTAGAAAAACATAGACAGTAAAATTTCAGATATCTCATGTGACAATATTTTTGTTGATATATCTCCTAGGGCAAGGAAAATAAAGGAAAAAATAAACAAATGGAACTACAAATTAGTTCTGCACAGCTAAAGAAACCGTCGTCAGAATGAAAAGGGAATCCATTGCATGAATGTCTGTTTCTATTTTGTTTTGTTCATTAGATTCCACATATAAATAAAATCATATAATACTTGTCTTTCCCTGACTGGCATTTTTTCACTTAGCATAATGTTCTCCAGGTCCATCCATACTGTTGCAAAGGGTAAGTTTTTCTTTTCACAGCCATGTAGTATTCCACTGTGAAAATGTGCCATAGTTGTTTTATCCACTCATCTACTAATGGACACTTGGGCTGCTTTCAAATCTTGGTGATTATAAATATTGCTGCAATGAACATAAATTCATTTTCAAGGTTCTTTGGATAAATTCCCAGAAGTGGAATTGCTGAGTCATAAGGCAGTTCCACTTTTAATTTTTTGAGGTAACTCCATACTGTTTTCCACAGTGGCTACACCAATCTGCAGTCCCAAAAAGAGTGTACAAGGATTCTTCATTCTCCACATCCTCTCCAGCATTTGTTGTCTGTTGATTTATTGATGATAACCATTTTGACATGTTGAAGTGATATCTCATTGTGGTTTTAATTTGCATTTCTCTGATGGTTAGTGACTTTGAGCATCTTTTCATATGACTATTTTATGTCCTCTTTGGAGAAGTGTCTTCAGGTCCTTTGCCCATTTTTAATTGGATTATTTGTTAGTCTGTTTGTTTTTGGTGTGGAGTTGTACAAGTTTTCATAAATTTTGAATATCAACCTTTTATCATATGTATCATTGGTGAATATGTTCTCCCATTCACTGGGTTGTTTTTTCATTTTGTTCAAAAGCTTTTTTCCTTTAATTTATTTATTTTTAATTAACTTTTTTAAAGTATATTTTATTGATTATGCTATTACAGTTTACCCAATTTTCCCCTTTATCTCCCCTCCACCCTGCACCCCCCAACCCTCCAGCATTCCCCAACCCTTAGTTCATATCCATGAGTTGTACATATAAGTTCTTTGAGTTCTGTGCTTCTTATACCATTTTTTTTACTATTCCCCATCTACTTTATACCAACCAATTATGTTTCTTCTTCCCTGTACCTTTTGTCCCCTATTCCTCTCTTCCCCCTCCCCACCCAAATCCCTCCATGTGATCTCCAATTCTCTGATTCTGTTCCTGTTCTAGTTGGTTGCTTAGTTTTTGTTTTCATTGTTTTTCTTTTCTTTTCTTTTAAGGTTCATTTGTTGATAGTTTTGAGTTTATTGTCATTCTGCTGTTCATAGTTTTTATCTTCTTTTTCTTAAATAAGTCCCTTTAACATTTTATATAAGGGCTTGGTGATGATGAACTCCTTTAACGTGACCTTATCTGGGAAACACTTTATCTGCCCTTCCACTCTAAATGAAAGCTTTGCTCGATAGAGTAATCTTGGATGTAGGTCCTTGCCTTTCAGAACTTGGAATACTTCTTTCCAGCCCCTTCTTGCCTAGAAGGACCTTTTTTGAGAAATGAGCTGACAGTCTGAGTTCCCATCAGGGAACTCCTTTGTAAGTAACTCTCTCCTTTTGTCTTGCTGCTTTTAAGATTCTCTCTTTACCTTTAATCTTGGGTAAGTTAATGATGATATGTCTTGGTGTGTTCCTCTTTGGTTCCAACTTCTTTGGGACTCTCTGGGCTTCCTAGACTTCCTAAAAGTCTATTTCCTTCACCAGATTTGGGAAGATTTCCTTCATTATTTCTTGAAATAAGTTTTTAATTTCCTGCTGTTGTTCTTCTCCTTCTGGCACCCCTATGATTCAGATATTGGAAAGTTTCAGGTTGTCCCAGAGGCTCCCAAGTCTCTCTTCATTTTTTTTTGGATTCTCATTTCTTTGTTCTGATGCAGTTGGATGTTTATTTCTTCCTTTTGTTCCAAAATTGTTGCTTTGAATCCTGGTTTCTTTCTTGTCACTGTTGGTTCCTTGAATATTTTGCTTTGTTCCTTTTTGGGCATCTTTCATTTGCTCTTTCATTTTTCCACAAAGCTCAATCAGATTTGTGAGCATTTTGATTACCAGGGCTTTAAATCTCCATCAGATAGGTAGGCTATCTCCTCATTGCTTAGCTCTCTCTCTGAAGTTTTGCTCTGTTCTTTGATTTAGGCCCTATTTTTTGGTCTCAGGGCATCTATTAAGTTGTAAGGGGTGGGGCCTTAGGTATTCACCTAGGAAGGACAACCCTCTTTGCTACTTCTGGTGCTGCCTTTGGGGGAGGGGCCAGAGAGAGAGCAATGCAGCTCACCTGCTCCTCTTTTTCCAACGAACTCTCAAGTGAGACTGGGACTTTCTTCCACCATGACAACTGCCCACCATGGTCCACAGCTAGCTCTGAGTCTCAGTTTCCTTTTCAGTCAGCCCCACCTGCCCAGTCCACCACCTCACCACGGGTACTCTTTCTGCCGTCTTACCAGTCTGGTTGGTCTAGTTGACTGTTTCTTTAATTCCTTGGTTGTTGGAGTTCCATGCAGTTTGATTTTCTGGCACTTCTGGTTGTTTATTGATTTTAGATTGGATGTTATCTTCCTTTTGGTTGTGAGAGGAAGTGAAGGGTTTCTACCTATACCTCCATTTTGGCCAGAACTCCATTTTGTGCAAAAACTTTTAATTTTGAGGTCATTCCATTTATTTGCCTCCTTTGCCCAAGGAGTTATATAAAAAATATTAAAATGCAAGATACCTGAGATTTTACTGCCTATATTTTCATCTAGGATTTTTTATGGTTTCTTACATTAAAGTCTTTAACGCATATTGAGTTTATTCTTGTATGTGGTGTAAGAAAGTGGTCTAGTTTCACTTTTTTTCATTTATAGGACAGAAGAGATTTTAAAAACCCTTTTATGTTTCATGATAGGAACAAGATCTCCATGGGGGAGAAAATCAACCATAATTTACACTAATGTACCTGGCAAAAGCCAAGCAGGAAATTTATCTTGAGGAAATGCAGTGCTCTCCTGAGGCAGACGGGTGTGAGTGATGCCCATTCAGACATCTTCCTGCCACTACCTCCTCATCAGAGGCTGAAGAGGCAATGCACCATTGCAACACGCTGACCCCATACTACACAGACAGCCCTTTGTGTTACAGAAGGCTGAAGCCATTCACTAACAATGTAGCAGAAGCCACTAGAGCTCTGCTTCAGACTTCTCTTTCTCCCAGCAACCTCCACCAGAGCAGCCCATCCTGAAAGTGCTCAGGATGGGCAGCAGGCAGTTGTTGGAAGAGCCAATACACACTCTCTTCTCACTAACCAAGGCAACAATTCACACTAAGTGCAGCGACGTGCAACAGGCATAACAGAGACAAAGAGATATATTTTCTTTCTATAAATAAACATAGAAATTGGAGGGGGGAGGGAGTATTGGTGGACAGAAAAACAAGGGATCAGTCAAAGAACATGTATGAATGACCCATGGACATGGACAACGGTGTGGCGATTGACTATAGGAGGGGATGGCCTCAGCTGAGGAAGGCAAAGGGGGAAAAATTGGAAAAACTGTAATAGAATAACAATAATTTTAAAAAGACACAGAGAGAGATTAACAAAAAAAATAAAAAAATAAATATGTTCTGGGATTCCAAAGTCATAGAGGTGCAATAGACACACCACATTCCTTTTTATTCACCAAGAAAAGCTTGGCATCGTGTAAGAATAATATGGTGCTTAAACAGAAAACAACTTCAAGACACTTTTAAATGTAAGTTACACTCTCTGAACATGCCCATTGTAACTAAGTGCTCTCTAAATGTAAGTTAATGTTAACACTGGAATAATTCAGGAATGTGTATTGTAGTCTGAGGTGTGGAAGGAGAGGAACTTTCTAGGCCTTTTTAGTTTTCATAACATTCACAAAGACTTTCAGACCTACTCTATCAGTGCCTCAATTGCTTTAAAATTTAGTACAGAGTCCTCTAGTGTGCCAATCTGGCCTATTGACATCTGGGATATCCAACTTTCCAATTAGCTTTAAAGCTGACCCCAGCCCTGGCCAGTGTGGCTCAGTTGATTAGAGCATCACATCCCACACTGAAAGGTTTTGGGTTCAATTCCCAGTCAGAGCACACAACTAGATTTCCAGTTTGATCCCTGGTTGGGGTACTTACAGGATACAATTAATCAATGTTTCTGTCTCACATCAATGTTTTTATATCTCCCTCTCTCTCTCTCTCACTTCCTCTTCCTCTTCCTCTCCCTCTAAAAGCAATAAAAAAATGTCCTGAGGTGAAGATAGAAAAATCTGACCCCTAAATAGTGTATCATTTTGGTGAAGCCTAAATTGTCAAGTGGCTCTCTTACATGATGAACAGAACCACCAGTGATGGCGCTGGTCAAGTGGGTGCCATGGAAATGCACTACTGACCAGCATTAACTCTGTCGTGTCAGTTATGCTAGATCTGCAAGACTCTAGCTGCCCCATCCACTAGAATTTTTCTTCCTTTTTTATATTTATTTTTTAGCTTATACAATGAGAAACATTTATAATTAAATTTGTAAGTATATCATATTGACCATGTTGGTTATTTTGTTTTGTTTTGCAACCTTGCTTCCTTTCTCCCTCATGGGTCCACCCCCATCACAGCCTCTTTCCCCAAACAGGAATCTCCTGGTAACAGCCTAATACGTGTCCTTCTTTACTCTTCCCTGTGCTCTTATAATTATGTACAAACACATATGATACAGAGACACTGTACACTGTAAGACTATTTTCTTTAATTTCCAAGACAAACACTCCTCGTTAGAATACTGACAGAACTTTCTAAAATTTTATATTAATTACACATAAATTACCTTTTTGTTTTAAAATATTCTCAGTCTTTCCAAATGTACAGATTGTTGTGTCTCCCTCAATAAAGTTTTATAGTTTTCTTCATATAGATTTTGCATTTTCTTAACATATTGATACTTACTTATAAATATATCAGTATTTCAAGCTATGATAAATGAATTTTTAATTTCCATTTCTGACTGCTTATAAAATTATTTTATTAACTTGAGCATTTTTTTAATACCTAAGAGTAGAGATTGAGATTTGAAAGGTTAAAAAGCACATATCACTAGTAAAAATAAATCATTTTAGTATTAGTTTATTGTTTTTGTAACATATTTCATTCAATAAAAACTACAACACAATGTTGTATAATAAGAATAAGGGTATTCCTTTCAGTTCCTGATTTAAAGTTTTACCACATGGGGTTATATTTGCTGGTAGGTTGTGGTGAGTGGTCTTTATTGTATTTAAATTGTTTACTTCTATTTCTCTATTACTTAGCTTTAACTTACAAAAATTTTATAAAATGCATTTTTAAAATCTACTAATAATATGATTTTCTGTTTTAACTTGCTGATGTAATGAGTTATATTAATAGATATTCTTGTTTCTAGCTATTCTTGCCATCCCTAAAATGAATCTTAGTAGGTAACAGTGTAGTATGTTAAAACTTCACTAGATTCTAACTGCTACTTATTTTATTTTATTTTTTGCATCAATATTCATAACTTAGATTGGTACTTAGATTGCTTTATAATTATAAATTTCCAATTATACTTCCTTTATTAGAGTTGAATATTAAAATTAGGTTGGCTTCATTAAATGAGTTCAACTCTTTTTTGTATTTTTCTATGGCCAATATGACTTTAAATAACACTGCACGCATTTTTCTTTAAATATTGGGTTAACCTGAGTCATGAGCCCATTTAGTCATGGAGCCTGAGTTCACAGGAATTCTCTCACCAAGTCTTGCTTTCTTCTCTGTTCTTTACACTGCTGGCCCCAGGGCTGGAGAATGCTTCACCTCTCAAGACCTACAAAGAGAGAGAAGGGCTCTTTGTGCTCAATACTGTTTCCACTTCGTCTTCTTCTGGCTTAGTTCATTCCTTCTTTGTTTTGAGTTCCTTTCAAGTTTTTTGCTGAGATCAACAAACATGAGTGAAATACTCCAGAGTATTACAGAACTTCAACTCACTTTTTTCCCCTTGTCTTGACAAGTAAATGATATCTTGGCTGGGAATAGGGTTCCTGTGTTGTGCATTTTCTATACATTTTGTTGCAACCTGCTGTAGCTTCCGGATGAGAAGTCTGATGCCAATCTTACTGGTAGTATTGCCTTGTAAGTAACTCGATTGTCTTGTCTAAAACTTACAGGATTGTATTCTTAGCATTCAGGAATTTCTACCAGAATATGTGAGGTCTCACTTTTCTTATTAATCTGACCAAGAACTCAGCTCATCCCTTCAATAGAGTGAGGTCTTTCCAGCAAATTTTCTTCTAAATGTTTAATTATTACTTCATCTTCAGCAGTTCCTTTTTCCCTTCTGTAAATCCCATTTCTTACAGGTTAGGTCTCCTGGTTTTATCCTCACTTTCTTCACCACCTCTTCACCCCACCCCGACCTATGACCTTCATCTTTTTGAGACTTTGCTCTTTGTGCTTTGGTCATCCAAGCCACCAATGTGGGTCTCAATAGTGACTGTTAATGCTTTCAATTACATCTACTGAATTGATTAATGATGAATTTTCCCTTTAGAAATTCTTTTTGTGTTGCACTTACATCTCTTCAGTTTCTCTTATTACATTTCTGCCTATTTCCTCCAACAGCTGTTTTGTTAAGATTGTGTTCTTCTGGTTCTGACTCATATCGCTCTGTAGTTGCCAGGATCACCAACCGGCATGCTCTCTATTTCTATTGGTTCAGAGGGGTCCGGCCTGGTTGGTGGTGGACAGGAAATGGTTGCTTCCTCCAAGGCTGACAGTACAGCCTGTCCCACTGAGGCTGCAGGAGCAAAGTGCCCAACACTTACCCCATCAGCCTCAGAAGAGAAAGACCCACCCCTTTGGCTCCTAACTGGTCTCTTAGGCACCATGGGGGATGAAAAGTACCCACAGGATGGTGTCATCCTTCATCTTTGTGGTACTGAGGTTTCAGTGGGCCAGGCCCTTTGCAGAACCAACCACTTTCCCATCTTTATTTAACACTGATGGTTGTCCCAGAACTCTTTCCAAACCCATGTCTAGTTCCGATGTGAAAAGAATTCTTGCCAGAATTCTCCCCTTCTACACAGACTACAGCCCCACCTGAACCCAGTACTTTTGACTCCAGTGGCCATTTAGACCCAGGGAAGCAGATAAATTGAAACAGGGAGTGCAATGAAATTAACCTACTTATGGGTTAATAGAACACAATATCCTAAAAAAAAATTTCATCATATGTCTCTCCTTCTCCCCTCAGCCTAGTTCCAAATCCTGTGAGTGCCTGCTACAAAGGCCTGCTGGAAAAATAAATAAATAAATGGAGCAATCCAATTTCAGAGATACTTTAGAGGATATTTTCCTTCATTTCTGCAAGGCCTGCCCTGATTCCGTGGAGGCCCACAGCATGTGGGTCAATTCTTCCGTTCGCCACTGTGCTCATTAAGTACAGGAAACTGGGCCAAGAGGTAGATCCTAAGGAGAGAAGATGCTTCCCCTCCTCTCCCTTCCAGCTCCCACTGGTCTTCATTTAATTCAGCTGCAATGTCAAGAAAACTAAATATCACAAAGCAATAATCATCGTGTGAGCACTAAGTTAGTAAATAAAGAAAAATATCAATGGCTCGGTGATATTGGAAAGGCTGAAAATTTATGGCAAAACTCCCCTCTGAGGAGCCAAATGACCATTCAGCATCGCTACTCCCTTTTTACCCACAACTGAAGCATATTTGTGCAGCCTGAAGATGCTCCCAAATCTCAGCTTACTTCACTTCACATCCAGCACACGAGAAAATCACAGGCTCCAAAGGTCTTGGGAAGCATCATCAGTGAGCAGGCTGCAAGAAACAAGTGTGAATGGGCCAATGCCAGGCCCATGTCCATCTGGACCCAGAGGGAGGCTGTAATGGGAGGAGAACGTTCTGGACTAGGAAGTTGCCCAGGTGTCCTCACCTGAAGGTGGAGGCCAAACTGTCTACCTCCCAGGGCTCTCCAATAATAAAGGCAGGCCATATGGAAGCAAAGTTATCATTACCATCATAATCCCAAAGGCTTTTATGGCTTCCCTTTTTAGGCCCCTGCTTCAGCTCCCTTCAAGCCTGGCAACTTTCAGAAAACACATTTTTCACACTGACATCTATTTTTATAATCCCCATTAGCAACAAGAGGCATCAGAGTGATTAAGCCAGTGTTACTATTAACAGTCTCTCAATGACTTATAACAGCACAAACAGAAGCAGTGCTGTATGGGTGGAGTTAACTGGATACATTAACTGCAATAGAAGACAATATTTCTAAGTAATAAATGTAAATCAATTCCAACTCTTCAAAAAAAGATAAGAATAAAAGATCTTAACTAGCTCAAATGTTTAAGAAAACACAGTTTTTTGTGTGTGTTGGTAGTTTTCTCTGTTTTTATTTGTTTTCCTAAAGGGGGCCTTCTCTCTTGTTCTTTTGGCAGAGAAATAACAAGATTTTTCTTCACTAAGAGTGCTCAGCACTTATGGGATGTGTCAGCTTTGACTTATCACCCTCCCGTGAATAACAATAGAAGAAATCTTATCTCCAAAAGGCAAAAAGTAGCTGTGAAATTCAGGAAGCAACATTAATCTCATAAACTGGCAAATGTGGGTAGTGGGATAGAGATCGGCTTCCTTCTGCTTGGGTCCTAATTGTATTCCTCACTCGAACTAGTTACTCAAATCATTTCTTCAACCTCTTTCACTTCATTTTCCTTGACCATAGAATATGAGGATGTTCTATGACTCATATAATGAGGACTACATTAAGTTAAATAAAATAATTCTTAATAAGTCTCTATCCCAGTGTCTGGCAATAGCAAGTAGTCAGTAACTTATTGTTAGTTTTTATTAATAAAACATCACTTACTTCTATCCTAAAGTGCCTATCTATTCTCCGAAGAAAATATAATTTCGATGTAACCAAAGCTGGATTATAAATCTGAAAAATGTGAGTCAGATGGTTGACTACCACACCTCAATGTTCATCAGAATTCTCTGATGAATTAAAATGCAGCTGCCTCCATCCCGTGAGTCTGAGCCTCCTGGAGGACGGGGCCGTGGCAAAAAGCTGTAGCTATTGAGAGCATCTCAGATCATCTCAGCGAGCAGTTGTATATGGAAACCACTTGCTTAAACAATCAGGGCACAAGAAAAAGTAGTTAGTCCTGAGATGCTCAAATACAAAAACAAAATATCAAAAACAAAAGCTAAAATAAATTCATCTCAAATTCATTTCAAATTGTGTCTCTAAGTTTCCTTTTTAAGATCTGTTTTAGAGAATGTCTTACATAAATGTGATAAAATAAATATAAATATGTAAGGAAACAATATTCACATAAGGAAAACACCCATGGAATTCAACAAAGTTACACATTGCCAAAAATGAGCTTCCTAAAACACAGATACACTATGTGATGGAGAAATGAATCAAACCATCCTTTAATTTTTACATTATAATTAGTTAAAATTTAGTAAAGTGTCCTGAGGGCTATTATAGACTGTCTCCCAATGATGTGGGTCAGAAAAGCCTCCAAGAAGTTGTATAACACCTCAAGAGAGAGTGGTGTACGTGAACCCAAGCTTCCTTCATTACTGTGTATTATGGCTGGTTCTTCCCTACACACACTGCCTACCTGATAACTAGCCTGAGGCAAAAACCTGAGAACACCCTTGACGTCTCCTTTCCCTTCACCTATCTCACCCAAACAGTGACCAACACACGTTGTCTATTCCACCCTTTAGCCACTTTTCTACTATCACGATCCACACAATTACTGCTGGCCTAAGAGACCCCTTCATTTTCCTACCCCAAGTACTCCACTGCCCTTGTCAGACAGAGCTCCTCTCAGGGGCAGGGTTCTGAAAGGAAAGACATAGGAATTGGTGAGTGCTGAGGGTAGATAATGCATAGATGACATTAATGGGTACAAAGGCCTTGGGGACTGATTTGAGGTCTTGCATAGAGGTTTATAAAGAACATGCTGAATGAAGCCAAAGAACTTATATGTACAACCCATGGACATGAACTAAGGTGGGGGGAGTAATGGTGGGAGCAGGTTGAAGGGGAATAAGGGGAAGAAAAAAGGGGACAACTGTAACAGCATACCCAATAAAATGTATTTTTTTTTAAAAGAGCATGCTGGTCTGGAGGGTCTTGTACCTTTTTGTTAGGCAAGTCTTCAGAAGAGAGGGTCACCATCCCTAGGGTCAAAGGCTCTAGCTGGAGGACCCCAAAATTATTATCCCCAGAATAGAGAAAATGTACTATTGGTTAGTGTAATACAAGAGACAAGATTGGGGTGAGAATTGGTACAGGTTTAAACCCCATCTGTACTGTGTCATCTTGGACAAATAATTTAATCTCTTTGAACCTCAGTTTCTCCATGTAAAAGTGGGCAGACAAATGCCCATTCCACAGGGCCACTCTGAGAATTAGAAATATTTAAAAGTGACTATCATGCAAAAACTTCTCAGTAAATTCTAGTGAGCACTCATGAATTATTGGATATATATGTGTATGTTTGTCAGTTATTAAAAAGAAACTGAAAATATAAATTCAAGAGAGAACTATGTTTTAGGGTTACTAATCTTCAGTTTTAATTATTAAATTAAAAAAAATTCCACAGCTTAAAAGTCTCAGATTTTGCAGGTTTTTCTTTGGCACACAAACACAATGCCATTTTAATGGTAGTAGAGCATGAGAATGGGAGTGAAAAATAGAGGAGATGGGTGGAGAAATACATTTTTAAAATAAATGATGTTTAAAGCTTTATTACAACCAAACCAACCACCATCAGTAGCCATGGCCAGAGGAAAAAAGAGTACACGTTCAAGCACAAGATGCCATCACGCTCACCTGAACGCCGTACCTAGAATTAGGACATCGATCTTACAGCATGTGAGAAAAGTATGATCTTAAATAAACTGTTCTATAATAAAGAAAGCTAGCATCTATAACAACAATCCACAAATCTCAAATACACAATGCAGCACTGGTTTGTTCCTTCCTTACATCATAATTTCATGAGACAGGGGCCATGCAGTCACGCAGGGACCCAGACTCCTTCCCTCTTGTGATTATGTCCCCCTTGAACTCCTCAGATTCTTCACCAGTCCACTGGTGAACGGGGAGAGAGAGGGTTATAAGTAGTAAGTGTTTAGGGACCATATCATTTTCAGTCACATTCCACTGCCTTGAACTCAGCTATGTGCCCCACTCCCACCCCCACCAACCCACCCACTTACCTAATAGTAATGGAGGCTGGGAACTATAGTCCAGCCACTGACTGGGCAAGAAATGAACTCAAATATGGGTGAGCCTTATTAGCCTCTGGGATTTTCCTGAAGCAAATATCACAGAGAGAGAATTTATTCACTGTGCATTTTTCTCAAAAACTTGCAAACCTATTTGTGTTTTAAGATCTTCTCATTATTGATTTCAGGAGCACTGGCTAATCAAGTCTTAGTATCGATACAAGTAGGTTCTGGCCATTCAGAAACTGCTCTGAAAGGTCTGCCCTTCCTGTCAGAAGTCACCCAAACTGCAAAGACAATTAGGTCAGGACATTGTCTAAATTAGCAACCAAAACGGATTTCCAGGACAGCATGGTTACTGGGCTGGGTTTGAGCCTAGTAGGAGTCCGAGAAGAAAAAGAGCAGAATTCTGTCCAAAGTCCCTCAGGGACAGCTAACTGAGAGGCCTTCGCAGCTCCTCACCAGAGAACACCAGTGCCCCTCTGCTCCTCCACGTGGCTGGCCAGGTCACCTGCTTCTCAGGTCTGTGCTGAAACAACATTCTCTTCTCTCTCTTCTCCTCAGCTAATAACTACAGTGAGGTGATAAGGAGGGCCAAGGGAGACAGAAGTTGTGCAGTAGAATTCCTCATGTAATAGATAGTATTAATAATAACTGATTATTAAAATCTGGTTTTGTTCTCAGGTCTTGTGATAAGCAGCTTTAAATGTAATTCTCATGATAACTTTCTGAGGTAAGTTCTACCATTATTCCCATTTTACACAGAAAGGAACAGCAGCTTGTTGTGGTTCAGTCACTTAAACAGGCCTCCTAGCTAATAGAGGCAGAGCTGGAATTCAGTCAAGTCTATTTGTCCCCAAACTCAAGAGCAGAGCCATTACAATATGCCTTCTGCAAACCTCTGATGAGGCTTCTGGTTCTTTTTCTGCATTGAGTAGCGGGAAGAACTGGTCCTAAAAGGGCTACTCTCTTTAAGTCAAAAGCCTTCACTCCACTTTCCCTCAGGAGTTTATCATGGTGAGGGCGGGTGTCGGAGATGGGCACTGTCCAGTGAGGCTGCACTTGCCATCACACCCCCTGGTCCACCACACCCTTGCCACTCTCTCCTTGCTGATTCACAAATGAGTCTTCCCCCTCACATGTTGGAGATCCTTGCTCCCTGATCCCTGAACATCTCAGGAGCAGAGTAAGACCTAGTGACTGTTCCAATAATACCCAGCCATCCTGCCCCCGACCCCCGGCATCCATATCATCAGCTGCTTGAGAGAGAAGAGGGGAAGAGGCATAGGACCATACTTGTCCCGTTGCTAACTTCATGTGATGCTTTACATAAATGCCCCCTGATTTCTAAGTCATAAGAAGGAGAAGTGGCACACGGCCAGCCAGGTCTTCAAAGTCCTGCAGCAAGCCATTCACCCCCAGGCTACACAGATTATTGCTGAGACAACCAGAGGGTGGAGAGGCACCAGTGATGTGCTGTGGAGAAGGGGGATAGGGACACAAGTCCCTGTGAGCATCTGGCCCAGGTTGCAGGTGCAGAAACCTGACAAATGCTTTGAGGTCAAACAAAACAGAATTTTTTCCCTTTTACTTGACTCCCAGTGGTAGGTCACAGTGTCCCCACCCACAGAGACTGAGCCAATTGGGTAAGTGCTTCGGCAGGACCTTGTTAGGATCCCAAATGAATACACTCTGTACACTTAGTACCTAATGTGGTGCTCAGTGCAGACAGATGCTTAGAAATTACTTCTAAATGAGCATTTTACACATGACCTCGCTTCTCACTCCACAAGCCCATGTTGAAATAAAGAAGATGACGATAATAGTAATATGCAGCAACCTTATTATAGCACTATTTGTTTGACTGAGGCTCCACCCTAGGTCCTGTCCATAGAGGTTTGGTCATTAAAATAACTAAAAGATGCATTAGAAGGTGGTTTCACCAAAAGACAGTTGAGATACAACAATTTTTTAAAAAAATTTAAATACCTTGCTCTACCTCCATCCCTCAGAAGTTGGGGGCGGGGCTGCAGGGTGGGGAGAAGAGGAAGCAGATGAAACTTTGTGAACACCCCCATGGTTTAACTGGATGTGGGAGAGGGACGAGAGAGAGAATCCTATTTCTTCAATTCACTTAAGCAGCCTACTGTAAGCTACCTCAAGTCTCCAAAACATCCAGCTGTGATAGAGATGTTAGACTAGATGCAAATCTCCACATCCCTTTATTCGTTAGGTATAAATTAATTGCTTTAATATACCAGACGTTCTCTTGCGATGCAACAATGAAAAAGACCAGCATAGACTTGTCCTCACGAGTCCCAGTCTAGAGAGGGAGGCAGACAAGCAGGAACAGCGCTGCCGTAGCAGTAGGGGATGGCAGGAGCATCTCATTTACCATGTCAGATACCTCTTGGCCTCATCTCATATTCCCTAAGCCCAGCTTTTGCCCTGGCAGTTTCTCACAGCTGTACCATGACAGCTGCTTGATGTCTCTCACTTTCTGTCCTGGAGATAGTCTGTGGCTGCTGTGCGTGATGTCAACAGGGTCCATGGGACACTCACACAGGTATAATCTGGAAGAACAGAAGAGTTTACACCCCATGAACACTGAAGGAATAAAGACACCTACTAAAAAAGGTTCCTGGTGGCTAATGGGCTACAGCTTTAAAAAAACAGGGTCTAGCAGCCATATCTGCACAGGGGCTTCTCACACAAACTGCACTTCACAGAGAAGGTGAACTGTGCACAAACTGCACTGCCTGCCTCTGCACTGATCTGCCTGCCTGCACAATATTTCTGCCATCTGAGCCAGCCCTTATAAAGCAGTTTTTGGAATTTTATTTCTACCATTAGGACTGAGGCTTTCCTCATCTAATCAGAGTTGCACAGGTCCACTTAATCAGAGCAGCAGTATCCTGACCAATCAGGAGAGTGCCTTTTGGACCAATCAAACTTCAAGGACTTGGAGTCCTCATTTGCATGAGGGTGGGCCAATCAGGGACCAGGAGCTGGGACTTCTGTCCATATAAGACAGCTCCCCTCTGGCTCAGAGAGTGCAGTTTCCATTTTTAGTAAACACTGATGTCTTGCCAAAGCAGAGTGGAGCAGACTGAGTACAGTGCAAAGCAGACCAGCAGGGAACAGAGCTGTCTAGCCAGAGAGGGGCCTGGTGCCAGAGCTGATTTCACGGCCATGCTGTACAGTTGAGCTGTTCTGCACTGAGTAAAATTTCCTTCACCACACCCCAAATTGGGGATTTCTGTTGGCATTGAATTGGCACCAATGACCATCAATGACCCTTTTTGGCACCTTGGGCAGACAACTAAGTCTTGTTATAAATAAGTCTTATTAAGACATACTATGGGTTAAATTGTGTCTTCCAAAAGGTGGTGAAATCCTAACTTCTAGTACCTGTGAATGTGACTTTATTTGAAAACGGCCTTTGCAGATGATGGTTGTTGAGGGGCAAGGGGAACTAGCCAGAACATAGCTGTAAGGAAGCAAAAGGTGTTTTACTAACTAGCGCAAAGAGGCTCCAGGACACGCCCGAAGAGCAGGGTGTGTTCCAGGATGTGGGTTAAGAGCAAAGGTTAGTCAGGCAGATAGCCATCCGGACAGTCACTAGGGAGGGAAATTTTGCCCCTGTGCACGAGCTCGACTGACCAATCAGGTAAAGGAGCACGAGCCAGTGCACGAGTTAACTCACCAATAATCAGTAACCCTATTGTGCCCCTGAGCCAACCGCTAACCCCCACATCTGCTTCTGTATCCAGCTTGCTTGCGCGCCTCCTTAAAACCCTAAGCCTGTAAGCGTTTGGCGCGACTCTCATTTGCAGCCCTTGCGGGCACCGTGTCTCTGGATGCTTTGGAGAGTTCGCCCCTGCGCAGGTTAAACTTGGCCAATAAAGTAACATCTTTGGAACCCCGAAAGTCTCCGACATTTGTTCTCGCGGTTGGTGAATGCAACAATGGTGTTAAGATCAAATCATTGGTGTGAGCCCTAATCCAATACAATACAACTGGTGCCCCCATAAAATGAGAAGATTTGGCCCCAGAGGCAGACACAAACACAGAGAACACCATTTGAACATAAAGGCAGAGACTGGGCAATGCTTTTACAAGCCAAGGGACATTAAAGATGGCCAGGAAGGCACTGAAAGGTGTGAGAGAGGCCCAGAACCGATTCTTGCTCACAGCTTTCAAAAAGAACCAACCCTGTCAACATCTTGTTCTCAGACTGCAGCCTTTAGAAATGTGAGGCAATACATTTGTTATTTAAGCCCCCCATTTACGGTATTTCATATACCCACCCTAGGAAACATGCACTGTACCTCCAAATGTCCCACTGAGATGGTATCTCTTTTCCCACAGTGGGGCCAGCCTGATAGCCTTCCCTGGCATCGCACTCAACCCAATCCCTACTTCAGTTATTTCTGGAACCTTCTCATAGTAACCTTCCCTTGGATCCCAAAATTATGTTCCCAAATAAAGCCCCCACACCAAGCCCTTGTCTCAGCCTCTGCTTTCCAATGGAAAAAAATAGGCTAAGACTCTCACCCTTGTGGAGTCAGCCACCAGTCTAGGCTCCTGAATGACTACATGGAAGGGAGGGACTTTGAACTGTTAGTGAGTTGATGTGGGGCATTTATTTGTTACTTACAGCAACTTAGCCTACCTTGAGCCTAAGGGCCTGACATTGTTTTAGGCACAGACACATCCCCTCCAGCACAGGTATGTCATCAAGCCTGTGGCTGTGTATTCAGAAGAAATGACAATGTGCTGGGGCTAAATCTCCCCAGTAACTCTCTACAGTGCTTGCTTCCATGTGTTCCCAGTGTGCACATTCTTCACTGCCATACCTGGGTGACACAGAGGGGTAGAGTTGTCAAGGCTCACTTTTTTGCTTCCTGAAAAATCCAGCCACTTTGTATCTCACTTCCTTACCCAACTCCTTACCATTCCCTCTCACTCATCATCCATTCTTCTCAGAATAGGGGCTATTGGGTGAGTTGGATATATTTGCATAACTGCTCCAGCTACTTCCCTGAGTTATTCCAGCCCGTTGCAGAATAATTAAGACAGTTATTCCAGAAAAAAATAAGAGAAAATCTTATATATGCTGAATAGTTGTTATTGTATGCTACTTATGTTACTGTAACTTTCATATTTATACTTTGACTCCTGGACTCAACTGTAAACTCCTTGACGTCACCAAAAGTGCCTCATTATGAGGGGGCTCCAGTACTCAGAGCTGGGGAAACCTTTCTTGCTTTGTACTGAGTAGGGATTGAATAAATATTTAAAAACTTATTCTTCTCACATTCATATCTAATATTCCCTAATCTTCTTTTTTTCCTAAGTATAATCTTAAATATAGCAATCAAAGAGCCAAAATTCAGCAGTTTTCTAAGATCATTTTTTTTACACACAAGTACAGTTTTTAATGCTGCAGTTGGAGAAGATCATGGGAGTGGGAGAGCTACGGAAGCCCTTCCACTGATCCTGGCCTCTGACTGAGTGCAAGTGGGGTGCTGTTCACACCTCCCCAGCTCACCCTGCACCCGTTACCCATCTGGAAGGGAGGCGGAAAAAACAAAGGCAATCTCCTTCCACAAAGCTTCCACCTGCAGAAGGGCTGCAATAACCATCCTATTTTTAGCATGAAATAATCACCTCAGGTGCTGGGGTGGAGAGGGTGAGGGTGGGGCTGGAACAGACCAAATGTTCTACACACACTCATGCTGCTTCTCTGCTGTGGGCACCTTCCCAAATGTCCTTGCAGCTGGTTGCGCTTAAAAATCATAAAATCTGTAAGCAAAGCTAGCTGCACAGAATATTAAACTCTACAAACAATTTAACTCTGTGGGCAATAATTTGTTCAGGATTGGAATGTGCCTGCAAATATTGGGGTGAGGTTTGAGTGACATCGGCACAAAGGGCTGGGAGAGGTTGAGGTAAGCCAGCCTTACATTTCACGTCTAGGGCAGGGTGAGTGCTGCTTGTACTGTTTGGAGATGAGCCTCTGTGGGAAATGGGTCTGTCCTAGTTTCCAGCATCCTAGAAAGCTCCAAGTCTCCCCAGAGACACTGGAGAAGCAAATTAGCCAGAGAAAGGGGTGATTCAGTGGCTGGTAACTGTGCATAGAAAATTGGACCAGAGTCTAAGTCACTGTAACTCAACTGTAATAAACCAATCACAGTTATAACCTATGAGCGCCTTGTATTTGCTGGGCCTCCCCGTGTGCCTGTGAGGTACTTACCCCCGTGAGAGCTGCACAGGAGCAACGCTGACCAGGGGCTGTTTCTTTCGGAGATATTTCCCAGTTGACCTCAGATGTGTCTCAGTTCTCATCACTTTTGGGAAATACCATACATCCTCTTGCCAATAGAAAATAAATTGTTATCCCCAGAAGCAATTCAAAATATATGAATTAGGGTTTTAATACACTGTCCAATGAAGAATGCTCTTAGCCCCTCAGGTGCAGCAAAACTGATCAGATGGCATGATGTGAGCACCTGACCCACTTACTTCCCTGACAAAGGAATCAATATGCCAATTTTCAAAATGGCACTCATCACTAGGTGAAACTTACTGGTTCTGCAGAAATCTTTATACCTTTAGTAGCAGGGCTCTCGCTCTCAAAACTGTCCCTGTGAGACTTCTGTCTCCACAGATTACACATTTCGACACCAGGCCCATCTGTGGCGCCATAGAGGACATGGACTAGGAAGCAATCCCTGTCTCAGGACAGGGGTCTTTATTCTTCCAGGGGTCCATTGATCTCATACAGCACTGTGAAAGCTCTGGGAAGCTGGAGGCAAAATAAATACTCACTATCAGGCCTGGGTGACAGACCTAGGCAGGCCTAGCAGGAAGGGGAAATCACCAGGCAGGGAAACTGTAGCCTGGGAAAATGCCTGCCGACCCTACCCAGGACAAATGGATACCCAGCTAAGACTGGGGTTTCAGGTCAGCCTATCCGGCATAACAGGATGCAGCGTTAACTTAAGCCTGACCAGATGTATCAGGAACAATGGTCAGCAGAATGGCACCCAGCAACCAGCCCTAGCTGATCAGACTCTGACACTCCAACCAGTTACCCTTCGCCAGGTTTTGAGCTTAAAAACCCTGTCCTAAGATCAACCGAGTGAATCTTAACCTCCTTTGGTTTGCCCCACTTTCTCCACTTTCCAAGTCCCAACCTCCCTGGGTTGGCTGCATTTTCCCTCGTATTCCCCACTAATAAACCCTGTTCCTTAGCTCACTGCGTCCATCTGGTTTCTTGAGCGACTCTGGCCTAACACTGGGATCAGAGAGAAAACAGGTGGCTTCTCGCCCCCACCCACACCTTGCTCAACACTCTGGTCCCCTGTGGTCTTTCAGATCAAAGGCCATAACTCCTTCTGGGTTGGGTAGGTGGCTGACTGACAGGTGTGTCTTAGAGGCAGGTGGCAGGCAAGGAGAGAGAAGAACACACCTATCAGGGAGCCAGAGGCCCAGCCAGGCCAGGCAGAAATACTATTGCACCAAAGCCCCTCCATGAGCATGCTTGTTTAAATGAAAAATAAATAGGTGAACAGAGGTCTCGGCCCTTCCTTACCAAAAAAAAAACAAAAAACATACCAACCAACCAACCAAACCAACAAAACTCCCACCAGGTCACTCTGTGCTGAATCAGCCCTAGGAAAGTGGACTTGGGAAGAAAATGCTAAGAGGATTTCCAGAGACTGTTACCAATCGGGAACTAACATTCCTCGAGTCAGGAGACACCTACTCCAGATCTGGCAGCAGCTGGTTCAGGGATGTCAGCAGACTTTTCGGATCTGCTCCTGTTATAAAAGGCAACTCAAGGAAAGCCCGCGCCACACCGCGTGGAAACTCCAGTCTCCTTCGAATGTCTGTGCAGAGATGACTCTTCCCCAAAGGGCCGAGTTTACCCACAGAGAAGCATCCTGGGGCAATCCTGATACGTGTTTGTCATGGACACCTCGAGGGATGAGGCCATGAGGTTCTGGGTCAGGAAATCAGGTCTTGCCTCTCCTGGGCTCAGGCCAGAGTGTAAGCAGGAGGTGACTGAACTGGAGCTCTCTTAAGAGGGAACAGGATACAGTTATTGGGGCAAATTCGAGTGCAGAATAAGCAAGCCCTAAAACAGTGTGTCAGGGATAGCTACAGAGGGGCAGGGCACACACAGGTCTGAGAGGATTACAGTCTGTAACTAGCAGTTAATTACCTGGCCTTCTCCTGGAAGTTTCAAAACACGCCTTCCTTCTCTGTCCCCACCCTCTTCCAAAGCCTCTCCTCAGATACTGGCTGTGTACACTGGTGCATGTTTAATTAACAACAGCTCTTCGGGGACAAAAATGTGTGCACATGTATATGTCCACACCCTGATTATAAATCTTATGGACCTAAAAGGTGCACAACATACAAGTGACAACTAATAATAACATATGATCTCACCTATAAGTGGAACCTAGTCAACAAAACAAACAAGCAAGCAAAATATAACCAGAGACAGTGAAGTTAAGAACAAACTGACAGTAACCAGAGGAATAATAGGGAGAAAAGGGAGAAGGCCTGTCAGGAACATGTGTAAAGGACACATGGACAAAGCCAAAGGGCAGGTAGGATCAAGGGTCAGGGGAGCTGTGGGGGAAAATGGAGACAACTGTACTTGAAGAACAATAAAAAAATAAAAAATAATAATAACAACATAGTAGTGACAACTAGTAATAACATTTACAATGCCCTTTACTGTAAAGGTCATACAACTAAGTGATTCTTGTGGGTTTTTGCCAGTCCTCTGACTGATGGAGCAACTATGTGAGGATCATGGCCCCACGGGGAGGGCACTCAGACAAAGGAGCAGACAGGCAGAAGCTTCAGGGACAGATTGGCCCAGTATCATTTTGAATGCTCTTCGGTTTCCCAAAGTGGCTCCTCCCTCCCCTCAGTAGCACTGCTCCTGCACACATCTGTGTGTAACACACACACACACAAGTGTGTGCCTACATATCTGCCATTCCAAACAGCTTCACTTTTCTATTCTGAGAGCAGCAAACTCCCCAGCCATGATCTTAAACATGACCCAGCATTTTCACTCCTAGGTCCACCCTCAAGAGAAATAAAAACATAAGTCCACAGCAACACTTGTAGATGAATGAATGTTCCTAGCAACATTATTCATAGCAGCCGAAAGGTGGCCACTGCTCAAAGTTCCAACAAATGAGGGGTGGATAAACAAAATGCGGCCTATTCACACCATGGAATATTGTTGGGTGATGGAATGGAAGGAAGTACTGACACAGGCCACAATGGGGATCGACCTTGAAAACACGGCACTAAGTAAAAGAAGCCAGACACAAAGGTCACATATTGTAAGACTCCATTTATACAAAGTGTGCAGAACAAGCAAAGTTATAGAGACAGCAAGTAGATGATTAGTGGTTCCCTAGGGCTGGGGAAGTTAGACTATGTGGTTTCTTTTTGGGAAGATGAAAATGTTCAAAAACAGTTTGCGATAATGTTTACACAGCTCTGTAAACATACCAAAAATCACTGAATTACAACTTGAAAGTGGTAAATTGTATGTACTTGTACTATATGTCAATAAAGCTTTTTTAAAAAATTCTAAGTCATGACCAAGTTGTGTGCAATTTTTGCTCTATGAATGTGCTCACAACACTGCTAATGGTTTGGAGAGGAGCTTTACAAAATGTCTTGGCCTCATTTTGTGACTGAATTCCCACAACTACCATGTGAGGTTGGTGGAGGGGAGAAGATTATGCTTATTTACAGGAGACGGGGTCCAATCTCTTAGGGGGCTTGCTTAGGGTCCCACACCCAGCTTGGCAGGAGAAGGTGGGACAGCAAAGTCTGCTTCCTGGTGCCTCAAGTTCTCTCCTCACGCTGACACAGTTTGCCCAAGTGCAAACTGAAGAGAAGCCGACGCCCCACAGCAAGGTCAGGAGCGGGGCCGGCTGAAAGGCCCCACGTGGAGGTGATGACCGGCAGAGCTGAGGTGCTGCCTCATATGATGAGGCCTGAGCAGTAGGTGACATCAGGCTCCACAAATCCAATGTTAGGGACGCCTTGTCTGTCTACGTATCCACTCAGTAAGCAGCCACTGGGCATCTGGGAAGAGCAAGGCTCGACTGGCCCTGAGGACTCAGTGAAGGGAGACTCCCTGTCATCGTGGAGTTTTCACGGCAGGAAAGCAGAGGTGTTAGCTGTGAAAAGTAGGTACAATTGTGGAAAGGGCTCCATGGGAGAAATAAAAAAAAAAACAATGCCAAGAGAGTCTATAATGGGACCTGGTCTGCTCTGGATTAAAGACAAGTTGAGAAAGGAAAATCTAATCTTTTGACAGTTTCTAGCTTACCAGTTCGAAGTATGTCTTTTTCTTGCAAAGTCTAATCAGAGAATTCATTTCTGGTTTTCTCAGTTGGAATGATATTTACTCTTCTACCCCCACATTTTCACAGAAGAAACTTCTGCACACACTTCCACCATCAAGAAGTCATGCAGAGAGAGGTTTATCTGATTATTGAATGTGGTGAGGAAGGTGACCCTGCTGGGCCTGTGTCCCAGGGGCAGGTTTGTGTGCTGCACAGGATCACGGGCTCATTGCTCGGCTGGCCCCTGGGCTCTCCTTGGGCTCCCAGCCTTTTTTTTTTTGTCAGTGCAACCAGAAAGTGTCTGTCTGTCCCGCCAAACCCAATGTCTGCTCTCAGTGTCCCAGAGTCTCCATCTGGGACTGGGTGAATATTCCAAGGAGCTATTGCTGAGTAACAAACTATTCCAAAGTGTATTGGCTTCAAACAATAGCTGTTGTGTATCACAATTTTGTAGACCAGGAATTTGGGCATAGACAGGGGTTACTTCATTGCATTTGGTTGGTGTATCAGCTAGCTTGGGGGTTCCCAGACAGCTTCACTCATATGGCTGGCACCAAAGCAGGGAGGCTGGAAGGCTGGGCTCAGCTAATGCTCCTTCTCCATGGAGTCTCAGGGCCTTGCTACTCTCACCGGCAGGGCAGTGGGCCATCTCACACGCCACTCAGGGCCCTAAGGGTGAGTGGTCCACAAGACCCAGCCAAGAGTGCTTGGGAAACTGGCAGAGTGTCACTTCTGCCCATATTCTATTGATCAAAGATTCTAACCAAATTTAAGAATAGGGGCAATAGATCCTACTTGCAGTGAGAGGAGGGTCAAAGGTTTCACAACCATCTTTATCTACTACAATGGGGAGATCAGATTTAAGGTGGGGGAAAGGCAAAAAGTCCTGTTTTTTTACTTCAAACCTACACAGTTCACTGGGGAGCCCTTACTTTGGGAAATAAAGGCAGCATGCTTGGCTCGATTCTTTGTGTTATATTCCATGAGTCAGAACCCTGAAGGGATGATTGCCTCCCTAGACCTAGAAGAGCCTATAATTAGAAGCCAAGAGTCCTAAGCAACCAGGGCAGGTTAAGAGGGTGAGGAGCCCAGAGAACACTTCTGTGTCTTCTCAACTCTTTTCCACTGCCCAGTTGAAACTCAGCATTGGTGTGCTCAGCAGTTGCCACCCTGGGACCTGTGGGATAAGCCAGGCCTGGGAAAGAGGGGCTCCAGATGATGCTTTTGGAGCTCTTCCCAGACCCTTCCATTTGAAATGGGCCTTGTGGGATCAAGGAGGTGTGAACCCTGGGATACGACAGCGACAGCGGCAGCCCCTGCTGCATTGCTTAGCAACTTGCACCATCTTTTCTGAAACAAACAACCTGGCAACAGGCCTAGTGTGCTGGCCCTTGGGACACCACACCTTCTAAATCACAGATGGCTCTCAGACAGCTGAGCCCTGCAGTGGCAAATGCAGGCCTGAATCTGAGGTGCATACAAGTATTTAATCAGCCTGAGACTTGGTTTATCTGTGTTCGAAGCCCCTTCCCCCAAGTAGCCCTCATCACCAAGGTCATGTGCATAGCAGCATGGGGGTAGAGTGCTGAGTATGCAGGGCACAGAGGTGTGGCATGTGCAGTTAGAGCAGGGGTACAGTAGTGGAGGGCTAGGGCGTCTTGTTCCCCATCTCGAACCCAGGGGAATGATGCCTTCAGTGACCACAATGGCAACAGCAACCACTGCTCTAAGTGCTAATATGTAGTAACTCAGTTTATCATCCAAACAGCCCTATACAATAGGGACTAATATTAACCACGTGTTACAGGTGAGTAATCCAAGGCACATGGCAATTGAGTAACCTGCCTAAGATTGCCCAGTGAGTAAGAGGTGGAGAGGGGACTTGAAATCCAGAGTCTGGGACCTCTCTTTAGCCTGGTTTACCTCAACACATGGCTGAGGACTCTGGCCATAAAATCAGGTAAGTGGAAAGGACCTTGGCTTCTGTTTTTTTAGCTTCCTTGGTACACAGGTTTCTTAGGGCTGCCATAAAAATGACCACAAATTGGGTGGCTTAAGATAATAGAAATGTATTCTCTCACAGCTCTGGAGGCTGAAAGTCCTAAACCAAGGTACTGGCAGGCAGGAACAGGCTCCCTCTGAAGCTTGTAGGGAAGAAGCCTTCCTTGCCTCTTTCTGTTTCTGGTGGTTACCAGCAATCCTCTGCATTCTTTGGCTTGTAGATGCCTCACTCCAATCTTTGCCGCTAACTTCATAGGTCCTTCTTCCTATGTTTCTGTGTCCTCTGTTCATGTGTCTTGTGTTAATTTTCCTGTTATTATAAGGATACCAGTCATATTGCATTTATGGCCCACTGGACTGCAGAATGGCCTCATCTTAACTAAGTACATCTGTAAGACTTGATTCCCAATGAAGGTCACACTCTGTGGTTTGCATATTCATGGGAACACAAAGCAGTATATCTGGAGACAAAAACTGTATTATATCATTGCACAAAGGCAAAGAAAATTTAGATTTGGACACATCAGCTAAACCTGTCAGGTTAAAATAGATGCATTTGTTCAACCAGGTTAGTTCTACTGTCATTAAACTCTTCCAGAACTGAACACACCGGTGTCTCCATCCCAGCAACAGCTCTAGCATGTCATGACTGACTCATGAATTTTGCTTGTTAAGGAGACCCCACATGCCCTGATGGTGGGGCAGTATCTTGTTTTCTGCCTCTCACAACAGGTCACACACGAGAACAGACTTTCTGAAACGGTCTGAATGGGTCATTTCCAACTGATAGTCTTTCCCAAACAGTCCTCATCCCAACTCGGGAGTAGCATGGTATTCAGTCTCCTTGACAATGTGGAACAGCCCTGTGCTTACAAGCATGTGCTCTGGAGGTCGGATAGTCTTGTCTCAAAACCTTGGCTCTGCCACTGACAAGCTGAGGTGATGTGGGTAACCCACTCAAGCAGTCAGTGCCTGGCACAAAAGATGGGTCTGCTAAATGTAGACTGTTATTATTATTATTATTGCTGCTTTCCAGCCTGGGTTACTAATGCACGCTGCACTCTACTTTCTCACTATTGTCCAAATACACTGGGATTTTTCAAGCTTATGTTATTCCCCTTGGCCTACCCTCTTTTTTGACAGGAAAATTCCATTTTTTCTTCAATGCCCAGCTCAAACTCACCCTGTTAGTGGTGACACCTTCTGTCACCTGGCTTTGGCAAATTATTGTTTTCTCCTCTGTGTTTCTACAGACCTTGAGCTTTCAATCCACTGTCTCCCTGCTACCTGCCCCTCCCATCTCTGAAAGTTTCCAGCACAGTACCTGGCACACTGGCAAGTCACCAAAAACTACTTGTTCAGTGGATGTACAAAATACTGTAAACAGTTTTTTTTCATTCTTTCTTCTCTCTCAACCCCACATAGACTCACCATTGTCCTTCAGACCACCTGCCCACCCACAACCCCACCTGGCTTATTTATAAATAGGAAATGACAGCTGCATACAAATATGTCCCAGAGGCCAGGAATGCCCAGAGGACAAGGCCAGACACATTTATTTTTTGCATCTTCTAAAATATCTGATTCCCACTTATTTCATCTTCTTTAACATCTGAAACTCAGGTTTCCTTCTCAAGGTCCGTGAATGCTCTGCTCCCCCTTTAACATTCTGCATGGAATGCCTTTCTCCTTAGGCTGATGGCCCTTCCCGAAGATGACCCTGGTTCTGAATCACTTCATTTGAAACAACTGCACCATGACCAAAGGATCCAAATGCTTTATTGATTCACCCAATTGAACACGAAGTCTAACAAGACAGACTGGTCTGAACCTTGTCCTTGGGGTTCACTTTGTCGGGTGAGGAAGATATTATTACATAAGTAGTTACATGTTTTATAGGAGGGTTGAATGTGCATGGGGCTATGAGAATGATTATGAGTGAGTTAACTGATCTGGGGAGACAGAAAAGTCCCTGTGAGACAGTGATGTTCACTCAAAGTACTTGAAGGATGAGAAGGAGCTGTCAAGAAGAGTGAGAAGAAGAGTGCTCTAGGCAGAGAGAACAGCAGGTGCAAAGGCCCTGGGGTAGGAGAGAAAGATTCTTTATACTCAGATGTTGATACAACCAGTGTGGCTGGAGAACAGCATGGAGCAGAAGCCACATTGCGAATTAAGACAAAAGTTTTAGCCTTATGTTAGGAACACTGGAAAACGGTGTTTTAGAGGGACTCTGGCTGTGGAGTGGGTAATGGATTGGGGGTGGCAGGAACAACACTGAAATGAAGATCTTTCCATGTGCTTCATTATTTCTGTGGTGTAACTGGCTGAAAGCAGAACTGTTGGGTAAAAGAAACACACTTCAGAGATTTTGCTATATATTGCCAACTTGTCCTCTAGAAATAGCAAATGAATTTAAGGCAGGTTGGTTTTCTAATTACTGCTATACTATATGGTACTGTGTACGTGAAGTAATCCTCAGCCCCATACACTCCTCACTGCAGTTTAAGCTGTAACACAGCCTCAGGCAGGTGCCGAGCATCCCACTCAGGATACTCAGGCAGCAATCCCACTAACACAGGTGGTTGTCCTGGTATAAAAATTGGGAAAGCAGAAAAAATCCCTAAGTCCTATTATATCTTAAAGGCAGCTTCTCGAGAATCTCTGAACAGGACTAATTCCCATTTTCTGGGAACTCAGTAACCCTCTCCAACATAGAGAACAAAAATCAAACCAAAGCACAAATTCCTGAAGGGGTCTCTTCTCAGATCTCTGCAGAGAAATAACTGCACAGCAGAAGCGAGATCTGAAACTACTCCAGCAGCTTAACCACCCACCACACACGCATTTTCCTCCCACGAAGCAGTGAACCAATTGCCTCTCCAAATGCACAGAGGAGGTCCCCCTGTGACAGTGTTCCTTGGCTTTCCCCACCCCCAAAGTTGATCACGTAGTTACAAAGCTGAATAAAAAACAATGCTATCTAATGTCCTATAATGAATGTTAATGGGTCTCCTCACTTAAGACAAAACAGTGAATATTTTGTGTTTGCATTTGATCTTTGCAATCATTCTGAAGCCCAGAGATCACAGTTTTAAATATTAAGTTTACTGGTGGAGATGTTTTAATTAAAGTTTCAAAAAAAGATTTTTTAAAAATTGTTTCAAAAAAAATTTTAATCTTGGAATTGGCTCATCCTTCTTTTCCTAACCCTCTTTTAATGCTAGGCCCATAGATTCCTCTTACTTCCCCCATGGAAGTCGCTCTTCAGGGCTGTGCTGGTCATTGTTTGGGGGCTGCTCAGTAAAAGGGCCACAATACCCCAACAGCATGGAATGTGCTCCCTGCACTGGCCTCATTTCCTAGGCACCCAGGCCTCTGTCTTGTGTATACCACAAATACAGGCACTGCAGCGAATCTCGAATGAGAGAGTCATTTCCAGCAGATCTTTGGAGCTGCCTCCATAATGTTGAAAAGCATTCACTTCATTCAGCGAGGGGAAGACATGAGAAGAGATGAGTTTGCTGGTTAAGACCCAGACATTGCCACTGGCCTCAGAGGCATACAGACATTATCCGGAGGACAGCAACTTAAATACTTTCAGATAAGAAGAAAAAACTGAAAGGGGAAATTTGATTCTTATAGTGTGGGACTTCAGACAAGATGCAATCTTGTAGGAGAAGTCACCCAGTTGTCATGTGTCTCCTCCTAGGCTGAGTGTTCGGGTGGCTCCTCACAGCGGTGGCTGCTCCGCTCCACATCACAAACTTCGGGCTTCCGCCACCACTCCCAGTTCCACTGCCACAGTCCGTGGCTCCTAATTTAAATTCCCTTGAAAGACACTGTGGTTGACCCAGCTCATTGATTTTTCTCTCACATCAGCCATGTTAGGGTTTTGCTAGCCTGAGGTCAGGCCTCACCCGTGGTCTGGTCAGCTGGGGTCCATAAGTAGGAGGGAGCAGAGGTCCCTCCACAGCCAAATCTTCCACATGTGTGGAATTGGATGGGTCTCTCGTTAGAGGGTTCTGTGAGGGTGGTGTTTGGGGTGCCAGGAAGTCCTCCACGTATGGATTAATCTTCTAACAGGGAAAAGAGGAAAGGAAATTTGAATCACCCAGACAGCCCATGCTGAAGCCTGAACCATCCCACACAGGTTCTGGTTGTCAGGTGTAGGAGGCAGAAAAAAAGGTGAAGAAGGGTTTTAAGGAAACAAAAGCCTCCCCCCAGTAAGAAACTCCAATCTCGAGTCTTTGAAAACTTCAAGCGTTGAGACTATTTCCACAGTGAATTACCTATTCATCTGAAAAGCCAGACAGCAAGAGCAGGCTCCCTAATGGGAATCTCCAGACACAAAGGGGTCCCTTCTCTTGCCTGTCTCCTGTGCTGCCTTCCAGAACATCTGGAGGTGTGTGCCTGGGAGGAAGGTGATCAGACATGACTCATCTGGGGAGCTGGTTGTCGAGGTGTGCAGGCGGCTGACGTCAGGGCTTTCATCCCCCCAGGACACCCCACAGGAGTGTGTGCTCCTGGGGAAGCAACCCGAAAACCAGGCCTCCGCTCTCTCTTCCCTTTGGTATGTTCTTTGCCAGAGGGGCAGCCTCCCTCCCTCCTGATGGTCAGACTGAAGCAGCTGCACCTGCACTTACCTACTTACCAGGACTTCAGAGAGAATGAACTGGCTGCAAAGCTTAAGGAGTCAGTCACAAATTGTGCCTCAAAGTCCTGGCTGAGGAGCCAGATTGTCAGTCCAGGCCTCGGCACATCGTGAGTGAGGCCGAGCTGCCGTGGACAGTTCTCAGGTGCAAGGTCAGGTGCAAGGCCCGGGGCCATGTGTCTGTCTGGTACTGTGGACACCCCAGGCCATCCTCCCACCAAGTAGCACAAACTGAGTTTGTTTTCTGCAGGCTGAAGTCAAGGCAAGCAATTTTTGCATTGACTTTTCATTCAATTTTTGCATTAAAAAAAGTTAATTTTTGCATTAACTTTTCTCTTGGGCATGTCCTGTCATTGGCAAGGACAGCACTGTGTGCACAAGGCCAACGACACTGCCCCTCCAGCACTAATCCTTGCAAGGTGAATCAAGATCCAGACCCAGCCCCAGGAGTCCCGCAGCTCAGTGCCCTGTGTGGGCCCTTCCGCTCCCAGTACAGGCAGTAGGTCGGCTGCTCAGCCGGCTTTGCCAACATTCAGCTGAGGCAGAGCAGCACAGTGGTGAAGAAGCCTGGCTTTGCAATTTGATGGGCCATGTTCAGATTTTGGCTCTGTGTGATGTAGAAGGCAGTCACTTAACCTCTTGGCCAGTTTCCTCATCTGTAGAATGGGAAAAACAGTCCACTCCTCTCAGAATCGCTGCCTGGATTAAAGGAGACAATGGATGCAAGTGGCTCGGCAAAGTGCACAGCTGAGTAAGTAGCACTTACTCATCATTCATCTGTTCATCCATTCCAACACCTGACACTGTCTTAGGCATGTACTATGTAGCAAGCACTAGTCTAGGTGCTAGGATAGGAATAATCACAAACAGTTACTTATACTGCAGCACATGTAAGCACTTGGTGCTCTGCAAATACAGAGAGAACTTCTAACTCAGGTTGGGGGAGGAAATCAAGGAAAGCTTCAGAGAGGAGGTGGCAGCAGTGAGCTAGGAAAAGAAGGGGTGAGGACTGGTAGCAGGGGAAGGGCATTCTAGGCAGAAGGAGCAGCATATTCAAACCCCAGGGCACCAAGAGTCTGCTATGCAGGGGACCCACATGGCCATAAGCCCTGGCAGCTGCCTAACATCACTGCAGCCAGCTCGCTGCTCCATGGAGCTGAAAGCCATTGATGTATCTGTGCATATGATTTCTGATACAAACACACATGTAATGCTATTAGAGTCAAACGCTTCCAAGCTGGTGCCCTGCAGACAGTGAACATCTGTGGCTTAAAGGAATCCAGTGCTGGTGATGGGGATGAGCTTTCAAGATGTAATAACATTTTTACTTATTGGTGGATGGATTCTGTTATGAACCAGGGCCATCAGAGTCAGGCAAATTTACACACAGCAGAGACACACAGGTTTGCTTTTACTCAGAGCATTAGATAATAAATAGATGAGGACAAAATTCCAATTGGATAAAGGCATTTTGACTGAAGGAGAAAATTTTTTAAAAAGCCCCGTGAATTCCAGGACTCAGCGGGTTGCAGGGTGACACGTGGAGCCGGAGCCCTGAGCCCATCGCTCACAGCGACTGACTGACGGGCAGACTGAAACAATGGCTCATCTTTGCAATGGCAGGGTCACGGCTAGAGAATGAGACACTTTTTAATTTAATACACCATCTGTGAAATGCAAGGGTTTCAGTTTAGTATCTTTGGCCTCTCCATTTAAATACTTCCACATTAAGTTCCAGCACATCTCTGACTAAAATCTAAATTGCATTCAAGACATTCACATCCAAAGAATGCCATTCTGTACAATGAAGGTCAAGACAACTGAATTGTAAGTTAGTATTTGAAAGCCCCTTAACCCTTCCTTCCCGAATGTACCATTTTCCATTCTCACCCGGATGCCAGTAACTTTGCTACAAATATGACTATCCTCATTTCTCCTCCTGGCAGATAGAACAACTGACACTTCATAAAAAATAGTCAGAAATCTTCAACTGATTCATTCCAACTGCGGCATAACAATAGCTTAGAAACACACTGGCTTTTGAGAGCAACTTTTACACATCAAAGAACGGGGGAGATGCACAGCGTAGCCACTTGACTGCAGGGTCCCACTGTGCACCCAGCACTTCCCACCCCGATGCGCCCCCAAATCACCGGGAAAACATTAAAGGGTAACAAGGAGATGGGGCAACTAAAATTACCCCAACTTACAGTGCATGAAATTTGAATAATGTTTGTAGATTAGTGAATAGTATTGTATCAATATTAATACCCTGGTTTTGCCCTGGCCGGCTGCGTGGTTCAGTTGGTCAGAGCATCATCCCATACATGGAAAGGCTGGGGATTTGATTCCCAGTCAGGACACGTATCTAGGTTGCAGGTTCCATCTCTGGCCAGGGTACATATGGGAGGTAACCAATCGGTGTTTTTCTCTCACATCTTTGTTTCTCTCTCTCTAAAATCAATAAGTATCTTTAAAATATATATGTTTGTATATATGTGTATATATCTATATCTGTATCTGTATTTATCTATGTATCTCCTGGCTTTGACAATTACATGGTGATTATATAAGATGTTAACATTTGGGAAAACTGGGGAAGCACATACAGCACTATTCTGTACTATTTTGCAGCTTTTTTGTAAGTCTGAAATCATTTCAAAAGGAAAAGTTTAAAAAATTAAGAAAACAGGTAATTGGAAAAACTAAATCTCCCAAGACACCTTTAAAAAATACCAATGCCTGTGCCCTACCTCAAACAGAGTAAATCAAATCTCTGGGTAGAGATTTGAGCAGATTTGGTAAATCTCTCTCTGGAGCCTGAGTACCAGTAATTTTTAACAGCTCCCTCCCCAGGTGATATTAACGTGCAGGACTGAGAACCACCCTGTGAGCGAGGTTTGGGGCAGGTGAGCTGAAACTGACTCCCGGGTTTCTCACATCTGGCTGGGTGACTTCAGGCAGCTCACTTACTCTCGCCGTGCCTCACAGGCCTTATCTCTAAAACGAAGACAACCTGGCTGTACAGGGGGATATTGCTAGTGTGAGGGTAAAGTGCAGAGAGAAAAACTTCACAAAATTTCAAGAACTATGGACATGAGGGACTGATGAGTCATTCCTTCTGAAGAGAAGCTTCACCACTTAAGAGCCCAGGTGACCTTCGGAACTCAATGACACGTTGGTCAAGTGCAGAGGGGCAGCCTGGTAGTCAAAGACCGAGCGTTCCATTATGATGGGGCTTCCTCTCCTTCTGCCATCTCGGCCCGACCTGCCCCCGAGTCCCTAATGACAGCAATATCAGTCCAAGGGCCACACCCCATCAGACCTCGCTGCCTGGTTTCTTCCCTTCCTCCATTCTTCCTTTTCGGTATGATGAATGGTGCTCTGTATTTAGTTTTTAAAAACCATCTTCTATTAGCTCTTGTCTCTCCTTGTCTGTGAGAGAGGTTCTCAAACTGTAGTGTGCACTGGAACCAACTGCAGAGCTCGTGAAAACACTGCTCACGATAGATAAAAGGTGGAAATAACACAAATGACCATCCACTCGTGAATACATAAACAAAATGTGGTTCTGACCCATGCTACACAACACGGGTGACCTTGAAAATGTGATGCTAAGTGAAGAAAGCCTGACAGAAAAGACTACACATTATATGCTTCCCTGTATGTGAATAGGCAAGCCTATGAGACAGGAAGTAGATTAGTAGAAGTGTAGGGTTGGGTGTGGGTGGCTAGGAGGTGATAGCTAAAGGGTACAAGGTTTCTTTTGGAACTAATAAAATATTTTAAAATTGATTGGGTGATGGCAGCAAAAATCTATGAACATACTAAAAACTATTGAGTTGTATACTTTAAATGGGTGAATTGTATGGTATGTGAACTAATAAAACTGTTGAATCTTAAAAGTGTATATATATATACTTCTCAAAAAAAAAAAAAACCCATGTTTTGTTAGGCCCCAACTCCCGAGCTGCAGATTCAGTATGTCTCAGGCAGAGCTAAGAATCTGCATTTCTGACAAGTTCCCAGGAGATGTTGATGCTGCTGGTCCCAGGGACCTCACTTTGACAGCCTCTGATGTGTGATATTCTTCTTAGTCCGATTGCCTGATAAAACCCAGAAGGCTCTGTTCAGGTCCTCTGGGTATCTGCAGATATGCATTTATTTTCTGGTTTTCATTCCCCTTTTTTATACTGGACTGCTCAAAGAGCATGAAGAAGTGAAGTCTTCTGACAGGCTAAGGCATTCACAAGGCTCATTTATCTGTTATACAGACTGCAGACACCCAGTGCAGGATGCACCTTGAATACTGTGCTTTAAAATAAAATTAAAAGTCCCTCCCATCCACTGCCTGGCTTGCTCCGTGGCTGCTTCCCCACATCCAGAGCTGTGGCTGGGGAAGCACCCACTGCCCAGCACCAGGCAGCGGCTCATTGCTTCAGCTCCGGGCAAGTCTGAAATGTGCTGTAACTTCGTCACCTTTAACAAGCAGGTGTGCGGCATTTTCAGATCACACGGTCCTCAAGTGAGTTATTGGTATTTAATATCGGCAAAAGAATTCAATTTTATAGATTGCAAACAAAATAAAAGCTGTTTCTCTTTATGCATTTTATTCTTTTAGAATAAAATAACTGCATGCTGCTGTAACAAAATTGCCTTTAATCACTTACTAAGCCTAACCTTGGTTCAAGCAGTGAGCACCTATAAACAAAATAAATGAAAAAAGCTAGTATTTTTATGGCAATGAACAGTATAATTTATAGCTTACCAATAGCATATTGTTGTCCATCAAAACTAAAAGCCCAGTGGAAAGTTATCTTCATGTACAGTATTCAAAAGCAAATGGTGGAGGCTATTTTTGTTAAGATTGTTGGATTTACTAACTGTAATTATGACATATAGTCCAAAGAATGCAGCAAACCACATCATGTTAATTGTTCTTCTCTCCTGAAAATGTGTTGTGCTGACTATTGAACAACAATTCAAACACAGTGTCCCAGGAAGAATCCACTTGGGCTCCCTCTCAGGAGTAGGCCTGGCAGCTCCGAGCATTGCTGGGGGCCCCACCGCCCTGACTGCACCCCCTCCCAGGGCCTCAAGTTCTGCTCACAGCTTTCACTGACAGAGGCCTGGGGCTGAGGGGTACACTTTGCCAGGGTCTTTTGAACACAATGTCCCGGCAAAGTACTAGATTTATTTATGTGAGAATGAGCTTTTTTCTTTTTGTTAGCAATATCCTTTCAGAAACTTCTATTTTTTTAAACATTTTTAGATTTAATTCTTGTTCAAGTACAGTTTTCTGTCTTATATTCCCAGCCCTGCCCCCCGCCCAGTGCTCCCCACCTCCCTCCCATTTCCACCCCCCACCGTAGTTATTGTCCATGTGTCCTTTATACTTATTCATGTGAGTCCATCCCCTTTTACTCTGTGCTTCTCTCCCCTCTACCCTCTGGACCCTGTCAGCCCGCTCTGTATTTGAGTGTCATTGGCCATATTTTGCTTGCTTGTTTGTTTTGTTGTTTACATTCCTGTTAAAGGTGATATCATATGGTATTTGTCTTTCACCACCTGGGTTATTTCACTCAGCATAATAATCCTTTCCAGTTCCATCCGTGATGTTACAAAGGGTAGGAGCTCCTTCTTCCTTTCTGCAGCATACAATTCCATTGTGTAAATGTACCATAGTTTTTTGATCCATTCACTGATGGGCATCTAGGTTGCTTTCAAATCTTGGCTATTGTAAATTGTGCTGCTATGAACATTGGGTGCATAGGTTCCTTTGGATTGCTGTTTCAGGATTCTTAGGATATACTCCTAATAGTGCAATGGCTGGGTCAAAAGGCACGTCCATTTTTAGTTTTCTTAGAAAATCCCATACTGTTTTCCATAGTGGTTGTACCAGTCTGCAATCCCACCAACAGTGAACTAGAGTCCCCGTTTCCCCACAACCTCTCCAGCACTTGTTGTTTGTTTCTTTGTTTATGATGGACATTCTGACTGGTGTAAAGTGGTATCTCATTGTGGTTTTGATTTGCATCTCTGATAGCTAGTGATATTGAGCATCTTTTCATGTGTCTCTGGATCCTCTGTATGTCCTCCCTGGAGAAATGTCTGTTCAAGTTCCCTGCCCATTTTTTAATTGGGTTGCTTGTCTTCTTTGATTGGAGTCGAGTGAATTCTTTGTATATTTTAGAGATTAAGCCTTTGTCTGAGGTATCATTGGCAAATATGTTTCCCCAAGCTGTTGCTTCTCTTTTTATCTTGATACTGTTTTCCTTAGCCATGCAGAAGCTTTTAATTTTGATGAGATCCCATTTGTTTATTCTTTCCTTTATATCTCTTGCTCTAGGGATATCCCTTGCTATCAGTAAAAATATTGCTGCGTGGAATGTCTGAGATTTTCCTGCCAGTGTTCTCCTCTAGGACTTTAATGGTTTCACGGCTTATATTTAAGTCTTTTATCCACCTTGAATTTATTTTGGTGTATGGTGTAAGTGGGTGCTCAAGTTTCATTTTTTTGCATGTAGCTGTCCAGTTCTCCCAACACCATTTGTTGATGAGGCTATCTTTACTCCATTTTATGTTACTGCCCCCTTTGTCGAATATTAATTGACTGTAGAGGTTTGGGTTTATTTCTGGGCTCTCTGTTCTGTTCCATTGGTCTACGTGCCTGTTTTTATGCCAGTACCAGGCTGTTTTGATTACAGTAGCCCTGTAATACAGTTTGATATCAGGTATTGTAATCCCTCCCTTTGTTCTTCTTTCTCAAAATTGCAGCTGCTATTAGGGGTCTTTTATGGTTCCATATAAATTTTTGAAGTGTTTGTTCTATGTCTGTGAAATATACCATTGGTACTTTAATAGGTATTGCATTGAAACTGTAAATTGCTTTGGGTAGTATGGACATTTTGATGATGTTAATCCTTCCAATCCATGAACACAGTATATGTTTCCATTTGTTTGTGTCTTCCTTGACTTCCTTCTTCAGTGTTGTATAGTTTTCTGTATACAGGTCTTTAACCTCCTTGGTTAGGTTTATTCCCAGATACTTTATTTTTGGTTTTGCTATATCGAATGGGATTTTTTTCTTGATTTCTGCTTCTGCTGCTTCATTGTTGATATACAAAAATGCCTTTGATTTCTGGATATTGACTTTGTATCCTGCTGTTTTGCCAAATTCATTTATTAGTTCCAGCAGTTTTTTGGTAGAGTCTATAGGATTTTCCATGTACACTATCATGTCATCTGCAAACAATGACAGTTTTGTTTCTTCCTTTCCAATTTGGATGCCTTTTATTTCCTTTTCTTGTCTGCTCACTGTGGCTAGAACTTCTAATACTATATTGAATAGAAGTGGTGAAAGTGGGCAACCTTGTCTTGTTCCTGATCTTAGTGGAAAAGCTTTTAGTTTTTGCCCATTGAGTATGATGTTGGCTGTAGGTCTTTCATATATGGCCTTTATTATATTGAGGAATGTTCCCTCTATTCCCACCTTGCTGAGTACCTTTATCATAAATGGGTGTTGTACCTTATCAAAAGCTTTTTCCACATCTATTGATATGATCATGTGGTTTTTGTCTTTGCTTTTGTTTATGTGATGTATTACATTTACTGATTTACAAATATTAAACCATCCTTGTATCCCTGGGATGAATCCCACTTGGTTGTGGTGTATATGATCTTTTCGATGTATTGTTGGATGTGATTTGCCAATATTTTATTGAGGATTTTAGCATCTATGTTCATCAGCGATATTGGCCTGTAGTTTTCTTTCTTTGTTGTGTCTCTATCTGGCTTTGGAATTAGGATGATGCTGGATTCATAAAAAGAGTTGGGGGGTTTTCCCTCCTTTTGGATTTTTTGGAATAGTCTGTGAAGAATAGGGGTTAACTCTTCCTTAAAAGCTTTGTAGAATTCTCCCGTGAAACTCTCTGATCCAGGGCTTTTGTGTGATGGGAGTTTTTTTTGATTACTTCTTCAATTTCATCTGCTGTCATTGGCCTGTTCAGGTTTTCTGCTTCTTTTTCATTGAGTTTTGGAAGATTATATTTTTCTAGAAATTTGTCCATTTCACCTAGGTTTTCAAATTTCTTGGCATACAGTTCTGCATAGTAATTTCTTACAATCCCTTCTATTTCTGTGGTATCAGGTGTAATCTCTCTTCCTTCATTTATGATTATGCTTATATGGGTCCTCTCTCTTCTTTTCTTGATGAGCCTACTTAAAGGTTTGTCTATTTTGTTTATCTTTTCAAAAAAACAACTCCTGGATTCATTGATCCCTAGAATTGTGTTTTTAGTCTCTGTCATTTAATTATGCTTTGATCTTGGTTATTTCCTTCCTTCTACTTGCTCTGGGCTGTCTTTGTTGTTGTTTTTGCAGTTCTTGCAGGCGTAGGGTTAGGATGTTTGTTTGAAATGTTTCTATCTTTTTTTAGCTAGGCCTGTATCGCTATGAACTTCCCTCTCAGGACTGCCTTCCCTGTGTCCCATAAGTTTTGGGTTATTGTGAGTGCATTTTCATTTGTTCCCAGAAACTTTTTGATTTTTTCCTTAATTTCAATCTTGACCCATTCATTGTTTAATAGCCTACCATTCAGTCTCCATGATTTTGGGTGTTTGGGGTTTTTTCCTGTGGGGTTGGTTTCCGATTTCAGTCCCTTGTGATCAGAGAAAATGTTTGGTATAATTTCTATTTTCCTGAATTTGTTGAGACTCGTTTTGTGTCCTATCATGTGATCTATCTTTGAAAATGTTCCATGTGCATTTGAAAAGAATGTGTATTTAGCTTCTTTGGGATGGAGGGCTGTATATATATATCAATTTGGTCCATTTCATCTATAGTGTCATTTAATGCTGCAATATCTTTGTTGATATTTTGTTTGGAAGATTTGTCATTTTTGACAGTGGGGTGTTAAAATCCCCTACTATAATTGTGTTGCTGTCAATATCTTTCTTGAGGTTCTCTAGGGTTTTCTTTATATATTTGGGTGCTTCTGTGTTGGGTGCATATATATTTATGATGTTAATGTGTTCTTGGTGGATTCTTCCCTTGAGTATTATGAAGTGACCCTCTGGATCTCTCTTTATGGCCCTTTTTTTGAAGTCTATTTTGTCTGATATTAGAATTGCTACCCCGGCTTTTTTTTTTCTTGTCCATTTGCTTGGAACATTTGTTTCCATCCTTTTACTTTCAGTCTGTGGTGGTCTTTTGACCTGAGGTGGGTCTCTTGTAGGCAGGATATGTGTGGGTCATGGTTTCTTATCCATTCAGCTATTCTATGTCTTTTAATTGGTGCATTTAATCCACTTACCTTTACCGTCATTTTTGAAAGGTACTTATTCATTGCCATTTGTGTACCTCTGTTCCCCTGTCTCTCTCTTTTCCTTCCTTTCCTTAAAGCAGCCCTTTTAGTAATTCTTGTAGGGCTGGTTTGGTGGAAGCATATTCTTTTAGACTTCTTTTGTCTTGGAAGCTCTTTATTTTGGCCTTCTTTCTGGGTAAAGTAGTCTTGGTTGTAGGCCTCTGGTTCTCATTACTTGGAATATTTCTTGCCATTCTCTTCTTGCTTGGAATGTTTCCATTGAGAAGTCAGTAGCCAACCTTATTGGGACTCCCTTGTATGTTACTTCCTTTTTCTCCCTTGCTGCCTTTAGGATTCTCTCTTTGTCTTGGAGGTTTGCCATTTTACTGATGATGTGTCTTGCAGTAGGCCTCTTTGGGTTCCACCTGATTGGGACTCTCTGTGATTCCTGGATTTGTGTGACTTTATCTCTCATCAACTTAGGAAAATTTTCCGTTATTACTCTTTCAAGTAGGTTTTCTATCCCTTGTTCTTCTTCTCCTCCTGGTATTCCTATTATTCGGATATTATTACGTTTCATATTGTCTTGCATTTCTCTTAAACTCTCCTCATTCTTTCTGATTCTCTTTTCCATTACTTGGTCCATCTGGGAGATTCTTTCTACCCTGTCTTCAATCTCGCTTATGCGGTCTTCTGACTCATCGATTCTATTTTTCATAACTTATATTGTGTTGTTCATTTCAGAAATTGTATTTTTCATTTCCTCTCGGCCTTTGCTGATGGTTTCTATTTCCTTTTTCATGTTGATATCGTTTGCGGAGAGTTCATGGTAGCTCCCCTGTAGTTTCTGGTAGCTCATTGTAAGCTCTTTGAATTTCCTGATAGCCAGTGCTTTGAATTCAATATCCGATAGTTGATTTGCCTCTATTTCATCTAACATTCTTTCTGAGATTTCCTCCTTTTCTTTCATTTGGGGATTGTTTGTCTTCCCGTTGTTTGTGATGCTCTTCTTGTTAGCCTCAGCTTCTTAAATTGATCTGTTCTTACTCCCTGGGTTTATGGTGTGAACTTCTGTGGTAGGATACCTGTGAAATTCAGTGGTGCATTCTCCTGCAGGTATCTTGGTGTTCTCCGCTTCCACCTACTCCTCTTGTTGGTTTCCAGTTAGTCAAACCTTTTTTTCTGGTCTCACTAGCTGCAGCAGCCTGAGGGGCTATTAGTGTGGCCTTTCTCCCTTTTCAGTGAACTCAACTGGTCTTGCCAGTGCCCTCCCAAGATCCAGACTGGCGCCTCTCTCCAGCGCCCCACTGAGAGCAGATTTTTCCCCAGGTTTCCCAGCCCTGGCCTGGCCTGAGGGTGCACACTCCCAGCCAGGCTCTCCTGGTCTCCCAGGCTTGGGCATGGACCTTTCCCAGTGCTGTGGCTGAACACACAGGGCAATTCACAATTCTCCCAAGTGGGCAACCATGGACTGACTCCTGGCATTTTTCAGTCTGCACCCAGCTGGGTAGGGAGGGAGCTGATGACTGGCTCTCTTCCAGTGGCCTTGCTAGCAGCCCGAGGCTCCCCGAGACTGTGACAGAGCCAGCTCAGGCCCCATGCTAAAGGGGACGCATGGGTGACTCTCAGTTCTCCCAAGCCGGCAACTGCAGCCTGACTCCACGGGTTATCAGAGCTCTCTGGTTTGCTTCCCAATGCCCACTCCTCTCTCTGCCACTACAGGGGAGATGCAAACGGATCTCTCCTGGTGTTTTCTAATCTGCACCCTGCTGGATAGGGAGGGTGCTGGTTACTAGTTCTCTCCCAGGGTCGTTGTTGCCCACCCTCGGCTCTCAGAGACCAAGGGGGCCCCGCCAGGGCCCTGGCGTGGCCCAGCAAAGGGCCTGCAGCCTCTGCGCTGTTCCCTCATACCTTGTTGACCTGCGGTCATCTCCTCTCCTCAACCTCTGGTCATTCAGTGTCTGCTACACTTTCTGGAGCCCTGCCTTCCTATATGCTAGGTCCTGGTTGGTTATCCACTGCGCTCCTCTGCAGATCAGCCCAGTTTTGTCTGGAATCCTTTGTCCTACTCCACCGCCATCTTCTCCCCTCACTCTACCCCATTACCATTTATTCCAGAAACTTCTAACTACTTTGTAACTGTATTACTTAACCTGGTGATAAAAGCAGTTATTATAAGCCTACTTTTCAAAATTAAAAAAAAAAACAACACAAAAAAACGCACACCTGATTATAGGCCTAATGTTGGCAAGTGACTTTCTCAGGCTATCAGGGTATGTCATGCGACTGGCTCAAATAGGAAAAATATTCCACAGTCCTTCCTAATTGTGACCAGCCCATACCATGGACTGTTATTTGGAGTTAACATTCTCCAACTGAAAGTGTATCATAGGTATCTTGTATCAAAACCCTTAATATTATTGTATTGTGTTCTATTGTACAAAATACTTTTGTACTGTGACATGCACAGCCATTATCCCACAATTACTTCACTTCTACAAACTTAGTCTACAGGAAATAATAACAGATGTGGGCAAAGATTTAATCATAAGGATGTTTATTATAACTGTTCAAAAGCAAAAGTTTAGAAACTACTTAAATATCCAATTATAAAAGATTAAATATGCTGCACCTGTTGTGTCATTTTTAAAATAAGGTTTTCATTTCAAACTGCCGGGCTGACAGAGTTGTTGTTAAGATATAGCAGTGTCTCCGTCCGCCCTGCATGCAGTTCCCCCATTACTGGTAGCTACATTATTATGGTGCATTTCTCACAGCAAATGAACCAATGCTGGCAAACTAACTACACCCCATGCTCTATTCAAATTTCCTTACTTTTCACCTCTTGTTCAATTTCTCTTTCAGGATCTCATCTAGGATACCACATTATATTTCATCTTGATGGGACCTTAAGCTTCCCTTGGCTGTGACTATTTCTCAGACTTTCCTTTATCCTTGACAGCTCTGAGAAGTGCTGGTCAGGTACACCTGACCAGTTGTAGAATACCTCTCAACTTGGACTCGCCTGTTTTCACATTAATGGACCGGGGTGACACTTTTGGGGGAGGAAGATCATGGAAGTTAAGCATCATTTGCATTGCACATATTAAGAGGATACACCATGACTACCACTGGCGATACTGACCTTGATCACCTGGCTGAGGTAGTGTTTGTCAGACTTTTCCCACAGTAAAATCACTTCTCCCCTCTCATTCAGACTGTCCTCTTTGAAAAAAGTCACTCTGCACCGAAGGAACAGGGACTTATGTTCCACCTCCTTCAGGGCAAAGCATGAATTATTTTGGATTCTTCTGCACATGAAGTTTGTCTCCTCTCTCACATTTATTTATTCATTCAATCAGTTATTTATGTCAACATGGACTAATGGAGCCCTGACAGATGTGGTTGGGCATCATTCTACAAAGCAAAAGGCCACCTATTTGATTCCCAGTCAGGGCAAGTGCCCAGGTTGTGGGTTTGGTCCCCAGTCAGGGCATGTACAAGAGGCAACCAATCAATATTTCTTTCTCACATCAATGTTTCTCTCTTTTTCTCCCTCCCTTCCCCTCTCTAAAAGTAATAAGATATTTTAAAAAACCATGGGCTAACTGACACTTATTACATATACTAGGTTGTAATTTAATACTACTTTATTTTCTTGCTCAGATGTTCAGCTTTGACTATTGTGGGCTCTTTCAGTGGCTCCTGTACCCCTTTGGCATACCCCTCACATCGTGGAATTTTCTTCTCTTTCCTTTATTTCTTTTTCTCTGAGTATTTTCTTTCTTCCTGGCACAACAAGATGTTCACCTTACACATTTTTTGCCCCAGCCCTAAGATCAGCCATTTCTCCCAGGAGCCCTGGTTCCTCATAGAAGCCAAGATGCGGGCACCAAGGGCACTCATTGCTGCCAGGGAGTTCAATGAAATTTTAATGCATTATTAAAAATTGTTGTAAAAGGATATTTAATGTCTGCTAAATATTTTTAAAATATGTGATTTACGAAAACTATGGTCCCACAGATTCTTTCATACATATGGAAGAAAATATACTAAAATATTACAATAATCATCTCTGAACATTCAGTGGTAGGTAATTTTTACTTTTTTCATTTTGCACAACTATTGTTTTAAGTTTCTACAACAAAAATTTATTCACTGATAACATGGGGATGATGAGCCTGTGAAGCTCCCATGCACCAGAGATGGAGTGTCATGGGGACACTTGCTGACAGAGCCATATTAGAGTCTGACGTCAGAAGATTCCGCCCGGCCTCGCCCTGTGGCACCGGTGTCATCCCCACCGGGGCCCCAACACAGAGCTTTATGGCTGTGACCAAGTGCAGGCCTGAAGCAGAACGTTAACACTGAATGAGTAAACCTGAGTGAAGACCTTTGACAGTACTTAGCACCAAAATAATTGGGTGGCACAATGTCCCTTCCCCAAATAAATGAAAAGTAATAATAGTACCACATTGTAAAAAGCAAGATTTATGTGTTTGTGTAAATTAAAATGTCCAGATTTAAAAAATTGCAAAATGCTAAAGGCCACCGAACCCAAATCATTCACATTAAAAATAAAAACCTGCCATTGGCTGGCAGCACAAACGTGAAGGGATTCATCATTGGCTGGGCACAGGTCCTCCCCTCAGTGCTGCCACTTGTGCTGCCCTGGCTCCCGCAAACGCCAAAGGCCAAAGGCAATGAGCAGCACTGCGCCTGCAGAGAAACACTCTGAACAGCAAGGCCTTACGGAGTCAGTCTCACGGATGATTCACTGTTCTTTGAAAGAGCTTGAAATAATCCAGTTTTCTGTAGAATTAAGATAGGAGGTCTCCAAAGTGCTTCCCCAGGATCCATGCCCACAGGCGTCTTCCTGATGCACAATGATAGAACAGTGTCATTAAAAGTCACACTGGAGCCCTGGCAGGTGTGGCTTGGTGGATTGAACACCAGCCTGTGAACCAAATGGTCATCAGTTCAATTCCCAGTCAGGGTATGTGCTTGGGTTGCAGGCCAGGTCCCCAGTAGGGGGCACACAAGAGGCAACCACACATTGATATTTCTTTCCCCTTCTCCCTTCCTTCCCCTCTAAAAATAAATAAACAAAATCCTTTTAAAAGTCACACGGGATATTCCATTGTTCCTATTAGTTATAACAAATCGACTAACATACACCTACACTGAAGAGAAACCAAGTTCTCTAGTTAATGGTTCACTTTTTGATAATTCATAGAATAAGCTCTCTTGGAAGAGTTTATGTAATAGTTGGTATAATTTGTGTATTTGTTGTTTATTTATAGTACATCCATCTTACCATAGAAGAATGTTTATGGGCATCTCTATCATTAATAGCTTCAACCTGGAAACAACTCAAATGTCCAACCACAAGAAAATGGATAAACAAATTGTGGTGTAATCATGCTTTTTAAAAAGTTTTCTATTGCTACATGACAAATTATGACAAAAAGGCTCACAAAATAATATTATTTCTCACAACTTTGTGGATTTGGTATGTTCGGCCGGGTGGTTCTTCAGTTCCATGTATTGCTGGCCAGGGTTACTCAGATGGCTATATTCAGCTGGGGGCTTGCGGGGCTTGGACCGTCCTAGATGGCTTCTTTCCCGTGTTAGAGCCTCGGTTGGGATGGCTGGGATGGCAGACAGCAGCTGAGCTTCTTTCTCCATGTGGTCTCTCATGACTCAGTTCCCTAGCTGAATCTCAAGAATAGTCTTTGGTTTTATTGTAATACTTTTTTCTGGAGTACTTACTGTGCCCCATATATAATATCTCATTAAATACTCTAAAGAGCTGCTGGAGGTGAGCATGAGTGTTATACTTTACAGTGGATTAATATGAGGCTCAGCAAGGACAAATGCTATGTTCACAGTCACCAGCTAAGTAGCAGAGACCAATTAACCAGTAGTAGGAGGCAGAGCTGTTTATACACGAGGTCGGAAATAGGAAAAAATTTGGAGTCTTAGAAGCCATGGAAAAGACAATAGATTTTATTTTAAGCAAAAACAAATCACAAGATCAAGTTTGTGATTTGAAAGGATTATTTTGGCTGCCGTGTGAGGGAAAGGATAAAAGCAGGGAGACAAGTGAAGAGGTTATTCCCATATCCCTGCCAGTGATGGCTTGGAATAGAGCGGACACTGCAGTGCAAATGGCAGTAAGAACTTGGCTTTCGGATACTTTTCAAAAGAAAAAGTGGCTGAATTTACTAATGAACTGGATGTGGGATGTGAGATTTGGGAAAGGTGGGTCAAAAATGTCTCCATGGTTTTTGGCCTGAGAAACCAGAACAATAGATATGGTATTTACTGAGCTAGAAAAGAAAAAAGAAAAAAAGAGTAACATTTGGAAGAAACTGAGTTCACCTTGGGATACTAAGTTTGAGACGCTCATTAAATATCCAGGTAGGATGTTGAGTACGGCTGGATATGAATCTGGAATAAAGAGAAGTTGGAATACAGACATAAGTTTTGAGAGACATCAGTGTATAGATGGTATTTTATACCCTGAGACTGAATGAAATCAATTGGGGAATGAATGTTGCTAGAAAAATCCAAGAGTTGACCCCTGAAGGTCTCATGCTTAGAAGTCAGGCATGAGGCGCACCCAGAAAAGGAGGCTAAAACTTAGTAGTCCACAAGGAGGCCAAGAGAAAGAGAGAAAAGGTTCCCTAAGTGCTAAGCAAAAAACTGATTCAAGAAGATGGGAAAGTCAAATTCATCTGAAAGGTTGTTTAAGATGAGCCCCAAGAATTGATCTTGGGTACAACATAGAGGTCAGTGTGACTTGACAACAGCTGTTTTGGTGGAGTAACAGAACAAAAGCTTAATTAGAGCAGTTTTAAAAAGAACAGGAGAGCTGCCAACACCCTCCTACCCACCGCAACCTGATGGTGTAGTACTCAGATGTGCCGAAACTGCTGTCTGCATTGAAGAACACATCCAACACAGGCTCTGCAAAGAGCACTGAAAGGCTTTCGCCATTCCCGTGAAGAAGACCACCAATTACATTGAAAAAGAACACGTAACTGGTGCTAGCTGTGAGCCTTGCTTCAGGGAGCGGCCCATCACAATGACTGAGGGAGTGGCCTAAAGAAACAAGAAAGCACTTCCTAGAGAAGAGCGGTGTGCATGCGAGTGAGACAGAGCTCGAAAACTCAGCCAAGCCGGGCCGTGTCTGTCCAGCTAAGGCACGAGTGCATTGGCTGAACGTCGTAAGAGGCTTTGGTGATCTTGTGTTCTTAAAAAACCTGAAAAGGCCATTCAGTGGGAAAAGAATAATCTTTTCAACAAATGATGTTGGATTAATTTGGATATCTACATGCAAAAAAAGGAAGTTCAATCCACAACTTGCATCAAATACAATGATTAATTCAAATGGAATAATCTGAAGGAAAAACCTAAAACTACAAAACTTTGATGAAACATTAAGAGAAAAATCTTTGTGAACTTACAATAGGCAAAGATTTCTGAGACATCAATTAAAAAATCAGTGAAAGAAAAAAATAAATTAAACATCATCAAAATTAAAACTTTACTCTTCAAAGACAACCAGGAGGCAAGAGAAGGAAAACACAATCCAGAGATCGGGAGAAAATATTTGTAAATCATGTATCTGATAAAGGACTTGTATGCAGAACATCAGAAGAATTGGTACACTTCAATAAGAAAACAAGCAACCAAGTTTTTTAAAAAGTGCAAAATATTTGAACAGACACTTCATCAATGAAGATATATGGATGGCAAATAAGCACACGAAAAGATACTCAGTATTTTTGGCCATTAGGAGAATGCAAATTAAAATCACAATGAGATACCACCACACACCCATTAAAACGGCAAAAATTAAAAAGACTGATAGAGAACAATCGGACGGTGACCAGAGGGGAGAGGGGAGGGAATTTCAGGAGAAAAGGGGAAGGATTTACAAGAACTAGTATAAAGGACACATGGACAACAACTAAGGGAGGTGGAAATGGGAGGGAGGCGGGGAGCATGGGGTGGTGGGCTGGGATGGGAGTAAAAGACAGAAAACTGTACTTGAACAACAATTAAATACATTTTTTAAAAAAATTTAAAAAGTAAAAAGACTGAAAAAAATGAGCGCATAGAAAGACAACAGATTGGTTGTTACCTGAGGCAGTAGTAGGTTAAGAGGATCAAAAGGTACAAGCTTCCAATTATATAGTAAGTAAGTTTTGGGATGTGATATACCACACGGGGACTTCAGTTAATACTGTATTGCACAGCTCAGAGTTGCTAAGAGACTAGATCTTCAAAGTTCTCAACACAAGAAAAAAAATTTTTTTAACTATGTACAGTGACAAATGTTAATGAGACTGTGGTCATCATTTTACAATATATGCAAATATTGAATCACTTGTTGTATACCTGAAACTAACATATGTCAATTATACCTTAAAACCAAATAAAAATAAAAAGACTGATCGTGTCAAGTGTTAGTGAGTGTGTGGAGCTGAATTCTCACACATTACTGGTAGAAACGTAACCTGGTGCAGCCACGTAAGAAGACAATTTGGCAGTTTCTTAAAAAGTTAAACACACAACTACCATATGAGTTAACTGTTCCCACTTCCAGGCATTTACCCAAGAGAAATGAAAGCATATGACCACATAAAGACTTTTACTGGAAGGTGCATAGCAGTTCTATTTGTGATTGCTAAAAACAGGAAGTCTTTCTTACCTCTTGGTTAATGGTAAATGGATAAACAAACTGTGGTATGACCCACTCAATGGCTATTACTTGGCAATGAACAGGAATAACTATTGATACGTGCTGCAACATGGATGACTGTCAGGATAATGATGCTGAGTGCAGGCAGCCAGGTAAAAATGAGTACACACTGTATGATGCCGTTTATAGGAAGTTCTAGGAAATGAGAACAATCCATAGCGACAGAAAACAGATTGGACACTGGCTGGGAAATGGGGGAGGGCTGGAAGGGAGGCAGGGATTACAAAGCTACAAGAGAAAACTTCTAGGGGTGATGGATATGTTCAGTATTGATTATAGGGATGGTTTCATGGATGTACGTGTCAGCATGTAGCAGATTGTAACTTTAAACATACCCAGTTTACTCAACACCAATTATACCTCAATAAAGTATTCAAGAAAGATACTGGGAAGAAAGGGAAATACTGAGAGGGAAGAATGTATAGACAACCCTTTTACAGAGTTATACTGTAAAGGGAAAAAGAAAATGGGGGGGGGGGGCAAGGTTCTGTTTTAAGATAGGAGACATTACAGCATGCTTGTTCACCAATAGGAACATCTCAGTCAGAAGAGAAATCTGCCAGCACTGCCGAGAGGGGACAACCGCGGGAGTGATACCCGAGTGGGCCAGAGGAGCCGGGGCCCAGTGTGGGCCGTTCCTCCGCAGTGGAGGAGGGGAGGCAGGGTTCGAGAGGGCAGAGGCAGCTAGGTGGGCGGTGGGCACAGGAGCTTGGGGAAGGTCTCTTTCAATTATTTCTGTTTTCTCAGTAAAATCAAAAGTAGGGTCATCTGCCAAGAACGAAGAAGGGGAAGAGGTTTTGGAGATTTGAGACGAGAGGAAAATGTGTGGACCGGTTCTTTCAGAGACCTGGTCCTCCATCCGCATCCTGCCACTGCAGGCTGCTGGGCCTCACTGAAAGAGCCTCTGCTTCCTGCCTCCATGCGTTCCCTGCTCCCCCCTCGCCTCCTGCCCAGAACCCGTCTCCCTACTTGATAGCGCTTAGTGTGCTGGTATGCTGCTTGTCCCTCCTTGCTGTGTTTCTGGTTCTTGGAACAGTGCCTGGCACACAGCAGACCTGAAAAGGACAAAGTCTGAGAGCCTTTGCTCTTCACCCACAAAAAGATTCCACCTGTTCATGCCCTACATCCTCTACCCCAGCATCTTCTCTTGGCCCCTTACACTTGTTGTATGTCCTGGGAGACTGTAGAAATTACATCTCCAGACGGTTTGCCTTCTGGCTGTGGTTGGGGCCAATGGGGACCACTAGCAGGAGTCTAGAGCAGCAGGAGTGAGGTAACAGAATCTATTCTCTAAGGTGACTCCCTGTGGTCATTTCAGGCTGACTGCATGTCACCTGAAGGTCAAAAATTGCTAGTCCCTCCTTTGCTACCTACCTTCACTCTCTCAGCGTGAGGAGTGGTTACATGTCCACAGCTAGCCTCAGGTAAGACCTTTGTGGTTTCCTTACCTTGCCCTGGCCTGTGTAAACAATCCTTTTATTAAACTCCCTTAAAATGATCCAAATGTGTGTGCACCATCTGTTTCCTGCTGGTACTCTGACATAATCCCTATCTGTGAATAATGACTTTAATAACTCTCTGAATTCCATTAGTGTCTTGTTATTAAACGGTGGCCAGGGGCCAGTAGCATGCCATCACCTGAAAGCTTGTAAGAAAAATGCAGAATCCCAGGATCCGTCTCAGACCAAATGACTCACATTTAATGCCTGGAGTGTCGTTAGAGTATCGAGTTTTACTGAAGCCCCTTTTGGGGGCAAAACCCAAGGACTCACTGGACTAGCTCAGGCACCGAGGTCTTCACCCTCAGGCAGTGAGGGAGACCAACGTGCACAGATAATCTAAAAATACATTCTTAGGGCTGAGGGAAGGGGAAATATGGAGACAGGACCTAGAGGGCAAGGTGTGGGTCTGAGACCTCAACAAGCCCATCTGCAGGTCTTCGTGGCTCTGCCCTGTGTTCATTACTCTGTATGTGTTTGCTTCACATTCCATGAGCAACTGGATCTCTCACCATTTACTTTTACCTTTATGCTCACCTGTTCACTGATAGCTTCGCCTAACTCTGAATCTGAACTCACTTTTTTGCCTATCATGTGCCCCCTGGTCTATCTCATAACCTTACTTTGCTGACCACCTAAATTTCAGTTTCTGAGTGTAAGAACATAATTTGCCCAATTTGTCCCTGTTTGGGCACAGCTTTTTGCACCAGCCTCTCTCCAAGGCTAATGGCTAGCCTTTAGGTTAGCTGCCAATTCCTGATTCAGCAGGCGCCAGTATAAAAGGTGTGGTTTTATACCATGTAATATGGTATAAAACGTCTGCCCTGGGCCGTCAGATCAGCAGGGGCTATGGGAGAAAATAACGCTATGATTACACGTCTAGCTGAAATGGTCTAAAAGGTGTGAAACAGTTTTCAAACCTTGGCTGCAGGCTCTTCCCCCTTTACCTCCGCTACCACCTCCCATCCTCCTTATACTTCCCGGGAACACCTGCATCCCCTGGCAGGCTCCGACACTCATGGAGATGACTTGCTATGTTCTGGGTATTCCAAATGTTGTGTTAACAAAATTAATTACATTTAATTAAACGTATCCATTTTTTATAGCTCCAAACAAATCAAAAGTGCCATGTTGAGTTTGTGAGATGGCAGTCCTCCAGAGGGTTCTGTTGCTGGGTGTATCTGCTCCCAGAGACACAGGCAGTTTTAGAGATCACCTTACACGAGTGGATCTGATGGATGGCCTCAGACGGTATCAGGCAAGAATTCATCTCTGGGTCGCAGAGCAAGCAACTGCTTACACCCGCCCTCCTTCCTGGATTCCAGCAACAGCTTTCTTACTCAGACGACAATCTTCCTCTTTCTGCCTCTTCATCTGACACTAAAATGATGAAATTCCTTTCTCTCTTCCTCCCTATATGTGAGCAGGAGAGAGAACTGTTTACTTCTTGCAGGTAAAGGGCCTGGCATAGAAGGGCAGCTGCTGAATTGACTAACATTTACTGGATGAAAGAATGCTCTTGATCATTGATTGTGTACGTCTCTCACCTTGTGTAGTAATCAGGTTTTTCTGTGATAATTCCCCAAGTCTCAGGGGGTTTCTTGCTCCACAGGTCTGAGGTGACTGTGGTAGCTGCAGGTCTGTTCCGCATGCCTTTTAACCTGTGCCCGGACTGAAGCACTGTTACTGAACAGAGGGGTTTGGCCACCTATTGAGGAACACAGGCATAAAACAGAGATTGGTGGGGAAGGATAAAGAACTTTATTAAAATGTTGCCCAATCTGGGGAAGTGGGGACCCCCTGGCTCCGGGCTCCTCTCTTCTGCAAAACATAGAAAAATTCTAGCCGAGCCCAGAACCAGAGACAGTGTCCAGAAACTCTGCTCCACTCTTATTTGTCTTCCTGGGGCCCGAGGCTGTTATGTGAGTGGCTCTCTGGCTTCAAGCTCCCTCCCTGGAGTGCACACTTGTGGGGCCAGTGCTGGGATTGCCCTGCTGCAGCTTCTTCCCTCTCCTGGGGCCTGGGGCCACTGCTAGACCACTGCAGCCAGCTGTGCAGAAAGGATCTGCTCTCAGGATCCCGAACCCAAGACTGCTTGCACTCCCCAGGTGACAAGTGTTTCATACTGTGCATCTGATTTTGGAGTGAGAAGGGGCATAGTTAGGGACCTGTGTGGCACGCAGCGCAATGTCCCACAGGCCACCAATGGGTATGCGCAGAGCACAAGACTTGTCCCCTGCAAGCCAGCTTCCGACCAGGCGAGTGAGGGGATACAGAAGGGCTGCGGATTTAAATGTGCCCCCATTTAAATCCTCAGCCCCCAAATTCCAGGAAGCAAAAGCAACCAACTTCCTAGCCAATCCAGACTAGTGTCCATCATGGTCATCAGCCTGTGCAGGGTCTCTGCCCTTCCCCTTCCACCATGATCCCTGAGCGGGTAGGAGGGTTTTTAGAAACCCTTGTGTAGTGTCTCTGCTGGGGTGGGGCGTCATCAACAGCTTCGTCTACCATTTGATCACCCTTTACCTGGGGGTCTCCCACTGGCAGGCTGCGGCTTCAGTCCTACCACCTCCAGCATTTCCTGACCCCTTGCCTCTCTGGGGACTGAGCAGGCTCTTGCACCACGGGGGGCGGGAGGGGTGGTCCCCTGCCCATTCTCCAGCAAAGTCATCAGATTTCCCTGTAACAGCAGTGGTTTCTCTTTGGTCCATGCTGGTCTCATTATGGAAAGCAAAACTGGAAGAGCTGATGGATACATCAATGCATCTTAAATCCTCTGTTTATACAATGACACATTCCAAGGGCTAAAGTTAGTTACACAGCCAAATCCAGTATCACTGACATGTACAAAGTATGCTTCCCAAAGGGAGGGAGGGGAATGGAGTATTTGGTAAACAACAATATAATTTACCATGTATTGTTAGCTGAGCTTTCCCATAGCATTATTCTGATGTTTTCATTAGTTTTCAAAGTCAGCACACTAAAACCCCCTACAATGTATATAATAAGGTGAAGATCCATTCAGTTTCAGGAAGAATACAACTGAAAGTAGTTTATACAAAAAATAAATTTACACTCCGGCCCTGGGAGCCACACATGAGCTCCGCAGCCCCAGCCCCAAGCCCCCGGCCGCTCACACAGTGGGGGCAATGCTGCCAGGACCGCCCAGGCGCCAGGGCTGCGGATGCACAAAGTACACAAGCAACAGAGCCACGTTCTCCTTTCCTTTTGGAAGCAAAACAAAGGAAAAATGTGAAAACAAATGAAAAAGTTTTAATTAAGAAAAAAACGTTCTGACCCATGACATAACTGGGAAGTGCAACGCCATCAGGGTCTCTCTCCCACTCTTCACTCCGCTCATCTCCATGTGGTGGCCTCGAGCTCCCCAAACTCTCAGAGGGGTCGGCCATTTGCTGGAGAAATGGCCAGGCAGGCACTTGCAGGAGACCCACAAGCTACCACGTGCTAAGAGATCAGGTTTTAGATCACAAAGTTTCAGATTCAGGACTTCGCTTGATTTTAAAAAGGACAGTGCGCAAATCTGCCAAGTGTAAGTTAAATGGTATCTTTGAGAAGGCTAATTTAAGAATATGGAATATTGACTGTTTCAGGAATTGGCTAAGCATTTCAATCTTAAGAACCTTCCCTTGAGAGGGCTTTAATATTAATGGACACAATGAAAACAATAATTTTATAGGAAATATGTTTATTATGAATCATCTCAATTCAAAAATACTCATTCTTTCTTAGGGCTGGTCCATCATATTGTCTCTTTAAAGACATTAAACAAACAAAACTGTGAGCAATTTAACTTAATAGCACACACATACTTATGTAACATAAGCAAGAAATTGCAGGCAATGAAACATGGTCTCCAGAACTTACTATTAAAACAAAAAAGGCATTTCTGATGTCAAGATGTAGGAACCCAAGGATAAAAATTTAAGACAGCACAAGCTGAAAAATGGGAGCAAGACATTTTATAATCCCCCCTCACTCTGAGTTTGCACTGGGATGGCACAAGCACGTCCTGTGAAAGAAGGCTACTGATATTTTCACTTCCACCCAGAGTCCTCTAGGTCCTCTGGGCTTGGGACTCATGTTATCCGAGTTCTCCAAAGCCTACTTCTTTTTCAGCTTCTTGTCCACAAAACCATGACCAGAGGTTTCGAGGAGATGGCAGCAGCAGGAAGTACTTAGCTCTGACTTTTGAGCAGATGTAGCACCAGCTCTTCATCCTCTGCTAAAGACAGGCCTGTATCCAATGGCTCTACGATTTCCCACTTGGCCTTCTTTTTGTTACGACTTGTGAGTCCTGTGTCTTCCACTTCACTGTTGTTCCTTTTCCTCATTCCCTGCTTCTTCTTGGTATCACTGGTGAGAACAAATCCAATGACTTACTTTATAAATAGATAATTAAATTCATTATCATGAAATCTAACACTTAAAATGGGACAAAAATGGCAATAACAAATACTTGGTAAAGTGATATTATTATTCAAAAGAGAAAGAACTGCAACAACTTTGGGATATCTGTGTCATAAGTAAGTGCCTTCCCATTAACGGATGGGAAGCAAGGGCCCATATGTATTGGGCACTGCGAAGGGGACTATGCACACACTGTCCCATCTGATCCTCACAATAATTCTAGAAAACTACAGATATATTATTCACAATTTGAGGACCCGGAGAGATCCACAGTCTGGCTCCAAATGGGCTCCAATCTGTGCTGTGCTGCCTCATCAAATTATCTCTATTTAAGTCAGGTTATCCTGCCTTGGCTGGTACGGCTCAGTGGATTAAATGCTGGCCTGTGAACCAAAGGGTTGCTAGTTCGATTCCCAGGCAGGTCACATGCCTGGGTTGCAGGTCAGGTCTCCAGTAGAGGGTGCATGAGAGGCAACCACACACTGATGTTTCTCTCTCTTTTTCTCCCTCATTTCCCCTTCCTCTAAAAATAAAAATAAATATAATCTTTAAAGAAAAAAAATTAGGTTATCCTTTAGGTAACAGTCTGTGGGCTAACAGATATCACGTGCTAATTCTATTATCTGCTGCATTAAGTTATGATGTGTAGATCATGAGTATACAGAACCTGAAATGTTAACATACAAATTAATTATGACATCAAATAAATTTTCCCATTTAAAATCTGTATGTAAGGCTCACACATAGTCCTAAGAAAGTATAAACATTATTGTTATATTGTGAACACACCCTGAGGCACAGAGCATAAAAATAACACTAACTTCTGAAGACAGAGGCAATCTCTTGATACATTAAACATTTAAAAAGCAAATATCTCAAAGCATTTCAAGATACCATCATCATGTTCAAAGATGACCCAATTATTGGATATAAAATTAAAACAAAATAAAAACCTCCCTTATCAGCAATGGCAGTACCAAGCATTTATTAAAAGCTTGCTAAGGGTTTGGCACTGTGCTACCTATTTTACACAGATTACATTTATCCTCACAAAAATCCTTGGTGTGAGAAGCAGTGGCCTCATTCTACAATGAAGTTAGAGAGGTTAAATGATTGGACCCATGTTATACACATGGGATTTACACTCCCGTCTGAGTGACTCTACATTCAGCCCAAAGCCAGGCAACTGAAAGCAATTTGAGTTGACTTGCTTCAGTCAACATTTGCAGGAAAGCAGTGGGAAGAATTAGCTGTGGAAAGAGCACTGGTTGACACTGACACAGTCCATGGGCAATCAACTAACACTTCTAAGCCTCAGTTTCCGTATCTGAAAAGTAGAACTGCTATAATAATTAAATAAAATTATGTAACTACAAGAACACAGTAGCGCTCATTACATGTTAGCTGCCAACAAACTACTCCCTTTCAAATAAATGCTTACATGGGTGTTAATATAATAAACAGCAAAAAAAAACATAGAAATTACATTATAACCCAAGCATATGATGTATTCAAAAAGAGAACAAAGTACTGAAGTTTCAATGGACTCCATTACTCCTTAGAAGATAGAGTGGATATCAAAGCATATGAAGCAAAACTGTTAATAATCTCCCTATTTACCTCCCAGAAATGCCCAGTTGCTCTGACTCTTTACTATTAGAAGAACAAACTAGACAACACTATAAGGTTATCTGCAAACAATTGCATATCTAAGTAGTTCCTGTAAAGATGATCATGAAAGAATTCCACATGACCGGAATTCAGTCAGCAAGGAAAGGGTCCTAAAAAAAAAGAAGTCATGAGTCTTTTTAAAAAATATTATATTGTCATTCTACTACAGTTGTCTCCCTTTTTTCCCCTTTGCACTCCTCCGCCCAACCCAACCCCATTCCCACAGACAATCCTCACCCTCTTGTCCATGTCCATGGGTCATTCATACATGTTCCTTGACTAGTCCCTTCGCCTTCTTTCCACTCTTGTCCCCTACCCCCATCAGTTTGCTGTTTGTTCCTTGTTTAGATGTCCCTGATTCATTTTGCTCATTTGTTTTATTCATTAGGTTCCTCTTACAGGTGAGATTATATGGTATTTGTCTTTCACCACCTGACTTATATCACTTAGCATAATATTTTCCAGATGCATCCACACTGTTGTGAAAGATAGGAGCTCCTTCTTTGTGTCTGCTGTGTAGCATTCCACTGTGTCAATGTAGCGCAGTTCTTTGACCCACTCATCTACTGATGGGCACTTAGGTTGCTTCCAGCACTTGGCTATCAATTGTAAATTGTGCTGCTATGAACATTGGGTGCACAGGTTCTTTTGGATTGTTGTTTCAGGGTTCTTAGGGTATAATCCCAGCAGTGGAATCTCTGGGTCAAAAGGCAGTTCCATTTTTAGCACTTTTAGGAAGTTCTATACTGTTTTCCACCAGTCTGCATTCCCACCAACAGTGCTCTAGGGTACCCTCTTCTCCACATCCTTGCCAGCATTTGCTGTTTGTTGATTTGTTAATGATGGTCATTCCGACTGGTGTGAAGTGACATCTCATTGTGGTTTTAATCTAAATCTCTCTGATGACTAGTGATTTTGAACATTTTTTAATATGTCTATGGGCCAACTGTGTGTCCTCCTTGGAGAATTATCTATTCGGATCTGTTGCCCATTTTTTAATTCAACTGTTTGCCTTCCTGGTGGTGAGTCATAGGAGTTCTTTATATATATTGGAGATGAAACTCTTGTCTGAGGTACCACTGACAAATATGTTTTCCAGTACAGTCAGTTTCTCTTTTCATTTTCATGAAGGTTTCTTTAGTCATACAGAAGCTTTTTAATTTGATGTAATCCCATTTATTTATTTTTTCCTTTATTTCCCTTGCCCTAGGAGATATAGGGCAAAAATGTCGCCATGTGAGATATCTCAAATTTTCCTGCCAATGTTTTCCTCTAGGACTTTTATGGTGTCACACTTATTTTAAGTCTTGTATCCATCTTGTTTTTTTTCTAAGATTTTATTTATTTTTAGAGAGAGAGGAAGGGAGGGAGAAATAGAGGGACGGAAACATCAATGTGTGGTTGCCTTTTGCATGTCCCCTACAGGGGACCTGGCCCACAGCCCAGGAAAGTGCCGTGACTGGAAATTGAACCAGTGACCTTTTGGTTTGCAGGCCCACACTCAAATCACTAAGCCACACCAGCCAGGGCCTTTTATCCACCTTCAGTTTATTATGGTGTATGGTATAAGTTGGTGGTCTAGTTTCATCTTTTTTGCATGTCCCTGTCCAGTTTTCCCGACACCATTTATTGAAGAGGCTATTTTTACTCCATTTTATACTTCGGCCCCCCTTGTCAAATATTAATTGACCATAGAGACTTGGGTTTATTCTGGGCCCTCTACTCTGTTCTGTTGATCTATGTGTTGGTTATTATACCAGTACCAGACTGTTTTGATTACAGTGGCCTTGTAGTATACTTGGTATCAGGTATTGTGATCCCTCCTACTTTGTTCTTTTTCCTCAAGATTGCTGAGGCTATTTGTGGTGGTTTTTGGTTCCACATACATGTTTGAAATATTTGTTCTATATCTGTGAAATATGCCATTGGTGTTTTAATAGGGATTGTGTTGAATCTATAGATTGCTTTGGGTAGTATGGACATTTTAATGATGTTAATTCTTCTAATCTATGAACATGGTATATGCTTCTATTTACTTGTAACTTCCTTAAATTCCTTCTTCAGTGTTCTGTATTCTTCCAAGTTGCACCTAAATGTGTGTTGGGTAATAAACATACAATCCTTGGTCCCAACTGTGAGCCTTGCAATGTCCCATGAACTTGCTCCGGTGCCTCTTGACCGTGAGAAAACACTGTCTTAGACAATCACCCACAGACAAGCGAGCCTTTGTGGAAATCCTGGTTTCCAGTGAAGTTCTAGTACACAATTGGAGCAAAAAATACGAGTTTGGATTCATAGGAGAGAGTAAGAGGAATAGTCTGACTTTACTCACATCACCCCTCCCCCAAGGTGACACTAATGATCAGGGGCAAGACAAGATACTCCCACATTCAGCACAGTACTAGGTGTCCCAGGCAGAGAATTACACAACAAAAAGACATAAAAGGCATCCATATCTGAAAGGAAGAGGTAAAACTGTCACTGTTTGCTGATAATGTGGTCTTATATACAGTATGTTCTGACGACTCCTCCAAATCTGTTAGAACTAATACATAAATTCAGGAAAACTGGAACAGATAAATTAGTAGTGTTTCTAATTGTAAGATATCTAAAAAAGAAATAAAGAAAAGTATCCCATTCAGAAAGTATCAAAAACAATAAAATCCTTAAGAATTAATTTAACCAAGGAGATCAAAGATCTGTATCTGGAAAGTACTAAGACTCTAATGGAAAAAAAAAAAGAAAACATAAATAAGAAGATACCCTGTGTTCATGGATCAGATAAATTAATACTGTTAAAATGGTCAGGCTACCCAAAGTCATCTATAGATTCCACTGGCATTTGCAAAGAAATATTTTTTAAAAGTCCTAAAATTTATATGGAGCCACAGAAGACCCCAAATAACCAAAGTGATCCTGAGAAAGAAGAACAAAGCTGAAGGCATCACACATCTAGATTTTAAACGACCTTATAGTTATTTTAACAAAAACATTATGATGCTGGTATAAAAAACAGACAAATAGACCAACAGAACAGAACTGGGAGCAAAGAAATAAACTCTGGCATATAAGGCAAATACATATTTGACAACAGAGCCAAGGACATTCAGTGGGGAAAAGACAGTCTCTTCGATGACTGGCTCGGCATTAAGAGAGCACAACACAACACAATGGGAGGGAGAGTGGAGGGCTGGGTGGGTGGGATAGGATGGGAGTAAAAGACAGAAAACTGTACTTGAACAACAATTTAAAAAATAAATTTTAAATAAAGCTCAAAAAAAAAAAAGAGAGAGAGAGCAGAATACATTAGGTTGATAAAACTCAACTTGGGACTCCTGGTCAAGACAGCAGCAGGTCAGCCATCACTCGCCTCTTCACACAACTGCCTCAAAATTATAACCAACATACAGAATAACTATCACTCAGAACTATCAGAAATCAGGTTGAATGAAGTCTGACAACTAAAAAATAGAGTTGAATGGAAGTCTGACAACTATGGAATTAAAGAAACTACATCCATCCAGACTGGTAAGACTCCTGGTCCCACACCCATGTGTGGTGGATAAAAATTTGGGAAGGAAGTCTCAGGAGCAAGGAGTCTAAGGTCCACACCAGGCCCCCCAGCCCAAGATTCCTGTGTCAGGAAAATAAGTTCCCACAACTTCTGGCTGCAAAAACCAGTGGGAATTGTGTCACAGGAAGAAACTTCTAGAGCCTGCAGTAGTTACTCTTAAAGAACCCACACACGGACTCACCTACTCAGACTCACTCCCTCTGTGTTCGAGATCCAGGGTAGCAGCTTAAAAGGTAGCAGCTTGAAAGGTACCAGTGATACAGCAGGAGAAACTGAAGTGTCTGGCATCAGGGTGAGCAGAGGCCATTGTCCCTTTGTTAAATCCTCTTCCACAGAGCCACTAGGCTTGGTGACATATCTGAGACTCCATCAACCTGGCTTACACTGTTTGACCCACCTTGGAGATCCCCAGAGACTCTGCCCCATGAAACTTAAGGGCCCATCCAAGCTATTTTCCAATATGAATGGCTGGCCTTAGCTCATGCTTCACAACTTTCTAAAGCCTATCAATCAAGCAACAACTGGCTTCACTGAGCCCCAGGATCAGCACTAGCAGCAGCCAAATTAGAATCATAGCTTGCCTTCATCTGGGAATCTCCAAGCCCAGCACAAGTAGCAGCCATCTCAGATTGCTTTATAGCTTAGGCAGGGTACCCTGGGCAAAATACAGATGGGGGATGACCTTGGCCTACACCACCTGGAAAACTCCAGGACCAGTGCACCCAGTGAACAGCTACAGACCACCTAAGAGCACTGCCACCCTGTCCCTAAACAGCTGATCCTCCACAGAGGAGGTAGGTGGACAGTGGTCACAGCCAATCTTTGCAACTGACTGGCCTGGGTAAATCCCTGTCACTGATCTGCCAACAGCAACCAAGGCTCAGCTACAAGAGGAGAGTGTACTCAGCCCACATGAAGGGCGCATCTTGAGTACTCAGCTTGGATGATGGAGAGGCTGTGCCACTGGACCCTACAGTACACCTACTACATTAAATTAGGCCATACCACCAAGACTCAGAGTCAAAGTAGCTCTACCTAATGCATAGAAACAAACACAGAGAGGTTGCCAAAATGAAGAGACAAAGAAACATGGCCCAAATGACAGAACAGATCAAAACTCCAGAAAAGGGGCTCAACAAAATGTAGATAAGCAATCTATCAGATGCAGAGTTCAAAACACTGGTTATAAGGATGCTCAAGGAACTTAGTCTGGACCTTAACAGCATAAAAACGATCCAATCAGAAATGAAGGATACACTAATTGAAATAAAGAACAATTTACAGGGAAACAACGGTAGAGTGGATGAAGCTGAGAATCAAATCAATGAATTGGAACATAAGAAAGAAAAAAGAAAAAAAAAACAACCACGAAGAACAACCAGACAAAAAAAGGATAAAAAATGAGGATAGTGTAAGCAGCCCCTGGGACAACTTCCAAGAGTTCCAACATTCACATCACAGGGGTAACAGAAACAGAGAACTCAAGAAATTAGAAATCTGTCTGAAAAAAATGGTGAAAGAAAATTTCCCTAATTTGGTGAAGAAAATAAGACACGCACGTCCAGAAAGCAGATAAAGTCCTAAACAAGATGGATGCAAGGAGGCCCACTCTAAGACACACCATAATTAAAATGCCAAACATTAAAGATAAAGAGAGAGTCTTTTTAAAAAAGATTTTATAAGAGAGGGACAGAAACATCAATGTGTGGTTGCCTCCTGCATACCCCCAGCTGGGGACCTGGCCTGCAACCCAGGCACATGCCGTGACTGGGAATCAAATGAGCAGCCCTTTGATTCTCAGGCTATCACTCAATCCACTGAGCCTTATCAGCAAGGGCTAAATAGTGAATCTTAAGAGCAGCAAGAGAAAAGAGGATGGTTGCCAGATAGGAGGGGATTGTGGGAGAATGGATGAAGAGTTGAGGAGATTAAGAAGTACAAATAAGTAGTTACAGAATACTCATGTGGGTATAAAGTCTAGTATAGGAAATGGAGCAGCCAAAGAACTTATAAAAATGACCCATGGACAAACAATGGTGAGGGGACTGCCTGAGGGAGTGAGGGGTGCTAGGTAGAGGGGAGTAAATGGAGAAAAATCAAGATAACTGTAATAAGCCTGATCAATAAAACATCATTTAAAAAAACAAAAAACTCAACTTAAAGAGCAAAAGCATGGCTCAGAAACCCAAAGCCCCACTACCACTGAAAAAAACAAAACAACCAAAAGCAAAATGATTCAGAGCTACTAATCTTCTAATATTCCAAATAATAAAGAGATTTAATTAATGACATCCTGTCATTAATGACATCCATTAGGTCATTTAAAGACCTAATCATATAACAAAACACAAAAATAAAGATCATAATGTAATATGTAATCTAAACCAACAATAATGAAAAATTCTACCTCCAAGACTTTGGGATTTTAGTAAAAATGGGTGTATAAAAGTGTAACCATAGCCAAAGTAAACACTTGAGCCAATTCATTCATTTCCATTAAGAAAGAAAAAACATAACACTTGAATGTGATTTCAATTTTAAACTCTTCATATATTCATAATTGAGTTTTAAATAAAATACCTGTAACTTTCTTACTTTCTAAAATCTCTGAACCCAAACCTCAAAACTGTCTCAGAAATTAAACTGATTTTTCAGTAAGTTTGATTTTCTGGTTTCAATGCTTTAATTTTTTCAAGTACTTGTAGTTTCCTAGTTACCCAGAACAAGAATGTAGTCTGTTACATTTATGAGAAACCAAAAAAGGAGTAACACCTGCAGTTAAGGCACTAGGGTCAGCCTTCCTCCTGGTCCCCTCCTCCTAGACACTCACTCCTCACAGGTGGCTCTCACTCGTGAGATCAGAGACACTTGTGTGTTCCCACTGTGTCCCTCTGTAAGCATGGCATTTCCTCCCTCCCTCTGGGTCCTCCCCTGCTTCAAGATATATCTTTAATTGAGAAAGGTACCCAAACTCTCTATTAAACTGATTTCTTTCCTCTCAATTCCTACAACTCTTACTGTTTATTAGTTAGTCATTTTGCACCTAGCATTGGTACTTCCTAAAACTAAAGTGATTTTCCCCCCACCTGTATGCATCTTCACTCCTAATTAGAATGTAAATTCCTGGGTAAGAATGTATATTACTGGGAAAGAATGTACAACCACCATTCGAAAGCCACTCAAGTATGCGTGCCCAGCAATTTCTCTTCTGGGAATGTAACTCCAGGAAATAATTAAGGATGTGCATAAAGATTTAGATACTGGATATTCAAGGCAAAGCTATTTGTAATTTCAGAAAGTTGGAAACCCAAATATCAAATCGTAAGGGATTATTAATTTGTTGAATAAGTTATAAAATTTCAAATGAAATATGATGCAGTTACTGAAAACAGTGTTGCAAGAATTTCTTTACTGACACTGAAAACAGTAATAAAACCAATACAGAATCAGTCTTTGTTTAAATAAGGCTGCATGTGTATTTACATAGAAAAAAGATTTGGGAGATTTTTTTGAAATGTTCTTCTGCTAGTATATGTATCTTCTGGGTTTTCTGCAATAAGCTTGTACTGCTCTTTGCAATAAAAAAAACTTAAATTTGAAGGAAAAAGTAGTTCTGGGCAGCTAGGTATATGTCAATTATTCTTCATAATTCCACAAGCATTAGAAGCATAGAGAGAAGGCGTTCTACATTAAGTGTCAACTTGGACCCACAGAAGTGTGGGGAAAGATAATACTTCTTAGGTCAGGACAGATGAGTCCTGGGGTATTTTCAGTATCTCAAAAACACCTACAACTATGTGCCACAGGACACATTCTGGTATTTTTCTTTTGGCTAGAATTCTATTAACTGAACTTTGTAATATGTGACACCTCAAGTGCTTGAATGGATTAGAAATCATGTCTATTAATAAAACAAATGTAAAAAATTAAGTATTAACTTTCTTGAAAGGCAAAAATCTATCAAAATATAGGATTCATTAGGGCTGAAACCAAAAATTCTCTGTGATGATGAAGTCCTTTTTCTAGATTTGAGAACTGTGTTCCACAGACTACTTGGAGAAATTTGTGTGAGTTTAGGATAGTTTTATTTTTCAATTTTACATAGGCTTCTAAGGAAGTTATTCAATACTGGTTTCCATGCCCTCTATCCACCAAGGAAAAAAAGTTAAAGAGCAGTCTTTTTAAATTAAGGTCCTTGTTGAAACATTCCTCCCATTCCCCGTAACCCTACATATGCTGAAAGAAGAATCTTCATAAAGATCACCTTGGCTCTTATAATTCTTCATTAACATTCCAGTGATTGCCTCTAGCATGATATATTATAATTTTTAAGGACTCTCATGAGCCGGCATAGTCCTGCCTCTATAACCTATTCTGCACTGTACACTACCCTGTTCTACTTGGTAGTGCCTAAACATGCTTCGGGTTCTCGACTTATTGTCCACATTTGGAATTCCTTTCCTATTTTAAAACTACCTAGATCCTCCCTATCCTTCAAAACCTAGTTCAAATGTCACCTCATCCTCAAAGTCTCCATCTTACATACTTCCACCACCTCACGCACTATTTGTGACCCTCCCGTGGCACTCTTTCTGAATGGTATTTCAGAACAGATCTCTTCCTTGTGCCTACTAAAGCCTTAGCTTTTTGAAACCTGGGGCTGTTTGTCATCTTCATCTATATAGATAACCTGAATGAAGTCATTCAATAAATGTCTGCTCACCCAAATGGTAGCAACAGCAACGGCTGTTGGGGCTGTTCTAAGCCCTAAGAACTACTGCCACCGCATCAAAGAAGGTAATGTTTCAAAAGACTGTGCTTCCAATTTGATTTCCAACACAGTCACAGAGGAGAACGTTACTCAGAGCACTCAGTTTGGTCTGTGAGTGCACAGACTTCTGCCTGCTAATCAGTCCTGTTTTTAATAGCATATGTTCCTGGTTCTAAATTTGGTTTTGCATTCTGTTTTTCAAAATTATATAAATGGTTATATTATGGCTAAATTAAGTACTCATTTTTCCAAACAAATGACTTCTACTGAGTTAATACAGCCAGTGGAGACTTACAATTTTACCACTACCATAGCTTCTGTATGAGATGTAATGAAAAGTCATCTAAATTTTAGGCAATTAAATGATGGCTACTACCTCTTTGGTTGTATCTTCTTACTTTCCCCTTCTGTTCATTACTTAAATGGCCATGTTTCTAGGTTAGCAGAAACAGGGTTGGTTAACTACATTTAGTAGAATAGGATTTCACCCCATATATACTGAAATTTTAAAAACAAACTATTTGATTATCAGGGTTTACCGTACTTTAAAAATTAAAACCAGTTTTCTTTAAACCATATAAAAATTCTTACAGAACAGATAAAATCTAAAACATTGACAACACCCAATACTAGCAAACATGTGGAGCAAAAGGAACTCTCATTCATTGCTGGTGGGATGCAAAATGGTACAGCCACTTTGGAAGATATTTTGGGAATTTCTTATATATTCTTTTCATGCAATCTAGCAATCACATTCCTTGTTATTTACCAAAATAAGCTGAAAGCTTATATCCACACAAAAACCTGCACATATTTATGGCAGCTTTATTCATTATTGCTAAAACTTAGAATCAATTAAGATGTCTTTCAACAGATGAATAGATAAACAAACTCTAGCACATTCATACAATGAATATTATTCAGGGATAAATTCAGAGCTTTTAGGTCATAAAAACATAACAGGATGCAGAGTTGAGAGTCCCCTGAAAATAGGAGAGCATGACCCCTACCTACAATCCTTGGTGGAAGGAATGAGGGAGTGGATGATACAGCATTTGAGATACACTGTATAGCAATGGCAAGTCAACCGCCATGCCCTCCAGAAGGGATGAGGGTTGCCATCCAGGGAGAATTGTGTAGTGACTATGAGGACACTGAGTGTCCTCAGGAACTCATGACATAGCGGGCATTATAGCACCCGCGCAAGAGACGGGGCGGATGCTCACCCTGGATGTTCATGTGTTGCTGGGAACTGCTGCCCTGACTAAAGATGGCAGCCAAAAGAAGGTAAAGACACAGGGAGACTGGCAAAAATGGAAGACATTAATGCACAATAGGAATGGCCCGGTATGAGGTCATGAAGGAAGTTCTGAGATAAGAATTTAAATGAGAATGGGCTGAAAGAGGAGGTCCACCAGGTCTGGAGTATAACAGAGGACGTCTCCCAGGAGAGCAGACAGACAGGTCTGGAGCAAGAAAGAGGTCTGAAAGTCAGAGGTTCAGAGTCGCCAGCGCTGGCTGTGTGGTAGAGACCTGCCCAGCCTCCCAGATATGAGCCTGCCTGGAGAAGACAGCAGCAGAGCTGATGGAGCTGCATGGAGACTGGGAATGTTGATCTTCTCCAGACTTCTGCCTTTCTGAAAGACAGTACCTTAGACTGGCATATTCTGAAACTGGTCTTGTTTGCCAAAGACAGGCAGAACTGTGTGTTTTGGGATGTTTTAAAGGGAGCAAGACTTAAGGGCAGTAATCTGCCAGTATTCTAAATCTGTTCAACCTTTAAACAAACAACCCCTTTCCTTTTTCACCAAACTCTTGCGTTGGGAGTCACGCTTCTTGGCAGCGGACAATCAAACCCCACAGCTGTTCCACAACAGCACTGGTAGGGTTCTGTAACAAAAAGATATGAGAAACTTTGAAAGCATATTGTTAAGTGAAAGAAGCCAACTGAAAAGGTTACATATTATAAAGTTCCAACCATTTCACATTCTAGAAGAGCAAAACTATAAATATAGTAGGGAGACCAGTGGGTGCCAGGGGTTGGGTGGCAGGGAGAGGCAAGGGTGGGGAGAAAAAATGTGCAATACAAAGAATGAACCCTAACACAGACTATGAACTTTGAATGTAACTCTATGTCAGTGCGGTGTAGGTAGCAAAATGCTGACAATAGGAAAGATGGGTGGGAGGTGAAGGGCAAAGGGGAGATGCAAACTCTATTTTTCATTCAACTTTTAACTGTAAAACCTAAAATTGCTATAAAAGTCTGTTAACAAAAAAATTTACAGAGCTCAAAAGAGTTGATTTACCATCAACAAATTATAACAAATTATTAAACATGTTAGAGGTTTTTCCTCTCATCCCCAAAGAATGATATGCTACTTTAATTCATAACCTGAATTACGTTTCCAACCTTCAACTGGGATACTCAGACCATCTCAACTTCACTCATCTTTTCTTATAAACTTCATAACATATGCCTCTCCCATGAGTTGCCACTTGTGGCAGAATCGTATTGATGAGGGTAAGACCCATCAATACTATTCTGAGTGTAAGAACAGTAGCTGTTTCTTACCCTCATCTCCTACCATGAAGCCAACTAGCATCACCCTTGGGTAGACACATGGTTGAAGAATGATGGGATGAAAAGGAGCCAAGCCCTGGCTGGTGTGGCTCAATGGATTGAGTGCTGGCATGCGAATTAAAGGGTTGCCAGTTCGATTCCCAGTCAGGGCACATGCCTGGGTTGCAGGCCAGGACCCCAGTAGGGGACACATGAGAGGCAACCACATATTAATGTTTCTCTCCCTCCCTTCCCCTCTCTCTAAAATTTATAAAAATCTTAAAAAAAAATTTTTAAAGAAAAAAGTGGAGAAATCACCTCTGGCAGGAATATACATAATTGTATAGTCACAATTATACAGTTGGTGTAAATATTTAAATTTTAATAAGTATCAAAGGGATACATGGTTAGAGCACTGGGATAAATTATTCCTTCTTTACTTTAAAAAGAAACCTTTTAATAGTCTTCAGGTCTCACCTCAGAGAGATTTTTCTTGAATGCCTTATATGAAGTGAACATTCCCAATTTCTCCCATTATCCTACAGTTAGCATCTTCATGGCCCTTATCACCATCTTCTTTCTATTTCTTGTTTAGCCTGTCTCCCTCCCCAGAGTGTAAGCCCTAAGAGGGCTGGGATCTAGTCTCCCTCGTTTTCTGCTCTATGCCAGGCATATAGTAAACCTTCCAGTTTACTGAATGCCTGAACAACAGGACTGTACTGCTGAAGGAGAACTGACAAGTAAAGGAATCTCCCACATGCTAATTTGGTGATACTGACTCTCTACCCATATGTTGAGTAGAATATATTACATGACATTATTTTTATTGTATCATCATCCTTTCAAACTAGTATATAAGATATTTTTGTAGGCTATTTTGAATAGAAGCCTCACCATGTTGTATATCTGGGGCTTAAAGAATGGTTTTGATGAGAAAAAATGGAAAGTAGATTTCTTAGATGACATTAAATTCTACTCTTGTAAATGTATATACTCATTTAAAAACTCCTAACACTGCTTTGCTTTAGTAATTAAAATGGTTACCATAGATCAGCGACTCTATTAGTATCATACTCTTCTTTCTCTTTTTTTATCCTCATTAAGTCTCTATGATAGCCTTGCAACATAAGAATTATCTTCATCTGACCGATGATTAAAACTGAGGGTCAAGAGATTAAGTAATTGTTCATGGTTCACAACTGTAAAAGAAGGATTCTTTTCTTAGAAAACATTCAGGTCTTAAGATTCAGCTCTGTTTATCTGACCCTAAAAGCTGCAGTTTTCCCACAGGATCAAGTAGCCTGCCTTTGTTCTAACACAGACTTAATTTCCCAAAACTTCTGCTTCTCCCCATATTGCGAAGTTTATGATAACATGGCATATAGATCAGTATTTCCAAACTACATGAAGTGGTGCATGTGGGCAAGGCGTTCAGTATGTTGCTCATAGAAGCTCCTGTAACTCTATCTTACACCTGCTATAGCAACTATTTCTGTACACAGATGGGCCTGAGGTCATTCTGCCAGGAGCGGACACAGTTTAAATTCCTATGTATAGATATAGGAAGGCGAAGAAGAGAGACTAATTCACTGATATATCATAGTCTTCCACGTAGAGAAAACTACCAGGTCTTATTCCACTTGATTTTTAAAATTTCCTCTCTGGTACTTAGAAGTTTTACCCAATAGACTTACAGACATGAAGAGAGATGGGACAAATGATACATTTGTCCAATATGTACCAAAAAAGAGCGTAATCATTCGTACCTGCTATGAATAGGAATGTGGCTCATTGATAAACAACACAGTTTAAATAAATAATGTGTGAGTTAACTCCAACAAAGAGATCAGAACAGCTCCGTAACCTGGACACCACATTCTCTGGGTTACAAGAATGCTGCACTGAGAACCACTACTTTGGGCCTCAAGGATATTCTAAGTGCTACCTGATGATTGTGGTCAAGGCACCACAGAAGAAAAAGACCTGCTGGGAAAACCTATCAACGTCTTCCCTGGTGTATACAGAGCTTTACAGAAACATAGTAAAGTAGAGTGAGCACTAAACTTCCAAGGACACTGGGACAAGCAGTTCCAATAATTAACTTCTAAAATGGCACTGGAAATCACTGGGGATTCTGTAAGCCTGACATCACAAAAGAGACTGGGCAGCCAGGGAATGTCATGATGCCTTGTGTCAGAGCGCTTAACTCCTGCAGCAGCTGCGTTTATTCCTGTACAATTAGGGGTATGCAAGTCTGCGAGTCGCACCAGAAACAGAGGAGCAAGACCCTGTACAACCCTGTTCAGAAATCTTACAAATGCCAGGCCAAGGGGGTACCGTCCCTTTACTGTAGTGTCTGTGCAGCTTTTCAACCTTTCCTTCTCTCTCTCTCTTTTGGAAGGTAAAGAAAAGGTAGCAGATGAAGCTGCAGAATGATCTAGCTGCAATCTACCTGAGGACTGAGGTGGAGAACAGTGAATGTTCACTCACACAGAAACCCTTGGGTGTCCTTTTATAACATGCTGCCAAATTGTGTGTGAAAACTACCAAGAGCATAGAACCCGAATGTCCAGTTAACACCCCTATTTGTATAAAATTCTCCCTCTTGTAGTCCTATCAATAAATGCAGCTTAGACTTTTTCCTAAAGAATTTTAAGCTAATAATAAACGAGCTCAGACTATTAAAATTTTTCAGAAATCTTTATACCTATCCTTAAGTACTGGTACTCTGGTATCCAATGTTGTGCCAGAGACTTCTCCCTCATCCCAAATTTTAATTTACAAGGCTATGGCAACAGTCCTAATGAAGATTAATTACTGCAGCACATTCCATAAAATACACCCGGCTTCCTTCTGATGGTGAAGGCTCCTGCATACACAAACAACTGAAAATGCATCCACGTCCTTTACCATCTCCTTTCCAGCAGCTCAGCACTAAAAAACAGTTTAGAAAAAGAAAAGATTTATTGGCTCAGAGTTCGTTACAAACATAACTGTAAGAGCAGAAGATGTCCTTTTAATAATCAGAGAACACTGGGATGGTAAGAACAAAACAGAAGTCAGAGAACTGTAACTAGACTACTGACTCGTGCATGTTTCTTTCTATAAAATTCACACATGTCACTTGGGATTGATAACAAGTTTTGGTCCCCAATCTTTCTGGTTATTTTGGGGGTGTTTATAAACACAAGTGAGAATTAAATGGAAACTCATGACTCTTGGCCAGATCATTGCACAGGGGCATCTATTCTGCAGGCACACCCATGCCACCACTTTGGGAACAATTTCAAGATGTTTGAGACCCTCCTAAAGCTCATCCAGACTCAAGGTCAAGAATCCCTGTTCTGCACCAATATAGAAAACATACATAATTATTTCACTTCTCCCCAATTAAAAAAAAACCCCACATGTAAACACCCATACAAGTCGGGATGTATTACACGTTTTTCTTGTTAGTAATCAGTAAGTAAAACGTTTTGTCCTCCCAGAAGCACATCAGTTTTTCTCAACTACTTTCACTGATTAATTTTCAGCATTTAAGATCATCACCTACCCAAGCATGTCCTCAATATTCCAGTTTTCTGGAAAAACTAAGTTTTAGTTTTACTGTTTATTAGTCCTTTAGATGACTTCAAGAGAGATAACCTAATCTTCAACAAAGCTGTCCACTAAAGAATTACTTATAATGGCAAAAACAAAACCAAACAGTACCAAAAACATAAACTTAGATATAAACTAAAATTCTAAAAGGAGTGGATAAAGAAATCATGATGTAACCAATGGTGGAATGTTATATGGTCATTTGGTATGAATACATTCTACACAAAGGACAGTGAAATGAAAAAAGGGTGGTCCTACGAGAGTGTCTTCCTCAACAGTCTTTCCAGTGAAAACAAAGTTGCCATGCACCAGAATCAGGACAACGGCCAAGAGAACCCCACTAGGTGGCTCATCACCCCTGCTAGATGGTTCACCTTGACCTTGTGGCATCCAAGCATTCATCCATCTTTGTAGAGATCCTAGCACTTCTGAAACATAACAAACTAATAACTGTAAACAAGTGACAGTCATTCAGTGGGTCAATGAAAGACAGAGGACTACAAAGTAGAGGCAGAAACTAAGACTACAAGTAACGCCAAGCTGCAAGCTCCTGAAACCCCAATTTCTTAAAATAGGATTCCCCCTTCCCAACCTCACCCCAGGAATTAACACCTTCCTTCCTTGATGGGTAGCAACCTCTCTCCTAAAAGTCCCAGGACATAAAAAAATACTGTCTTTCCCTACTCCCACCCCAACAATGTTCCTTGGAAGATTCTCCATTCATGCTATATATCACAGAGGATACTGCTTTGTTTTATTTTCAGGGCAATAGCAAAAGGGAGAAATGCAAAAGGAACAATTTAAAGAAAGTCAAGTAAATTAAATCCTCCTATGACCCACAATTCATGTCAAGTTCTGATAAAAGTTCTATATAATTTGGTAGTTCATGCAAATTTGTACTTCACCAATAAGAAGAGTGATAGAGATTTTTCTTAAAAGTTGTTAAAAATTTTAGAATCAGGGATAAATCTCCTGAAGTTAAAAAGAATAAAAGGAAAGAAAGGCAGGCACACAATAAAGTCAATATACCAGTAGGCTGAGCCAACTTCTTTCAACATTAGCCACCCACAGCTAGATTCACGAACGAGCAGGGATTCAAGTAAGTGGAAACTATGGTGAACTATAAGGGTTTTGCTTTTAACAATTACCTAGACTTTGATGAGAAAAATCCCTTTAAAAGCCATCTTCTATATTTGGCACCAATAATTCCCTAAAATTAATATAAAATATATAATATCAAATACCCAGGCCCCAAAATAGTTAAGAATGAAATGAAAATGCTTTCTGGGCATTTCCTTCCCCAGAAATTCATTCATCTTTGACTCATACACATTTCCAGTTGAAAAGCCTTTCGTATATTAAAATGTTAACTGTAAACTCTTAGAAAACTAGTTATTGGGCAAAAATTTACTTTAACATTAGGAGAAACCACAGAGATTAAAGTGGCTCATCTCCTTCATGTACAGGTACCTTTTAAAGATAGGCAAGCCAACCCAAAACCAGAGAACTCATGGAACAGATTTTTAAAAACAAAACAAAACCAAACCCCCAGACCAAAAAAAAAAGACAAAAATCCTTGATCAGTCTTTTGATTCAGAGCTGTGTCAGACAGACTAGGCAAAAAGAACAACTAAATATATTAGATGTACAACATTTACTCTGAACAAGAAAAGGTATCAATCCATATAGAATTTTTCATGGCTAAATTATGCCACTAGTCTCAGTGCAAATTACAGATGTAATTAATTGTTCTTATGCCACCTGCCAAACACCGCACAATATAACATTTCTTTATGAAGCAACCTTAGCCAGAGACCACAGTCTATGAAAAGATTGATGTAAGTCAATAAGCGTCTAACCACAACCTTTTTTCTTTTTTTGTTAGAAAAAGGTTAAGATTATAAATATTAAAAACTTAATTTGACTGGATAATGAATATCTGGAACATCCAGCTGCTTCTTTTTCATCAAATTCAATACTTTGCAAATTTTTACATCATTAGCAATTCACATGAAGATGGCTATAAACCAACCATGATGAATGCTACTAGATACACAAAAATTAATCTTACAGTACATGCTCAGAACCAAATCTCTCAGCTTGTGAGGCACAGCTAAAAGGAACAATTTTATTGAAAGAAGACTTTAATTGGAATATGCTTAAAGACTTGTCTCACTTCAAAGGCCACACTCTTCACAAGGGTAACTTATAACTTCTCCCTGCTCAGTAAGACTTGAACTTACTTCAGATTTAGCTTTGACGCCACCTCCCTTTAGGAAGCTCTTCCTGATTCATCAAGTGCAGGCTACGCCCATCACTTTCATGCTCTCCGGGTCCTTTCCCTTCTACCCGCCCTCCCTACTGCCTCCCTCACGGCAAAAATCACAGCGCTTGCCCATCACATTGTTTTGTAATTCTATGCTTAGTTACCTGTGCCGACCACTGAAATAAAACTGTGGAAGCAGGAACAGTAATTTATGGTAATTTTTCTTGCTTAATCTTGATCCTCCATACCTGTACTCACTATACCTGGCACATGACAGCTATTAAAAACAAATGGAGGAGCCCCCGCTGGTGTAGCTCAGTGGATTGAGCGCGGGCCTGTGGACCAAACAACCACAGTTCGATTCCCAGTCAGGGCACATGCCTGGGTTGCAGGCCAGTTCCCATCGGGGGACATAGAAGAGGCAACCACACATGGATATTTCTCTCCTTCTCTCCTTCCCTTCCCCTCTTAAGATAAATAAATAAAATCTAAAAAAAAAAAAAACGAATGGAGGAAATATTACAACAAGCTAAGGACTAACAGATCAAGTGGGTATTTTTAACTATTAAGTAGAATGTGATCTAAATAATATTAAAGATTCTTACTACAATTCTTGGCACCACATACAAAAACATGTCTAAGTGTTTTTATTGTGAAATCAGTATAACAACATTATACAGAGTATTTGGAAGACAGAGAAATGAAAAGTCATTCATGAGCAAAAAGACCACTGCAATATTTGAGGCTTTTTTTCCTCAGAAGGTATAAAATCTCTGAAAACTCAGTGAAGACAAGAATACATAATTCTGTGTAGTTCCTAGCAGACCAGTGAATTCTATGGTGTCACAAAGTCCACTGCAATGAAGAGCTAGGTTTCCTAACAAATCAGTTTATCTTTATTTTAGTAACAATAACAACAAATCCTAACATCTTGTATTACTTCTACTATGCTAATTTCAAGATGGGAACAAGAAGTGAAAGGCACAGAGTAAAACACACCCTGTACCAATTTATAACATGAATGAAGAGAGGGAAAGAAACAAGAGAACATCAAAGCAAGCAAACTCGACCTTCTATACTTGTTCTGCAAAGCAGCACACACACAGGTTTAGAGCCCCCCACTGAGTTCGAGCATCTGCTGCTGACTAACCAGTTGACACCCCTCTGTACTACAGGTAAATTACCTGCTCCCTATATTCACAGCTTTATACATGAGAATAAATGGAGCTGTTTTTTTTTTTTAGATTTTATTTATTTATTTATTTTTAGAGGGGAAGGAGAGAAGGAGAGAAACATCAATGTATGGTTGCCTTTTGTGCATCCCCTGCTGGTAGTTAGCCTGCAAGGAACCGGTTTGCAACCCAGGCATGTGCCCTGACTGGGAATCGAACCGCGATCGTCTGGTTCGCAGGCCCGCGCTCAATCCACTGAGCTACACCAGCCAGGGCCCTTGGCAACATTCTTAAAGCTCCTTCAAAGGAACTCAAGGTCACATTACTTTCATCGTACCTGGGACCATATTATAAGCAAGAGGTCTCTTTTTGTCATCTTAACTGTAGAAGACTTGAATTTTGCACATCAGAATCCTTTTGGATCTCAGAGTTAGAGATGACCATTCTGATAATTCTACAGAGGACAGAGGATGTTTTAAACTTACTGTGGTGTGCACTGAGCCAAAGGCATAGGTACAAACTCTTTAAAACCCTATCAGACCTCCCTGAGAAATTATTGACCCCAGATCCAGTCGTACTCCATTAAGTATACTTTCTTCTATATATTTCTTACTGACTAAGTGTGTTTCCATGTAGAAAGACGGAGTGTTACCCACATTCAATATTTATGGATGTCAACCAATGTGAAGGAAAAAGGAATATACAGAGAAAACTTCTAAATAAACTAGCTCATGCTATTACTTTGGTAATAGCCTTTTTCTAATTGGTGTATCTAGTCTCTTAAGAGTAAGCTCATTTCTGAAAATGCGAAGTTAATACCCAGAGAATAACCTACTGGATGAGAGAAGATGATCAAGAGGCTGTAATACAAGCTGTTCCTGTCATTATTGAGTGCAGTCTAGAAACAAGGCAGCAAATAATACCCGTGAACACACCAGGAGGACCCTCTAAGGGCAACATCATAAAATCTTAGCATCTAGATGTGGCCAGACCTGGCTGGCGTAGCTCAGTGGACTGAGTGCAGGCTATGAACCAAGGGTTTCTGGTTCCATTCCCAGTCAGGGTGCATGGCTGGGTTGTGGTTCAGGTCCCCAGCGGGGACCCCGGAGCCACATGAGAGGCAACCACACATTTATGTTTCTTTCCCTCTCTCTCTCCCTATCTTTCGTTCTCTAAAAAAATAAATAAAATCTTTAAAAAAAAAGATGTTGCCAAACTGAAACAATACAGAAAATCTGTATTGGTGCTATTATGATAATTAGCAGTAACAGCAGCAATTACTACTGTCAAAATTCTAGTTTGTATGAATTTACTTATGAATACTTTCACTTATCCAAAACAAGTTTGGATTTAGTTTACATATATCTTTATTCACTGCCATTGAGGAGATTTTAAGAAAGAAGGGAAGAGAAATTAAGAGTATAAACAGAAATTTCACATGTAGACTGCTACTGGCAAGTTACCCTAAATCCTGTGTTCTAGTCCAGAAATGACCTTATGTACCTATCCCAATTGACTAACAGATACTATATCGACAAAAACTGCTTAGGCTAAGTGAAAAGGAATATATAAAGACTATCCTGGATGAGGGATGGGGAAATTAAACACCAGTAATATATAAGTGCCATTCTGGGTCTAATCCAGTGGTTCTCAAGTGTGGGAAATTCTGCTCCCCAAGGGATACCTGTCAGTGTCTGCAGACATTTCTGGTCATCCCTACTAGGGAGGTGCTAGTGGTAGAGGCCCGGGATGATGCCTAACAGTCAATAAGAGGTAGCATGCCAAGTGAGTGATCCCAAAAGAATGATCTAGCATGTCAAATGTTAGTAATTTGACATCCCAGGGCCAGAATGTTAGCAATGTCAAAGCTGGGAAACCATGAACTAGTCAAATCTATCCTACAGTCTATGGATCAGGTCTTCAGCCGAATGACAACAAATTTGTCTTCAGGACGTTTTCTGGAGCTACCTCTCCTAATGCTAGAGTAGTTCCACATGACCTGACTGGAGTAGTAGAAAGAGGGAACCAATCTGATCTGGGTAGTTCACACTGTCCCTAACTTGTATTGTGATCAGACAAATTATTTTACCCTGTGACACCTTGGTTTCTTCATCTATGAGAAGGGAGTTGACTAAAATCACTGTTGGTAGACAAAAGACAAATGGCTAATCAAGCCCTTTAAATGGATAAAGGAATAAACCCTTGTTGATATTCTCAACAGATTAATTTTTCTCCAGCTTAAAATAAGTTTATCAATCCCTTTGAATTTCCACTAATGCAGACTAGCTGTGCCTGAAATTACAACCGTTTTAATTTTCATGTAATGCTTAAATATTTTCCCTTCAAAATAGAATGCTCTGGCACCTCAAGATACTTCTATCTTTATTTCCATCACTATTATACTAGCTGAACTTCGCTTCTTCCATTTCTCCATCCGTCTATTCTGTCATCTCTTGTATCATTTACACTATTAGGACCAACTGCATAGCTGCTTATCATTATATTTCTCTCTTTTTTTACTCTATAAATCTCTTTCACCAATCAATCAATTCAAGTATTTCAGGGTCTTCTTTGTGCCTATGACATTAATGTTGGGGATAGGAGCAGAGGCTGGAGGTGGAGGTATTGGTACAAAAAGACTGGGTTTCTAGCTACGAAGCATTTACAGGCTAATTAAGAGGCTAACACAGGTGAAGCTATTAGGCAACAAATCATATTAACTGTGTGGTAGTGTGGAAACATCACTCTGAGAGTAAGAAATGCCAGAAGATTGAAATGAAATGTCTGCTAAACACAGATTAAAAATGACCCAGAAACTATCATTAAAAATGTTAGGGAAAAAAATCCTTATTAAACAGATACAGAAGGAATGCTGACACCTTGACAATGACTTTAAAGGGCTAGTTCTGTTTCCGAGGCATGTTAGACAGATGCACAAAATATGGCTCACATGACAAACGCTAAAAACTGATTAATGTTCCCCCCAGAGAGTAAAATAACACAGAAACATTTGGAAGTTAATGATATAAAGAAAGTCATATGTGTTAAGTTAGATCCCATCTACCAAAACAGAGATCCCATAAACTACTCTCAAAGGGAAACACGGGACAGCAAACTGAACCACATTGATAGTTCAGGCTGACATGTACACTAAGGAACTTTCTAAAAAGTGTGTACATTTACCTTTAAAAGTCAATTTTTAAAGATTAGGAATATGCCCTGAATCTAAATTATTTAACCTATATGGCATACATTTAAATATTTTTCTAAATACTGCCCTGGCTGATGTAGTTCAATGGATTGAGCACGGGCCTGTGAAGCAAAGGGTTGCCGGTTCGATTCCCAGTCAGGGCACATGCCTGGGTTGCAGACCAGGTCCCCAGTGGGGGACACATGAGAGGCAACCACACATTGATGTTTCTCTCCCACTCTTTCTTCTTCCCTTTCCCTCTCTCTAAAAATAAATAAATAAAATATTTTTAAAAATATTTTTCTAAATCCTAATCAAATTATTTTCAACTGTGGTGCCTCTTGTGGTAGGTAAAGTTAATACCCACTACCTTGTCAGCAAACACACTAGAAAGCTGTTATATCCACAGCCTAACTGTCCAATAGCAAATGTCTCCAGTTGCTGGCATCATTTGGGAGACTACATTTTGGACATCACTGTTTTTATTGTGAAATCAGTATAGCAACATTTATAGTATAACAACTATTACAAAATAATTCTATGTTTAAATGAGCACAAGATTAAAATGAAGAGCAACTGTGAAATGACCTCCCTACAGCATTTTCTCCTAAGGGGGTAAACTCTTTAAGACCTTTTCATAATGTTCTTACTTAAAACCAGATAGATTATAGCTCTCTGTGGCCTACTTCTCCAACTCTACCTGAGCTAGCACTTAGGGGTTCCACCAGGCTTCCTCTTTTTTCAATCATATTAACTTCATCTGTCATTAAACTTACCTTCTGCTTAAACAGCCATGTTAGAATGTCCATGAATTCAATGTCCTCAACTTTTAAATCAATAGAATCTCAATGTAATCTAACACACAGTACCCTGAAAACAAACGCTGAGCAAGTCATAGTATTATTCAATTCATCATATTTCATCTGTTTTGGACATGATAGCAAGTAAGTCCACATCACAAAAGAACAGATTTTAAACTGAAAGAATCTGTCAAGGTGTGTTTATGTATAAGCTTTCCATTACTTTATGCATTTGTTACTAAATTTATATCACAAAATGTGAAAGTATAATACCCCCTTTTTAAAATTCAGAGATAATTCTTAACACTCTCAATAGAGTCCTTGGACAGTGAACTGAAACAAAATCCTGCCTCTGTTTGCATTAAATACACCCTAGTGCATCAAATACTTAAGCATAAATGCTTCACAAAATAAAGAGATAGGAAGAAAAAAAGAATAAAGAAAGAAAAAGAAAATACAACTTTTATACTTGTACCTGTTAACAGGGATTACTGAAACAATGAGCCCTTAACATGATGAAACGAGCACAAGACATCTGCTCTACAAAATCTTCAGAATTAAAAGGAGATTCATATACTAAATGCCACCAATAGTAAAAACATACCTAATTTTATTTTCCATATCTTCACTATCAGATTCTTCAGAGCACCTGTGCTTATCTGGATCTGGAAGTGTGCTTGGATCAAACCCACCATCATCTTCATCACTCCAGTCCAGAAACGCCTCTTCTTCATCTTTGGCCTAAGAGAAGACAAGGGATATTGTGGGTTAAGAAACAACTGATGAATAATCAGGTCCTACTTATTTCTAGACAAAAATAAATGTTCCTCTAATTGAGATCCTCAAATTTGAAAATTTCTAGTCTGGTGAAAGCCTGTATATGACTTTAAGAACCGTAATCATTTGCAAAGAGAAAGAAAGCTGGTCATTTCAAAAATATAATAAAATAAAATATGGTCCTGAAGGAAAATCTCTACTATCTCTCAAATGCACTATGGGGGGAAACTGTGAGTTTTATTACTTCCATATAACTCAACTATCAAAGAATAATGTATAAAATAAAGTGGTTCAGTGCTCCTGTCAACACACATGTAAATTTCAAAATATAAAAGGCCAGAAGAAAGAGTACAGACACCCTTTTTTGCCTGATGACTAATCACTTTATAGCCACCATAAAAAAGTTTTAAAATGACAACCAGATATTACAAACTCATTAACAGTACAGGGTCTTAGAAATTTAACTGTAAGTATAAAGTCACTAAGAACAATAGGAAAAGGAAAGAAATAGCAAGAAAGGAAAAACACTAACACATGGGAAAACTTGGGAATTATCTACTTTCATACATCTAGGTAGGAAGGTGGGCTTTTTGCTCTGGATTTATGGTGATTTATTTTTGTCAAAGAACAAAGGAATACAATGTTAAAATAAACTCATTACACATTTATGGAATAAACATCCCTTAAATTTATTTTTGGCACATTGGTTTTGTCATCTAGTTGATGAGAAACACACATAAGCATTTCCACATACATTTAAAATATTATAATAGGACTAAAAAAAATCTGGATGAGTTTCTCTCAGCTGCCATCTTTAAAATTCTTTTTCGCACCATGTGAGACAAACTTCAATGATAATTTGTTTTCAAATGCTCTTTCCCAGAAACTAAAAACTCAAAAGAGCATAGCAATTGACTATGCAGGCCTCTACAGAGGTCCTCTACACTTTGAACAGCTCTCCCTTGATAATCTCTAAAGAAAAAAGATGCAAAGAAAATAAGGATTAGTCACCACTGCTTAAGTCCTGTATTGCTTTTCTGGTAAAGGTCCTTGCTAAAAATAAAAGGTCTGGGAACGAACACCAGAGGCAGGAAAAGGCTGCCGTCAGAAGCAGCAAGCAGCAAGCAGCAAACGTGACAGCACACTCCATGGTCTTCTTGGAAATAATCAAGGATATCAACAAAAGCTGAATGTCATCAAATACTCACAAACACTACTCTCCTGATTACAAGATATTTCTAATTTTCCAGTCAGATGCTCTCAAAGGAATTTACTGTCTGAAGGTGGAGACAGAGCAGACTCAAAAATGATTCTTAAGACTTTTGGTCTCAGGTAACCTTTACACTTAACAAGCATAAAGGACCTGACAGAGCTTCCGAACTCCGTTTCATGAGAGAGAGCACCAATACTCTGATATACCCATCACCTCCCAACTGATTCCGACACCTCAGCGTGTCAGGGCACCACCGCTGGGAACTCACAGCTATAAAAGGAAACCATTTAAGTATTTTAGCAGGACAGTAATTAATTTGTGCCTGAGAGATACTGACCCCCTGGCAGCAATAGGAAGGTTGATTAAAAGAAATAAGATTTGAAGGTAAGACATCAGTTTAAGAACACAAAAATCCAGGTGAGACAGAGGATTCAAAGGAGAATGTGGGAGTGAAGATGGAGGTAGGGGCAGGTTCAAGAGAGGTTAATGAAGAAGAAACAACTAGACTGTGTGGAGTACATGTGAACATAATATATTCCAGAGAATCAATATGGACAGAAGCATAATTGTACATGTTAAATATGGCCTAAGCATATTTCACAGACATAAAACAAACACTTCAAAAATTTATATGGAACCATAAAAGACCACGAATAGCAGCTGCAATTTTGAGAAAGAAGAACAAAGTAGGAGGGTTTACAATACCTGATATCAAACTGTATTACAAGCCCACTGTAATCAAAACAGCCTGGTACTGGCACAAAAACAGGCACATAGACCAATGGAACAGAACAGAGTGACCAGATATAAACCCAACTCTCTACAGTCAATTAATTTTCAACAAATGGGGCAATAACATAAAATGGGGTAAAGATAGCCTCTTCAACAAATAGTGTTGGGAGAACTGGACAGCCACATGCAAAAATTAAAAAAATTAAACTTAAACACCAACTTACACCATACACCAAAATAAATTCAAGGTGGATAAAAGACTTAAATATAAGCCGGGACACCATTAAAGTCCTAGAGGAGAACATTGGCAGGAAAATATCAGATATTCCACACAGCAATATTTTTACTGATACGTCCCCTAGAGCAAGGGATATAAAGGAAAGAATAAACAAATGGGATCTCATCAAAATTAAAAGCTTCTGCATGGCTAAGGAAAACAGTATCAAGATAAAAAGAGAAGCAACAGCTTGGGAAAACATATTTGCCAATGACACATCAGACAAAGGCTTAATCTCCAAAATATACAAAGAACTCACACGCCTTCACTCTAAGAAGACAACTAACCCAATTAAAAAATGTGGAAAGGACTTGAACAGATACTTCTCCAAGGAGGACATACAGAGGATCCAGAGACACATGAAAAGATGCTCAATATTGCTTGCTATCAGAGAGATGCAAATTAAAACCACAATGAGATACCACTTTACACCGATCAGAATGCCCATCATAAACAAAGCAACAAACAAGTGTTGGAAAGGGTCTGGGGACAAGGGGATTCTAGTCCACTGTTGGTGGGATTGCAGACTGGTACAACCATTATGGAAAACAGTATGGAATTTTCTCAGAAAACTAAAATTGGACCTGCCTTTTGACCCAGCAATTCCACTGCTGGGATTGTATCCTAAGAACCCTAAAACACCAATCCAAAAGAACATATGCAAAAAAAAAAATTTAAAAAAGCCCTGGCTGGTATAGCTCAGTGGATTGAGCTCGGGCCTGTGAACCACACGATCGCGGTTCGATTCCCAATCAGGGCACATGCCTAGGTTGCAGGCCAGTTCCCGGTTCCCGAGAGGGGATGCACGAGAAGCAACCATACATTGATATTTCTCTCCCTCTCTCCTTCCCTTCCCCTCTAAAGATAAATAAATAAAAAATCTAAAAAAAAGAAACATATGCACCCCAATGTTCATAGCAGCACAATTTACAATAGCCAAGAGTTGGAAGCAACCTAGGTGCCCGTCAGTAAATGAATGGACCAAAAAACTATGGTACATATACACAACGGAATTTTATGCTGCAGAAAGAAAGAAGGAGCTCCTACCTTTTGCAACAGCATGGATGGAACTGGAAAGCATTACACTGAGTGAAATAAGCCAGGTGTTGAAGGACAAATACCATATGATCTCACCTTTAACAGGAAGCTAAACAACAAAACAAACAAGCAAGCAAAATATAACCAAAGACACTGAAACAGGGAACAGGGGGACAGTGACGAGAGGGGAGAGGGGAGGGGATTTCAGGGGAAATAGGGGAGGGACTTAGAGGAACAAATATAAAGGATATATGGACAACAACCAAGAAGGGTGGAAATGGAAGGGAGGGGGCGGAGCACGGGGCGGGGGGCGTTGGATGGGAGTAACAGACAGAAAACTGTACTTGAAAAAAAATTAAATACATTTTTTAAACAAAGAAAAAAATATGGCCTAAGAAAGCAGCTTAGTAAATATTGTGAAGATGCCTTACAAAAATACCATTATTCAACAAGGAGCTATTATATGTGCCAGACACACTACTAGGTTCTGGAGACACAGCAGTAAATAAGACAATGTTCCTGCCCTGATGATAAACTGTTCTAGGAGGGCTACTCATATAAGCACTAAAACGAAAGCCACATTTTGGTATTACTGAGGAATAGCCAAATAAGAGTGAACTGACTCCATGGCCCTGCTAAATGCCTAACACCTGATAGAACTTTCTTCAACTTGTGGATCCCCTAACACGTTGCTGAGTATGGAGCCTCTCTATCAGCTCTTTCTCTTCGGTGTTTCCAGGTGGGAGGCTGCAGCCGCTTCTCTCTAACCAGTCACTCTCCCATCTCTATCCTTCCAGCTCGAAATAAGAACCAAGAGCCCCTCCTTCTACACCCACATGCCTCAATCAAGGCCCTGAGAAATAAAAGAAAAAGTAGGCCATACACACAAAGAGATCAGGGTCTCTATGAACTGGCTGTTCCTGATATATGGTTTCAGAACTTCTGAGGAAAATATTTCACCTAAAATAGGACTGAACTTTCCTAAAACAATTATTTGGAAGATTCAATTATAAGTAGGGCAGATGAAAATAAATATCTGAAAAAGAAATGTAACCTAGCTAGTTTTTACCTTGTTTTCAGTTTTGACAATGGGAAGAAACAGATGAGAAGTAGCATTCTATAACAAATTTACAAAGTGCTCTGACATACCTAATCTGACCTGATGTTCAAACCCCATGAAGTAGGAAGAAATGGAACTCTTGTTCCCATTTTCAAAACTGAGAAGCTGTGATTTAGATTATTAAATAACCAAGGTCATAACTGAACCTGGACATATTCTACATCTTCTCCTATATCAGAATCAACAATATTTATATATGCCATAAAAGTTTCACTCCCAGTCTCCCAAGCTCTGTTCTCTCTCGTGTGAACACTGCACCAGCTTCCTCTGAGGCTCCTGGTGAGCACTCTTTACCTCCTCTGACCACTCCAATTCTGTTGTGATCAGAATGGTGGTTTTGTACTTTAAAAATAAGTTTCCATTCTAATCGTATCTATCACCTGCTTCCAACCTTTTAAGCCACATTCTCTTTCAGGAGCTGAAATAAGTCAAGCCCCTGACACCTCAGAGTCTTCACACCTGCTGTGTCCCTACTGGAACCCTCCTCTGCCTCCTCTCGCCTGGTCTGCGGTGTTTTCTTGAGACCAAACACGTGGTGTGTTTCTGACATTAATTCTCCAGCACCAAATGAGTATCTAACAATTCAGTTCAATTCAATTCAATTCAACTCAGACACTACAGTTAACATAGACCCCATGGGTAAAAGGACTCAGTCCCACAAGAATACTCATACTTCAGATACCCCCTGTAAGTAGGACCTCCAAACTACCTGCATTTCTGCCTGGCTGACTACAAATTCAATGATTCTCATGCCCCACTCCTCAGATTTGATAATTCTCGAGAATGACTTACAGAACTCACAAAAGTGCTATAGTTGTAACTACCAGTTTGATTATTAATGGATGCAACTCAGGAACAACCCAATATGAGACGAATAGGGTATGGAGTGGGGATAGACGTAGAGCTTCCACGGCCCCTCCATGTGAGCCACCTTCCCCGGACATCAAGGCATTCCCCAACACAGAAGTCCTCAGAATGTTATTGTTCAAGAGCTCTTGTAACTTAACTTCCAGTCCCAACTTCCTCCCAAGAGGTATGGTGGTAGGACTAAAACTTCCCATCTTCTGATGTGTTGTTCAGTCTTTCTGGTGACCAGCTCCCATTCTGAAGCTTTCTAGAGACCCCAGCCTGAGTCAGTCACTTCTTTGGCATAAACGCAAGTGTGCTGGACAGGCTCCTTAAGAATAATATACTCCTATCACTCAGGAAATTCCAAGGGCTTTAGGAGTGCAGTGTCAGGAACCTCAGACAAAGAGCAAATGTATTTTCTATTATACCATACTCAATCTACTTCAATTCACTAGGTCATAATACATGTTGTATTTCCTTTACTTCTTTTGCTTTCCCAGACATTCACAATTACAGCAAAAGCAAAACAAAACTTAAATCCTATGTTAAAATTAAGACAGCAAAAAATGTCTTGATAAGAAACATTAACACACTTGAGGCTTTATTAAAAGAATAAGCTACATGAGTCTAGATCATTTCTGAGAAATAGGAGGATTGATGTGGGGGTAAAAGAGAACATTTTTTGTACTATACAGAAAGTAAGAGATGACCACTTATACCACAGTATATTTTATTAGGCCAAGGACCTTAAAATTTATAAAACAGAAGGGAAGGAGACAATTCCAACCACTGCAGTAGAGAGCAGAGGTGGAAGCGTATCGCATGCAATGGATGAAGGAGTGAATGGCTGTGCTTGCTGGTCAGTGAGTGATTATTATGAACAGATCCAGTCAAAGTCTAAATATAGAGAATATCTTTATTACCTTCCTGTATACCACATAGGTTTCATAAAAATAAATAAGCTTGTGAATTTTATTTAAATTTTAGTAATTTAACCTCATTTAGAATCTTAAAAGAGAAGTCTTCCCATACTGTATGAATTAAGAAGCAGGATATCAACTTTGACACCTCAAAATTTCATGAAGAGGAAACATTTCACAACGCACAAATTCTTTCTGACCCCGACAATGTAAAGACCGTGAGGAAAACATTGAGAAGACTTCATAGTTTTCAAATTTAGCGTAAAAGTTCAATTGCTATCAACAGCCAACCATGTTCAGTAGTTAGAGTTGGACTGACTTTTAAGATTTACCTAAGCTATAAATCCCAGGTACAAACTTACATACAGAAAAAGTTATTAAAAGTTATTTTCTGATTTATAAGCACAAAAAAGTTAATCATATTACTAAATGTGCCTGTTGAAAGTGAACATGTATGTTCTAAGGCAAATGTGCAGAACAGTAAACACAGGAAAGCAGCTGACCCTGCTGAGAAATCACTGCTCCTGCTACTGATTCTGTGATACTAACTGAAATATCTTGGATTATTTTCAGTTTATTTCTGTCTTCTAGAAACTTATTCCATAATGGTGATGTTGGAGCTAATGGTGATTTATGCTTGGTTCTTTGGTACCTGGCCAGAGTGTATTTTGTGCACTTCTAATATGTATTGGCTGAATTGCCACTGAAAACCTTAACTTTGATCAAGGGTCCAGGACTCTTCAACTGTGGGGATCTTACTTAGAAATATCGGTGTCCTTCCTAACATTCAGCATTTATAAAAATAGGCATAGTGAATGAGAGGAAGGCAACCCATTTCAGCTCTGGCCACCCAACTTATAAAGAATCTGAGAAGGCAGTAGTAATGTAGGATGTTGGGAATGCTAAAAGCAATATCCAGGGGAAAAGTAGGAGAGTTTAGACAAAGGACATCTGTTTACAGAATTTCCTTCTTAAATCTAATAGAGTTTAACTGAATTTCAGTCAGTGCCTTCTTTATTTTTTCCAGGCACTCCAAAACAATAGGAATATTTGATTGAAGGACTATGAAGAGGCAATATAAGTAACACATGAAGTGAACAGTTAAGCATGGCAAACAAAAGGGCTGGACAAAATAAAGGCACATGAATATTCAAAGACTCAAACAACAGTGCCAAATTTGGAGGGATCTTCAGAATTCGGAATATTTGCCCAACGACTGTTGGCTGCACAATTACTGTGTGCTGAGCACTGCTATAGAAGAATGTAGTAACCACGTGGCACAGGAGACCATGACTCGGCATTTTAACATTAACAAGATTTTTAGCAAAATAAAATTTCTTCTACAACTGCCTTGCACATTTTTTGCTGTCTCAATTTTAACATAGGATTTCAGTTTTGTTTTGCTTTTGCTGTAATTGTGAATGTCTTGGAAAGAAAAAGAAGTAAGGAAATACAGCATGTATTATGATCTAGTGAACTGAAGTAGACTGAGTATGGTATAATAAAAAATACATTTGCTCTTTGTGGTTCCTGACACTGCACTCCTAAAGCCCTTGATATATGAATATCTCACAGATCCCAACAGAATCCTAAGAATGCTACAATATCATAACACCCTTTTAACAATACCTCATTCCATTGCTGCTCATCTTTTTCTTCTTTCCAGAGAAAAGTTACAGTAAATATTAAATAAGGTACAAATTATAAGCCCACTCTGCCATTCTTCTCACAATAATGAAAATTTTAATGAGTTACAAGGCCCTGATTTAATCATTCCACCAGTGGCTAGCAATGTGAACTTACTAGACAATTTACTAACTCAGGGAGCTTCTGTTTCCCTCATCTGTATATAATTTAAACACCGCCATCTACCAGTCAGTGCTGTTGTGAGCACTAAATGAGAAAAGCCTGTGAAGAAGTCTATACTAATGTTTATCATCATTAACAGAAATGGGCAAACTGAGAAAAGACAATCTAGCAGTTTGGTGACCTTATCCTTCTTAAGTACACTTCTGCCTTCTCTGAACCAAATTCTCACTTGGGCAGAAATGTGCAATAGATGTAAATCTCCTTAGTGCATTCATATTAGATGAACATAAAAGATAACATGCAAAAGAGAATATAATTGAAATTATAACAATAATTAACATTAAACAGGTGAAAGTATCAATGTAAGAATGGACCAGAGTACTTGTGGAAGGTGGCTCAAGCATAAATAAAACTACTAAATAGTCTGATAGACTATTCCTCAACAATAACAACATAATGAATGAATCAAAAACACATCTTACTAATTGAAAAAGAACAACCACCCCCCAAAGACTCCATATTCAATTGTCCTATTTATATAAAATTATGGAAAAAGAAAACCTATATAGGGCAAAAAAGAGATCAGTGATTGCCATGAGCTAAGGTTGGGAGGAGACAGCAAGACATAAATATTTGAAACGACCCAAATGTGGTGGAGAAGTAAGTGGAAACTACACTGACCTCCTCCCAAGAGCAATCTGGATTTACAACTAAACTGTAGGGAAGTCATCCTGAGTAACTAAATCCACTAGCTGGAGAGAAGCCTCATAATCACAAACAGAAGGAAGAAACCACTTCACCACAATGTGACTGGTAGGGAATATGGAAGAGGCGCAAAAGGGCTGGCTGGGCTCCCATGGGCAGCAGCTGAAGTTCTGGAGGGATATTTCAGCAGCAGGGAAGTCCCCCCTGAGAACTGCAAGGTCTAAACACCCAGCTGGGCTACCCAGCCTACAGCACCAGAGCTGGAAAGGAACCCAAATAACATCCAGCTGTGAAAAATGCAGGGTTTCTGTCTGCCAAGGAGACAAAGATAGAGATGCAGAGAGCCTCTTAACTGGTCAATGCACAAAATTTTGTTTGCAGCCATTTACCCTGGGCTCCAGGAGAGGAAGGGCAGAGTGGAGTAGAGATGTTTGAGGAGAGGCTGGGTCTGGTGGTTCTAAGAATAAAACTGAGGGTACAGCCTTGAAGATCCCTGTGCTGAGTCATTCCCCATACACCATCTCTCTCAGGCAGAGCGATCCTCCCCAAAAGGCACCAGCCTCAGAGGAAGCAGTAGTGTTGCCCACAGGAATTACTCTGCCCTACCTTGTGTAGCTTCACCCAGGCTGCTGAATCCAGCTTCATAAGTTTCACAACTAAGGTGGAAAGTAGAAAGCAGCAGCCAAAATGGGAAGACTAAGAAACATACCCCAAAAGAAAGAACAAGAGAATTCTCCAGAAGATCTAGATGAAATCGAGGCAAGCAATTTATCAGATAGAAAGTTCAAAGTAATGATTATAAGGATACTCAACAGCATGAAAAAAAACACATATAACCATAAAAAGGACGAGCCAGAAAAAAATTGCAACACTGAAGGAAGAAATTAAGGCAGGCGCAAACAAATGAAAACATATACCATGTTCATGGATCAGAAAAATTAACATCATCGAAATGTCCATAACTACCCAAAGCAATCTATAGATTCAACACAATACCTATTAAAGTACCAATGGCATATTTCACAGATATAGAACAAATATTTCAGATATGTATGTGGAATCAACCCCCCCCCCCAATAGCCTCAGTAATATTGAGAAAAAAGAACAAAGTAGGATGGATCACAATACCTGATACCAAGTATACTACAAAGCCACTGTAATCAAAACAGTCTAGTACTCGCATTAAGAAAAAACACATGGACCAATGGAACAGAATAGAGAGCCCAGAAATAAACCCAAGTCTCTATGGTCAATTAATATTCGACAAAGGGGGCAGTAACATAAAATGGGGTAAAGATAGCCTCTTCAACAAATGGTGTTGGGAGAACTGGACAGCTACATGCAAAAATATGACACTCGACCACCAACTTACACCATACACAAAAAAAAATTCAAGGTGGGTAAAAAGGATTAAATATAAGTTGTGACACCATTAAAGTCCTAGAGGAGAACATAGGCAGGAAAATCTCAGATATTTCACGCAGCAATCTTTTCACTGATACATGCCCTACAGCAAGGGACATAAAGGAAAGAATAAATAAATGGGATCTCATCAAAATAAAAAGCTTCTACACAGCTAAGGAAAACATCATTAAAATGAAAAAAGAACCAACCGTATGGGAAAACGTATTTGCTAATGATACCTCAGACAAGGGTTTAATCTCCAAAATATGTAACAAACTCACACAACTCCACTCTAAGGAGACAAGCAACCCAATAAAAAGGGGGCAAAGGACTTGAACAGACACTTCTCCAAGGAAGACATACAGATGGTCCTGAGACATATGAAAAGATGCTCAGTATTGCTAGCCATCAGAGAGATGCAAATTAAAACCACGATGAGATACCACTTCACACCAGTCAGAAGAGCCATCCTAAACAAAGCAACAAACAACAAGTGTTGGAGAGGTTGTGGAGAAAAGGGAACCCTAGTGAACTGTTGGTGGGATTGCAGACTGGTGCAGCCTCCATGGAAAACAGTATGGGATTTTCTCAGAAAACTAACCATGAAACTGCCTTTTTGACCCAGCAATTCCACTGCTAGGATTATATCCTAAGAATCCTGAAACGCCAATCCAAAAAGACCTATGCACCCCAATGTCTATAGGAGCACAATTTACAATAGTCAAGAGCTGGAAGCAACCTCAGTGCCCATCAGTAAATGAATGGATCACAAAACTATGGTACATTTACACAATGGAATTCTATGAAGCAGAAAGAAAGGAGCTCCTACCCTTTGTGATAGCATGGATGGAACTGAAGAGCATGATGCTAAGTGAAATAAGCCAGGTGGTGAAAGACAAATATCATATGATCTCACCTTTAATAGGAAGCTAAACAACAAGACAAGCAAACAAGAAAAATATAACCACAGACATTGAAATAGAGAACAGGCTCACAGTGACCAGAGGGGAGGGAATTTCAGAGGAAAAGGGGAAGGGTTTACAGGAACAAATATAAAGGACACATGGGCAAAAACAAGGGTGGAGAGGTAGAAAAGGGAAGGAGGTGGGGAGGGCTGTGAGGGGAGTAAAAGGCAGAAAACTGTACTCGAACAACAATTTTTAAAAAAAGAAGGAAAACAGGAGAGTGTTTCTGGGAGAAAGGAGTGAGAAACAGTGTTGACTGTTCAGAGGTCAAGGAAGGCAAGGACTGAGGGGTGTGCACTATTCCGCAATGTGAATTATTTGTGATCCAGACAAGAGCAACAGCTTGAGTTCAGAAGCAGTCCATTTTGTTCACTACTATATCTTTAGCATCCACACAATGCCCGTAACCTTGGTAACAAAAATTTGTTCAATGAATAAACAAAATGAATCTGAAAAAAAGAATGTTTTAGCAGACGGGGCTACCCAAGGTTTATTCCAGAACCACAGCATGAATATAAAGTCAGGAGTAATGAGATTATATGGGGTACTGGTTCACAATTGCACTTTAAGGCAAAACAGTGCAGAACTGTAACACTTTTCTATGGTCTACTTTCTCTTGGGAGAGTGGTTAAGCTACTCGCATAGCTGTATATCTGAAAAGGTCCACATTGGAAGGCCTCAATTATATTAAAGCCATGCTTTCTGCCCATACACACATTGACTGGATAGACAGACTTAACTACCTGCCAGTCAATCCTGACTTCATTGGCTATATTATAATGTCACCTCTGTGCAGGCTCCAATGAAGGATACAGGAGAAGAAAAAACAATCTCTTAAGGGCCTGCAAAAATGTTGGTGACACAGGCTCCACTATAGCATGATGATGCAAGCAAAGGAATCCACCACAGACAAGTTTAGATATACATAAATCTTTTTGAATACTTAAAATCTACTTGCCCAAAACATAATTCCTACCACTATAAAAGCTGAGTCACGAAAAGCTGACACTACTGTACAGTGAGTACAGATGCTGCCAAAGTCAAAGGAAGAGTTCCAAGAGGGTGGGACACAGAAGGAGGGCTTCCTGGAAGGTGACAAATACATGAGATGAACTTTTAATAACAGGTGGTATATTGAAAGATGGTAAGTAAACACACATGTGTGTACACACACACACAGAATTGCTACCAAACATGCATAGTGGGGAAAAGTTTATGCCAGAGGAGATGTGTGTTGTAGCAGATAGAACAGGTGATATTTAGCAGTTGAGAGCTAAAACTTAATCTCAGTTACAGAAAGTATGATCTGTACATCAAATTTTCTTCTCTAGTCTCAATCTTTTGCTCTTTATTTCTGTATTTCCATGGTTCATCCCTCATTTCTAAATATATTATTGCATTATTTTATGGTTAGTGTTCTCATGGGATCCCCCAATCCTTTGCAGAATGAAACTTGGTCTGATAAACAAGTACATACATTTGTGGAGGGATCCTAGGGTGACACAGATTATGGAGGACCCAGAGTGTTGGGGAAAAAAAGGAGTTTAATGAATGAAAATGCCTACACAGGTTCTTAGGCAGGAAAGCGGCACTAAAAAAAAATTTGAAAAATTCATTCTGGCAGTAAGCACCATACTGAAGTGATGTTTTCATTATTTTTTAAAAAGCAGAAGTCCATGAGGGTGCCTCAGCTCTACAAGTACCAGATGACCATCAGAAGACACCGAGAACAAAGCAGCAGCTCTAGAACAGCTGAGGACATTTGCCACATAATGTACATATTGTCTGTAGATCCTACACAGGCTCCACCTATCATTCCCGACAAACTCCTACTAGGCAGGAAACAAGTCTCTCTCTCAGCTGCAGTCTATCATAGTAATATGGACTGATAGTTCCTAAACTGATGGCCTATTTATGTTATTATCTTCTAAGCACAGAATATGGGTACCATTGTAAGTCTTATTCTTTCCTCTTTCTTATAGTAAATTGATTATTTATATTAAATTATATTTAGCCTTGTAAAAGAATTATGAATTTACCACTCAGAGTAGTGAAATTCTTAAAGGACTGTCTAAGGCAACCATGCACCTACATGTTATTAAGTATCTACAAACTATTTGTCTACTCTGTAATATCTAATCCTATGTCAAGTGCCATAGATTCTTATCTTTTTGGAAATCTGTGCTACAGAGGAAATAAAATTGCTATTCCTTAACCTATTTAATTATTAAATAGGTTATTTATTAATAATTAAACCTTTGATTTATTTAAGACTTGGTATGTTATGCATTAAATATTCTTTATATTGCGTCAAAGTGTCAGAACAATCACTTATATTTATGATGTGGTTATTCAAACCAAACTTCTAAGAAACAACATTCTTCTCTCTCAGGCTTTTCTTTCTTTTCATTTTTGGCTCTGCTGAAATTGTGAGTTGCTCTTTAACTGGTTTACTTGTTCCACAGAAACCATAAAGGTACACAGTAAATTACCACTACTATAGCTAAATAACCTCTTGAAGGTTTCTTTATGTTTTGCTGTAATTCAGGTTAGTCAAATATGAGATACAGAATTCAGTACCTTTTGTATGGTTAAGTGGGCTCTGGCTCAAGTTTTATAATCTGTAAGTACTTTAAGGTCATAAAAGCCGAAAACCTCCATTAATCAAACACAACTATGATCTTCAATTAAGTAAAAATTGGAGAACAATGAACTTTTAGTGAAAAAAGCACTATGTGGTATGAATCATACAGATTCAGCTCTATTTCCTATCATTCTGACATCTACAAATTATGTAACATTATAGAAGTTGATGAAAATAACCTGGAAACATCGCAAGATATTAAATTATTAAGAAAAGGTATTATGTATAAGAATTTTGATATTTGTATAACCAAAATAGTGTACAAAGCATATTTTTTACTATGTTGACTCTTAATTCTCTAACAAATCTACTCGATGGGCCTTTTTTTTTTATAGACCAAAAAAGAAAGAGAGAGAGATTGAGAGAGAGATCTTAAATATCTCGGCCTACAGCCACAATGTTGGTAAATGGTAGGGTATGTACTGGAATTGGGTCTTCTAACTGCAAACTATGTTTTTATCACTATATCACAAAATCTTATGTTGCAGAAAACTAGACTTTAACCACAGAGATAAGAAAATCTCCTGGTTAGGCTTCAAAATAAAAATTTTCAAAGCAGGGTTTAAATATGGTAAAGTTGTCAGATATATCAATATCTACATCTAATTTCTAGTGTATTACATGAACATCATGCCCAACTTCCCTGGTAAAATGCTTTGGTTTAAGCAAATTTCACCAAATTGATAAAAAGGGACTTTGCAGCATAAACCCTGGTCAAGAGTAAAGTTACAGCTGTACAGTCTCTCAGGAATCTGTGTGTACAGACTGCAGTTCCATGGAGAATATACAGAAAGAGTAAAGACATGGTAAAATTAATAACTATATTTGATGACAGAAAACAAAATGACATATGACCTTTACAACCAGAATATGGTATATTTTACCTATTTAGATCATCACTGGATTTTTTTATTTAAAAAAAAAAAGAGTTCACTTTTTCGGACTTTGGGTTAAGATGGAGTTGTAGGTGCACAAGGTTTGCCACCTCACACAACCACAGCAAAAATTACAACTAGACTACAAAACAACTATCATCCAGAATCTTCAGAAAACTGAGCTGTATAAACCAAGAAATTAAAGAATTATCATTCATCCAGACAGGTAGGAGGGGCAGAGACACAGAGATGCAGAATGGGCAGTCCCACATTCACATATGGTGGATAAAAATCAGGAGGAATTATTTGGGAGCGAGGGATCCCTACCCCACACCAGACCACCCAGCCTAAGATAAGTCTCCTTAACTTCAGGCAGTAAAAACCAGTGGGGGTTGGGGCGGTGAAAGAAACTGTGGGATTCTCAGGAGTCTCCTCTTAAGAGGCCCCCAACAGACTTAGAACCTACACAGACTTACTGCCTCTGGGCTTCAGCACCAGGGCAGCAGCTTGAAAGGCACAAGTGGCATATGGGGAGAAATTGAAGTGACTGGCATCTGGGCAAATGCCAGGGGACAGCTTCCTCTGGACAAAACTCCAGGGGCCAGGCAGCAGCACTGTCCCCTTTCTAAGCCCTCCCCCAACACGGAGCCACAGAGTGGAGACTCCATCCACCCAGTTCACACAAGTTGCCCCACCCAGGTGATTACCTAAGGCTCTGCCCCAGCCAACTTACTGGTACACTTTTCTACAATAGGCCATGTGACTAAGACAGGGAATCAAAGCAGCTCTAATACATAGAAACACACACAGGGAGTCTGCCAAAATGAGGAGACGAAAAAATATGGCCCAAATGAAAGAACAGAACAAAACTTCAGAAAAAGAATTAAACAAAATGGAGAAAAAAAATCTAAGAAATGCAGAGTTCAAAGCACTGGTTATTAGGATACTCAAGGAACACATTGGGTACTTCAACAGCATCAAAAAGATCCAGGCAGAAATGAAAGTTACACTAAGTGAAATAAAGAAAAATGTACATGAAATTAACATTGGAGTAGATGATGCTGAGAATCAAATCAATGATTTGGAATGTAAAGAAGGAAAAAAAAAAGCAATCGGAACAAGAACAAAAAAGAATTTTAAAAAAAAGGAAAGGCTAAGGAGCCTTCTGGGACAATTTCAAATACACCAATGTTTGAATCATAGGGGCTAGAAGGAGAAGAGCAAAGAATTGAAAACTTACTTGAAAAAATAATGAAAGAAAACTTCTCTAATTTGGTGAAGGAAATAGACATGTAAGTCCAGGAAGTACAGAGTCCCAAACAAGTTGGACCCAAAGAGGACCACACCATGACACATACTAATTAAAATGACAAAGGTTAAAAATAAAGAGAAAACCCTAAAAGCAGATAGTTACCTGCAAAGGAGTTCCAATAAAGATGTCGGCTAATTTCTCAAAAGAAACTTTGCAGGCTATAAGGGACAGACAAGAAATACTCAAAGTGGTTAAAAGCAAAGATCTACAATCAAGATTACTCTATCCAGCAAAGCAATCATTTAGAATTGAAGGGCAGATAAAGTGCTTCCTGAGCAAGGTAAAGCTAAAGGAATTCATTATCACCAAGCCATTATTATATGAATTGTTAAAGGGACTTATTTAAGAAAAATAAGTTCAAAACTATGAACATTAAAATGGCAAAAAATATATGACTGCCATCAATTGAATCTAAAAAACAAACTAAGCAAAAGAACACAAACAGAATCATAAGTATGGATATCATTTGGAGCAGGAGTCCCCAACCATCAGCCATGGCCTGTTAGGAACTGGGCCGCACATTAGAGGGTAAGCAGTGGGACAGCGAGCAAAGCTTCTCTTGCATTACTGCTTGAGCTCCACCTCCTGTCTCCCTCCCCAGTCATGTCCGTGGAAAAATTGTCTTCCATGAAACTGGTCCCTGGTGCCAAAAAGGCTGGGGACCACTGATCTGGAGGGTTATCAACTTGGAGGGGGAAGGAGAAGAATGGAGGAAAAGGTTCAGGAATTAAGAAGTACAAATTGCTAGGCAGAGAATAGATGGGGATGTTAAGAACAGAATAAGAAATGGAGTGGCCAAAGAACTTACCTGCACAACCCATGGACATGAACTAAGGGGGCATTGCCAGAGGGAATGGGGGGTGCTGGGTGGAGGGGGGCAAAGGGGAAAAATTGAGAAAACTCTAATAGTATAATCAATAAAATATACTTTTTAAAAAAGAAGTTCATTGGCCTCTTTGGCCAACATAAACACAATCCTACAAGGATAGAGGAATATACATTGAATACATGTAAATATTTTAAGATAATTGAAGCCAAGTATGGTGTTTGCAGATATCAATAAAATCCCACTATCTGATGGTGTTGTCACCCCATACTTGAATTTCATTTGACATTTTACACAAACATATGATTTTTACAGTTCAGGGTCTATAACATAAATAGCTTGGTATCTTTATTTTCACTCTAATCATTATTCCTCTGCTAAGAAGATATGTTTATGAAGTGACTGACAGGGCTATTAAAATCCATGACTCATCTTAAAAATAAGGCTCATAAGCACTAAAAACACTATCTCAGAAAATGCAATATACATTTCCTCTGATTGTAAAATTTAGTAACTAAAAAGGAGGAAAAACCTTTAATATTTCTAACCAATATCATTAGCAAACTATCATTTTCAGGTAATTTCAGATAAGAGTTCATTCTTTGCATCAAGAGAATTCACTAGTGATCTAGTCAGACCCTAACAAACTTCTTGTACCACAGTTTTTCTTGGGGGAAGAAGGACAAAAACAACAAAAGCAGAACAAAACAAAAATAAGAATAATCTTTTTCCAAGCATCTCATTTTTTCAAATATCTCTCAGATTTTAAGAAATGCTTTGACATCTTTCTGTCTGGAAAATAAGTGCTGAATTCTAAAGGTCAATTAGTTCTTTTGGTGATTGACAGCCTTCACTTTTGTATTGGGTAAAGCAATATAGTACATGATACCTATGCTGACTATGTATAATATGACAGTAAAGTATTCCCACATTTGGAAGCTTAAAATTACAGAAAATAAATTAGCTTTCATTTTGCTATGAATATAAAAATGTGCTAATTTGTACATTTTTTCCAAAACTGTAACACATGTAAGTAACTAGTTATTCTATTTCTAATGCTTCTAAGCAATATATCATATTTTTCAAGGTATATATTCAATGAAGGAAGAAAGAAAAATGGTGATTAAGGGTAGCCAACAAGACAAAAAAAGGAAATGTTTCATTAAACTAAAACAGTGATAATAAAGTGGATAGCCTTCAAATGTCCAGGGCAGCTTGTGCATTTTCATCCACTGAGATAGTTTTTATGTGGCTAATGGGATGTTTGCTAGTAAACAATAACAAAAACAAGAACAAATATTCAAAGAAAGATCATCTTAATAACTTGGTGGTTAAACAACTGAAAATGTCTGTTTAATTTGTCCTAAAGAAACATATCTCTTAACTGCTATCTTGTGGTTAGATTTGCTTCATTCCAAATAACTAAAAGCTACTTTGTTTTGGGCATCTGATATCCTGATATCACTGATATTTTTAGATGTCAAAAGAGGCAAAGCAATGCTACAAGGAGCATTCAAACGGGAATGGATTTTCCTTGGCAAAATTTAGCCATCCTTTCAGAAGAACCCAGGTTTTCAGATGGTAGATGGAGCCTTTTCACCAAAAACCTGGTAATAAAGAATAAATTTGTTTTCAAGAATTTTTATATAATTTTTCAGGGGGTTCATCACTAGAATAGGAAGAAGAAAGATAAAGAGAGGGGATGTCAGGGAGACATGGGGAGAAAGGATATAAAAGAAGGGGGAAGGAGGAAAAGGGGGGAAGGAGGAAAAGGGGGGAAGGAGGAAGAGGGGGGAAGGAGGAAGAGGAGGGAAGGGAAGAGGAGGGAAGGGAAAAGAAGGGAAGGGGGGAGATAAGAAAGGAAAAACTATATGTGGATCTGGGGAAAGAACATTTTCAGTAGAGAGACCATCAAGTGAAAAGGCCCAGAAGTAGCAATGAGCTTGGTGCTTGCAAGGATCTACAATTTTCGCCCAATAAGATGAGTAAACCGTACCATAAACTATGATGGGGAAGACTTGGAGAGGTGCAGATTTAGCAGAGATGGGGACGGGGTTTGTAAAACAACTGTTAGTTTAGCTTCCATTTTCAACTCAAAATGTCTTGCCTTTTCAGTTTCTCATCTAACTGCAATGAGTGGCATTGGTTAAATTATTGCAAGGTACAATATGTTTCTAAATTGTTAGGGAAAAAGAATTCGCTCTGTCATTGAGTCTGTTTTGAAAATGACTCACCAACCAGGGGAAAGAGAATAGACAGAATACCTTAGGAACTGCCCATAAATGAAGATGAATTGACAAACTACCCATTATATAACATCCACTTGTGCTTTCCCAAAAATAGAGATTATTTAAATTCTTAGCATTCCCTTTGGTTTGTTGATCTTAAAAGCATTATCAATTTCCTTGGCATGATAAATTTGAAATGCCTAACAGCCTCCCCCAAGTGAAAATATTAAGTAGACAGTTAAACACACAAAGCAAGAGCTCAGGAGAGAGATGAAGGCTAAAGATATAAATTAAGGATTCATCAACACTGGAATGATATATAAAGTGCTGAGAGTGGATGAGATCACCTGGGTATGAGTGAAGACAGAGAAGAGAAAAGGGCCAAGGATTGAGTCCTGAAGCATTATAACAATTAGAAGCCTAGAAGTAGAAGAGAAGTCAGTAAATGAGATAAAGAGGTTTTCGGGGAGATTTTTCAAAACTTAATGTTCTGAAAGGTTTAAAGTAGAAAAGAATGAACAATTAGGTCAAGTCCAGTAAAATGATGACTGGGAACTGGCCATTTGATTAAATGCTGATGATTGTGCAAAGAAACATTTCAGCAAAGTAGAAGTAGACCATCTGAGGCAAGTAGTCTGAAGAGGTGATGGATGAGGGAGTGGTAACAGAAATGGAGAAAAAATTCTGTCGAGTTTGCTATCAAGAAAAATTGATAAACATCACAAAACTAAGGGAGAATGCAGAAGCTGGGAAGGAATTTTCTGCCCTTATTCTGAGAAATACAACCTATTTGCATACTAATAAGAATGGTCTTGTAAAGAAGGAAGAAATTGATGTTATAGAAGAGACACAGGAAAACTCAAGAGCAAAGTTCCTGAATAGAAGGGATGGGATCCAGAGCCCAAGTAGAGATGCTGGCATTAGATGGAAATTGAGACAATGTATTCATGGTAACAGACGGAAAGGCACAGATGCAAAAAGAAATATTATAAAATGTAAAAATAATCTCTTGGAGTATTACTATTTTCTCCACAGTAATCTGTGAGATTCTTTCAGTAACTGATGATCAAGCAATCATTGAAGGTATATTGCCTACTGAAAACAAGACCAGCCAGGAAGTGGGCTCCAGGAAGTTTAGTTCGCCATCTAGATCCACCAGCCAAATCTACTTTCTCATCTGTTGCCCAGTTTACCTGATGGAGTGTTGTGAATGCAAGCACAAACTATTTTAAAGTTATTTACAAACAAGAGTGTCACAAACAGACACAGGGTGTGGGTTGTAGAAAATTTACACAGGAATACTTAGCAACTGATATGAACAGCACCTTGAAATTTGAAATGTTATTTAAGATGGATACTCCTGAAATAGAAATTCACAAGATCATGGACTGTTTAAGTTGGAAGGTAGTATAACTGGAGTGGTCAAATCATGATTTTCAGAGGCAGGTGGTGAGCGTAAGTGGGTGCTGGTTGAATACCACCCCCACAACTCATTAGAAGGCTATTCATTCAATCTGTTAGACCTCAGTCTCTCTATCTTTAAATGGGGTAGGGTGAAAGCAGAATTGTCTCTTCAGGTGCACATTTGTGCAAGTACTCAAGAAACATTACCAGTTTTGATTCTTACCCAAAATACTGTAGTTCAGCCCCCTTCTGGTACAGGGGTGGTCACAGAATTGAGAGGTGGAGATCTTCCCTAAGGTCACAGTAACACAGCTCTCCACTACAGAGTTGGAACATGTATTTCTTCAGTGCTTGCTCTTCTATACAACACTTGTTAAAATAAAGCAAGCCTCAATATTGAAGGTGTGATCTGTACACATTACTACAGAGGTGAAAAACTGCAAAATTATTCATACCATGTTACCCTCCAAGTCTATATATTCCCTGAAAGTAAAGAAGAAAACAGAATGTACAATATCAGAAATTTCATTCCATTATAGATTGGTCTGAAGGCAAAAAACTATTATTTTCCCATGAATTTTATAATTACTAGTACAGAGGAAAATACTTGAAATATGATCACTGCCCTTAGGTAAAAGGGTATCTTCAATTTTCTTTGGTATTCCAACCAAACATAATTAGCAAGCTACTTACACTGAGGTAAAACTCAAGTGTTAATGAACTAGTACAAGTGTCCTTAGACAGGATGTCAAGAAAACACACAAGCACAATATATCCACTCATGGTTTTCAAAGTTGGTGTTTAAAGATTTTAATGATAATCATTTTAAACAGTAAATGAATCACACAATTTTAAATATGAAAGCAACATTTTAAAATTAAATAAGGAAATGTTAAAGGCTCAGAGATTTTTAAATGATTTGTTAAAGATTATGTCACTGGCCAGAAAAAACAAGCAGCATGGGACCCTAATCCCAGCCTACTGCGCCAAATTCTTTTTTACTAGAATACATTTGTACAATATTAACTACACATATTTCCTGTAATTTCCTAAAGTACTAAGAGAACTGGAAACAAAGGCTAACAAAGACACAAAACACAAAAATCTGCCCATCCATCAATGTAAAGCCACAAATTTTACACTTTAACTAGATAGTGGCTTTAGAGAATGTTCCAAATTATCTTATTACTTATATAAATGAGGATTAATTGCTTGCTTACATCATGTATGTCTCCATGAAACTATAATGAGGTTTTAAAGTGTTTCTTCACATGTGGAACCAAACACAGTCTAGTCAAACAGATTGCTGAGCTCCTTGTTGCACCCTGATTGCACTAGACTAGGCGCCTGCTCTTTTCTAACCGCTGCCTCCATTTCTGAGTCTGATGAGAAATTAGAACATGAATGGAACACCAAGAGATCATTATGGTTGAGAGTTATCTTTTAAAATTAACACAAAAAATTGGGAGCAGTTATGCCTGTCCCCAGATTTTCAAGAACAGGAGGGAACTGATTTGGGGCAAACATTGCCTCACAAAGCACAATATAAAAAAGGCAGAAAATGACTTCAAGAGAACTCTTGAGTAATCTGGACTTTTTCATTTGGTTTTAGTTTTCTTTTCCCCCCACAATTCATAATTACTCCAGGGTTAGGCAACCCTCGAGATGTTCAGTTCTCCACCAAAAAGTAAACAGAGTTAATAAAAGTAAATATTTTAGAAAACAATTTTGACAACTTGTTGGTGACTCTCCTAATGGTTTGCTCCTGAGGGATAATCTACCACAGGAAAAAATGATACTTTGGAATTCTACACAGATTTTATCAATCTAAATACATTTCTTATTAGTACAAAAGGACTTCTTTATCATGCTGAACTGAAAGGGTTAACACTATTTAAATGGTAACCCTGTTGTGAGACAGAAAAGAAGATAGAGAAGAGAAATGTTGCAATAACCTAAATGAAAAAGCTGAAAGCCTTTTGTTTGGGAGCTGCCCCAGACCATATTTTCTTATAACCTAAATAAAACTGCAGAAAGTATAACCTGACATATTGCTAAATAACAACTAATATAGTAAAGGCTAAAAGATAAATAGAGAAACTCTGGAATTAGACAAATCCAGCTTCAAGTGCCAACTCTCACAGCTGCAGACGTTAAATGATTTAATGTCTCTGAAGCTACTTCTTCCTCTGTCAAATGGGGATGTTACCCAGGATGCCACACGTTTGAGATGGTATACAACAGAGGTCCTCAACCTCCCATGCACAGATCAGCAATCAGCATGGGTCTGTTAGGAACCAGGTGGCACAGCAGGAGGTGAGCCTGAATGAAATTCCTTTCAATCATCCTGAAACCATCCCTCATACTCCGGTCTGTGGAAAAAATTGTCTTCCATGAAACCGGTCTCTGGTGCCAAAAAGGTTGGGGGCCACTGGTATATAGGGAGGCCCTGGCCCATACAGTACACACATCTTACTTCCTGTTCTCTCCCTCATTCCTCACATTTATATATATATATATATATATACACACACACACACGCACACACACACACACACGTATGTGTGTGTGTGTGTGTGCGCGTGTGTGTGTGTGTAAAGCAAGGTCTTTACAGACCGGGTAGATCTTTGGAAATAAAGTTTGGGGTCTGACATGTTGAGTAAAATAAGCAGCCTTCAGATTAGGGTAGGGGAGCACGAAATAAAATGAGAATATTCCATGAGGAATGTAGCCAGGTTTCTAAACAGGCAGTTTAATTTTACCTAATAAACAGAAGGAAGATATGAAGATTGTTAAACAACAGACTAACACCACAAGAGCTGCGCTCTGTAGGATTAACTTTATACAACTATGCAAGACGGTGAAGGGGGCAACACAGGGCTGCCCCAAGTTGCACAATTCCAAAAGGCATCACTCGCATTATGTTGTATGTGAATTATACCCCCTGGTAAATAATTCTAAGAGTTTGGAACCATGTAGAAAATTGTAGCAGTTTTATGCCAACAGAAACGTCAAACTGACATGGCTATAAATGGGAAAGATGACTGAAAAGGAACCGTCCAGTATACTTAAGGAAGATGGGTGGTTTTGACTAATTCTTTAAGAGTAAAACTAGTGGAATGCTCTCTACACCTGAAAGTAACCCATGAAATCCTTGTTATTTCTAACAGGCAATGTGTTAAAAAATATCGTTTATTGGCAATTCTAACATGTTTATATTTAATGGTAAGATAGAGACAATTTTTTAACTATCATTGGAAATGACACTGCCTAAAAACAGATACAAATAAGTTGTGACAAAAAGCTAATTATTTATAGTTCTGCTCTCTAAACAGTAAAAACCACCTTTCCATCAAGCACAGGTTTTATTGAGAATATAAATTATGATTCTGTAACACCCACAATATCTTAAAACATCACACACGCGGCCTTAAAGGGCCCTTAAAAATGCATCTATTTAACCCTTTCCCAGAAAAGATGGTGCCCAACCCGCCTGCTTCCCTGGAAATTTCCAGACTCCACGGCTCTCGTGGTAAGCCACTTCAAGGCGTCTAACCTAATTCCTTCTGACAACAGTTTAGGCTCACATATTTTTGTCCTATAGTAAAAGAAAATGAAGTTATGTCATCTAGAAAACATACTGTTATATTTATACCTGATTGTTTTAAAAATATTCTTAAGGTCTTTTCTGCTCTAGGCTAGACATTATTAATTCCTTTAACTTTGTTTTATAAGGTATATCTTCCCAGTGGAAAACAATCAAGTTTTATAAGGTATATTATATTTCCCAAATATCAGGATTGCCATTACAATCACACTGTGCTTACTCATCTTTATTTCATACCTAAAGTTTTCACATCACCAAATTGATCTATTAAAAACAAACAAACAAACAAAAAAAAACACTTTCCACAAAGCCAAGCTTCCTATGGAAAACAGTAATGAAACCTAACAGCCTTTCCATCTTGTAGGAGAGGGGGGAAAACTGCCACTAAGCTACCAGTTTGACTATTCACAGAGCTCTCTATAGGATAAAAATACTGAATCCTTTTTGAGGCTACACCACATGCATTTCTGCTCACAATTCATGTGGTACATCAAGAAAGTGAGAGTTTAAAGAGTACTTCAAAAATGATTAAGGGGAAACTTTAAACACAATAAAAATGGCTTAGTTCACAGAAAGCAAAAAGGTGCCTAAGAATCTATCTATAAATAGAGTGGCAGTGATAAAAATAAAGGTGTTTTTTTTTTAAGGTCAAAGAAGAAAGCAATGTAAAAATGCTTTAAGCTGCATAAGGAAAATTCAAGGTCAACATTAGAAAAGACTCCTAAACAGCATGGTAGAAGAAAGATCTTTCCAGATATATAGTGAGAAGTACTACTTAGGAATAGTTTCGATTAAGTGTTTAAAGAATTAGGGAGTTGTACATCTGTCTGCAGACTGGGCCAGATGACCAGTGTTATCTTTCTAAAATATAAGTGAGATCATGTCACTTTCTGATTTAACACGCTACAGGGTTCATTATCAACTATCAAGGTCATAAGTGTGGGGCCTTAATCTAACAGGACCAGTGCCCTCAAATGAGGAAACACACACCAGACACCTCTCTTCTAGTGCACATTTGCATGGAGGGATGGCCCTGTGAGGACACACTGAGGAGGGCAGGTGTCCAAACCTAAAGGAAAGACTTCACTAGAAACCAATTTTGACAGCACCTTGATCTGGGACTTGTAACTTCCAGAACTGTGAGAAAATAAATTTGTTCTTTAAACCACCCAGTCGGTGGGATTCTGTTATGGCAGCCTGCACTGACTATTGCAAATGGCAAGTATTATGGCAAGTAGAGCGTTTTTCAAAACTAGCCTTAGAAGGTTCACAAATTAGTAAATTTTTCTTCCAACAGTATCACATATCTTTTGATCAACATCTTAAGGTTGGAAAAGCATGTGATTATACCTATAAAAATCTGGTTGTGATATGTGTTAGCAGCAAAAAAACATTTGATATGGACACCTTGAAAAAAGGGACATTCCGACAAGGGTAATTTGATGAAGTCATGTCAAAATGACCCCATTATAAGGCAAAAATCCATTTTTTTAAATTAGTAAATACTATGTACAGAGATAGCAATGACTCAATCTATTCCTGCCTGTCGCTCTCCAGAGCTGGCAAGAGGGGTCAGGGCAGGTGCATGGTTACCTATTTTACTTCCATTAACACGATTAAACAAACAAACAAAAAAACAGGTGAAAGTAATGGATTTTTGTTTGTCTTTTTTGTACTTCAGCATGTATCTGTATCAAGATAGCCAAACAAATGTAACAAAACCATGTGTTTTGGTTACAAAAACTTAAACTCTTCTTAAGCCTATTATTATTCTTACTCCATACCTTTCACTGATAGGAGTAATACAGAGTTACTATTTTGGGATGATTATACAGTGACCCCTGAACAACAAGGAGTTTAGGGGTACTGACCCCCTCCCTACAAAGTCAAAATTCCCCATATAACTTTTTTAAATGGTTTTATTTGTTTGTTTTTAGAGGGGGATGGACAGAGAAACAAAGGGAACGAAACATCCGTGTGTGGTTGCCTCTCACACCCCCCCCCCCCCACTGGGGACCTGGCCTGCAACCCAGGCATGTGCCCTGCCTGGGAATCAAACCAGTGACACTTTGGTTCACAGGCCAGCACTCAATCCACTGAGTCATACCAGCCAGGGCCCCCACATAACTTTTGACTTCCCCAAAACTTAACTACTAATGGCCTACTTACCAATAACATAACAGTTGATTAACCTGTATTCTGTCTGTGTATTATATATTATATTCTTACAATAAAGTAATCTAAAGAAAATAAAATGTTAAGAAAATCATAAGAAAAAATGTTTACTTAAATAAATCGCCATGTAAGTGAACTTGTGCAATTCAAACCTGTATATTTATCTACAAAAGTTCTTCCTGTAATAAACCCAAGACGTCCTCAAGATAAAAGAATCTCATTAATGCAATATTTCAAATAAAGGCCTTTGTCAGAAACAAATGAAACAAAACATTATAGGAAGCTCTGTCATAAGACTTGATGGGCTACTGTGGGGAAAAAAAGGAGACTAATTTTCATGTAATCATAATTTCATTCCAAAAGGAAAACAAGAATGTCATACCGGGGGGTAAGAAAAGGTAAGAAAAGAGAACCAGTGTGGAGATCACACAAGGTACTTCAGTTAAAGAATAGCAGCTGGCCAGAAATGAGAGTTTAAAAAGCTATAAACACGTTCTGTAGCAATAGTGTGATATACATCTGTAACCACAAAAGCATTTTATATGAAGTTTTTGACATGCAATCTAAAGTTCACTGAGACGACTCATCCTTCAGAAGAGGATGTTTCAATGCATCTCAGCTTAGCTGGCTTTTCTTCAAGAAAAGGGGGGGAGGGGGAGAATACACAAACAAGAATTTCTGTCCAATCCTTCTTCTTCTTTGCTTTAAAATTTTTCCACATTTGGAGATTAAAAAGTCATTACACTGTTGCTAACAACAAAAAAATTTCCTGTCCTATATACAAATCCAATTGTCTAATTTTGAATAACAGTGAGGTTCAAAGAAAGTCAAATCTGGTCATTTGTCTTGAATACTATTTTCAAGTAATAAGTAAAATTTTACAAGCCGTCCTTTAAGTATCTTCCCATCTTCTGAAACAAAGGAATGAAGGGAAAGGAAGGAAGAAAGAGAAAGAAGGAGGTAAGAAGTAAAAAAAAAATACCAACATACAAATTGAAGCAAAGGATAAACATCAGTTAGCATCATCCTGTTGTGCCTTTATAAGCTTTCTGGATGTGAAGTTAATTTTCCTTGCACTAGATTGTCTCACTCCAAATGATGAGACAAACTCTGCTAAATTTGTAAAGGTACAACAAATGACAAATCAAATGGAGAATACATTTTTCTACTTTCCAGTTATCCAGATAAAACTCTCCAAGCCAGGGAGCTATACACATCTCTGCCACAGGATTCCCATGGGAATGTTTATGTTCACCCAGGTCCATGAGGTCAGATTATCAAGCATATACTTTTTATGTACCAAATGTGAACAGTATAAATTTGCATTCAGAAGGCACCTCTCCCTTCCTACAGTAAACCACGAGTAACCAAGCCCTTTCAGTTGTTAGTAACATAATAAATATCTAACACAAGTTTACTTTATACAAATATTTGAGAAGCTGAATAACATTCTTTGTAGCAACAATAATATAATAAGCTTCAAAATGTGATTGAGATTTGGATATGACAAATAACATTTGTAAAATCTTGTAAAACCTCGGGATTTCACCTTTCCTGAATATACCGAAAAGAGTTACATAAATATAGTAACTATAAATACATGTAACTTACTAGACTTCTCCCTGAAGAACAACTATATCATAAAAAAGACAAATGGTGCTGATGACTTTCAAAGAATCACGAAAATAAAGAAACTACATAGATTATTTATATTCAAGTTTGCACTATGCTTTAATCTGAGAACATTCTTTTGGAAAGTTAAATACAGTACATAAAAATAAAGATGCAATACTACTCAGCCATAAAAAAAGAAGGAAATCTTACCATTTGCAACAGCATGGATGGACCTAGAAAGTATTGAATCTAATGAACAAACTGAACTAACAAGCAAAATACAGACTCATAGATAGAGAGCAGGCTGACAAATGTGGGCATTTAGGGGACAAGAACTGGGAAAAAAAGAAAAGGAAGAAAACTCATGTACAAGGACAACAGTATGGTGATTGCTGGAGAGAAAGACAGAGGAGGGCATAGTGGGGACAAATGGTGATGGAAGAAGACTTGACTTGGGGTGATGAACACACAATACAGTGTACAGATGACATATTTTAGAAATGTACACCTGAAACCTATATAATTTTATTAACCAATGTCATCCTAATAAAATCAATAGAAAAGAAAAAATAGTCACTAGGCAACCAGGACTTCATCTACTTAGGTTTTCCACAATGGGGGATAAATATTCTCCAGTTTTATGGAGGGAAAAGCAATCTTGGAAATGTATCAAGATTTTGAATGTTTCAGAATATTTTGATGGTTTATGAAGACAACATGACAAGTGTTGGTCTTTTATTCTCTATGCTATGACTCTCCAACAAACCTAAAACCTAGGAAAGTTTTTGGAGGTCAATTCAACTAACCACTCTTGAACCAACATTCCTCTACAACAAAGTGAACTTTTAACTTTTATTTGGATACAACCAGTGGTAGTATCAATTTAACTTAAATGTCTGAAAACTTGCTACAAAATCTGCCACATTTTAACATCCATAAAATAATCTTTAATATGACTTCCCACAGTAATAAAAAAGGATGCATTTGTTCTCTTCTGAAGGAGAAGTGGTTATGAAAGGGAACTAATTTGTGGAGAAGCTCCACTGCCAAGCATTAACAGGTATATCACAAACATCACCTTACTTATTTTCCTTAATAACCCTAGGATTTAGGTGTCAGTAGCCTCATTTGATGCCAGGACCTGCACTTTCAAACCATGATTCAAGCCTTTAACACGAAAGTCTAATTTTAAAAACACACATATTAAAAGTTTAGATGTTGGCCTATAGCTTTTCCTTTAAAACAATGAAAATGTTGTAGATTAGCAATGAGGTCTTCATAGAAACTTTCTGTCCTTTCTTGGTTTAGAGTTATTCCTTGAAATAAGCAACAACTATTTGCTGTAAAACCTCTTCCCGGCTCAACAACAACTTTCTGTTGATTGTTTAACTTTAGTTGTGGTAACTTTACACGCACTACCTCACTTAATCCCCCAAACAGTGTATGAAATAGGTACTGTTGTTACGTCATTTTAGAAATGGGGAAACCACTCTAAGGATTTCAGTAACTTTCCCAAGAATTCAAACCAGACACTCTTGATTGCAGAGCCAGCCCTATTTGCTCTACTGCCACCAATAAAGGAACCGAGAACTGCAACACTTCAGTAATTTAGGCCCCCTCACTTTGGCACTGACATTTAAAAACAAGTACAACTGAAATTAGCTGTTGAACTATCAGGGAAGACTGCATTTGTTAGGACGTTAGGATGATGGGAGCTATTAAACAGGAAACTATCTTCAAGTACCTTCAGTTATCTCAAAGTACCTATTCTTTTTTTGTTTTTAAGATTTTATTTATTTTCAGAAAGAGGGGAAGGACGGGAGAAGGAGAGGAAGGGAAACAGCGATGTGATATGCCAGAGAAAAAAAAATAGATCAGTTGCCTCTCACAAGCCCCCAACACCCAGGCATGTGCCCTGACCAGAAACTGAACATGACCCTTCGGTTCACAGAGGCCGATGCTAAATCCACTGAGCCACACCGGCCAGGGCTCCAAGTATCTATTCTTAAAGCAACTACCCACTCTAATAGCTCTCTGCTAGACAACCTGTTGTTTGCCTCCTCTGACTATTCTCAACGTTAGAATCAACAGAATTATGAGGTTCTGACTATTCTGACAGGCCTCGGAGGCTGCCTCATTCAAACCCACATGGAGGGCCTAGGAGTCCACTGCTTCAATGGGAAGGGTGTCTGAAAAGCGGAGGGCACAGCACTTCCCCTCGTAAGAGAGTTCATTCCATTCCTCAGCAGTTCTCTTTGTCCTGAGTTCTTCCACAAGGCAACTTTTATTCTTCATCACACAGTATTTTTTAATTTGTTCTTTTTCATAAGCTATGTCATCCTGGCATAATCACTAATTTTACTGTACTTCCTGCTGGAAAACACTGGAATTTATTCTGCTGCTATGAAAACACAATACTATCACCAAAGCAATAGCCTCTGAGTGACCCTGCAGGTTAAATAGAATGTGCCGTCCTCCACGAAGTCGGGCAGGGCCACCTACAGTGGGTAGCTTAACATCTAACAGAAATAGATCCCTTGGAGTTATCTGAATAAAACAGCTCAGGCATTGTTCGATCCATCCAGTTTAAGTCTAATACCAAGAAGGATAAAGGACTAATAAAGTAACTTATTTGAGTCTGGTGCTAAATAATCTGTTTTGACAAAACTATAATGACATCTAAACTTTCCTATGCGGCAGCTTTGTGTCATGGACAATACACCGAAGGGACGCTCTGGGTCAAACAAAATGCACAGGCTGTGTAGACGGCACAGGACTTGAAGTCTGAGCTCTTCTTCTCGGCCAATAAACCACTGGAAAGAAGTTTTACGAAAGGAATGTAAGATTCTTAAAAAGGGAAAAAGAGCAGCAGATCCAGACCCTAAGAGAACTTGTGCTAAAAGGGTATTCACAGGTAAATAGAAATTTCTTGGTTGGAACACCAAGGAAAATGTTATGAAGCAAAGGCAACCACAGACTAGAAGAAAACAGTCCTGCAGTGATTCACTCCTCTATAAGTGGGATTGTTTGGTCAATCTTGAGGGTTAAAAAAAATATCTGCCCAAACTATCAGACATGACTCTGGAGATCTAACATTGACTATGGGAAGGAGGAAAGGAAAGAGACTGTAAATCTTTTTCCACAGAGATTGAGACAACACACTCGTCCTGATAAACTGTCAGGCTAGTCAGGGACAGTGTCAAATTTTCCTCAAATTTGACCTTCAGACAATGAAGACATCATTATGTAGCTACTTAAAGGAACAATACACCACTGCTTAATTTTCAAACTGAAAAAATACCATAACATTGTATTAAATACCATAATAATCATGCTACCACAAGATGTCAATGCTAAATTTCACGACAACCCTCCAATGATTCATGAGACAGTTATGAATTACACCCAGGATGCTTACTTTACATTTACTCAGAGAATTCATTCCAAGTCTTCTTTTGGGCAGTGGCTCCTGGTCTCAAATCCCAACACAGCTCATATTTAATGAGGGCAAGTCTTAGTTTTCAGAAAACTTTCTAATAATGGGGCACTAAGGATGGGAGAGTGAGAGACTGAATGGGAAGGAAAATGAGAGAAAACATGACTAAGGAAGAGAAACAGGTGAGTTAGGGAGTACAAAGGAGAAACTGGCATCCTTGTTGTTGAGATAAACAACACACTTAGATTTGCACCAGCACACATCGCTGAAGGGAAATGTTATCAAATATTTCCACAAATTCAAACACAAATGCACACACACACTCCCTACTAGACACCACTGAGTACCACAAAGAAGTTCTTCTCAAAGAAACAGAATGGTAATAGTGCCAGAAATAAGAGAATTCCTTTGAGAAGCCAGCACAGTGAATCAAAATGGATTCATATTCCTGCTGTCAAAATGTTTGTTTTGTAAACCAAAGCTTTCCAAACCTGGAGGGAATATTATCTCAAACCATCCCTGGTTTTGTGCAACTCAAATACTTTTAATACACACACTCCCAACCCTGAACCCCCTATGCTGACTTATAGAAGTACATTTTAAGAAAATAATGTTTTTCTTGAGTATCTTATGATTGTATCAATTTGCTTGTTTCTGAAAGAGCTGAACATAATGAAGAAAATGTTTGCTTTATAGGCATAAAATAGAACACAATAATCTTAAAAGGATATTTAATGCAAATAACCACCTAATGGCAAATCAATTACGTAAAATTGACTTTGATAGTAATTAGTCATCAATCTTTTTTTATATATTTGTGATCTATCTTGTTGATGTAACATTATATCAGTGTTTGGTATTCAGAGGAACATTTGACAAGGTGAGTTTTTAAGAACACATTGTGCAAAAGAAAGAATCAAGACAGCTGCAAAATCGTTAATTCATTGGACAAATTCAGAATTTTGCAATGGGTGTTATATTAGTAAATCACTTTATTAGTGCAATCATTTGTTAAGTTAAAATTTATAAGCACTTCACTGAAACTCCTGTATATATAAACAAGGCAGAGACATTCATCTATCAAAACAGTTCAGTCTTCAAAAAAAATTTCTTGGGACTGGTAAGGAGGATGAATGGAGTTCGGATGCGGGCAAGTAGATGGATATAAGGGAAGGGACGCTGAAATTTATTATAAATTCTAGAACAGCAGAGGGAAAAGATTCCCCCCTTTCCCTGACCAGTGCTAGGGTGCCGAGTACAGTCTGCTGGACAGAGAGGGAAAGGGGAAAAATGAAACAAAATGTGGCATTATATCACATCTCATATTTCCTACCAGCAAAAACTTACATTTCAAGAGTCCCGAGCCTCCAGTAGAGTTCGGGATGCCCTTTCCCACAGGTTAGGATAAATACATGTTTGAGTTAGAATGAGTGTGACCATATGACCAGGGTTTGCCAAGGAAAGTCTTGGGACTGTCCGAGGCCAGCTGCCCAGGTGTAATTAATTTCACCTGTTTTCACTCTCTAACGCATCCTACGTGTGTAGTGCCTATGTGTATGGGCACTCTCAGTAGTAATGGAAATCAACCACAGTGTATAACATCTTCCCTAAGCTCCAGCTCACAACTGAACATGGAGACATAAAATGTGATTGCTTGTATTTCATATTAATAATTCCTATTTGGGCCCAGAAACAGTGCTGCGCCCTCCCCTCAAACTTTGCTTTATTTTTCTTCCTTTGAAATGACCCCAAAATACCCCAAAGTTATTGTATTTTCCAATAAATAGCATGCTATAATTGTGATGTATCACTTAGAAGTGTCACAGTGAAAATAAGTATATGAATTAAAAAGTTACTGCTTAATTCACTCACACATTAAGTACTTAGTGCTGCGTACTAGGTATACCAGTCATGGAGTTCACATTCTGGTGGGGGTAAGACAAACAACAATGAACTAGTATATATTTACATACTGTCTGGGAGAGATAAGTACTATGGAGAAAAATACATCAGGGTAATAATACAGTGCAGGGTAGGAGGAGAAGGGAGTAAAGAAGCAAATCACATAGCTGTCTGGGTTTCAAAGGGCAAAGAACAGAATCAGTTTAGTGTACTGATGTTAAGTGAGTTAAGGACAGAATGAGTCAAATCAGAGAGGAATCTGGGAGCTAGATCACATATGTAGGACTTTATAGTTAGAGAAGGCCTTTGAAGGTTGGGTACTGAGCATAGGAGAGATATAATGTCAATTACATTTAAGGACTCATTCTTCCCTGCTATATTAAGAATAAACTGAAGTGGGAGGTGGGGGTGGGCAGGAAGGGTAAGAAAAGGTAGACAAGTAGACCAATTAGAAAACTATTACAATCAGGCCCTGGCTGGTGTAGCTCAGTGGATTGAGCATGAGCAGGCAAACCAAAGGATCATGGTTTGATTCCCAGTCAGGGCACATGCCTGGGTTGCAGGCCAATTCCCAGCAGGGGACTCATGAGAGGCACCCATACATTGATATTTCTCTCCTTCTCTCCTTCCCTTCCTCTCTAAAGATAAATAAATTAAAAAAAAAAAAGAAAGCTATTACAATCAGTAACCCATGCTAGAGATGATGGTTACCTGGGTCAAAGTGATAGTAGTGGGGGTGTTAAAAATTGTTGCATTCTGAATTTCTTAAGAAAGTTTTTCATTTTAAAGTAATTTTAGATTTACAGAAAATTTGGTAAGATAATACAGAGTTCCCATAACACCCTCACCCAGGTTTCCCCAATCATTAACATCTTATGGTTTATTTGTTCCAACTAAGAGCCTACATTGGGATATTACTATTAACTGAACTCTAAACTTAATTTGGACTTTAGCATTTTTTCTGGATCACTTTTAAGGTAAAGTTAACTGGATATACTGATGAACTGTGATGGAGTATAAAAATAAGAGGTTAAAGGCATCTCTAAAGTCTCACTTGGGCAGCTGGAAGGATGGAGTTGTCATTTCCTGGGATGAGAAGATCATGTTTGAAAACCAAGTTGAATTTGGATATGTTAGTGAAACTTCTATCAAAAATCCAAGTGGAGATGTCCCATAGGCAGTTAGTTTTATGGGCATAGCTTTCATGGAAGAATACATATTAATTTGAGAGAGAGTTTAAAAAACAGACTTTCGAGAACTTGACACTTAATTGCATATGATGAGTATAGAAGAAGCTAAAATGACTTCCTGGTTTCTAGGTAGGAAAATTATGTTAGAAAAGGTTTTCAATTTTAGCCTTTTCTTAACTAATATCCACACTTCTCTCTAAAGAAGCTACAAATCCCAACTGTCAAAATTTCAGTAATAACCTTAAAAAATAACACAGTTTGCAGAAAGGATTACTTTTAACAAAACAGGGCATATATCAAACATATCAAATTTTTCTTGATGAAAAAAAACAAAAATTCTTTTGGCAACATTATGAGAGATCAACAAACCCCACAAAATTGACATTGTAAAGTTTACCTGTATACAAATATATTTAAGCATCTTTTCTTCACTCTTGTGTTTCAGACTAATGCTGATGATCTACAGTCATTCTTTTAATGACTTTCAGAAGAGTGAGAAATTTTTAAAATGGATGTTAGTGAAAGCTCATCAATGAAAATACACAATAACCTATAACAAAAAGGAAGAATTTAGACATCTATAATAATTCACACTTGACAAAAGACCTGCTGACATGTCTTATTCCAAATGATATGTGTCTGAAGTTTAAATATTAGTATTTTAAGATTTGAACGTTAAACAATGAAAAATGCTTTCTCAATTCAGTTCCTTCCAAAGAGAAAATGAGTGATGAAAACTATCATAGGCCATGACAGAGCATAACAGCAATTTTATACCCTGGCCTTGCTGGGTAAATGGGCTGGAATTTTACAACATAACCAAAAAACTATCTTTAAACAAAAGGGAAAAAAGAAGGAAGGAAGGAAGGAAGGAAGGAAGGAAGGAAGGAAGAGAGGGAGGGAGGCAGGCAGAGAGGCAGGCAGTTAGTTAGTTAGTTTAGGGTGCATGCCTATGGTTTTCAATATAAAAGTTACATTTTCAAGGAACTATTTGGGTTTTCCTTTAATTCAGCAACTGACACCTCCTTTCCATTTCCATCATGATTGTCACCTCTAGCCCAGATTTTTGAAAAGGCCACTTAGCTAAACTCTTCCTCCTACACGCTAATCTAGCAGTTACAAAATTGAGCTTCATTCCTAACTGTGGCTTTAAACTTGACATCTGGGCTTTACCTCTTTAAACTTAAGTTTCTTAACCTGCCTGAAGGCAATAAGTATCTCCTCTTATCTACCTCTCAAGGTTACTATGGGAAATGAGTTAAATACTGTATGTAGAACTTATTTATAAGGAACTGTTAGAGTATTACCATCATATTCTGGCACAAAGACATAATCATGTTAAGACCATAATACACATTCTTCAAGGATTCTTTGTTGCCCATTAGATGAGAATAAGTTCCTTTGCATGGCGCTGGAGAACAGCTGCAATACAACCATAATATATGCCCCTCAGGCTTTACTTCCTCGTAAAATAATCCACTTTCAAGTGACACCAGACTAGTGTTTATTAGATTGTACATCTTAACTCATTGGTGAATTAAGAAATCACTGAGTGGGCTATGATGATCATTTAAAAAAAAGGAAATAGAATAGAAAATTCTTAGTCTATGAAACACAGGAAGGATAAGTATTGTTTTGTGAAATTTATCTTTCAATGTTGTATACACATATTACGGGAAGGAATGTAAAAATGTGTTTCTTACTCTAGGGTCCATGCAAAAAAGTGTGGCAAACCCTACGGTGAACTACTCATTCTTTTACAACCACGCCCTCATGATCTTCAATCTTCTGGCCATTCTGATCATGTTCCTTGCACCCGACGACCCTTCTACCTAAACTTTCTAGGTCACCCTTCCTCACCTGAAAAGTGGTGGCAACACAACTAGCCACCTCACATGCTGTTATGAGCAGCATATTGAAGTGCTTTGTATAAAAGAGATGAGGCACCAAGAGATTTATTTTCTCTGCCCTTGCTTCTTTCCTGACTGCAAACCCATATGACAAGGCAAAAAAGTAATGCCAGTAGACTTGAGCACTAGGGGCAAAAGAAAAATGAACCCAGTGGATACCAAGCTGTAACAGCTATGAAATCAGGAGTTTCCTATTATGGTGGGTCCTACACTACTATTCATATGAGAGAGGCCTTTAAGCCAAACCATATTATGGGGCACTGCTGGAAGACAGACTACAACTCAATATTTCCTTGCTGCTTGAGGGCAACAATGAACAACTATCAGCACTGTAACAAAGCAGTGCCCCTTGGGTCTGCTGAGAATCCTGAGGGCTTTCTGTCCCTGTACTACTGTGCTTTTCAACTATGAGGTTTATTTTATTAATACTTTTCCATAAATTTTCCTTGCTGTGAGTTAGTGTATTTCACTGATAATAGGGGACTGGCCTTTAACAAGCTGCCTATTCTTTTTTTTTCCAATTTTTAAAATTTATTTTGTTATTGTTGCTCAATTACAGTTGTCTATATTTCCTCCTCGCCCCTCCCAACAAGCTGCCTATTCTAATCTGCTATTTATTTTCTGTAACCTCATAACCCACAAAATCATGTTTGTAAGGACTGTGACTAAAGTGCAAATCAATGCGTAATGAGCGTAGACCTCAGTGGAGGCAGGATGCATGTGCTCAGTGCCCAGGTGTTGTGAGTTGCATGTTGACTGGCCAGAGCCTTTTTGTTTACTTCCTGGTTCTTACCTATTGTAGTCAATTTCCAAATAAATAAAGTATTGTATCAAAGATAACATTAAATTTTAATTTTTAAATCAACAATTTGCACAAATTCATACTGAGATCTCCCACAATGAAGAATCAGATGAAGTTTTGGCCTTTCTTCCAGGTTCCACCTTTCTACTCAGAATACACAATACACGTCTATGCAACAATACTAAAATATGAGACATATACATAAACACACACCCCTACTTCTCTACTCACAACTCTTCATGCCTTTCTATAATCCACTAATGAAGCATATTCTACTTACTGTAATATTCAAGGCCCTCTATTTCCAGCCTCAACTTGTATCCATCCACTTTGACAATCTCCACCTTCCAGAAAAAAGTTGCTGGTAATAACCTGTGACTTCATGCTCCTGTTTGATGTCAACTTTACACATTCAACCTCACTTACCATCGATATAATATTGCTATGGTCCATTACAATGAAATACTTTCAGGAATACTTATCTTGACTTATGCTTTAGGGCCTGCCTCAAATGGCCTCACTTCCTAGAATGCTCTCTTTTTGAGTCCTAAAAGCCAAAAGTAACCTCTTCAACTTTTAAAATGACTGGACCTTGTCATCACTCATGGATTATCAGAATATATGGTACGTAACAGTTTAATACTGGCTACTAAAAAACAGGCCCTCTGTCCCAGGTCTCTGTCCTCCATAAAGCAGTCAGCGTATGATAGGTGCCCCGTGAGGGAAACCTAAGGGCAATCTGATCCTCTGCCTCCAGTCTTCTGAGTTATAATTCTTCAATATCTTGAATAAAATGTCCTTTCTCTACTACTCTCTTTCTCTTTCCCCATGGCATCATTATAACATATAAAGTACTGGAATGGTATCTTAATTCATTTCCCTAGCTGTCCTAGCCAACCACACAATGCAAATAAAATTAATCTTGGTAAGATTATAATGACCGCCATTACCAAATCATGTTTGTTTTCAGTTCTTATCCTCTTTCATCTCTCTGTGGCGTTTAGCACTCTTGATCAGGTCCTCTTTTAAATTCCCTTCATATTTCCTAAACCAATATACCCATTTTCCTTCCTCTCCTCCTATCTTTCTGATAGTATTACTCAATTGTCATGCTTTTATCTTAATACCCCTTAAATATTGCTGTTACCCAGTATTTGTGACTGGCTCACTGACTTGCCTGGCTGTCTCTCTCTTCCATTCTCTAGAGTCAAATTATCTAGAATGAAATCCTGAATTGCTACAGAAGGTAGTATGCAACCCTTCTATGATAAAACTGCTTCATCTGTTAAGTGTGAATGATATTATTATTCAAATGCCAAAATTTATACACTAAAATACATTTTTTAAAACCCCCACTCCCACCCCCCCTTGGCTTCAACCATTATATATACTGAAAATTCACAAAACTTCTCTAACACAGTATTCATTCATTGTATTGTACTGTAGTGTAATGGATGACTACTGTAAATCCATTAGATTTACAGGTATCCAACAGCAGGTTAATTCTATCTTGGTATTATGAGGGAAAACACATAGATCATGCTACCACTTATGCTGCACCCCTTCTCAAAATCCTCACTGCATTCCCCACACTCTCCTGAACCAGCCCCAGTCTTTAAGTAGGCATTCAAGACCCTCTATAACCCACTAACTTTCTCCAGCTCTAGCTACTGTCACTCTTCTTGTATCCCAGTAAAAACTGATAGATTCCTTCAACCGTATGCTTTCCAAAAGCCCTGTGAATGCCAATCAAACACTTTATACTGAAATTGTTAGTCTCTTGGTAACCTTCTATCACTGGCAAAAATACTACAAAGGATAGAAAGTTAGAAAGGGCGTAAAAATGCTAAAAATACTGTATCGGCTCCTGAATAAAATAGGAAACCAGAATTATAGAGCTGAAAGGGCTCATATTGAATATCTATCTAGTCCAGGACACGTTAAGGCAATTGAGAAATCTGCTCTCTGCACACTGTCATTTACTGGCAGCACAGAAACCAGGCCCCCAGGCCATCAGATCCTCGAGGTCAGCACTGTGGCACCTCGCAAACCAGTGTGGTCATTCAAAGGGCTTTCATGCACCCAACACTGAGCTATACAAACATAGGACTTGTGTGTATATACATCACGGAGAAGCAAATTCTGGCGGTCCTTATCATTTATATACAGGCCTGTGGGCAACATACTCTCATCTGAATCCACTAGCTTTTGTTTAAAGGTTGTTTGTAAGGTTTCAGAACCAGAACAAAAGGAGATCTTTCTCTAATGCCAAACTGCACCCAATCAGGCACATTGAGGGAGAACTAGAACTAGTCATGCTGGTTACAAGCTAATTCAAGAGACTGAGTTTGCATTTATTCATATATTTCTGGTACATATTCTGCCACAGTAACATAAGCCAAACCAAAAATGGAAAGGGCTCAGCACTTCAGGGTTGTAAGCAAGTATCAAAGTGCACATATACATTTAGACCACTGACTTCTAAAGGGGTGTTGACGGTACTCAATTATATACACGTATGTTGCATTAATGCATATAAATAAGCCTCCCTCCCCAGATATACTAAGGAGAAGAGGGTGAGGATGGAGGGAGGTAGATACATGCATTTTAAGACATCTTCCAGTAATTTGGATTCAACATATTCCATTCCTAATTGAACCAATAATTTAGATCTGTGGTGTGATTCAGAACAAGCCTGGCTAAGAAAGCAAACATATATATTTATACTGATAATTGTTAACAATCTTTATAGTGATTCATAGGTCACCAAGCCCCGGCACTTTTACTGTCATCAAAAGAGACCTGGAAAGCTGACAACACAGGCAGCATCACTACCTTTATTCTACTGAAGAGGAAACTGAGGCTCGGAGTAAAGATGACTGCTCAGGATTCCAAAGCTTACTGGCAAAAGTGAACCTTGGTCTTCTATTTCAAAACTTCATGCTCTTTTGGGAGAGTGCTAACCTGAAAATTAATGATAAAAGCTGACCTTAAACTCAAAATCTATGATCTAACATACTGAACTTAAAATTCAGACTGTGGTATCATTCAATCTTAATCTTCTCCTTTATTTAAGAGAGGACTTATTTTTTTCTTTCTTTTTTTCACTTTCTGTCATCCTCAAAGGAATACTACAAAAATGCCATGTACCAGCTATACAGAGAAGGGCAAAAATCTTAGGATTGGATGCATGCCAGGAGGCAGCGATCAATAGCAGTTATGTTTAGAATTTAGATGAAAATACATAAAAAGCAATTTGGTGATGCTGAAGCCATATGACAATATACTTTCTAGTTTCCAAAGAAAGCTGCATTAATATAAATCAATGGATAAGCTTGACAGTGTATATCAGTTCTAACTGAAGGAAAGGAAATAACTTTATGAAATAAAAATCAAATGTCTGTAGAGAGGGAGAAACGATGTACACAGCTAAAAGTCAAGATGGGAAAAATACCTAGTCTTAATTTGGGCTTAATCATCTTACAGTCTAAAGAAAGATACACAATATAATTCTTGATAAAGAATCTTTTGGATCACGTATACACTATTTCTGCATATTCCAAGCTTTACTTTGGTCTGAAATTGCAAACAATTTACTCCTTCTAGTAAAGACAAAATGAGGCTACATTAACACAAGAACTACTTCCTCTTTAACACCGTAAACTCTTACTGCTGGACCAGGCACATGACAGAGGCTCTGTAAGTACCTGTCAAATTGATGTTCATCTGTAGATGGTAACGGTAAGAGAGTACATACTTAATTCACACAAGATATGCACGAAGCATGTTTGAATAATAAGAATCTATGGCAAGAATGAAATTAACCCAATGAAAAAAGTCTACTCATGGGAAAGTAATTACTTCTTTGATTAGATGATCCTTCAGACTCTGTATCTTTCCCAATTTCTCTGGTCACTCATAATTATCCATATATTTCAATTTATGAATTTACAATAGTTACATAAAGGACCATTCATACTAATGTCCATTTCACCACCCTTGTGCCCCTATTCAAAATACAGTCCACTTTAATAGCTCTCAGAGTCCTCTCAGACGGCATGAACAGTAGAGACCTGCACAGCATTGGAAAGCCACTAAACCACCTCAAATTCAGTGTAGAAACTGGAAAACTCACTGAAGTGGGGAGGTCTCTGGCACAATCATTCCTGTGCCCCTTTTAGGAAATATACATTTTTCTTCTTAATTTGCATAGGTTTCAAAAGAACATTTCTTTTCTCATTTGGGAAAAAACATTTAATAAGTTTTAGTAGGTAACATCATACTTCTTGAAGCAGGGGGATTTAGAAAGAAATATCTGAAAAATATAAATTTTTAATTTTATTTCATAACTCTCATAAAAAAAATGGAAGGACTGGTGCCTAATACCTCTAGAGTTACCAGAGTCTTCCACAACGTACTATATAGTCCTTAGTTCACTGATTAAAACATCTAGGCTGAAAGCACATACAGATATCCAGCCCATCACTTTATTTTTAAAAATAGTATTTTTAACTGAAGTATGACATATTCAGAAAAATGCATAAATAATAAGCACATAGCTTGATGAACTTTCACAGAAGTACATCTCCATGTATATACCACCCAAAATAGGACAGCAAAACACTTCTAAGTTCCCTAGAAGTACCCTTCATGACATGCTCATTTGCAGGAACAAATCCCTCTTTTCCCAAAAGCTAACCACACCATCCTGACTCTCACCTCAAATGTAGTTTTGCTTAAAAAAATACCTCAAATATATACAATAAATGCTTTAGCCCTTATACTGTAAAAAAAACAAAACAAAAACAAAAAACAACCCACTTCATATAAATGGCATACTACGGTATTTACTCTTTTGTGTCTGGCTTCTTTCGTTCAATATTTGTGAAATTTATCCTTCTTACTAAATGTAGCAATAATTCTTTCATACTATGTAACATTTCATTGTATCAATTCCCACAATTTATCTACCCTATAATTTATTTCCAGTAATTATTTTTTTAATCCTCATCCAAGGTTGTTTATTGATTTTAGAGAGCAAGGGAGGGTAGGGGAGAGAGACAGAGAGAGAAACATCGACTGGGTTGTCTCTCATACACTGCCTGACCAAGGGTGGATCCCTTAACCTTGCCCTGAGTGGGAATTCAGGCTGCAACCTTCGTGGTGTACATGACAATGCTCTAACCAACTGAGCCACTCAGCCAGGGTAATTTCCAGGGTCTGATGATTATAAATAATGCTAAGAAAATCTTTTGGTGTACAGTATGCATTTCTCTTGGGTACAAACCAAGGAAAGGAAGTATAGAACACAGAATAGGCGAACATTCAACTTAGCAGACATTGCTAAACATTCTTCCCAAGCAGTTGTATTATTAATAAAGAAAAGTAAAGCTTAGTGAATTACATCAATTTTACAGCTAAATATACACTGATTTAGGGGGAAAATCAGAAATAGATTCCAGGTCTCATAATTTAGTATTATCCTTTATGAATATTTCAGATACTACTTAAGGCAATCATGGTGAGAAGATTTACTAAGGTAAAATCTGCAGGACAGAAAACAGATAAACACTTAAAATAATGCCAAAAGACCTCTGCGTATTGTGTCCTAAAATGGAAACATTAGAGGTTTTTAACATACTAATTAGGTATATGATCTTAACCAACTCACCTAACTTTTCTGTAAAGCTTTTTCAGTTTTTTAAACATATATTTTATTGATTACGCTATTGCAGTTGTCCCACTTTTTTCCTCCCCTTTATTCCCTTCAGCCCTCCCACCCACATTCCCCCCCTTCAGTTCACAGGTGGTACATGTAAGTTCTTTGGCTTCTGCATTTCCTATACTATTCTTAACCTCCCCGTCTATTTTCTACCTATCATTTGTTACTTATTCCCTGTACCTTTTCACCCTTTCTCTCTCGCCCTCAATATAACCCTCCATGTGATCTCCATTTCTGTGGTTCTATTCCTGTTTTAGCTGTTTGCTTAGTTTGTTTTCGTATTTGGTGTTTTTAGGTTTGGTTGTTGATCATTGTGAGTTGGTTGTGATTTTACTGTTCATATTTTTTATCATCTTTTTCTTAGATAAGACCCTTTAACATTTCATATAATAAGGGCTTAGTGACGATGAACTCCTTTAACTTGACCTTATCTGACAAGCACTTTATCTGCCCTTCCATTCTAAATGAAAGCTTTGCTGGATAGAGCAATCTTGGATGTAGGTCCTTGCCTTTCATGACTTGGAATACTTCTTTCCAGCCCCTTCTTGCCTGGAAGGTCTCTTCGGAGAAATCAGCTGACAGTCTGATGGGAACTCCTTTGTAGGTAACTCTCTCATTTTGTCTTGCTGCTTTTAAGATTCTCTCCTTTTCCTTAATCTTGGGTAATGTAATTATGATGTGCCTTGGTGTGTTCCTCCTTGAGTCCAACTTCTTTGGGACTCTCTGAGCTTCCTAGACTTCCTGAAAGTCTATTTCCTTAGCCAGAATGGGGAAGTTCTCTTTCATTATTTGTTCAAAGAACTTTTTCACTTATTGCTCTTCCTCTTCCCCTCTGGTGCCCCTATGATTCAGATGTTAGAATGTTTAAAAGATGTCCTGGAGGTTCCTAAGCCTCTCCTCATTTTTTTGAATTTTTGTTTCTTCATTCTTTTTTGGTTGGATGTTTCTTTCTTCCTTCTGGTCCACTCCATTGATTTGAGTCCCAGTTTCCTTCCCATGACTATTGGTTCCCTGTACACTTTCCTTTATTTTCCTTAGTGTAGCCTTCATTTTTTCATCTAATTTGCTATGAAATTCAACCAATTCTATGACCATCATGATTACCAGTGCTCTGAACTGTGAATCTGATAGGTTAGCTATCTCTTTGTTGTTTAGTTGTATTTTTTCTGGAGCTTTGATCTCTTCTTTTGTTTGGGCCATTTTTTTTTTTTTTTTGGTCTTGTGGCACCTGTTAGGTAGTGAGGGGAGGAGTCTTAGGTGTTCACCAGAGTGGGGCAACCCAGTAGCTGGGTTGTGAGGCTGTGTGTGGGGCAGGAGTCTGAGAGGAAACAATGTCACTTGCTCCACTCTCTGACGGATTTCAGTAACTTCCCCCACTTCCCACACTTCCCACAAGCAAACTGGGCCCTTCTGGTGGTGATTCCTGTGTGTATGGGTTTGTGTACATACTGGGACCCTGTGGGTCTCTCCAAGGAACTCTCCTGTGAGGCTGGGACTTTCTCCCGGCACCTCAACCCCCACAGGTGTTTTCAATTGGTGTTCTGAGGCTTTATTTCCCTGAGCTGGAACCCTGGGTTTCACAGTGTGTCTCACTCCCCAGTTGTTCTCCCAGTTTATCCACACACAAAAGTGAGACCACCTGCTCTTCCAGCTGCGCCCTACCTAAGTCCTCTCCACCCAGCTGCCTGTATCTGCTCTTCCTACTGGTCTGGATGAAGGCTGCTTCTTTAACTCCTTGGTTGTCAGACTTCACACAGTTCAATTTTCTATCAGTTCTGGCTGTTTTTTTGTTTTTGAATTTGTTGTCCCTTCTTTTGGGTGTGTGAGGAGGCACAGTGTGTCACATACATCTCCATCTTGGCCCTAAGACTGGAGCCCCTGTAGTAAAGCTTTTTCAACAATCAGCTGACTATAATACTTCCACTTATTACATAAACTCATTAATCAAGCAGCATAATTTTTAAAAGATTTTATTTATTTATCTTTAGAAGGGAAGGGAAAGAGAGAGGGAGAGAAATATCACTGTATGGCTGCCTCTCATGCATCCCCTGCTGGGAACTGGCCTGCAACCCATGCATGTACCCTGAGTGGTAATCAAACCACAATCCTTTGGTTCGCAGGCCCACGTTCAATCCACTGAGCTACACCAGCCAGGGCCAAGCAGGATAATCTTAATGAAAGTGATCTGAAAAGGATAAAACACTGTGTAATGTTACAGAAAATCTACACCAACATAGTCCATAAACAAAAAATTCTGGGGTTCTCATCAAGTAAAAACTTACTAGGCAAAAGAAAAATATTCCCACAGAAAACAGTTCAGACACCGGCCTACATCTACACCTACACAGCCTTCTCTTTAAAAAATGGTGGCATTCTCTATGGTAGAGAATGGTGGACCCCTTCCTCCCTATTGTCTTAGGTTCCAAGTATTACATGTATGGCTGGTCCTGTCTACGCACCATATGGCAGTGGTTTCCATCTCTTCCAGTAAAAGAAGTTCAACACAAACCTATTTACAAGACAATAACATTTGACATAAGTCATTCCGAAGTACGGTCCACACAGTTTTAGATAATTACCTACACTAAAGTTTGAGGACCACTAAGTTAAACTAAAGGAGGCAAGAAAAGGAAAACCATGAGGTACTTATTTAGCACACTTCAACCTTTAAGTTAATTCATTAAGTTCTTAACAAATAGGGTACGGGTCAAGTATTCTACAAGGATCCTGACTGCTTACAGAGTTTAACACATTCTGTTTTAATATCAAGAATATACAACACCAATGTAAGTTAATGGGTTTGTTCCAAATTCCAATAAACAAATAAAATGGGGTTGGAGAGGAACACTGGATGTGTTCACGAGCACACCCACAGTTTGGCAGCAGTTTCAATATACTTGAGGCAACTCCATCTTATTCTATGGGTCCAATTACTAGATTTCAAGAAGACTGTAATTGCTGTAGCATTGGCATATAAATGTTAATTTTAAGAATGAATATATGTGTATCTCATTGATTCATTCAATAAATATTTGTGGGCCATATGCTAGCGTGCCAGTGATGAAAACCTTAGTTGCTGCTCACAAGTTTAACAATGAGAGAAGTAATCATTAAGTATCATGGCAAAATAATGTACAAAAAGTATAGTGGAACAGAAAAAGAATATATCATTTCTGCCTGAAGGAGGCAGAAAAGACTTCCAAAGGAAACAGTGCTGGCAGGAGGAGGCAATGAAGCAGACATCTTAGGCATTAGGGAAAGCAGATGGAAAAGTAAAGTATAAAAGAATATGGGAGGTTTAACTGATCTCCATGGACTGGAAATGGTAAATTGTTTCGTAATATTTCACTTACAAGAAAAAACTGATTACTGAGATTATGGTGAGGTTTAACAGAAACTAAAAGGAAATTAACAATACTCTGTATCTATCAGTGGTTATGCAACTGTTCTGTTTCTTAATGTACCTACTATAAAATGGAATTAATTGTGGATAAGGAGAGCAATTTCATGAGAAGAAACTGTTTACTTGCAATTTCTGTTTTAGCTTTTAGGATTCTCAAATGTGAATACTCTTGACTGCCTTGGAAATAATCTGACAGCGAGGCCTAATCTTTAAGTGTTGAGTTACAGGCTTTAGAGTCCTGTAGAGCAGATTCATGGCTGGGCTCTGCCATCTCAGCCATGCAATCTTAGGAAAGTTACGTAAACTTCCTAACCCTCAATGACCTCTAAAAAAGTGAAAATAAGACCAGTCGCTTCATAGTGCTATTTGTGAGGATTAAAGTAATGATGAAGGCAAAGGCTTAGTCACAGTATTTGCAACACAGTAGGCCGTCGGTGAATGATAGCAGCTACTAACCACTACTAAGTTTTACATCAGCTACAGAAATTATCATAATCCTATCGCAAACTAACGCTGCTAGTACAATTCCTCATCTACACAAACACACACACAAAAAAAGATACTCTTTACAAAATCCTGTGGTAAATTTAACCTTGATGCTAGTGAAACATTCAATATTACTTGGGTTACAATCTTTAGTAAGTGTTGAGACCAAGAGTAATACTAATAAATTGTGACACCTTGAAAAAAATCCAAGATCTGTCCAGAAGGTATCCAGCCATATAATATGAAAGAGACATTTATTGAATAAGATACAAGATACAGGAAACACTGTACATAGAACAATGGTGCCTCAGTCCCCTTCAGAGTGGACAACCACGGCACATTACACAGTTCTCCCAATCACCATTAGCTGCCCTGTCCTACTTTCCTGAATCTCAACAGTCTGAAATCTCTTACCTTTCAAAGGTGATTTTAGTTTTGGGAAAAGCCAGAAGTCACAAGACACCAAATCTGGGCTGTAATGCGGCTGAGTCACCTGGGTGATTTGATGCTTTGCCAAACAACTCTGCACCAGGAGTGATGCATGAGTGGGTGCATTATCATGATGAAGCTGCCAAACCACCAGTTGCCATTAGCTGTGTACTTTTGAATCACCCAAATAGGTTCCACGGAGGAATGTTCAAGGTCAACACAAAATGTGATGCAGATTTGTTGCTCTACTCACTCAGTAATTTTGAATGCCACTGCCACACAGTACACATGCTCGCTCAACGGCATCTGCTGCCCCCACTGACTAGTACACTGAAGTCATCATTGTTCACGCATGTGCATTCCAGCCCGCTCTCCCTGACTGCCAGGTCACATCAATGTTGCGCAGACCATTCTCATTATATTAACAATGGCTGGACTTTTTCCAGACAAGCCTAATAAAACTCTAAATCAAATAAAACTCTAAACTATGTTCAGTGCTCTTTGATATTTTCTATGCTGTTATGGGGGAGTTAAGGTAGAATGAAACCCATCTACAGATCTGGAATCTAGCCCAGTTCTGCTCTTATTTAACTGTAAGACCTTGGAAGAATCATCTATTCATCAAGGGTCTTCACTTCCTCATATATTAAATAATTATTTGCAATATAAGAGTGTTCTCTTTAAAAGTATGTGCTCTAGGGGAAGAGAGAGTAGAGAGTTACTATTGTTTAATGAGCACAGAGTTTCAGTTCAGGATAATGAGAAAGCTCTGGAGATGGATAGTGGTGGTGGTTGCACAACAGTGTGATTATAATTAATGCCAAATGGTACACTTAAAGATGGTTAAAACACTAAATTTTATGCTATGTATATTTTACCCAATAAAAAATATTTACAAATTTTAAGTCTGTGTTCTGTATCTCTTTAAGCCATTCATTTACATTCAAATATTTATTTATAAGAGCCAATTATAAAACATTCAAATATTTATTTATAAGAGGGAAAGACACTATCCAAATAAGTGCTATCAACGGTCAGATGCTTCATGCAGGAGACTGGAATAGGAGTTACAAAAGCAGGCATCTCCTTTGTCTGAGAGGGTCAGAAGAACATTAAAGGGAGAACTAAATAATCTGAGTCTTAGAAGAACCGCATGTATTCACATGCAGATGACATCGTGAACAGCACTATCCCTTCTCCCATAGTTAACTTCAAATCTTCATGACTAGAGAGAAGGACAATTCTCTGACAAGGGAACACTGCAAGTACCTCTTCAATTATACAAGATGGTTAAAAGTTCAGATTCGTAATCCCCTTCTTCATTACAAAGGGAATGAGGGGGAAGAGCAAAGGGAAGAAGGAAAGCATCATATTAACCTTCGAGCAAACCAAACCAACACTAGAATCACAGTAAAAGTTAAACCTACTTGGGTTTTCACTGCTAACTTAGATACTAACAAGTAAAAAGCCCATCATCTAAAAGACTCAGTGTTGTCTATTTAAAAAGTACAAGGACCGTATAATGGGTCCTATTTTAGTACTAAAACAAGGTATGATCCGAGCAGATTAGAGAACTGAAGGACTCATCTAGAACACCATCAAATACGTGATTGTATCAGGACAGCACATGGTGCCCATGGAAGAGTTCAGTCCCTTCAAATGGGAAAGCCATTTACTTTTAGGGAGAGCTTTTGCTCTCCCAGGAACTGGGACTATAAACAAACTTATGTTTCTCTTACCTTGTTTGTAATTTTACTGAAAGCTGTTTGGTGTAAAATAAACTGATTCCATAGAGCCCTTGTAATCCTAACTGTATTAAGAAGGAAACTGGTATTTCAATATTATGAAATGCTAAAAGAAGAAAAAAGAAAAAAGCCAGGGGAGTCAAAAGAGTTATATGAAATACATGAAATGAAGAGAAATTTCCTCCCAAAATGAAAAAAAAAAAAAAAAAAGAATCTTAATCTGGTGTTAGTCAATAAAATATGCCAATAAGGAATATATGCAAAGGCTTAAGATCCAGAAAAGTTAGAAAGGACCATTACCAACATTTGTCAATGTCTACTTGTAGCTTTACAATGAGAGAGAGTCCTTTAGCAGATAAGCCAACAGTAAGATATGAAGGAAAAAACACCAGTTATCCACAAACGTTGAGAAAGCCCGAGGACCTATACTGGGAATTGCACTGAGTACAATCCCTACTTTTTTGTTACATACCTTATCTCAGATCAAGATTATGGAGGGCAACAATATAAAACATGATTAAAAATGATCATGTCATATATACCCTTCGAAGCTCAGAAAGGGAAACAATATACCCAGGGTCACCCAGCAATGTAGACTCAGCCTGCTTCTAGTCCCAGGTCAGCATTCTCTCCTTACTCTATGTATTTCCTATCAGTAATTTTCTACCCATAGTTGTTAGCCCATGTACCATAGATCAGATGTGCTTTATAAGGGGGAAAAAAGAGGTGAAATGTTATATACAGAAACAGCACAGGGCAAGAACAATAACAGGGAATGAGGATTCAGGGAGGCCCACTACACAAACCAGTTGTGCTACCAGAAGCCAAGAACAATGGATAAGTCATTTACTTGTTTTTGGCATTCACTGATTTGGGTACTCTTAAAATATTAAGCATTCGTGTATGTATTTAAGTAGAGCCATCATTTCAAATAAAATCTTTCTGGAAGATCAGTACATATAAAGGAAAAAAAACATCTCTGATTAATAACAAAATGGAAGCACAGAGTCCTGCCGCCCAAATAACCCTCTTGTCTGCTAGGAGGGTGAAGGGAGGGTGAGGGAGGGTGCCCCCAGTACTTCTGAAGAACCCCTAAGCCACGCAAAGTACTATTTAAAGCTACAGGAGTACATCAGTGGAGGCCCCACAGATCTTACATTCCATGTACCCAGGAAAAGCTTAAAAAGTGATTTCAAAGGATTTTTTACTTTGTCAAGTAATGATTATTTTAAAAATCATTATTTCATAAATAAAAGGACATTCCAGAGCCAAAAAACAGGAAAAAGTTTCTATCAAAATGAATAAATTTAGCTTTGCTTTATGAAATTATTGGTGGCCAGAGAAAAAGACATTTTAGACTGGTACATTAGAAAACTATCCCAGATTATCTCTCTCAGGCCCATTCATGCCCTAAAACTATACAATTTCTATTTCTCTGGATCTCCTATCCTGAAAGAATTGAGACCACCTTAGGTAACCAAAATACTCTGTCCTAAAATTACTATTTGTTAGTAAATAAAGTGCCCCAAGGTCACCAAAATAAAGATGCAATAAAACCAGGCAGAAAAAATCAAGTTCAAGTGTACAACCATTAAACTTCAACCTTAAAATGTATGGTATAATCACAGTTATTTTAATATCATATGCCCATACCTAAAAATAAGGATCATAAGCAACATCTGCAATATATTCAAAGCAATGTTTAATTTTCTAGTGTTTAAGTGTTTTCTACTCTTTGCTCCTTCACCTTCAGTGTTCAGTTTTATCAATCTCACACATTTTAAAAATAAATTCTACTTTCTTTTCAAAAGTAGCATAGCACTGAGACATTTCTGGGGATCTATTTCCTCAAGTTTCAGCACTGTTGTTCCTTCTTTACATTTCTGCAAAATCCTTCCAGCCACCACAGGCTGGTACAAGCACTTGTGACCATCAAAATAACATGAGGAAATCTAGCTGGATAATGAGGTGAAGCTATATTTCCAGGATTATGCAACCTCCCTACACTCAAAAAGCAATATGGTCTATTGATCATTGCTGAAACTATTTTTTCAGATCTTAGTTTAAAATTTCTAAGTTATAAGTATATACAACATCCTGTGAAGTAAAAGTCCACTGTGCATTTCAAATATTTCTCTACTACTGTCTTGATATCGAAAAACCTCTCTCTCCCAAGCCACTAAATATTGGGTATCCAGAAAACCTTAAAAGTTTCAATTTCCTGTTTCTCTCCTACTCCTGACCCTGCATGTAACATATTCTAGGCATATCTTAGATCTATCTTCTAACAAAAAGTTATAATCAATTCCTGAGAGGTCCACTCCTACTTTATTTTACTGTACTAGGGCTCTGAAGCAATTTTCTTAGGACCATTTTATATGTCCGGAAAGAGATAATTAACAACCATCATTCAGAATATTGAAAACACTCATATTACTATTATCTTTTTTCTTGGAAATAAAGATAATTACTTTAACTTTTATTCAAACACTTTTTTCCAATTTAAAAAAATATTCTGTGCCCTGTATGTTCTTCATAAGTGTATTTGCTGACAGAAGCACAAATAGGGCAAAAAGACGGCTATGTGAGTGAGTCCCTTTCTCACCTTTCAGTTTGTACACACTTTCTTAAAATAGCTATAAATAGGTAAAACTATACTTCTTGGTACAGAAAGTCTACAAATATCACTTTGTCTCTACCACTAAAGCACCATTTGGAAGTCCTACTGGTTCAGTGACTGAAGGATGTGGTACAATGAAGCTGACAAAGGGCCTCAGAAGGCACAGCCTCAACCCTGGCTGGTGTGGTTCAGTGGACTGAGTGCTGGCCTGCCAACCAAAGGGTTGCCAGTCAGGGCACATGCCTGGGTTGCAGGCCAGGTTCCCTGTAGGGGGTACATGACAGGCAACCACATATTGATGTTTTTCTCCCTCTCTCCCTCCCTTCCTCTCTTACTAAAAATAAATAAATAAAATCTTTTTTAAAAAAGGTACAGCCTCAAAACACACAGCGATTATGTTTAAATATATTAAAGAGGACAAAATTTGCTCTAAAACTATCACATCCATCATTTAAAGCACACACACAGACAACAGGAAACTAGATCATTCATATTCTTTACTCCTTCTTGGACATCACAGAATTTCGGCCATTGCCGCTTTACAGAATCTTTCCAAATAATATTTTCTGTGTCTGTTTCCAAAGGGGCACCTGAAAAGTCATGAGGGCCTCCATTCCCCTGACTTTTATTAAAAAAAAAAAAGCTCGGTGTATAAAGATTGATTCTGAGTTAATTCCGTGGGCTCTGTCAGCCTGAATCTGTCACTACTACAGTCCTTGGTGTCTCCAGCAATGTTTGAGTCCTACAAGCCATCCACTCGTCCCTCTGCTAATATCACTCTTACAAGAGCACTGCCACCTCTGAACACACAGACCAGGCTGTGAAATGGAGGCAACTTGACTATTCAGAGTGATACCTGAACACAGCCTTTGGCCAGTGAAAGCTCCTGGCTGAGCAGCAAAGCCACATCAACTACAGAGCCTCTTCTATTTGTTCCCAGTATAATCGCTGGTGGTTATACAGAAAGGAGATGTCCTCTTGATGATAAATTCCTCCTCCTTTCTTAAATGTCAAAAAACAAACACCTATGACAAACATGGGAGGGAACGAAGGGATGGGCTTGGCTGGAGGAGTTCACTTTGGAGATCTGTCCTGATGGAAAACAAGCTCTGCTGGCCTTTTCTGCCTTTTGTCTGTGTATTTCCCAGCTGGCACAGTATCAAAACCAAAAACATACACGAATTTAAGAGGAAAAAAGAGGCACAAGCAGCAAGCTCAAGGGGGAGAGCAATTTCTTACAGTTTAAACACTATGAAAGATAAAATATACAGTATCAACTACTATAAAAAAAACTGTATTTAGTAATACACAAATATGCACGAATACACACAAAGGAATGATAGTAATAGGGCTTTCTTTTGGCTCCAAATCATAACTTTCACTTTATAATTTTACATGCAGAAATGAGAGCTTTTTAGTGAAATAAATAGAAATTTTTATATGAACATACAATATTCATTTGTACATATCAAATGCTTTCATTAGATTTAAGATTTTCTTCTTAGATTTAAATTTTTCCCACTTCAGCCCTAAAATCTAATTTCCACGCCATGACAGTTTCCATCTGCATTTTAAAAACATATGCAGAATCCACCATCTGATTTAACAGTCAGGCTACAAACAATGTAGCTTTATTTTGGGCACCTTTGAAGGCACAGTGATATTTTATGCTGATATTTTATGCTTTTCATTTTGCACTGTGGAGTAATTGTTTCCCACTTCAGAACTATAACATGAGTTATCATCTTTGCCTTGGTCTCTAAGTGCTATGGCCAACAAGAAAGAAACCAACAAAGAACATTATGGGATTGCTCAAGAGAGCTGGATCTTTGCTAACTGCCAAGAAGAAGTCGTGGATAGTCAGGCACAGCACAAAGAGATACAGCGTAAGAAATGACATACATTACTCAGCCTTGGTTTTAGGAAATCATTTCTCCTAAATGTCCTCAGAATGCAGAAACTGAACCTTTCTTGGTGTCAAACACACCACATAAAAATCACTGCCGCACATGAATGGTGCTGACTATCGTACGTACGTATTTCAGCGAAGTTGAACATTTCTACTTACTGAAAATTACTGTTTACAGAATATGTAGTGAAAATGGGAAATGCAGAGAGCTTTCCCCCAGATTAAGCAACCAGTGCTTCCAGTTATTTGTTATCAGGTTGGTTTCACATTGACTATCTACCAAGTCTAAAGATGGTATCATTTAAAACCCTATTAGGCCTGGCCCACAGAGTTAACTATCTCCTATGTTTAATATGTGCAATATATAATGAAAAAGGTTGTGGAGTAGTAGCGCAAAGGCCAATAAACAAATTATCTTAGGCATCTTTCATCCTGCATCACAAAGAAGACAAATTAATATGAGAAAGTAAATGATAGGCACACACAGACTTAAAGTCCAATTCAAATGTTGTGATGTATAAATAAATATAAAAGGCAGATGGAAAAGAGAAATATTTAAATTCCAGTCAGTGTTACAAACATTTTCATTAAAATATAAACCCTTCCTTACCTTTGCATGTTTCTTACTGGCTTCTCTCCTGGCTTCCCTTTCTTTCAATCTTTTCTCCTATAAGAAGAAGGAGAAAATCAGCAACATGCAAACTTCCGTCTATTAGCTATAAACCAGACTACACGTTCTTAACAGTTTTTTCTTAAGCCAACTGAGACATGACATTAATTTTTCATTCATCTCTGAATAAGTATTTATGAGATTCGCACACATATTCATAATCATTAACTATGTGTCAAACAGATCTGGAGTTAAATCTCATTTCTACCACTTACTGGAAGCTGTGCAATTCTGAGCAACTTATGTATATTCTCTGACTCTCATTTTCTCATAAACATAAAGATAACAGGAACACATATTTCATATAATTGATATAAGAATTATATAAAATAACAGATTTAGTACAATTGGGAATATATGACTGGTACACAATCAACACGGGCTATTAGAATAAAACGAAGAAAAAAATGCAAACTTTACTATTTCCCTTTTCCTTTGTCTAAAAACAGAATTTATAAGGATATGAAACTTTCATCTTTGGGGTCTTAGAAAAGTGGCAATATTTTCTTAAACAATAAAAGACCATTCTTATAAAGCATAATTATTTTATCAAATTACTTTATAAATTCCCCATTTGTTTTCCAATAATAAAATAGTCAAAAAATGCAAAACTGACATTTAAAAAAATATGTACAATATTAAAATTCAAAATAAATTGATCCAGCTAAAGTTGAAAAAGAATTTTGTTTTAAATGACACCCTTTTTCCTGTTCAAGAATAAGGTATTAACATAATAAAAAGGCTATTCTCAATCCAAAGTTCATAGCTAACAATTTATATATTGTTTTAAATTTTCTTTTCATGCAGTAATATGAAACTTCTACCATGATCACTATTACACTAAACACCCGTTAACATGAGAATTAACAAGTTTCCTAAATCTGGGTACTCTTTATTAGCATTATACTTTATATTGTACATACATGGCTTTCTCCAGATTCAAAAGCCAGTTGTAATACACTCTGAACAGACCTCAGGTTGCTCTGTTGCTTACAGCACTGAAAAGGACATGTAATCGCTATTAACCACCTTTATCTGGGTTTATAGATTCCTTTAAGACAAAGTGAGAACGTAAATATTGAAAGTCTCAGAGGAAGGGAATTCACAGAGCTCAGAGATTCACTTTCTATAGCTTCAGATTACACAGTAAAAAAAGCTAAATTATAAGTGAAACTAATAAAAATTCAAATCGCAACCATGAATATGCCACACCTCTAACTGTATAATGTTACATGACTTTCTGTGATTATTATTTTTTCTCTACCCCAGTTTTGGAGAAAATGGGTGTTACTTTGACTTCCAAAAAAACATACAACTAAAAAGGTAGGTAAAACTTAAAAACAACATGCAATTAATTGTACATAAGAACATTCTAAAGATACTTGAAAGGCACAAGACCAAATTTAAAGGAAAAGGAAAGGTAAAGAAACAAAAACTCAGAACTTGACTTGTTCATTGTCAAAGGGTTTAGTAAGTGACAGAGACTGATCTCGAACTTGGGTCTCTATATGCCAAATCTAGTGCTTTTTTTCCAATATAGTCTAATAAAAATTAAAATGTCAGGGTTTAGACTTTAACAGATGTGGCTTTAATAACAAAAGAAAATAAGACCTGGTATTATTTTTACAAACAGCCAATTAGTGCAATAGTTATTATCACACTTTAACCCTGAACTAGTTCTCCAAAGAGTTTTTAAGAGTTGTTCTGCCACTAAAGTAAAATAATCTCAATGTTTCCTCAATGTGTGGGAGGGAAAAAAGGTAATGGATGGCAGTTTCTAAACATTTGCATCCAAATTTTCTATAAAAGCTGGTACCAATTACTGATTTTCTATGAACATTAGCAGACTACAAAATAAATGAAGGCAGCAAAATATTAAAGAAAAGAATTTAATACAAGTGATCATAATTGTGCTTAGTTTGAGAGAGAGCTTTAGTTTGTGGATGCATGTATTTGTAATTTTACTTCTCTCTTTCACAGACACACAGTTTAGTCCTATCTTCTACAAAAAAAGTTTTGATGTTTTGAAGGGTAAATTAAGCGGAGCAATATCTTATATGTTACTCTACAAAGACTATAGTGACTTTCAAGTGTTACGCTATTTAAACTAATTTTAAAACAACAGCTATAAAAAACATCAAATAACTAAAAAGTACTAAAATTGTACTTGCATTTTACATATTTTTAAATCTATTAACAAAACTTTGAAGTATTATTCTTCCTATTTTATGGATGAAAAACTGAAGAGCAAAGTGATTAAGTACCGTATTTTTCAGGCTATCAGACACGCCCCCCAAATTGGGGGGGTTGGAGGTACTTCTTATAGTCTGAATGTACTTTGCCTGGCCCACTGTGGGGATGGGGATGGCGGTGGAATGGGGTCACCAGTTATTAAATATTTCACCACAATTTTTTCCTATTTTTCTCCTCTAAAACTTAGGTGTGTCTTATGGTCCAGTGCATCTCATAGTCCTAAAAATACGGTAACTTGTCTGTGGTCACGAAGCCAGTAAGTGATGAACCTGGGACTGAAATTGGGTCTCCAGAGTCCATGTCCTCACCTTCCTCATCTCTAGCACACTTCTATACCCCTCACTCCTCCTTCAGAAAGTTTAGCTTTGTAGATGGATAGTGATTTCATCTTACCAACACATTTCCTTTTATTATTACTGATGATCCAGTACCATAACAGTCTTTTCATCCTGATGGCATTTTTTTTTTTGGCTAGCATTTTGTGGACATTCTTTAATTAATTTTTGCCCATCTTAACAGATAGTTAACTACATTTAACACTCACAAAGATTTCTGTTATAATTATCCAGTAGCTAGCCTTCTCCTAGAACATTAGAATATCTGAAAATGGCACTACAATGTTCCAAAGAATAACCTCAATATGTTCACATCAGAAAAACTATTTCTATTTATATACAAGTAAACATAACCTTTATTCTGAGATTTTTCATCTAGTCAATTTAATCACAGCAAAAAAGATTATATTGACAATTTCCCACTACTACTGAACTCCAATAGTAATTACAGTATTATAGTCAGTGAAGGATATTTTAAATTTCAGATCTCAATTGGCTCTCAGGATTCACATAGGCATGCAAGTGGGATAATTCTCTCAAGAGTTCTGCCACAAGTCTCAGATGGATGAGAGATCCAAAACCTTTATTTACAATATGAAGTAAACATGACTTGGACATGAAACTAAAGAGTAATAAAAATAAATGAACTTTCAATACTGGATGAAACAAAAAAAATTAGAAAACTTTTCACTATTATCTTAAAAAGTCATGTTAACAGTTTATCTGAAAAGGCAAGAGTATAAATTAGTCTTTGAACAGAGAACAGAAAGTAGAATTATGGCAATCCATAATTTGGAAATTGATATAGGGAAGGAAGTATGATTATTTTCCCTTTATTAAAGCTGGAAAATTTATTTAAAAAATAAGTATATAGATTATAGATGTTTTAAATGATAAGACATAATAATAATAGGTTAGGGTATAATGACTTCAGCAGAAAATATAATTGAATTTTATTAGATTCAGTAACTACAGTTCCCTTCACATACCTCAATTTTATGTGGTCTAAATGCTTTAAATACTTTATTTTCCTATTTCATTTTTGAGGATTAGTACCAAAAGCTATTTATTTTATGCCACAGAAAAAGAATGTAATATGTTGTCTTTAGTTCTGCCATGCTACAAATGATTAAATATAAGAAGAACATGAAATTCAATAATAAAATCAAATTCACATAAGACAGAAGAACAGGAAAATCACATTTCATGTGACAAAAATACTCTCTGACAAAATACTCTATTTACGTTATTATACTTCTTTTGGCTTCTCTCACACAGACTATAGTACTTAGTTTCCAGGAAAAAAGTGCCAGTGCCATGAAATATGAATTTCATCAGCAGTCAGGACTACATATTTAAACAATTTTCACTTTATGGCAATCCTGGAAACTTCTAGATTTGGAAACACAACTCGGAATTCAGGAGGTGGCAGAAACACAACCTATCTGTATGACTCTCAGGCAACTGTGTCAATGTGGTAAGGAAACCGGATTCCCGGCTGTCCCACGGGGAAGGAGGGGACGTCCATCCGTACTGCAGTACTACAGGAACCTTTTTCAGTAAAGGAAATTGGTCAACAAAAGTGAGTAAAAGGAGGACTACAAAGATTTTTGGCCATGAAGATATCCTCTCCTCTCCAAGAACAAAATCCTCATAAACCTGAAACTTTCCCAGGAACGTGGAACACAACCAGGTTAATTTGCTATTATTCCTGGGATCCCCAACCTCTGGGCTACAGAGCAGTACCAGTCCAAGACTGTTAGGAACCAGTCCACACAGCAGGAAGAAAGCCTTTATGGAATGCACTGGAATCATCCAGAAACCATCCTCCCCCAACCACCACACCACCCCATGCCAAAAAGGTTGGGGACTGCTGATACTCAATAGAAGTTAATTTAAACAACATAAAAAATTGGCCTTCAATATATAAATGTGCAACAACTACAAGGATATGAAAATAAAGAGAAAAATTTACATGGAAACACTGATTCACTAATTAATTCTTCCAAATACTTGCTGAGCTACTATGCACCAGGCCTCATGGTTGGCTCTGGGTATACTGAAATGGGCAAAATAAACAGAGTCTTTGTAGTCTATGACCTAACCTTGTCAGACCCTTTAATTCCATTAGTACCAAACTCTACCCCTGCTTCTTAAACCCAGTCTCCAGCTATTGACCATCAATTTAACAACCACAGCACCTCCCAAACACCATGCGCTATTTTTTAAAAATCCACAAAACAAAGAACTGAAGAAAAATAGATATAATAAATAGCTCAAATATGACTCAGTTGATAAGATCTCTACAATTTTAAGTATTTGTCTTATTTTGGAAACTGGAATGAAGAAGGGCTCAAGTACTAAGATGTTCAACTCAGTGTCACAAGAATAAGAACAGAAGCCCTGGCTGGCGTAGCTCAGTGGATTGAGCACGGGCCTGCGAACCAGAAGATCGCAGTTCGATTCCCAGTCAGGGCACATGCCTGGGTTGCAGGCCGGGTCCTTGCAGGCTAACTACCAGCAGGGACACACAAAAGGCAACCATACATTGATGTTTCTCTCCCTTTCTCCTTCCCCTCTAAAGATAAATAAATAAATAAAATCTTAAAAAAAAAGAATAAGAACAGAAATCTCCCAAGCAGACACCTTCGAATTATAGGCAAAGGTTCTGTAGTAACAGGCTAGCTCCTTTTTCATTATAAACCTGGTTGTGATAGATGGTAAACAGGAAGAATTGAAAATGGGAGATAGGGTTGTACAGGAAAAGGATGTTTTTCCCTCCCCTGTAAATAAGCTTTATTCATAAAGTCCACTTTAGAATTAAGCATTAGGCCCTGGCTGGTGTGGCTCAGTGGATTGAGCACTGGCCTGCAAACCAGAAGATCACTGGTTTGATTCCCAGTCAGGGCACACGCCTGGGTTGTGAGCCAGGTTCCCTGCTGGGGGCATGCAAGAGGCCACAACAGATCAATGTATCTCACTCATTGATGTCTCCCTCTCTTTCTCCCTTCCTTCCACTCTCTCCAAAAAAATAAATAAAATCTTAAAAAAAAAGAATTAAGCATTAAATGCTTAGTCCCTTGCCCTCACGATGACATTTCTGATCAGTAAAATTTCCTAAAACCATATGAGCCAGACCAATCTCTGACAACATCCTAGACTCCTAAAGGGCCACAACTACTTAAACATGGATTTTGGTACTAGTAACTATACAGCTATGCAATGAAGATTCAGGGAAAGGCAACATTAGTATGGGGTACTAAGCTGTAAACTTTTACCAATTTTTTTATTCCTTGCTCTGGAAATGTGAACAATTTCCACCATTTGCTATTCCTTCTTCAAAATCTTCCATTCGTGTTATCATCCTCCACCTTTTTATTCATTGTTTCAGAGTTACCCTGTTGTAAGAGAATTCCTGGTGGTTTGAATTAGGTAGGAATACCTCTGAATAGTTAAAATCAAAGTCTGTACCATAACAAAAGCCTTGGTGATGAGTCCCAAAGCTGCAATGAGTAAGCTGTAGGGCCTTATACAAATTACTTGACCCTTCTAAGTTTTAATTTTATCATCTGTACAATGAGGTCACTCATTTATTTCAAAAGTTAATTTTTAGCATGTAATATAATATATGCAAAGCATCTAGTGCAGAGCCCAAGTAACTCATTGCTACTACTTGTTACTGTTCATGTTCTGTTCTTACTATTTCTACGATGCCTGATTACTGCTTCCCTCCTTCTTGGCTACCATACAAATTTATGTTTAAGATACCTGAATTACATGCCAACTAATTCTACGTCAACGACAAAACAGATTTTCAAATAAGTCCCTTTAATTCTTAGCTAACTTACTCATGTTCATGTCAGTAATAAGTGGATCGCAGAGCAACACTGTGCCATCTCTGCAAGCATTCCAGAGTCGTATCTTAAGACATGTCTGTTACCTAAAAACACAATCCAAAGTGGATAAAGCACTCAAAGCAAATTTCAAGGGAAATGAAAGGGAAGTTCCTAATGAATTGCTTCTCTCAACTTTGAGCTGTTGTAGCAGATATTAGCTCCCTAAATACAAGTAATCTTTCAGAACTAAGAATGATGACACACCACAGAGATTTTCACTCCATTAAATTAAAATCCTTTTAGTAACATGCTCCATGATCCATCTTCCACAGTTTTGATTGAATTATTTTAAAAAATTGTTTCCATGCAAAAGAAGTGTTTTTGCCTTTACAATTTACTAATGACTTCATATGTAAAAATTATAGCTTGTGCTGTATTTCTACTTCTGATGAATGGTTCAAGAGACTCAGCAGAGAAAGCAGTAATAGGCCTAGTTAAGTACAGTTACTTATGAGTTGCCAGGGAAAACTAAAGACCAGAATGGTCTCGAAAGAAAATGATGTTTAATGGCTATACTGAAGCCTCATGAAGAGAAATGAAGCTGCCAACTAAGCAACCTAAAGCAGTTGCTTAGGGCCCGAAGTCTTCCAGGTGTGTAACTCTGAGTTCCAACAAGCAGGCGAGTAAAATTCTATTCTCAGTGATGCTGTAAATTTTTTTTTTTGCTATAAACTGTTTAAAATTTTTATTGCTCACTTTTTAAATCTTTAAGAGAAAGATATTTACTGGAGTCACACTACAAATTACAGGCCTTTCAGAATTTGGCAGATAAAATATGAGTCAAGGACAGATGTGATAGCATGGAGGAAAAAGAGGTGGGGGGAAAAGAATAGCTAGGTCCTACACTACAAAGACTGAGTACTCAGTCTACGGTGAAAAGCTGTTAATTTTAAACACAGAAGCAAAATAACTACCTTCAAACAGAATTAATAAGACTAAACACTTATATATTAAATATCTTAACCTTTTAGAACAAAAAAGACAATCATGAAATATTCTGAATATGCTGAAAGAATACACCTATATTTATGAAAACTTCTAAAATTGATACATTTTAAAAAATAAAGTATATGTCAAACACAGAATTATAGATTTTCACAGAATTTTCTTTTCACATATAAAATTCTTTCAGGCATATACCTCATTCAGAATTTTGTGTTGACAGTTTATTTATCTTTTTCTATCTTCATGAAGTAAAGCTTACTCTTAGACTCTAAAGTTAGTATTACAAGTATTCTTTAGGGACATACAATTCTTCTTCATATGGTTTCATAGAAATAACAAAATCAGAAGTGGAAGCTTCAAGGGAAACATAATTATAGTTGCCCTGCATAAAACCTTATGCTAGAATAACTAAGAATTGTCATTATAGGAAGTAATATACTGAATTAGGAAAAAATACAATTTCAAAACCAATCATGTATTCAGTTAGAGCAATTAAGATAAAATAATCTTTGTAGGATAATAATATATTTAGTTTTTGAAATAAAAGTTTAGTAACTTTTGGAAAATAAGTGAACAAGAAAGAAGCCTTATCACCAAGCAAAGAACCCAATTTGCCAGCTAAGGAAAATTACAAAATTCCATTTTTCAAACATTTCATTCCCATGTCTTACCAACAAACACAAAGCCAGATAATCTCTGATCATCTGCAACTGACTACGAGCCCCACTGCCTTGTTTTTCAGAATCGGGAAATACAGTCCAAACTGGCGACCAGTGATCCCAGGTTGGCCTAGGTAGTGCCAGACTCAGGATTCAGACGCAAGGACTCCACCAGACTCTTCCAGCAAACATTACCCCAAGTGTTGAAACTTGTCATTTAACACAGGAATCCAGTTCACGGCAGTTTGGCGCATCACTGATTTGAGCACCTGTATTGTGTTTTAGGCATTCCACTGCAATAAACATACTAATTCCAAAGTGCTCACAAATATCAAAGTTTTCCTAATTCAATACACAGATACTTATATATGGGTAAATAATGATTTTACTAATAAAAATACCAATAAGCTAATCATACTTATGTCAAGAAGTATTTACATTAAAATTGAATAGAATACTATTTTTAGTTACTTCCTTGTGCTTTTTTCAACCTCTAATATGGAAGGTATGCCACAGGTCACAATGTGCAGAGTATTCCTCTTTCACATAAAATAACAACCTTCAGTTTCTTTTTAAAAAGACATAATGTCTTCTAATTACAGAGGTACTGACTTGAAAACCACGAGTATATAAAGTTCTTGTAATTTTTCTCACAACTATGTCTACCCAAAACTGCTCTGTTCAACTTTGCTGTGAGAAAAATCACAATGATAGTTTAAAAATCATATGCTACATTTTAACAACAGTCCAAAGAAAATGAATTCTTTCAAAGCTCAAAAGTAAGTGGAAATACAAACATGCAGAACTACACACACACACACACACACATACACACACAGTATAGTACCTTTCATGTAAAAAAAGGAAAATACCAATATGTATATCTCTTTACTCCTGTTTACACAAAGAAAGTGGGAGGGTACATTAATAATTAATAAAAGTAGTTACCTATGGGGTGGAGGTATGAATAAGAATGAGGTACAGGCAGAAACAAGATGTTTTTGTGATCTTGATTTTAAAACAATATTAATATACTACTCATTCCAAAAATTTAATGTTAAAAACAGGTTTCAAAAACCTTTTGTTCAGTGACGGAAAATCTATAGTTAAGTATAATTTAATTGTAATTTTCCCGAGGACAGAGAAACACATGTCCTTTAAGAATTCTATCTTCACAGTCTAGCACAGAAATGTGTAATAAATGTATGATTAGTCAACTTGAAACTAAGTTTCTAAAGGATTCAGAAATAATATTCCACCACCTGAATACAATAGAAACTTTTACACATTGGAGGGAAGGGGTGAAAGGGAAGACAAGAGGGGAAAAATACTAAATTCTTCACATTTCTTCTACTGCTAGGTACAATTTAAAAATAAAGAATAAAATGTTCTTATGCTCAATCTCCCCCTGTATACATACTCAAAGCACATACCATGAACTGACACGGGAAAAGCTACTGACACTCTTAATATTACTAAAAATTTTAGTTCCTTTTAAAGTACTATACTAAAAGCAGCAATGCAAGCAATGTTTAGTTTTCTCAATAACATAAATACCTCACAACTGCAACCAGTGTATTTCAGGTTCATTAGTTTTCCCTATTTCTGAAAATGTTTTCTCACAGTTCATTTCTATCCCTGAAGCTTCCTTCGATACCTCCTTTTTTCTTATTCATCAAATGTTACTGTGAAGCTGCACCAAATCTTAAAGTGAGAATTGCTGCTCTTAAAAAAAAATTATGAGGCCATTAAATAGTTACAAGGTCAAAAAGGAGTCAAAAACTTCAAGAATCCTTCTCGGGATACAATGAATAATGTCTTCAGTGAAAAGTTTAAAAGTTTCTTAATACAGAACTTAATATTATGGCAGTGATTCTTGGGTTTGCTGTTGTAGAGGCCTGAAATAGAGGCCTCATTGTCTCACGGGTATGCTGCAGAAACTTCTTTGAAAATGTAAATATGTTTTATTTCATCAACTGACTTATTTTATCTGACAAAATGTCTACTTTTATGGAAATTAAGTAGTGTGAAAAGACAGCAATATTATAAGAGAAAACTGCCAAGTTTAATAAGGCCAATTAGGCACGTGCATATTATATAGTAGCACTCTCTCTTACAAGGTTTCCTTTTCCTTTTAATATTAAGTTTGATCTTGTATCCACTACCAAGTAACTGTGCTATGGAGGAAAATAAAGGCAACTACTAAGGTGAAGCGTAACACAACACTAATGTCACTCAAATGGATCGCTGGTGAAACAAACTGGTGTGTGCCTAACATGGAATACTACTCAGCAATAGAAAGAATGACGTACTGATACACAACAACTTGGATGAATTGACAAAGAGCATTACACTGAGTGAAAAAACTCAGTCCCAAAACGCTACATACTACAATGTTTCACTTCTATAATATTCCTGAAGTGACAGACTGTAAAAATGGAGTACATGGGAGCTCTCTGTAATATTTCTAATAACTATATTTGCAACTACAGTTATCTCAAAATTAAAACTTCAATGTTTTTTATTGATTTAAGTAACAAAAAGTGGGGGGGGGGGAGACAGAAAGAAACATCAATTTTTGTTCCACTTATGTACGCATTCATTGGTTGATCCTTGTATGTGCCTAACTGGGGACTGAACCCCTAACCCTGGTGTAGTGGACCAACATTCTAACCAACTGACCATCCCAGCCAGGGTCCAAAATTAAAACTTTAATTAAAAAAACCAAACTAATATTATTTGGGTCACGGCAACCAAAAGCAGATTTAGGTGACATTCTCAGAAACCAGTCAATATACAAACCCTCTACCAATTGAAAGAAGAGGGAACAAATAAAATCACAAAATAGCTACAGAAAAAGAAGTGCTAAATAAAATAAAATAATAATATGATTATTAATGAATATCTAGGTATGCATAGGAACCTATTAAATTTCACTCAGTATTAATTCATAATGGAAAAAGCTTACCCGATGCTTTGCCTTTATTTTCTTTCTATACTCTTCTTTGTCAAATTTGTCCTCTTCTTGGAGCCTTTCCTTTGCTTTATCTAAGTTGATACCTCCAGTGTCATCCTCTTCTTCGGTATCCTTCACGACAGATTTCTGCATTTGTGGCCACTGCTGAACCAACTGCAGACAGGGAAAAGATTCAGTATGGGACGGGAGGCAGGGAACATCAACATAAAACCATTTCCCTTTGTATAATGAATGACTTTGAAACGGTGCATATACATTTTCTGTCTTACTAGCTATATTTCTTAAACTTTCTGACAAACTTCATAATTAAAGTGAGCAAGCCACAGAAAAGACTGTTCCAGTAAAAGTAATGTTCCCATAACCCAATGAGAACAAGATTAAAGGAAAATTTCATAAACTAATTTGGAGGAGAAGGCAGTTGCCTCAGAATCACTTCAAACAGTGTTCTTAAGATGCTCTATGCCGCCACCCCGATTCCATGGTGTGCACAGGGCCACGGCCCAGGGCGCTCCCTCCCCCTCAACTGCCATGCACCTGAGTACTTCCAGTGTTTCTCTCACTGCCCCCTCCTGGTTTTCGGACTAGAATTTATTTCCTTGAAGGCAGTCACATGTCTTGTTCATGTATTCTCAGAGCCCAGCCCAGTATCTGGCACATTTGGTGCTCAAAATGGATCAATGGACCACATATCAACTGGTGTAGCAAATAAAAACTGAAATAACTAAGCATAAAGAAGATTATCAGTTTGGGTTTCACAGGCCTGCTCAACTCTACATGACCATACACATATGGTGTATGAACACATATGAGGTAACACAGAAGTCAGGGCACTGATCTGGGAGCTACGTTAATATTAAGACCTGGCTTAATATCCTCACTTTTTCACCAGCTTACAGCATTATCCTAATAAATCTTTGGGCATCTGTGTCCTTCTTTGAAAAATACGGTTTGTTTGACTCAACAATCTTCCAGGCCTAACACTGTAAAACTAGACAATTCAGACAAAAAACAATTTTCTTATTTTTACCTAATAAGTGGTCACCAGAAGTATTTAAGTAGCTGCCACTGTTTTTGAAAAATGGCTATTATTAACCAGCAGGCAAATGGAAGTTGTAGGCACACATCACAGGTATTAACGCCTCCTCTCCCTCTTGTCGCCACCAGTTATTCTTCAAGATGAGATTCCTACAGAGTCTCAGCTCTCGGCAACAAAAGGGGTTCGCTAACATCCTGCATGAGCAGCCACACCAGCAGTCGCTGACCCTGAACGAGGCAGCAGTGGGAGGGACCGGCTGTGGCAATGAGAATGCCACCCGTTGCTCTGACCTTTCACCTCTTTCTCTATCAGAGTGGGAAAAAGTCCATCCTTCTGTGGGCTGAACAAATAGCAGCATTTCTTGTGGAGATTTTGATCACAATTTTCAATGTGGCTCACACCGCACAGAGCTCTTATCAGAGTTTTTAAGTTTAACTATAAAAGTTTACATGGAAACATTTTATAGTTAAGGATTTACATTCACCTTAGAGCTAACCAGTATAATCTATGCAGTTAAACTTAATATTATAATAAGGAATCTCATTATGCTAACAGCACTAACTTTGTTTTACAGTAAGCATCTGATGTAATACATCTATATTCTAGTTTAGCCTTTCTCAGGTGCTGACCTGTTCTCAGTAATTTTATAAAGATGCATTGCTTACCAACTATATAGGCTTCCTCTGCAACTACCAACAACTTTAAATTGCATTTCATTTTGTTAGTTTTCATATTATTTATACACGATTTCACTCCATATTGAAAGTGCAAATCTGGGCTTCTGAAGCAAAGCTTCCTTTTCCAAAGAAACACCCAAATCTTTCTTAACTTCAAAATTAGAGGGAAATATATGTCACTGGACAGAGACTGCTCAGGCAATACGTACATTGCTGTCTGTATATATATGATGTGATATAGTACGGTGGGTATAAACAGTTGTTACTTTACTGGAGTATCAGAAAACGGTTCATTCATTCAATAATCTTTTTTGAGGGTTTTATAAGTTAGATACTGTTCTAAGTGCTGAGGACAGAGTAGTGAGCAAAGTCAACAAATACCATCTCTCCATTTCTTCCACAATGGAAGAAAAGGACAACAACCAAATAAACATAGAATAAATCAAGAAGTTAAGTGCTATGGGGGGAAGAAAGGGCAAGGAACAAGAGATATGGTAAGTGTGGAGGGCTGTGTGCTGTGTCAGGATGAACAGGAAAGCCTGTAGGTTGGTGAGAGTGAAGCCAAGAAATGATATTCATGAGACCCTGCAATGACCTATTAACTTCTAGCCATTACTCCTTAGGTAGTCACTGGACTTTCTAGATGTCCTTCACCTTTAAAAACAAAGATGATATTAATATGTAGTAGAATGACCTTTCAGGAACAACCTGAGAGTGGTAACCCTTCCCCACTCTGTGAGTGTATACTTAGTACACTAAGACCAGATAATGAGGAGAGCAGGGGTTTCCAACGCCCAGGATGGCTGTGAATGCTGCCCAACACAAAACTGTACATTTACTTATAGCATGATGAGATTTCTGTGATTATGTGTCATAGTGTATTTAATGTGTGACCCAAGACAACTCTTCTTCCAGTGTTACGCAAAGACGCCAAAGGTTGGACACCCCTGGATGAGTGGAAAATCAGGCACCTATGAGTCTGAGATTATTTGAAAGCAGAGAATTGCTTCCCATAGCAGGCCAGCAAGTAAGAAACATGCCAAAAATACAGTATCTAAAGCTGAGGAATTGCAAAGCAGAAGCTTTTTAGAGCCCAGCAAACAAAGCTGTAGCAAGTAGTTATGTTCCTCCTTGTACATGTCCCCACAGAACATGTTGATGGACACCATGACAAGAAAATCTAATCTATAAAAGCAGAATTTAGGAAGTTCAAAACCAACTCTGTTGTTATCACCAAGATGTATCTCAGTTTATTGCCATCATTCTTGCCTACAGGTGTATAGTTGATAGAGTGCCTGCAGTAACAATGAAAGGAACTGTCTAGCACATTTTAGAGAAATGTTTTTTTCTCATTAGTGAACGGTAGCTCAGGAGGACAGTCAAACTCTTTATAATACTTGGAACATACATTAAGTCCTCACTTAACATCTTTGAGAGGTTCTGGGACATTAAGTAAACTGACCTATTGTGAAACCAACTGTGTCAAAGGCTAATTGATACAAACAAAAGCTACGTTCCTTTGCCATCTCATCAACATCATGATGAAAGAACATTATTTGAGGACCAACTATACCTAGAAATAAAGCATTTAAGACTCTTACCTCTCCTTCATCAGTAAATGTTATTTTCTTATTCACTTTAAAATTTCTCTTCATTACTTTTTTTGCTTCTGCAACCTTGGTTACTTTTTTCTTGACTCTGGATTTAGAAGATTCTTTCTTCTGTGTGAGAATAAAAAGAGATGATTAAGTAAATGGCTGCTTTATATTACCACTTGAACTCTGGCAGAATACTTTCCAAAACTGAGTGCATTTACTGCTCACTGGCTAATGAGAAGCCCCCAAAATACTGTCCAGAAATAAAATTATTAGAATAACTAATGACTCCTCCCATGCTGAAGGGGGTTTAAGTGTAAATAAGATGAATGTTTGATATAACCTTTAATTTTATTCTATTACTAAAAGTATGCTATCCTGATAATGCTGAAGCACCAGAAACCATATGATAATATGATAAACGGACAAGTAAGATAAATAAAGCTATCTTCCACCTAAAAAAAAAAAAACCAGCACATTTTATAAAGAGATTTCATTTCCAAGTTCACACTTAAACTTTTAGAAGAGAAATGTTTACTTGGAAAGCAAAATGACTGCTATACATTGCCACTCAACATTTTTCCTATCATTACAGTAATTTCCTATATGAATGCTAAAAAATACCCTATGATAACTAAGTTTGACCAAAGGCGAGAAGGCCTAATAAGAGTACTTAAACAGGGATACACTGATCAGCAAGGACCTCACTAATGTCCTAAAACCACTAGAGCAAGATATTAAAAATATAAAGCCACTGCTTACCTATGCTAAGTGAATACTGAGTAATAAAATAGGAAGTCGCAGGTCACACCACAGCCTGCTTTGAAGACTGACAAAAAATAACACCTTTGAGAAGAATTTGGATTATTTTCCTTAAATTAAAACCAGTAGTACTATAGGAGGGTGCAGCCAGGGGGCCCCCAAAAGAAGAATTTGCAATGGGGTCCAGAACTCAGGGTTTCCAGAAAATACTAAAAAAACATGGGATGTCCTCACCCCCACAAGTCTGAGCTGGGGGGATGGGATACATGGCACAGGGTCATTGAGTTGTTTTGCAGAGCAACAGTTTTGCGTATAACCTCTAGAATGGTCATTTAACATATCTATAACCTTTAACTGGTTTCCTAGATATGTTAAATAGCTGTGGCCATGCTTTCAGCCAGGGAGAAGAGACTGACTTCCATTCAAGATGTAAATAGGAGGCAACTCCCCAGCCCTTGTTACAGTACCTGTGTAAGAGCTTGGAGATGATTGGCTCCACGCCATGGGGCCACGCCTGCCCAGACTCACTATGGCAGCCCAGTAAAGCTGGGAGGATATGGGAGTCCTGACAAGTGTAGCAGATTGTGGGAGGAGTCAGAAATGGGGCTGCAGAGGAAGACTGGTGTGGGGATTTAAACGCAGACTCGGCAGTCATTGGGGAGAGAACCACAAGTTTTTGGCCAGAATGGGGACTCCCGCAGCCATGTGACAATCACCACGTAGCTTTAGCGGAGAGAACTACGTGGCTTTGGCCAGAGTGGGCCCCCCGCCCCACCCCCACACACACACAGCCATGAGAAAAATCATCATGCAGCTTTAGCAGAGAACCACCACATGGCTTTCTATTTCTTTTCCTGAGATACGGTACCTTGGACTGGGCAAAGGGGGAAAGAAGGACTGTGTATGTTTGTGGGTGTTTTAAGAGACTTTGGGATTTTGGTGAAGACATTAAGTCATTATTCTTAAGTCTGTATAACTTGAATAAATAATTCCTTTTCACCAATCTCTAACATGGAGAGCTATAATTCTCTGGTGAAGGGAAAGGCGAACCTAGTATAGGTGACCCCCGAAGAAGGAGGGTCAACTAGGTAACATTGTGGGACCCCCTTCCCTGGTGGCCAATCCGGGAAAACCATGGGAGACCACACGTGCAGGAGCTTTAAAGTAATACAACTACTTGTCACAGTAAAAGCCTTCCAAAACTAGCCAGGAAGGATTCGCCCTATAAGAATAGAGTCCCTATAAGAATAGATTGACCGCCCATGAGGTCAATCTCTGCTTGGAGTGGGCCTGCTCCCATGTTCTCTGCTATAAACTCTTGTGTGTTCAGTTCAAATCTTTGTCCCGATCACCAAGTACCTGGTTACCTGTGCCCACCTGTGACAGTACCGGTGGTGGTAATTAGTGAACTAATCCATGGCAGCCTCCATTGGACAAGTAGACAGAATAAGTAGAAGTTAAGAAAGTGGTATAGTTAAGAAAATGGAGTTGAATTCAAGGTCTACCACTTACGACCAAGTTACTTAACCCCTGGGCTTTAGATAAATTGAAGATAATAACAGGACCTATCACACAGGGTTATTGGGAGAGTTTACTAATAAATGTAAAACACAAAATACAAGTGTTTGAAAAATCTCAACTATCATTATTCTATGTTGATCTCATGCTAGCTAAAGAAATTATACCGACTGCAGAGATGCTTAATTTGCAAAAATCCCACCCTTCGAGCTTCCTAGGTGATTGCTTTTTTTTTTTTAAACTCTTACCACAGAGAACCATCCATGGCAAAGTTAGAAAAGAGGACTGATCTATGACACAGAATTATCAGAAGCTTTGAGATGAACATCAGTACAACTGTTACATTATGGTAATAAGTATGCACCAAAAATACCCAGTTAACTTAACTATTAATAATGAATACAAAAATGCTTAAAATATAACAACATAAAATTAAAAATAACAAATTTACTAAAATTGCTTTCTGATAAGTTATTAATAAATTATATTTCTAGACAAGGATAATAGCTATTATGACAATTAGCTAGCATATCTACAAAACTATTACGACTTAAGAGCAAGAAAATTTTGACACTGATGGTTCTGTTTTGTTATGGGGATATTACTAGCACTACATTTATATTTCTGGTTCTTAGTACATGTAAACTATAGTATCAGACAACTTAAGATCTTCTAGGATTTTAAATCTATAAAATGTTTATGAAAAGATTAATCTCGGGGATTAGGCATAATGGTGGTGGAATAGGACAAAGAGGATTCCGCCTCCCCCCGCACATGGGAGAAAAACCTGGCTGATCTGCGGAGGAACACAGCAAATAGCCAACAGTGCCCCAGCATATTGGAAAATGGGAGTCCAGAAATTGTAGTGGATGCTGAAAGACCAGACAGTGAGGAGACGGCTGCAGGTCAATAAGGTCCCAGGGATCAGGCAGGGGCCGCAGGCCGAGGCTGCCATCTGGGCCAGGCCGGGTGCCAGGGGCCTGGGCCGGATCTACCGTGGACTCTTTGGGAGCCGAAGGCTGGCAGCAAGGTCCTTGGGAGAGAGCAGGGTCATCAGCTCCCTCCTTACCCTGCCAGGCACAGTTTGAAAAATACCGGGAGAGACCTGTTTGCTTCAAGAGTCAGAGAGAGGAACGAGCACAAGGAAGCAAACAAGGGGGCCTTGATCACCCATGGAGTCTGTGGTCACTGGCTTGGGAGAATTGAGAGTCGCCCTTGCATTCCCCCGTAGCACCAGGAAAGTTTCGTGCCCAAGCCTGCGGGACCAGGAAAGCTTGGCCGGGCCAATGGGTGCACCCCAGCCCCCAGCGGTGACTCACGGAGTGGGGGGGAAGTGCTCTGAAAAAGGACATGGATTCCCTTGGTGGGGCGCTGGAGAGAGGTGCCGGTCTGGATCTTGGAAGAGTGCTCATGAGACAGGCTGAGTTCACCGAGAAGGGAGAAAGGCCACACCAATCACCCCTCAGCCTGGTACAGCCAGTGAGACCAGAAAAACCTGTTTGGCCAGCTGGAAACCAACAAGAGGTGATTTTTTAAAAGTAATCTTTAATTTTTTAACTTTATCACTGTTTCATCTTTCAATACTTTTTCCCTCTCTCTCCATCTTTCTTCTTTTATTCCTTCTTCCTTTCTTTCCAAGCTTATCCCTTTTTCATCCCTTCTGCTACCTTTTTTTTCTTTTTTTTCTTCCCCCAACAAGTGAGACAAAAAAATTGGAACTGCGAAAAGACCAGAGTTGGACCCAAAGAGCGGGCATCCTGACAGTAGAGACAGAGACACAAATTTCACTTTGCTATAGCAGAGAAACTAAAAGTTACTGCATATTTGTATTATTTTTTCATTATTCTTATATCTTTTATTTTAATAGCATCTTTTTTTTTTAGATTTATTTATTTATTTATCTTTAGAGGGGAAAGGAAGGAGAGAAGGAGAGAAATATCAATGTATGGTTGCCTCTCATGAGTCCCCTGCTGGGAACTGGCCTGCAATCCAGGCAGGTGCCCTGACTGGGAATCGAACTGCGATCGCGTGGTTCGCAGGCCCGCGCTCAGTCCACTGAGCTACGCCAGCCAGGGCTTAAGAGCATCTTTTTATTCCTCCTCGTTCTGTATAGTCTTCTTTGCCTTCGCTGGATGTATTGTATCATTTGACAGGTTTCTCGTGTCCCCTCATTCATACTCTTGCTAATTCACTGTCCTTTACTTCACCTGTGCTCTATCAACACACTATTGAAGGTCCAATACTCCCTATTCTTGGTATCTCATGGATTCTGTCATATGATTGTTGCTCTAATATTATTCTAATAATAGCTATTCCATACTATTGTAAATACTACACAACACCACTCCCAGATCTTAGCCCATTTCATTCCTTCCTGAACTATAATACTGTAGTGGTTAACTCTATTCTCTCTCACATTACACCTATTTACCATCCTTTATTCTCACCTTACCTCAGAATCTGACCTCCCACAACCTCACTGCTTTCTAGATCCAACTCACAAAACTGCCCTCCCCAACAAGAGCCTTATCTTCTTTCCATCCTTTCTAAAAAGTGGCTAGTTAGTCATAAACCATATTGCCTCCCTCTCCAACTGATCACACACACAAAAAGGAGTAGGTGTAAGTGGTGAACATCAGGATACCCACTGAAAGAGGAAACCCAAAAACAAAGGAACCACCAACAGATAACAACAGAAGAAAGTGAAGGAGAGAGTAGAAACCATGCAAACCTCAATCCGAGACCTATCAGGAAAAACAATTAAACAATGGAGAAACTACCCAATGCAAACAACCAAGAGCAAAAAAGAATCCTTCAAAACCCTGTACACACAGAAAACTAGCTTGAACAAAACCCACCCTCACCAGCACAACAAATTAAAACAAGTGGTCGACAGAGGAACCATCAGTTCACCAGCTGCTGGGAAGGACCCACAAAAGAAAGGCAAATTCAAAGCCAATGTAAAGGACAGCCAATGTAAAGACCAGTGAGCTGGGGAGAACAAAAAGACAACACCACTGAATCTCACAGGTGTTATACCACAGAAGTTCACACCATAAACCCAGGGGGCCAGAACAAATTCATTTAAGAAGCTGAAGCTAATAAGAAGAGTCTCACAAACAATGGGAAGACATAGGAACAATCCTTAAGAGAAAAAAGAAATGGAGGGAGACTCAGAAAGAATGCTAAATGAAACAGAGGCAAGTCAACTATAAAATATTGAATTCAAAGCACTGGTTATCAGAAAGTTCAATGAGCTCACAATGAGCTACCAGGAACTACAGGGGAACTACAATGAACTCACTGCAAACTATATCAACGTGAAAAAAGAAATAGAAACTATCAACAAAAATCAAGAGGAAATAAAGAATACTATTTCGAAACTGAAGAACAAGTAGAAGGAATCAAAAGCAGGATCAGTGAAGGAGAGGATCAAATCAGAAAGCTGGAGGACAAGGTAGAAAAAAACTCCCATAAACAGCAAGAAAGAAAAGAGGCGCAGAAAGAATGAAGAGGGATTAAAGGAAATGCAAGACAATATGAAATATAATAATATCCAAATAATAGGGATGCCAGAAGGAGAAGAAGAGGAGCAAAGGATAGAAAATCTTTTTGAGAAAGTAATGAGGGAAAACTTCCCTAATTTGATAAGAGAAAAAGTCACATAAACCCAGGAAACACAGAGAGTCCCAATCAAGAAGAACCCAAAGAGGCCCACTTCAAGACACATCATCATTAAAATGGCAAAATTCCAAGACAAAGAGAGAATCTTAAAGACAGCAAGGGAGAAAAAGAAAGTAACATACAAGGGAGCCCCAATAAGGTTACCAGCTGACTTCTCAATGGAAACACTCCAAGCAAGAAGAGAATGGCAAGAAATATTCCAAGTAATGAGAACCAGACGCCTGCAAACAAGGATAGAGCAATCTTGGAGGTAGGTCTTTGCCTTTCATGTCTTGGAACACTTCTTTCCAACCCCTCCTTGCCTGCAAGGTCTCTTTTGAGAAATCAGCTGACAGTCTGATGGGAACTCCTTTGTAGGTGACTGTCCCCTTATCTCTTGCTGCTTCTAGGATTCTCTCCTTCATTTTAATCTTGGATAATGTAATTATGATGTGCCTTGGTGTGTTCCTCCTTTGGTCCACCTTCTTTGGGATTCTGTGAGCTTCCTGGACTTCCTGAAGTATATTTCCTTTACCAGATTGGGGAAGTTCTCCTTTATTATTTGTTCAAATAAGTTTTCCACTTGCTTCTATTCCTCTTCCCCTTCTGGTACCCCTATAATTCAGATGTTGGAATGTTTGAAGATGTCTTGGAGATTCCTAAGTCTCTCATTTTTTTGAATTGTTGTTTCTTCAGTTTGGTTGTTTCTCTCTTCCTTCTGGTCCACTCCATTGATTTGAGTCCCAGTTTTCTTCCCATCGCTATTGGTTCCCTGTGCATTTTCCTTCATTTCACTTAGTGTAGCCTTCATTTTTTCATCTAATTTGCAACCAAAATCAACCAATTCTGTGAGCATGCTGATCACCAGTATTTTGAACTGTGCATTTCATAGGTTGGCTATCTCTTTGTCGCTTAGAAGTATTGGCTCTGGGGCTTTGAGCTGTTCTTGAGTCATAATGTTTTGGTCTGGTCATGCCTGTTATGTATGAGGGGTGGAGCCTTAGGTGTTCACCAGGGTGGGGCAACCCAGTAGCTGGGTTGTGACTGGGGGGCAGGGTCAGAAAGGGAGCAATGGCACTTGTTCTGCTCTCTCTCACATTTCGGTCCTCTCTGCAGCTTCCCACAAGCAAATTGGGCCTTTCTGGTGCTGGTTCCCAGGTGGGTGGGCTTGTGTACGTCCTAGGACACTGTGGGTCTCTCCAACCAACTCTCCTATGAGGCTGGGAGCCTCTCCCGGCATCTCAACCACCAAAAGTTTTTCCAAGAGGTGCTTTTAGGCTTTATTGCACATCGCTGGGGCCCTGGGTTGCACAGTCTGTCTCACTGCCCTTTTTTTTGCCTGGTTTATCTGCATACGGATGTGTGTCCTCAGTCAGCCAACAGTCTTGCCCGCCTCATTTCCTCCCCACACTTGGTTCTGCCAACCACCACCTCTTCCTGCCACAACCCCTCTCTGCCAGCCGCCAACTCCTCCCCTCTTACTGGTCTGGATGAATGGTTCATTGTTGTTGGACTTTGGTACAGTTCAATTTTCTGTCTGTTCTGGCTGTGATTTTGTTTCTAAATCTTTGTTGTCCTTAAATTTAGTTGTGCAAGGAGGTACAGTGTTTCCACCTACGCCTCCATCTTGCCAGGAAGTCCACATTGTATACATTCTTTATCAGTATTTATTTTATGATCTCTGGCACTTTTTTCACATTTTCTTTATTAATTTGTGGAATCTCTTCATTTGTTATAGATGCGTTAGTATTTTCTCCCACATCATCATTTAAGTTTAGACTTTGCCATATGGCATAATATTTTGTTTTGCTTTGTTTTTTTGCCAAGCATATATTTTTAACTGCTATGTAATACACCCTTTAGGTAATAAAATTTTCTAGATTTGTGACATACCTTGAAATATTTTTCTAACTAAAAGACTCTTTAAAAATAAATTAACTCCTTAAAATGCATATTTTACGTAAAAGTTTCAACACTGGCTCTTGGACAAGGAAGAGAGTGCTAACTAGTAATTTTATATTTCTATTCATGAAGTCAGTTGTATTTTCACTACAAGACTTTATATTATTGCTACAAAAATGAAATCTGCAGCAACCAGAAAGTATTCTGAAAGAGTTTCTGACAAGATGCAAAACATCAAAATGCAATTTCCATTTCTGTTTGCACTTCTTCCATAACATTTATGCTAGACTTTAAAATAAAATGCTAAATGGAAAATATCATAAAATACAAAATCAATAAAACATCAAGTTATTCTCAAGGTCCTGTGATAACTGTGGACAGTTGCCACAAATAACTTGAAATTAAAGAACAACTATTGCAAAAACAATAATGGTTCCTACCAGAAGGATCATGTTGGTTTACATTGGCTACAGAAAGATTCAAAATACAATCAATTAAGAAAACCTACCTTACTACAAGCAGTACTACTAGATATCTTGGGGGAGGGACGGCTATCATATTGCAAAAAAAAAAAGGAAAAAAAAGTTTAAGGAGTTGAAAGTTAGAATTAAAGGGATACTCTAAAAAAATCAGATTTTTGTTTCCTGAAAGTAGCTCCCATATACATCATCAATAAGTTTATAATAGCAACTGTATCTAAAACTGAAGGAAACCATCAAAATAAATAACTATCTACCCTGGTGGTAACTTTAGAGATTACCTACTATACTCTAAATCCTTATGTTAAAGATAAAGACATTTCCTAGCATTTATAAACACTGTTGCCTAAAAGTCCAGATGTACTTAACTTTAGATATTTCCATTGCCTAAATAATCAAATGCTCCTAGACCTTCTTTGATTTATTAAAAACAAAAGGCAAAGCCCCCTGCTATCTAAGCATGTTTTTCTTTCATCCTAAATGTACTGAACTATAATATTGTACACATTCTAATTTTACAGTATAAATTAAGGATGCCCTACTTGACATTATATTTCAAAATCATCTACAAACTCTTTGCTTAAGAAAAAACCTTCTGCCCTGGCTCATGTGTCTCAGTGAACTGAGTGCCGGCCTGCAAACCAAAAAGGTCACTAGCTCGATTCCCAGTCAGGGCACAAATCTAGGTTGCATGTGCCCAGTGGGGGACACTCGAGAGGCAACCACACATAGATGTTTCTCTGTCTCTCCCTTTCCCTCTCTAAAAATAAATAAATAAAATCCTTAACAAAAAAAGAAAGAAAGAACCCTTTGGTGAATAGTAATGTTGAGTACCTTTCATGTACATATTCGTCATTTGTATGTCTTCTCTGAGGGAAAAAAGTCTCTTCAGGTTAAGATTTTATGTGTCTATTTTTAGAGAGAGAGAGGAAGGGAGGGAGAAAGAAACACAGATGTGAGAGAAACATTAATCAGTTGCCTCAAACCCACAACCGAGGTATTTGTCTTGACAGGGAATGGAATCGGCAGCCTTTCACTTTGACACCCAACCAACCGAACCACACTGGCCAGGGCCTTTACCCACTTTTTAATCAGATTAGTTATCTCTTTGCTTTTGAGTTATATTAGCTCCCTATTATGTCAGATACTAATCCCTTATCAGATATATCATTGGAAAAGATTTTCTCCCATTCCATAGGTCGCCTTAAAAGGAAACAAACTTTTAAGTTTGTTTCTTTTTGTTTTATTTTAATGTAGTCACCTTGTTTATTGCAGCTTCTGTTGCCTGTGGTTTTTTGGTGTCATATCCAAAAGATCATTGCCAAGACGAATATCGAGAAGCTTTTTCCCCTATGTTTTCTGCTAAGAGGTTTAATTAACAGGGAAATGAAATCAAAACTATGAAGATGTCACTTCATACCTGTTAAGACAGCTATTACCAAAAAGGCAAGAGGTAAATGTTAGTGTGGATTAGAAGAAAAAAGAACCCTTGTACACTGTTGTGGGAATGCAAATTAGTCCAGCCACAGTGGAAAACAGTAGGGAGGCTTCTCAAAAAATTAAAAACAGAAACTACTCTATGATCCAGCAATCCTACTCTTGTGTATATATTCAGATGAAACAAACCTGGTATCTGGAAGGGCTATCTACACTCCTGAGTTCACTGCAGCACTATGCAAAATAGCCAAGATATGGAAATACCTAAGCACCAAAGAATGGAGAGAGGAAAATGTGGTGCATATGTAAAATGGAATATTACTCAGCCATAAGAAAGAAGAAAATCCTGACATTTGCAACAAAATGGATGAACCTAGAAGGCATTATGTTAAATGAAATAAATCAGACAGAAAACACAAAGGTTGTATACTATCTTTTAAAAATAAAAAATAAAGGTCCTTTTAATAGAAATAAAACAGTGGCTGCCAGGGGCTTGGAAGAAGAAATAAAAAGATGTTTAGTCAAAGGGTACAAACTTTCAGTTGTAAGATGAGTAAGTTGTGAAACTGTAATGTACAGCATGTGAGTACAGTTACTAATACAGTATTATACACATGACGTTTGCTGAGAGTAGATCTTAATCATTCTTATCTCAAAGGAAAAAAGAGCTGACTATGAGGAGATAGATGTGTTGATTATCTTGATCTTAGCATGGAAATCATTTCCTTCTGTATATGTATACAAAAACATCACATTGTATACTTTAAATACATAAAATTATTATGTCAATTATTCCTCAATAAAGCTGGAAAAAGAAAAGAAACATCACCACAAAGTAGAAAAAGTTTGCTTGTAAATTCTCTGCAAAAAACTCCAGTCATAATATTAGCAGCCACCTAAAAGGTAGAGAATTTTAGTTTTGCAAGATGAGAAGAGGTCTGGTACTGGCTGCACAACAATGTGAATGTACTTAACACTACTAAACTCAAAATGTTAAAGTGGCAAATTCTGTTATGTGTATTTTACCACAATTTAAAAAAGTTAAGGGCCAACTAGAATATAACTGGGCCTCAGTTTAAGATGTTACAACAGAAACAAAATTTGTCTCTTCAAAATTCATACATGAATGTAAACTTAACACAAAGTAAGAGCCCTACCGTTACAAACAAAGCAGCTGGAGCCCAGGGAGCAGGTTGGCAGGACAAGGGAAGGGCACCCCAGACCCTGAATACAGATAAACTAAAGTGAGAGGATGCAAAAGTGCTTATCAGCTATAAATTATAGAAATAATCTGACAATGATCTAATAAATCCCACAGGGTTTAAATGTCCACATTTACCAATTGTCCAAAGTTTAAGAAATAAACTTTAAGACAAATTGTCTAAAGTATAATAAATTTTGGTAATATGCATAAATTTGGCCATATTCATAAAAAATTCAAGAGAATGTTGAGTGCCAGTGAAGCTGGCTCTTCCCACAACTCAGTTACTGTCATCTCTGGAGTTGACTGATATTACTAGCCTGTAAAATAGACTTTGCCTTCACTCTTGTCCCCATTATAGTAAGCCCCAGTAATCACCTGTAATCTTGTTTTGTTTTTCCTAATGAATTGCCATCTGCACGAGGGGTAAGAGCATTTGTATTACATTTGTATCCCCAGGGCATCATAGAAAGGCTGACATATAAGAAGCATTCAATAAGTATTTCTTGAAAGAAGAATTAGTGAATAAATTCTCAGTTGAATAAAGCATCGCTTCATTTGCTGTTCATGACAACCATGAATCAAATCTTGTCCCTGATCATTTAAATTAGAAAACTAGCTATAATTAAATTTTAAAAAATGCTTTAAAAATAATTAAATTAAAAAATTCTTTAAAAAAAAGAAAACTAATGCTTACAAAAATCCATCAATTTGTCAAAGGTTGCATAATTTTAACCGGAGTCCATTTGACTTTGTTGTTCACATACTATAATACTTAATTCATGATTCTTTAAAAAAGCATCTTACAAGTACATTAATGGGAATACAGAAAACTGAGTATTACTTATTTCTTTTCCCACCCCAACCAAAAACTGCATAGATATGTAATGACCTCAGTTTTGCCTGGACTTCTTTCTGGGTAATAGAGGATCATAAGGCACCACCAATCTACCCAATCAATGTCTTCTGAGTGCTAGATTCCTCCTTCAGAATTCCTACTGCCTGAATCCACAGACATAATTTGGAATACTTTCCAGAAGCTGGTTTTTAATTTAATAAACTCTTCCTGACAGTATATATCTGCTACCTTAACTATTGAATGCTTTCAGAAAAATAACTTTCAGGTCTCCAATACAGTTTTTAGTTCCCTTAATTCTTCTCATTTTTCAAATGATTTCCCTTACCAAATTCTCATTCAAATGCCTATTTTTCCAACGTATTTGTCTTCTTTTCATAATTAACATAAAATTTCCCTTTAAAAAGCCTATCTATAGCATTTCAGTCTAACTCTAAATCTTTAATTGCCCCCAAATAGTCTAGAAAAGATTTCGATGTCTTCTCCACCCAAGCTGCATTTTATACTTTGCTTATTTCCTTATTTTTCACCTCATTCCCAATTTTTTCATGGCCATGCCTTTGTCTTTAATCATCTTAAATGTTTCCTGCTACCTTCTAAAGCACTTACACCGTTGGGACACAAAAAGGATAACTTCATATTCCTCATTTACTACCTTAGAAAATTTTCTTTAATTCATTGAAAATGTCTAGGTTGTTTACTGTTCTGTTTGGCTACTCAGAAAATATGTATTATTTGCTCCACCACCATGCCCCTCAAAAAAAAAGTAAAGTAAAAGCCAGATATTTCCCGTTTTTAACAAAATGATAGAACCAATCATATTTTGCCTTAAAGTCTAATTTTTAATCTGCCATTTTTAATAAATATTTCTGTGCTAGGAAGCAGGCAGCTGGAGACAATTTAGAGAAATGCAGCTTGATACATACTTCTTTGACTCTCCAAACTTCAAAAAATTACAATATAAATTTATTTCTAACTTGTGTCCAAATTGGCTAGCAAATTTATTTGACATCCATTTCTGTTGTCTCTTACAACTTTTAGAATTCTTCTAGCCCTGGTCGGTGTGGCTTAGCTGGTCAGAGAGTTGTCCTGTGAATAGAAAGGTTGTGGGTTCAATTCCCACTCAGGGCCCATACCTAGGTTGCAGGTTCGGTCCCTGGTTGGAGTGTGTATGAGAAGCAACTAATCAGTGTTTCTCACATCAATGTTTCTCTCCCCTTCCGATTTCATATCTCTAAAAATAAATAAGCATGTTCTCAGGTGAGGATAATTTTAAAAAAGAATTCTTCTATAACTTAGAAATATTACAAGCTACATATTGAACAAAACAATAGTATAAAAAGAAAAACTAATTGTGTCACATTGAGCTAACAGGGTAAAGGGAGACTGACTATATAGGTGAGGCAATATGGCTGTAATGAACAATGAAAGATCTGGGCAGCATTTCTGAAACTAGGGTAAGTAATATGACACTAAGGTATGTTCTTAAGGGAGCATCTGAGCTATCTACAACCCTACCTGCCTTCTAAGTGATACCAGAGACTCAGCAGTAATGTATCAGTAATTAATTTAATCAGAATTGGTCTGACCAAAATGAGAGATCATCAAAGTAACATTCAACAATATGTGATTATAGGTTTAACTGAGATTCCATAGCTGGGTCCTACAGCCAGAAGAATAAGACATTATTTATTTGGCACTCTGGTCAGTGTGATCTAAAGCAGAGTTTCTGAAAACTCACTCATCGTGAGTGTCTAATAAGAAAATCCAACATAATACTAGATATTCAGTCAACCAATTTAAAAAATTATATGCAAATACACACGAATGAATATGGGTCTGTACTAAATTATAAAAGTAGCATCTCTATATGATTTAAAGCCTTCACAGGGAATTATAATCCTAGAACTAAAAAATACACTAAACTCAAACTAGACTTGGTACCTGGTTAGTTAAGGTATTTTTGACACTTTTTAAGACATTTAGGAGATATTTATGCCAACCTCACAAACCCCTCAAGACAGGATAATCACTGCTACTGTTTATCCATGGTTCCAACATCTGATATTCTAACTTTGTGACATTATTGTATCACAGGATACACATGAGGTGTGTCTTAACTGAAAGAGAAATGACAAGGATCACTACCATGTCCAGTCCAAACAATGTTCACATTATGTGTAGTCAAGCGTCCAAGCTACCTTCTACTGTATGAGAAAGTTAGCAAAGCAGAAAGTATTGAATGAAAGGCCACTGTCCAGCCTATATGTACCACATTTCGACAAAATATGGGATGATGTTTAATCATTTAAAAGTGGATATTCTTTTTTTAAAATTTATTTATTTAATTGTTCTTCAAGTACAGTTGAAAAATGAATATTCCTTAAAAATACACCATTTATAACATAGTGGTTTACAGAACCATATAAGGTGATTAAAATATTGCATTATTAAGTATAGAACATAGAAAGATAAAAAATCCCTAGCAAGATCACCTACAGAAATAACATTTCACGCACATGCACATGCAAAGGTTAAGAGAATTTCAAGATCACAGCAAAGTTAGAAATAGAACTCTAAATCCTCCCCCCCCCAAAAAAAATCCTGACTGTGCTCTCCTTCACACCACATAAAACAATAGTACCTCAGTCAGAAACATCTCAGAGCCTACACTTTCCTTAGAAAATTACAATTTTTCTGAGCAACACTAAGAGACTCCATAAAATGGAAATCAAGAGCTCGTTGACAGCAAATATTTTTAAAACAAAAAGAATATCTCAAGTAATTCTTTTTTTAAATTTATTGATTTGGGGAAGGAGGGAAGAAGGGAGGGAGGAATATCAATTTGTTGTTCACTTATCTATATATTCATCTGTTGATTCCTGCATGGGCTCTGACCAAGGATTGAACATTGGCATATCAGACGATGCTCTAAGCAACTAAATTACCCTCCAGGGCCTTCAAAAACTTCTTTTAAAAGTGTCCTTATTCATAGAAGGATCATATGGTTATGACTAAATCTTACCTGTAATTTTATTTCTCAAAAGCATAACATACAGAAAAACATATTCTGTCCTTCAATGCTCTACTACTTTGTCTTTTTTTAATTCCATGAACATGCAGTGATTAATACAATTTTCATCTGCCCTTCTTAGCACTTAGTCATTTAAAAAATTGACAGCCATTAGAAACTGTTGACAGATTCTGGCTCACTTGTTCATTTTTCTTCTACCTTAGAATAAGCCACTGCTATTTCATTAGTAAGTCGATGACACTAAAATGTAATACTTCAAATTACAACTTTTAAAACCTACTATAAACCACAATTACCAAAGAATAAAAATAAATTTTTGCTAGGCTCCAAATTCCATAAGCTACACAGCCAAGAAACTTTTTTTTTAATCACTCTCCTTAACTGTCCCACTGACAGACTAGAAAATGCATAAGCTCTCAATATACTTGATGTTCTCCCTCAAAAGGAAAATTTAAGTTGATTAAAATTCAACACTGGCTATCTTTTGAGACCTTTTCTAACTTTTTACCCTCAGCAATTTAAGTGGTATCTCTCATGGTACTTCTATACTCTACACTTCTATTTTTAAGAAAGTCTTCTTCTACTTTGTCTTGCCCTTTCACTCCTAGAGTAAGCACCTAAACTGTTGCCTGAACAATTCAATAATTACTTGTGAAGCTGAGCTGAGTCTAGGCAAATCAAGACCAGTTTTCACTGGGAATGTTCACTTAAAGACTCTGAACTTGCTTAAGAGTCGTTCAAAGACATTAACTAGCTTAAATAGCATAGAAATAAACAAATATAGAATATTTCACATTTAATTTGACACTTACTTGTTAAGAAAACAGATTCACTGACCCTGGGCAATAAAGTGCAATGCAGGAAGTAGAACTGTCTGAAATGCTGTCAGGAATCAGTGAGCTGAATGAAATCACTCCTCCACCCCTTTCTCCCAGCAGGAGAAGCTGTGATCTTACTCAACTTCAGACAGGACCCTGGTGTCTTCTCTTAGCAAGGCAGACACACTTTCCCATGAGCCCCAGGTCTCCACATTCAGACAGATGAATTTCTCACATGACTACACTATAATGTCTGGTTCCCAACTAGGTTATATGACTACTCACTGATGAGGTTGAACCTACAGCTTGTTCTAAAACAAGGCGGAATAATATGGGACAGGATACCTTCTCTGCAATGAAAATCTATGTTCTATATATTGAGCAAACTGTCAAAATCTGGCATCCCTCTGTGTAGAATAATAAGGAGACTGGAACTCATGGCTCAAGTCTTACTGATCCTGGCTTCTCCCCATAAAATACCCATCTTTCCCCAATAAAGCTTGTTCCTTAATCCATGCCACAACAGTGTTAAACTTGTACTAAACTCAATGCATGATAAGTTACAATCCAGATGGATTCACCTGGCAAATGAAAAGTCATTAAACGTTTCTTTGAGTTTACAGAATGCTAATTAGAGACGCCATCTGCCAGACACCAGGCTAGATGTTTAATATTTGATTTACTCCTCACAGTCTCCCTTTTGAGGTACTTGCCTGAGCCTTATGGTGATGAAAACTGACAATAAAACAAGTTAAACAATTATGCAATTAAAAGGGACAGAGACAGCCTCTAAACACAGGCTTATCAAACTTCAAAATCTATACTCTCAAATTTAAAAGTGTGTGCTCTTCTTGGGACTCCACAATGTCACTGATTTAAAAAAAAAAAAAAAACCTCTAGAAAAACAGTTTGAAGGAAGGTTTAGTCTATTCCTCAAATGCTAGAAGCCTGTAAGCTCCCTCAGATATAGACGTATAGTTTCTACTTGAACAAATCCTTTGAAAGAGAATTCACTAAATAAAGAAAACACACACTGCATGACAACACCTATTGTTATTTTTCCTGTACATTTTTTAAAGAATAAAGTAGATCAACAGAAAACAATTAGGAAAATTACTCTTTTCACTAAAAAATTCATGCAATTTCCAAACCAAATAAGCAATTTACACTGGTCAAAATCTCAATCTCAATGCTTTTTTTAAGGTTCCAGGCTTACCCTTGAGAGGTCTATGTTGGCACTGAAAACAGACAGATCGTATTTTCTTATGTCACTCTAGGAAATAGTAATTACAGATAGAGGTGAAATACAGTCAGGAGATTGGAAAGGTAATAAGAGCTCTGTGACAAGCTTCAGGGAAAGCTACAGGGTGAAAACGACAGGATGTACAGATCAGGGCAGACAGGGGAAAGGACAGCCGTGTAGCGTTAAGACCATTGCAGTAATAAAAGGAGACGATCTGAAAACAAAGTCACAAAAAAGGAGCTAGTTATTCAGTAAAAACGCTATGAAAATGAATTCCTCTCACCATTAGTGATGCATTGCAAAAACAATGCACTGTACTATTAAATCGGTTTACCCCCAACAGACATCCAACCAAACAATTAACACTAAATCAGAAAACAAAATAATTAAACTCAAAACAGGAAACTAAGAATTTCTTAACCAGCTACTGACAGGGTATATAATAATTATCTTCTGTGTCCCCAATATTCTCTTCCTTAACACCAAAAAAGAGCCTGAGATATAAGACTAGAAGTAATAAATTCAAAAGAGAAGAATATATTCAAACATAAAATGAATTTCTGGAACTCAGTGTCGTCATTTCCACATGTTATCCCTGACAAACATTATTTACACCATATTCTAGGCTGTTTCAAAAAAACCCCTGAATTATAAACCATATAATAATTTAAAGGATTTGGATGAATCATTAATAAATGAAAATAATAAATAACCTAATGATAATCTAATAAAAGATTTACCTCAAACTAATTTTAAACACATTCAATTCCAATCAAATCAACTAAACAGGTTGAACTGATGGGAATTTTCTCTATTAAAATGCACTTAATTCTCCATTACATATGTTAAGATTTCTGGAGTTATGATATTATGAAACTCACTAATAATTTGTCTCATTAATTCTGATTCCAAGATGCTGGATGTCAAAACTTCCTAATAAAAACTATAAACTATCACAGAATAACTTGATAAAATAATACTAAAGGCCCAGTACCTGGCTAATTTTCCACTTGCTTTGGAATAAAATACTAGTTTAAGAATAATGAGTGAGATATATTTCGCTGCTCTTTCAGAACAGAAATGTACCTTGAAAATCATGTTAAAGTAAAGCTCTACATTACTCAGAGAAGCATGCAGGCATTCAGGGTGGGGGACAGAGAAAGGGGAGAAATACAGATGAGTACAAGTGTCTTATCACTCAATTCACAGAGAATCATTCTCCCTGAACTTTATCCTGGCATCATCTCTTCAGTTTACTTTAAAAATAAGTATTAACCATTGCCATATAAAATGTATTGTTTTATGTCTTGTGGGACAGTTGTTGACTTGCAAGAAAAAGCTGTGCTTCTTTGGAATAGAATGTCTTCTCCTTATGAAAAAAGTGTTCCTTTCATTTTAGCAGTTAAGAACTCAGAGCCAAAGTCCTGATCCATATTTAGGAACCAAAACCTTGCATAACCTGCATATTAAATTTCTCACCAGTCATTTCTAGTTTATCTGTATTTTGCATGCCTGATATTTTCCATTTTATCACATTTAGAAATATTTTCAAGCTACTGCAAATTCCCTGTGGGATTAGAAGGGATAAAGTATAATTAAAACAAATAATGGAAGCTCAGTCATTTATTTCACAAACACTGGATAGCTACTATACTCCTAGTCCTATCCTAGGCACTGAGGATATTGTGAAGCTTGCATTCTAGTTGAAACACACACACACAGACAATACTGTAATATGAAGAAGCTTTAAGTGTCTGAAACAAATAAAGGCAGAGTAAGGGGCTAGGGAGTGACTGAGTAGAATTAAGAAAACGTAGATAGTGGAAAAGGCCTATCTGAAGAAAGTCCACTAAAGCTGAGGTCTAAAGGATATGAAAAAGGCAATCATTAATGATCTGCATGAAGCTTCCAGTTAAACAATAAGCACCAAAAGCCCAAAAGTGGAAACAAGTTTGTTGTTTTCAAGAAAACAATTTCAAAATGACTAGATAAGAGTGAGCAATGTAATGGCTGAAAGGAGAGGAAGTCAGAGACACAGGAAGATTTCGCATTATGTAAGGCCTTGCAGGATACAACAAGGAACTTGATTTTACTCCAAATATGACAACCAGTTTTGAGAAACATAACATGATTTGGTTTACTTTTTTGCCCTGCTACAAGATTACCAGCATGCATATAGTAAGGGGGTGGAGGGGGGAGAAAACAAACTTAAAACATTCACCTATCAGTCTACATGCAAGATGACAGTCTGAATCAGAGTAGTAAGTGAAGAACATGAGAGAGTCTGGATATACTTTGAAGGAACAGTGACAAGACTTGACAGAAGAGAGGGATGAATGGTGATAGAGGAGACTTGCCTTGAGTAGATGGCAAACACAATACAATGTGCAGATGATGTATTATAGAACTGTACACTTGAAACCAATCTAATTTTACTAAACAGTGTCACCCCAATAAATGCAATAAAAATTTAATTAAAAAAGAAGAGTAGAACTGGGAGGTACAAGAGAATTCAGTAGTAACTCCTAGGTTTTTAGACTGAGTGACTGAATGATTGGTGTTAACTATTCATGAGACATAAAATAGTTAATAAAAGGAATTTAAGGTTAGCAAAAAGGGTTTGGGACATTTATTTGGATTCACCAGCAAGTCCAGTGTCTCTTTTTGCCTAAGGAACATATGTAGATGGAGACCAGTTTAAGAACAACTCCAGGTTCCTATCCTCTGCAATAGCATGGGTGGAACTGGAAAGCATTATGCTGAGTGAAATAAGCAAAGCGGTGAAAGACAAATACCATATGATCTCACCTTTAACAGGAACCTAAACAACAAAACAAACAAGCAAGCAAAATACAACCAAAGACACTGAAAGAGAGAACAGTCTGACAGTGACCAAAGGAGAGAGGGGAGGGAATTTCAAGGGAAAAGGGGAAGGGTTTATACGAACAAGTATAAAGGACACATTGACAAAAACTAAGGGGGGGGGTGGAAATGGGAGGGAGGTGGGGAGCAGTGGGAGGGGGGTGGGATGGGATGGGAGTAAATGACAGAAAACTGTACTTGAACAACAATTAAAATAAATAAATTTTTAAAAAATATTAATCTCAAAAAAATTTTAAAAATAAACTATCTGAAGAAAAAAAAAAGAAGAAGAACAGCTCCAGGATCTTCCCTCATTTAAAGATGGAGAAAGAAGGAGGAACCAGCAAAGAAAATCAAAAGGAAACAAACACATAAGATAGGAGCAAGCATGGAAAGCATGGTGTGCCAGAAGCCAAGTGGAGACACCCCAAAAACGAACACTGAACCAAAAAGAAAATGTTGCTGAGATTTTGACTGAGTCCTGATAGTTGGTTCTTGAATTTGCCAAAATAGGGACACCTGAGCAAGAGAATTTTCAGCAGAGCTGTGGGGAGACACAAATCTTACTAGAATAGGTGTAAGAGGACATAGGAAGTTAGCTAGTAAAAACACTAGGTACAGGTTACTCTTTCAAGGCCTTCTCTTCCTCATCCCCTGACTCTCACATGGCAAAGGTCCGGAATTCAATTATATTGTCAGTGGAACTAGAGTTCAGATACATAATGGGCTACTTTTTTAATATATTAGATTGAAATACCTAGTCACCAAATTTTACATTTCCCCCAAAAGGATTATAAAGATTTCTCATTATAACATTGTGTTTATCAGGGCAAAATCCAAAGGAAACAAAAAGCATTATAATAGGATCACATGAGTAAAATGTGTTACATATCCATGTATACAATGGGACAAAATATAGCTACTAAATTATAATATACATATGTACTGACATGGAAACTTTTCTCAATGTTGATTTTTTTTAAAGTTATAAATCAGGCCAGTGTGGCTCAGTTGGTTGGAGTGTCATCCCATAAACCAAAAGGTCACAGGTTTGATTCCCAGTCAAAGCACATGCCTAGGTTGTGGGTTCAGTCCTCAATCAGGATGTATACAAGAGGCAACTGATTGATATTTCTGTCTCACGTCCATGTTTTCTCCCTCTCTCTAAAGTTAATATGCATGTCCTCAGGTGAGGATTCTAAAAAAGGTTATAAATCAGAACATAGTACCATATCTGTCTGTAACTTTAAATGTATTGGGGAAGGAAGAGTCCATATACACTGGAGAAACAAACAAACAACAACAGAAAAAAAACAGAGATACACAAACCAAAAGGGTAACAGTGGTTCTATCAAAGTACATGACAGGATTATGGCTGATTTTTTTTTCCTTTCTTATCAATCTCCTTATTTCTCAAATTTTCAGCAGAATAGCTGAGTAGGAAAAATTACTGGTCATAATAAGGTTTATTTGCTGAGGAAAATGCTGAAATAATAAAGAACAAAACTACCTATCCATCTAGGTGAGCTGTGATGTCATTTAAGGTTTTTCCTGATCCCCCTTTTCCTACTCATTCCTACAGGCTGGTTGAGGTGCTCTCCTCTATGCTCCCGGAGACCATATTATAATAATCACTTTGTCTAAAACCAGTGTCACTAAACTCAGTAAGTAGTGATAAATGAAACCAAGTAATCAGTAAATATTTGTTGGTTTCACTTCATCATATAACAAACTTACTGCTATACTGAAAATTTTTCCCTAAATATTAACTTGTAATTTACTACCAAAAAGTCATTTTTCTTTTAAATTGGCATTTTAATCTAATTCAAAAATTTGAGAGATTTCTGTACTCTAGAAAATTACTATTTTATGAACGAGAAAATCTGATACTATATTAGTATTTTTACAAAGCCTTGAGTTCAATATCATGGTAATTTAAGATGCATGCAGAAAAAGTACAGACCATGATGTGATGACTTGTCACCACCCGAAACTGCTGGAGATGGGAGCTAAGAGTGAATTGCCTATACTGGGGCTTAGTAAGTTATAAGAATATAAAGTAAGAGTCACATTTGATTTAGGATCTAAAAATCTGCATTTCATAAGTTTCATTAGTTAAAAACTGAACACATGGTATGTTTACCAATAGGGACTAATGTTCAAAGGAAAGAAAAACTTACTTTCTAGATTAGCCCTCAAATAAAATTACAATGTCTACATAAAAAATAAGATTAAAAATTAGACAAAGCCATGTTTCATCTACAATACAAAGACAAAGCCACCGTTACTTATTCTATGTCCATCCTCCTTACACAGCTTTGAGAAATATATCCTTTCTGGTGTGTATATTATTCTATACTTCCTGATGAATCTTTCAGGGAGCGATAATTCATGCCAAGTGTCTGTCTAGAAGAAGATACTAAAGTAGATTTTATTAAACTTGAGTGACATGATCTAAAGAACATAGATAAATTACAGCATTGAGGAACAGATCCCTAATTAACAAAGGAACTTCAAAAATATAAATATATTAAAAAGTTATTTTAAAGACATTAAATTCTAAAATTCTAAAGACACTAGAATTTAATTAATTGGCCAAGCATGTTGTTGTTTCATTTTAAACTCAGTCTGTAAGCAAATAAAATTAAATTTTGGAATTCTAAAGCGAAATGTAACAACTTACTTCTTTTGATCTCATCTTTAGGCTGTGAAAATGAAAATTAGTTCCCTACCACTTGATTTGAGTTAATAAGAAAAGGGAATTAATTAACTGAGCCCAAAGAAATGTCATTATTTAAAAAGTCACTTAATTAATGGTCCCAATTGTACAAGCAGGAAAGCAGTTAAACCCATTTTGCAGAAGGACAGCTAGATCTTCTAAACATACTAAGAAAGCTTTTGGGTCATTATTAAATAGCATTCATTCATTTTTAAAATCTACTTTATCCAAAAATAACGGTAAGCTTCCACCCTACTTACCTTGTCTACTATGTTACACCACCTGCCAGAATCATGATAAGGGAAACAAACTTATGTAATGCTTAGTTACAGAATTTCCCAATGTCAAATTGAAAGATTTTGCCTCTAAAATCTAGCAGGGTAGGCAGAGCATGAAAAGAAAACAATATAAATGTTCTGTTATTTATGAAGTTGATAGCTAGTTTGTTTTGTTTTAATAAGTATCATATTTTTAAAAATCATCAAAATAAAAAATAATTTCCAGATACAATGAAGAAAATCCTGGGCTAAAAAGAAGTTGTCTGTGTAGGGAAAGTTTATAATTTCTGATTGTTACTAAGCACAGATGGAGGTAAGAGACTCTAGAAGACCTGTACAAAGACTTTATATAATTGCCTTATTAGGAGACCCAGGCTAGACCCAGCCAGCATTTGCATGAATGTGTTAAAGAGTGTAAATTCGCTACAGTTAAGTCTAACAAATTAACAAATGATGAAAATTAACTCAAAAGACTTGCTTTGTTAGTAACTCAGTATGACACAGAGATTAAGCGCACAAGTTTCGGAATACTCGTTGCTGTGTCCAAACCCTAGCTCTGCCATTGACTAGCTCAAGATATTCTCACCTCCAGTCTCTAATTTCCTCATCTGCACCATACCAAAGATCAACATATTTTCGACAGGGTTATTTTAAGGATTAACTAGAAAATAAAAGTGAAGTGCTTTTCAAACTGCCTAGCACAATAAATGATTCCTTTCTTGTTGTCACAGCGGACAAGGCAGAATAAGCCAGGTATCTGAGCAGTGGAGACCAGCAGAGAAAGGGACAGGGCTCCAGGAGCCTTATCTCTACTCATCTAATCTACAACCCCAAACGCCATCAACCAGTTTTGATTACAGATGTGTCCTCCGTACTCTGTTCCTACTACCTGCTTTCTACCATCCCACTGAAAGAGGGGTCTAGCGTGGCCTGTCTGACCACTGACCTGATACTTACTCTGCCTCACTTTGGTGTCCTGATGCCTCTCTTCCACGAACTATGACAGACTTGGCCCCCATTTCTAGTGTTCGTTCCCTAGAGCAGAAAGTCACCTACCAAAAATCTGGCCCAAAATAAAACAGGTACAAGCCTGGAAAGTAAACCACTGCTAATATTCATGAGTAATATTCGAGAAAACAATTTGTGTCTAATGTTTACTTAGAAACATTGACAAACATATAATTTTTGCTTTTTATAAACCCTGGCTTATCTAGCGCATATAACCAAAATACGATTATACGTATAAAAATACAGGCAAAAACTTGTTTAACCTTTCTACTCACTATTTAATCTAGGCATAAAAGAAAATAAAAAACCCTATTCATTCACTGCCAATAGAAAATGTGGTTTTAAATTTGTAATACTGGAGATTTCTAGTTCTGGCAACATGGTGAAACCTCTCACAAACATCTATAATCTGATAAAATAGAAAAACTTTTTAATAATTAGCACACTGCTAATTTAGCATGATTCTCCACAGTCAGGAAAGGGTATTGGGTAGTCCTGAGGTGTGTTATCAAGCCAGAAACATACCATAAATGCTGTGGGACTGAGCATTGCATTCACACCTGGGTAGAGGAGATACAGGGAGTTAGAACAACCAACTTTCTACAAAACTCTTCCAGAGCTATACCCTCCATGAAAACAGACCAGAAAAAAACATGCTGCATGGCCCAAAAAGACAGCAAAGAAGGTCAGTTCAACACAGGCTTTGAGTTCTAGGTAGAAGAAAGAGGGTAAGGGGAAGAAGATGAGTAAAAAGTCCCAGAATAAAATTAAACACCAAAGGTGAACTGACCAAATTTATACCAACAGAAATGTCCAAGTTAAGACATAAACATAAAAATTATGTAAGTTCAGAATTTGGGGAAATTATAAAAAGAATAAGTGATGTATAGATCTATGAAATATTTAAACAATATAAAGAGATATATACATATCAATGAAGTGAAAAATAAAATTAAAAAATAGACCCAAATATAAAGGTGTTCATATAATGGGTTGACCAAAAAGTCCATTTACTTTTTTCTGTAAAATAAGACACATTTTTCATTTTCAACAATAACTTTATTGATTTGGATATTGTGAGTATGTCAGCTATCTCCCATGTGGTATAATGTTGATTGTTCTCAACCATACACCATGGAGCACTGCCCAGTGAGAAATCTCCAGCATAAAACTCTGCAAACCACTTTTGACACATTCAATCAGTCACAGCACCTTATCCATACACTGTATACATCTTTTTTTATATTTCAGTTGCATTTTTACCTTTCTTCATATAATAAACCATAACATACCAAAAATGCTGCATATTTTCTTCCATCTTCAATATTAAATTAGCTACACTAAAAGTCAACAATTTTGATGTTTTTTTTTAAAAAATGCATGCTGATCTGAGAGCTGTCATACACTAACAAAACTGTTTTGAATGAAGTTAAAGACAACTAAGTGCTGCTAGAGTCATCTTAAGGAAAAAAATCAGACAAACTTTTTGACCAATCCAATAGGATAAAAGTGGCCCATTAAATCAGAGCAAAAGATAGGCTTCAATAAATGGGGTTGGAACAACTGGATAGCTGTCTAGAAAAAAATAAAGGTTTTATTTTTTTCCATACTTCATGTCTTACAAAAGAACAAATTCCAAGAGGATCAAAATATATATACAGGATTAGACCATAAAAGTATTAGAATGAAGCATAAAGGTATTAGAAAAAGAATTCTGGAAGAATTCTTTTATAACCTTAGAGGAGAGAAGGTTCTTTTCAACTCTGACATGAAACTCAGAATTTCGCAAAATACCAAAGTGGTAAATTCAACTACATAAAAATTTTAAAGCATGATTCGAAATCAGTAAAAAAAACAAGATAATCCGGAAAGTAAAAAGCAAACTACTTGCAATTTATCAGATCAAAAACAAAGGTTCGACTTTCTCATTATAAAAAGCTGGTACAAAGAATAAAGAAAAAGCCCAATAGGGCAAAAGATATTGATAGTCCCCAGAATAGGCAACACAAATGGCTCATTCATAATATGAGAAATGTAAATGAAAACTTCACAATAGTACCATTTCTCACCTAAGTAGTAATTGGAAAAGATCAACCAATAAATGTTTGCTTATGTCATTATTATGACTGTTTTTTATTATAATTTCAGAAATCTTCATTTTATGTTCATTCACACATGCTACAACCATTTAGTCAACAGTTACTGAAGAATATATACAAGTAAATAAAGGGTGGTAAAACCTAAGAATCACAAAAGTGAAACTCAGTGTTGACTATTATAACATAGATGTACTAATAAATCAATGCAATAATGAACTGTCATGTCCCTTTCATCCAAAATCTATGAAGTACTAACATTCTACTTTAAGCACAGCTTTTTGAGAGATATGCTATAAAAGTGAAAATTCAGAAAGCTTACTGTTAAAAGAAAAATATCAATTGAAAACAAAGGTAGCAAATTAAGTGGTTACATATAACAAATCCAGCAAGACTCGATTCTACGTGGCAAAAGTAATAAGCTTATTTCAAAAGCATAGTATCAATGTATTAATAACTTGCTTGACAAACCCTGAAAGATACCTGCATTTTTCAAATGTCTTATTTATGAACTATATTGTCTATTCCACAACAGTATCCATTGCATTAGACAAAGCCTCTTGCAACAGAGAAATTAAAGAGCAGGTTGATAGCAGATCATTAATGCAAAATAATCAGTAACTTTCTTAGGAATAAAACAGAAACATAGTAACATGCTTATATCTAATTAGTATCAGATGCATTAAAAATTAGGGTAAGTGAGCATTAACAAAAAAGATGAAGATCTTCTACATGCTATATATAAAAGCAGAACCAGCTCAAAACTGTCCTATCCTGTTTCTAACAAGACACTGAGTTACTTTTCAGAGATAACAGACCAAACTGCAAGTCATACAGCCCAAGCATTCACAGGAGAGACCCTGACCTCCAGTTACACCTAGAACCAAAATCTCCCCTGGCCTCACGAACCAAAAGACTGGGACATGACCAGAACTTGAACACCAGAACCTTTCCAGAAAAAAAGGTTCTGCTGTCCAGGAAGATCTGGTGCTGAAGGCCCTTACCATAAATAACCAAGTTCCAAAGATCTCCAGTGAAAACTTGCCCCACCAGCACTTCTGCATACCAGCCTGCTCCCCTTGGCCCACAGGTGGCAAACACAGGCCAGAGGGCAGAATCTGGCCCTCCATCTTCTTTTATCCAGCCCAGCAGCACCAAGATCTCACTTAGCTGTTAAGGAGTAGTTACATTTATACAGTCCTAAAATTACATTTGGCCTTTTGAAAGTAACCGTGAGGCTGATGTGGACCCTGGTGAAAATGAGTTTGACACCCCTGCCCTAGCCCTTTAAAATTAGACCAGCCCCAGATCAGGGAGAGAGATTTGAGCCTCGCTTCCTGTTTCCTTGACAGTCAACCTTCCAATAAGGTTTTTGGGGTTTTTTTGTTGTTTTTACTTTTCTCCAAAGCCAGGGGCTCTGTGCATGTCATCAGGCAGTGTAGCATATATAGAATTAGAACAATACAATTACAGTATATCAAATATGTAACAAAAAATGTCAGTTCTATTAATTATTCAGCTGTTTTCATCATATTTATAGTTAATTTTCTTTCCCTATATTTCCCTTTTAGAATTATCCCTTGCTCTATTTGTGCTAGCTAACTAAAATTCAGTAGGATCATTTGTCATTCCTAATGCACAAAGGCAATGGAAAACTAGTGCGCAGTTAATGATAAAAATATAACTGGGTACTAAATAGAGCCAGACTAGTCCTCTGACGAATCTTTCCTCCATGCTAAAAGAGGATACACACCCTTGAAAGGGTCAGAACAGTTTCCCAGCCCACCAGATGGCTCATGACCCAGTCAGGCCAGTTTTCCAACCCACTGGACTGCCCATGACTCAGTTATTCCGGCTCCATTGATAGCCCGAGGCTTACCTGAAGCTCTCTCCCACCTCACACAATAGATATCTAACATGAGCCACAATGGCCAGTGGTCAGACTGACCTTCCCATATTTGGAAACAGCCTGGCCCTTTATCTAACTTGTTGTCCTGACTCCCACCCTGAAACTCTGAGGCAATTGCCCAGAAGAACAAGAGACTAACTCCTTCCCTATCCCCTCACAAACCCTCAATTTTCCTTTAAAAAAGCCCGTTCCTGCCTGCCTAGGGGCTGCAGATGGTCCAGACTCCGCCCACCCTAAGCGCAGCATCAAGTAAAGACACTTGGATCAGATCACCCAGTTCCTCCCGCTTCTATTTCTTGCACATTTCTAACACCGTGTCTGCTCCCTTTTTAACAAATATTTCTAAGGTAATATCAATAAGCCCAACTATTTTCTGTTTTGAAAAAAAAACAGTCTACAAACAATTACATTACAAAAATAACATTTAAATTTAACTATGTGCTATAGGCCAGATCATGGTAGAAGATGGTGAATAACTTTTGAGTTTGTTTCCTTTTTAAAAAACAATCCTCAGGGATGGTACAAGATCAGAGAAAGTTCAGAAAGGAGGTAGCATGAAGGCTGCTTTTTAAGAATAAAACTGAATGCAGTTCAGTAGCTGACTGGAGAGTAGTTATCAGACAATCCAAATGTTATATACACACCACCCTCTCCCGTGTCTCTACTTGTGCCAAAGTACTTCTCTGATAAGAGCTATATCTGGTTAAAGTCCCTTCCACCCTCGTATTTTGTTTTGTTCCTGTTCTTAGAATTTTTTAGATGTATAAACAGAGTTTTCTTTAAAAGGCTATGGTTTATTACACAAATTTAACTTTTTAAAAATCTGTAAGTATCAAGTTTCTCTTCTTTCACTATTAAATTTGTATGTATATTTCCCAATAACAAAAGTATATTTAAATTGTGAAATTTCTAAAAATGTTAATCCTCACCCAAGGATATGTTTTTATTGATTTCAGAAAAAGAGGAAGGGGGAAACAGAGGGAAACATCCATCGGCTGCCTCCCACACACACCCGAACCAGGGATCGAACCCACGAACTTTTGGTGTGCAGGACGATGCCAACCAAGCAATCAGGCCAGGGGTAAAATGTGAATTCAATCAGAAGTCCTTAAAATTAAATCAGTTCTTATTGGCATAAACTAACTGAGGATACAGAGGGAAGACACTCAGAAATTTGATGTCTTTGGTTTTAATCTGTATCCAAAAGTAAAGGTCACTGCTCTAAGTCATTAAATTCATGATATTAACTCAACGATGTAAAATAAGGCCTAGTATTATATAGGGGAAGACAAGAAAATACACACACACCTCTTATATATTAATGGAAATAAGCTCATTACCTATTTAAGTAACTGAATGAATTAAAATAAAAAAACTAATAGTACTGTAAAACATAATAATATTGCTATTCTCTAAGAAAATGTAAACCTAAAAGCAATTATCTTCTATACATAACCAAACTATTCTTTTACTGAGACTTTTATTCAAGCCAACAAGAAACTTGTCTTTGATGTCTGTATGGCTTGCTACGTAAAAGCAGCTACAGGCATTCCTCACTTTATTGTATTCACCTTATTGCACCTCAGAGTCATAATTTTTTTTAAACAAATTAAAGGCAAGACTCTCCACCAATAAAAAGATTACAACTCACTTTATTGTGATACTCCCTTAATTGTGGTGGTCTGCACTTATGCCTATATATGAATGATTTGACGACAATTCTGAAATCTTACTGAATTTAATGTGGAGGTTCAATCACATGTGGATATGGGCACAGAGACTGCAGTCTCAGGAGAGTGACCTCATCCTTAGCTTGCATAGAGTCCTGCCAAAGTGGAGATCATGCTTCAACAAAGTGCCAGTCACAGTAATGGTCCTGCTTCATCACCGTCTAATCTAGTCCTGGCATGAACATAAAATGTAGGCAATAAAGGTACCATTTTTTTTATCACTGAAGGTTTAATTATCACCTGTTTCCTTACATCTTGTCTGTGGCACAAGGATCCCAAGATGACCCTTAATGATCCTACCTCCTGGTATGCACGCCTCTGTGTAATCCCCTCTCCTTCAGTAAAAATAGGACCTATGACTTTCTTCCAACCAATAGGATGTGCAAAAGGTAATGAGATATCATTCCCATTATTGGGTCCCATTACATAAGATTTCATCTTACTATCAGAGTAGAGCTACAGACAGACTTTGCAGGCTTACCGACGTAAGCAGACATACTAGAGAAGCCCAACTGTCAAGAACCAGATAATGGTGGTCCCTAGCCAACAACCAGCAAAAAGTGCAGCCCTAAGCTGCCAAAGAAATTCCGCCAACCTGGATGAGCTTGAATGGGGATTATTCTTCATTCAAGTCCCTAGACGAATGCTGCACCCTTGTGAGACTCTGAGCAGAGGACCCAGTCAAGCTGTGCCCAGGCTCCTAAGCCATAGAAAACATGAGATAATAAGTGTGTATTGACTTAAGCTGCTATATTTGTGGAAATTTATTATACAGCAATAGAAAACTAATGCATTGCCTTAGAATGGCTCTCTAGTTTAATTTTATTCTTATTTCTTTGATGTACTTGGGCTAACACAATATATGATGCCCTCAATAAATGCTTATTGAATTAACTGTGAGAATCTGATCTTTCTGGCCTACTTAAATTTCAATCCTATAATAACAGACAGGAAAAAAAACACAAATAAGAGAAACTGAAAATTGTCTCAGAGAAACAGCCATTAGCAGTACCTTACTCTACAAAGGGATGAGAAGCAATAGAACCTGCAAGTAAGAAAACATCAAAGGAATGTGTTTATTTTATGTGATTCCTCACAAGTTAGCAAAAGGAAAACACAGCCCATGGACAATAAACAAAGATATTTCCAATACAGGAGCATTTGCTTTCTCAGTTTGTTATCCACAAAATTACTTTATAAAACAAAGAATATTAAAAACCACAATATTCTGCCCTGGCTGGCGTAGCTCAGTAGATTGAGCGCGGGCCTGCGAACCAGACGATCGCGGTTCGATCCCCAGTCAGGGCACATGCCTGGGTTGCAGGCTGGTTCCTTGCAGGCCAACTACCAGCAGGGGACGCACAAAGGGCAACCATACATTGATGTTTCACTCCCTCTCTCCTTCCCCTCTAAAGATAAATAAATAAATAAATAAAATCTTTTTTAAAAAATTTAAAAACCACAATATTCTGACAAAATGTTTCAAATATACATACCAAAAAATATGAAAGAATGAAAACATAATACTATATATAAAGTATATTTCACATGACCTCAAGAGAGAATTTTGATTCACATAATATATGCCTCAAACAACTAAACATGGAGAACAGTAATGATAAAAAAAAAACAAAATCCTCGAAGGTTCTAAAATACTGCTCCTAGGTAATATTATTCATACAGGTGAAAAGGACCCTGAGTAACAAAAGTAGCAAAAGCTTGCAATATTAAGCCAAGTTTGATTATTCAAAGAATGCTGCTGGCAAAAAAATCATTTGTCTGAAAAGTAAAAAAAAAGCAACCAAAAGAAGGTAAAAGTTGCCCAACTCATAGATAACAGAGAACAGACTGATGGTTACCAGAAAGGAGGGGTTTAGGGGACTGGATGAAAAAGGTTAAAGAATTAACAAGCAGAAATTGGTAGTTACAAAATAGTCAGTGGGGGGCAGGGGAGTAAAGTACAGTGTAAGGAATATGGCCAATAATTTTGTAATAACGATGCATGAGGTAGATACTAGAAATATCGAGGGAACACTTGGTAAAATACGTGGTTCTCTAACATAGTGATGCTATACAACTGAAACGAATACAAAATAATACTGAATGTAAACTATAGTTGAAAAATAGAATTTCAATTAAACATTTAAAAAAAAGAAAAGTTGCTGGAGACAACATGTGTCTCTAATATAAAGTCTATAGTAGAAATTAGAACTTGATGGCCTTTTCTGGCAACTGTTTTTTCCCTACGTTGGACTTATTTTTAAAAATGGCAGGTGCGCCTGGTTGGTGTAGCTCAGTGGATTGAGTGCGGGCCTGCAAACCACACCATCAAGGTTCGATTCCCAGTCAGGGCCCATGCCTGGGTTGCAGGCCAGTTCCTGGCAGGGGACTCATGAGAGGCAACCATACATTGATGTTTCTCTCCTCTCCTTCCCTTCCCTTCTCCTCTAAAGATAAATAAAAATTCTTTTAAAATTTAAGAAAAGGCAGGTGCAGACATGAATTTCATAGCATGCTTCTGCTGATAGTACTTAGGAGTTGTATCTATATCCAAGTCCGAGTGATTAATATTTCAAGTCCAGAAAGATAAATTCATGAGACAAGTATCATTCAAAAGTTCCTTTTGTTAAGGGGAAGGAGAGGGGACTTCTACTCAAGTGCGCCTATTTAAAAAGTGTCTCCATGCAATGTAAGCAACTACCTCGAGGAATCTTTGTCTTTTTCAATTACAGTTGGCTTTCAGCATTATTTTATACTAGTTTCAGGTGTAAGCACCATGGTTAGACAATCATATAATTTATTACATGAAGTTATAACCTGGTATTTCAAGTACCTACCTGACAGCATAGATGGTTATTACAGTATTACTGATTATATTCCCCATGCTGAACTTTACATGGCATGTTTCAATTACCTCTTCAAAAAATCTAAAGAGTAAAGTTTCAAAAAATTACAAAAAATAATTTTTTTTCTAAGCATGACTAAACCAGACTGACAGAATGATATAGCCCTGGAAGGGAAATAATATGCTGCTATCTCATAACCATAAATCTTGTGAAACAAATCAGATGCTTCTCCTGTCTTATACATAAACAAAAGAGGGCTAATAAAGATTTTGAAAATGAGTTTCAAAAGAAGAAAACAGAGCACACTATCATTTTTTGAGTTACAGTATTACCGGCTTAAGTACATTTTAAGTCACATAAAGACACTATTAACTAAATGTTCCAGACTTACCAACACATAAGTTTAAGTTTTCTGAATAGAAAACTGCATTCCATAAAAATCGAAAAATGCATTACACTTGATCCACATGCAATAGTTCACACTGTACTCAAAACACGCTAATTCTCATTCTCTCTCTTTTCACACACACACATTTGGTTTCAACTACAAATAAACCTACTAAAACAGTGCCATGTTGAGCACCTCTATATTTTTCTTTTCAAACTTCCCATAGCTCCCTTTTAATTAATACATTTCTCTGAATAATAAGATTCACAAGATCATCATTCTGTGAATGGTGGTAATAGAATATTGATAGTTGATAACATACAGATTGTTATCAATATGGCACAAAAGCCTGGAGCAAAAGGACCTAGATTTGAATTCTAACTTTGCTAGTTATGAGTTTTTATTTAGCAGTGTCTAGTACCAAACAAATGAAAAAAATTACTCAAATTTTTATGAGGAAATTGGGAAGGGGCTACTTCTTTTAGAGGCTACGTACACTATAAAGGGGTGAGAAATGCATGTAGAATATATTCATGCAGAAGAAAATGGGAGCTGATTTAATAATACTAAGCAATCAAACACAGAAACTTATGCCACCTCGCATTTGTACCATACAGGCTATCAGTGTTTCCCTTCTTGCTTTTACTTCATTGGAACAACATAGTGAGGCTGTAAGAAGAAACTTGCCTGTGGTCAGAAAACAAAACATAGTTTCCGAATTCACTGGTTTCTGACATCTAGTGCAGCAGTTCTCTCAACACATACCAAGTTGCTTTCAATCCTGGAGTGCTTTAACATTTTACATGTTCAGACACTTTGAAAACATGATTCTACAACCATTCAAAACACACACGTATCTCAAGCTTTAAGGAGAAGGGGAAGACATGCCAGCAAAATAAAACCTACTGTTGATTCTATAGCAGTTGGCAAAATAATCTGTCCTTTCTTTTCATAGTTTAGGCAGGTCAGGAGAACTAAAGATAAAATTTTGTTTAAATTGTAATATTGTTAGAAAACTATAATCTAGTTTAATATTTCCTTAATTTTGAAATAATCACACTCTGGCAGTCTAAGTATAAATTCTGACATTCCAAAATATGTAATCTAACAGCTACAGGATCTTTTCTATGAAGATACACTATAATTACTCTGCAAAGTCTTGGAAAAAGGTATTTAAGAGATATATACATCTTTATATTTATACATATGAAAGTACACTGGTACTTCAGCACTGTATATGGTTCTACCCACTTAAAGGATTAACTCTTTCTGAACGTGAGCATGTGTTAGAAGCACAAGCATCTAACAAAATGACATCAAATAACAAGCAATATCCATTTTCATTTCTACATACTGAACACATAGGGATGCAAAAATTTTTTCCTTTATCACCTAGATGAGAAATCAGTTTACAGAGCAACAATCAAAGGATAATTACAACATATAGTAAAAACTATCAACTGAAAAATGGGATAAACACAAACTATAAATACTATAAAATAGTTTTATTCAAACTGGCCCATCCATATTTTCCCCAATAAGATTAGGCAAAAGAATCATCACATTTCCATTAGTTTCCATTAATGAACAAAAATTCAATTCTTTAAATCTGACACTAGAGGTTCTAAAACTATATCAATGGGGTCCCATTAGGAGCATTTAGTTCTATTTAGGTACAAAGAACAAGAAAAATGCTTGGAGTGTGACAGACAACAAACAGAAGAACAGGTATGTTGTAATATTAATATTAAGGTAATGATTTTTAAATATTTTATTTATTTATTCTTAGAAAGAGGGAAAGGGAAGGAGAAAGAGTGGGAGAGAAACTCCCACTCTTTCAATGTGTGGTTGCTTCTCATGTGTCCCCTACTGGGGACCTGGCCTGCAGCCCAGGCATCTGCCCTGACTGGGATTGAACCAGTGACCCTTTGCTTAACAGGCCCGTGCTCAATCCACCAGACTACACCAGCCAGGGCAATATCAAGGTAATGATTTTAGGGAAGAAAGTACATGCAAAAAAAAATTAGAAAAGAATAAAATAATGTGGACTACTGAAGAAAATGAAGCTAAACTACTTTTAAAAAGTCAGTATATAACACCAGTATTTCTACATATTACTCTACTAATATAATCCTGGGTGTGGGAATGTGTAAGACAGACATTGTTTGTATCTGTTCTCTAGAAGCCCAGCCTGAAGGAGATGTTGATTATACAAACAAATAATTATGTGACAAATGCTGTGGAGGAGTGTGAAATCTGTGCAAGGGCAACAGAAGGAAACAGACTAGACTTTACTCAATGGGGGTCTCTAAAGAAGATTAATTCCTAATGCCCTGAAGCATCCATTGAAAGTAATGAGTTAACATCCAGAACAGTAATATTCATTTACCATCCTTGGGATAAGTAAGAAACAGTCACTCTAAACAGTCTGAGGTTTGGATAAGGAACCCTTGCAGACAAAAGTCACAATCAAACAGTAACATTTCCTTAGACACAGTGAAACAAGAAAAGGGCATCCCGGGCAGGGAGAATCATATTTGCTTGGACGAGGACAGAGTACCACACATTTGGAGAATTCTAAGTCATTTGGTGGAGATGAAGGCAGGTATATAAGGGGATGGGGCGAGAATTAGAGTCTGGCAAGAGATAGGACAAAAATTTAGTTTTGCACTAGACTACAAAGCACTTAATCTGGAATGCCTAGGACTTTAGAACTCACATAAGAAAGGAGAGGGGCACGATCTGGAGGTGTAAAGTGATCTAACTGGTCTCAAATAGCTTCTTACGATGGTTCTGGTTCACAGAGGCCAAGAACTTACCCTTTCAGGAGAGTATCATATTTACCATAAAGTAAATATAAGAAAAACATTCTGTCCAAACTGAAGCCTGAACTTCTTTATACTGAAAATATTTTTACTATAAAATAAGTACACTTTGTCACCCACATTCCTATTAATGATTTAAAAAACTACAAATAAGTATTTTTCAGATCATCTGGTTTATCTTGAGTCCAAAAAGAGTTTCTATTACAATTTAAATAGTTCTTCAATGAATAAACATATATATCATAAAGATTGCAAAGAAAAGGTTCTTCCTAAGAGAGTAGGTACAGTTATTGAATCAGTATGCTAATTAATTGGAAATAAACCAGGTCTGAGGTGGAATTTAACTTAAAACAAAAACATTAAAACCCAGGTACTACTTATATTTAGAGGCAACTCAGTAAATGAGAAATAAATGCAAGGGAGGTAAAATTTCTCCTCCACCATTTCAGGGCCTCCAACTGAGCCTAAGAATTAAACTAATAAAACAAATTAACTTAATAATTTTTTACTTAGTAATTTTTTTTGTACATGGGAGTCTTCACATGCATTTTACTTAGTAATTTTTTACTTAGTAAAAAATTTTACTTAGTAAATTACACACACATTTTACTTAGTATTTTTTTTACTTGGTAATTTTCTATGTACATGGGAGTTTTCAAATGGAAAATAAAGATTACTTTATTTAGTAATTTTACTTAGTAATTTTTTACTAAGTAATTTTTACTTGGTACTTTTTTATGTACATGGGAATCTTCACAGGGAAAATAAAGGTTAAAGCAGGTAGAGCCGAAAGCTTATATATTAGACTGGACAAAGAGTACTACCCCTCCTTATCCATGGGAGGGCGTTTCAAGTGCCCCAGTGGATGCTGGAAACCACAGATAGCACTGAACCTAAATATGCTATGTTGTTTCCTACACATACATACCTATGATACAGTTTAACTTATAAGTTGGTCACTATAAGAGATTAACAATAACTAATAATAAACTAGAATAATTACAACAATACATTGTAAAAAGTTATACAAATTACTTAGGGGACATTATTGATGTACAATAAGGGTTACCTGCACTGTGATACTGTAACAGTTGATCTGACAACTGTGACAGTATCACTCAGCTACTGAGTGGTTAACAGGCAGGCAGCACTCACAAGGTGGATACACTGGACAAACGGATGATTCATGTCCCAGGTGGGATGGAGCAGGACACAGTGCAATTTCATCATGCTANTAATAATTTTTTACTTAGTAATTTTTTTTGTACATGGGAGTCTTCACATGCATTTTACTTAGTAATTTTTTACTTAGTAAAAAATTTTACTTAGTAAATTACACACACATTTTACTTAGTATTTTTTTTACTTGGTAATTTTCTATGTACATGGGAGTTTTCAAATGGAAAATAAAGATTACTTTATTTAGTAATTTTACTTAGTAATTTTTTACTAAGTAATTTTTACTTGGTACTTTTTTATGTACATGGGAATCTTCACAGGGAAAATAAAGGTTAAAGTAGGTAGAGCCGAAAGCTTATATATTAGACTGGACAAAGAGTACTACCCCTCCTTATCCATGGGAGGACGTTTCAAGTGCCCCAGTGGATGCTGGAAACCACAGATAGCACTGAACCTAAATATACTATGTTGTTTCCTACACATACATACCTATGATACAGTTTAACTTATAAGTTAGTCACTGTAAGAGATTAACAATAACTAATAATAAACTAGAATAATTACAACAATACATTGTAAAAAGTTATACAAATGACTTAGGGGACATTATTGATGTAAAATAAGGGTTACCTGCACTGTGATACTGTAACAGTTGATCTGACAACTGTTACAGTATCACTCAGCTACTGAGTGGTTAACAGGCAGGCAGCACTCACAAGGTGGATACACTGGACAAACGGATGATGCATGTCCCAGGTGGGATGGAGCAGGACACAATGCAATTTCATCATGCTACTTAGAAAGGCATGCAATTTAAAACTCATAAACTGTTTATCTCTAAAATTTTCCATTTAATATTTTCAGACCAACAACTGACTGTGGATAACTGAAACCGTGGAAAGCTATAGTAAATTGCAAAGATAGGACAAGACAATGGGTTTGGCTAGAGTAGTTAAATTGTGGAAAAGTTAGTTTAACAAGGTTTGTTTGTACACATTTTTCTCAGCCTGTACTCCCCCTGCCCCTCTCTAGTGATAGCAATGACTTTCTTTCTCCTGCTCTAGATAGGGTACCTTTCATACGGAAGTTTTATCTCTTGCTTTCAGTAAGAAAAAGAACAAGCAGAGTAGCTGTCTTGCATCTGTTGTTTTTTATGTGCTGTTAACTCAAAATAATCCTTATATCAAAATGGCATATTTTGGGCGGCATATTCTGCTACCCCACAAAAGCAAAGCAAAGCAAAGTTGAAACTTCACAAGCCTCAGAATCTGGGCTATTTTTCCCCACCCTACCTAAGAATTATAGTAATTCTTCTCAGATATCAAATTTTGTAACATACTCAATCCTCTTCCCACAAAGGACCTATTCTTAAAACAAGAACTAATATCCTTAAAAAAAAAAAGAAATTCTGATATGCTACAACAGAGATGAATCTTGAAAACATTATGCTAAGTCAAATAAGCCAGTCTCCAAAAGACAGATAGTATATACCATATTTGTTAGACTATAAGATGTGCTTTATTCCCCAAATTTGGGAGGAAAATGGGGGTGCATCTTATAGTCCGAATGTAGCATGCCTGGCTCACTGTGAGGGGTCGGGGGCAGTGGTGGAGCAGGGTCACAGGAGGCAGGAGCAGGTTTGTCACTGCAGGAAGCTGGCGGCGGCAAGAGTGGGGCGATGCTGGGGGGCCCTGGCCCCAGAGGAGGGGGTATCCCAGTCGTGTGAAGCAAGGGAGGCACAAGTGGAATCCCCGCTGTGGCATACTACAGTGCTAGGGAGGTGGGTACAGGTGATGCAGACATGTTAGGAGAAGAAAGCCTGCGGTGTCTGTAAGCGCCTCCATCAGGTGTCTGGTGTGTCCCCCATTAACATTAACATAGGCAAATTCCACTGCAGGGTCACCTGTCAATGTGGCCCTGCAGCTGTTGCAAAACTGCAACTCCCATCATGCTTGGACAGGTTGGGATGATGGGAGCTGTAATTTGGCAACAACTGCAGAGGCACACAGGTTGTGCAAAGCTGCTGTCCCTACACAAGAGTGTTGCACAACCTGTTACCTCCAGCAGCAGATCCCCCCACAACAGTGCATCATCCACTGATATTCTCAGCTACAGAGCCCCCACAACTATGAAGGACACAGTGCTGACAGTTCTGTCCTTACTGTATTTGTTGTAGAAAGATACAATAGTGTACCATAGTCTCCTGCTGAACCTACCGTAATTGTGGAAAGATGTCAAAGCAGAAAAGGATTTCATATAAAAAATCCCTTTTAAATTGGAGATAGTAAAGTATGCCAAAGAACATAGGAACAGAGCAGTGGAGAGACACTTTGGGCCACCTCCAACCTAAAAAATGATACAGGAATGGAGGAAACAGGAGGATCAACTGCAAAAAACAGACAAAACAAAACAATGTTTTCGTGGGCATGTTGCAAATTGGCCACAGTTAGAAGTGGATATGAAAGAATGGCTCACACATCACAGGAACAATGGCTTTTCAGTATCTACAGAAATGATCATATATGAAGCCAAACATCTTGCTGCAGAGAAAGGCAAGGACTGCACTGGACCACCATCATGATGCCACAGATTTATGAAGAGATGTAGCCTTGCTATACACACCAAAACTAGGATTGCACAAAAAATGCCTATGGAATATGAATATCTAATATTGTGCCTTTTCACAAATTTGTACTGAATGCAAGAAAGAAAAATGGATTTGAAACAAGTCAGACTGGGAACATGGATGAAGTCCCATTAACCTCTGATGTTCCATCCAACAAGACCGCTGATGTGAAAGGTGCCAAAACCGTAACCGTGAAAACGTCAGGGCATGATAAAACCCATTACACGGTTGTGTTGTCCTGCTGTGCAGCTGGCACCAAACTGCCACCAATGCTGATTTTCAAGAGAAAAAAACATGCCAAAAGAGGCAATCCCAAAGGAGTTATTGTTCACGTTCATGACAAAGGATAGATGGATGCATGAAAATGGCATGAAGATGTGGATAGGAAAAGTGTGGTCCAAACATCCTGGAGGGCTTCTGAAAAAACCTGCTCTGTTAGTGCTTGACCAGTTTAGGGCACATATCACTGAAGCCACAAAAAAGAGATTTAAAGAAGAGAAAACCCATCTTGCCATAATTCCTGGGGGGCTTACCAGCCAGTTGCAACCTTTGGGCGTTTCCATCAACAAGCCATTTAAAGTTTTCAGGAGAGAAGAGTGGAACAGATGGATGGCTGCTGGACACCATGATCTGACACCAACTGGACGAATGAAGGGGCCTGCTATTACCCAAGTTTGTGAGTGGGTGAAAACCTCGTGGCAGTCAGTTAAGGATGAAACTGTTGTGAGGCCCTTCAAAAAAATGGTATCAGCAATGCTGTAGACGGCTCTGAAGAGGACGTCCTTTACGAACAGAGTGAAGACAGTGATGCTAGTGATTCTGAGGAGCTGAGCTTCATAAACGTGGACAGCAGAGACGAGGAGAGCTTGGGGTTCCCTGATGATTAGAGGGGTTTCCGTACTTAAAGCTTAAAGTCAGAATAATGGTTGTTAATGCTGCTGTTGAGTTCTGTTTACATTTACATTGGTGAAATATTATGTTATTTATGTTATTAAATATTTTACTATATTTTGACTTCTAGCCAACATGGAGGAGTAGATAGACACACTGTGCCTCCTCATACAACCAAAAGAAGGACAACAATTTAAAAACAAAAAACAACCAGTACTGGCAGAAAATTGAACTGTATGAAGGCCAATAACCCAGGAGGTAAAGTAGACACATTCATCCAGACCAGTAGGAGGGGCCAAGTCGGGCAGGACTCGCAGCAGCTCGCATGGCAGACCCGGGCATGCAGAGCAGTAGCGGGCAGACCCAATACGGCAGCGGACCGTGGAAGGGCGGCGCACAAGGCGGCTGGTGGGCTGGGCAGTCCCACATGTGCACACACACAAACCAGGGAAAACTGGGTAGTCGGACAGTCAGAACAACCCAAGAACCCAAGGACCCAATGAAGGGAAATAAAGCCTCAAAACACCAATTAAAAACACCTGTTGGGTTTGAAGCACAGGGAAAGTCTCCCAGCCTCACAGGAGAGTTCATTGGAGAGACCCATGGAGTTCTAGAATTCTTAAGAAATCTACTAAAAAGCTACAAAAGCCCACCCACCTGGGAACCAGCACCAGAAGGGCCCAGTTTGCTTGTGGAAAGTGGGGGAAGTGACTGAAATCCGGCAGAGAGCAGAGCAAGTGCCATTGTTCCCTCTCAGACCCCTGCCCCCACATATAGTGTCACAACCCAGCAACTGGGTTGCCCCACCTAGGTGAACACCTAAGGCTCTGCCCCTCACTATGTAATGGATGCATCAAAACAAAAAATGGCCTAAATGAAAGAACAAATCAAAGCTCCCGAACAAATACAACTAAGAGATGAAGAGGTAGCCAACCTATCAGATGCACAGTTCAAACCATTAGTAATCAGGATGCTCACAGAACTGGTTGAATTTGGTCACAAATCCGATGAAAAATGAAGGCTACGCTAAAGGAAACAAAAGAAAATGTACAGGGAACTAAGTGATGGGAAGGAAACTGGGACTCCAATCAACGGTGTAGACCAGAAAGAAGAAAACATTCAACAAGAACAGAATGAAGAAATAAGAATTCAAAAAAATACAGAGAGGCTTAAGAACCTCCAGGATACCTTTAAATGTTCCAATATCTGAATTATAGGGGTACCAGAAGAAGAGGAAGAGCAACAAGTGGAAAAGTTATCTGAACAAATTATAAAGGAGAACTTCACAATTCTGGCTAAGGTAATAAACTTTCAGGAAGTCCGGGAAGCTTACAGAGTCCCAAAGAAGTTGGACTCAAGGAGGAACACACCAAAACACATCATAATTACATTACCCAAGATGAAAGACAAAGAGAGAATCTTAGAAGTAGCAAGAGAAAAAGAGACGGTTACCTACAAAGGAGTTCCCATCAGACTGTCAGCTGACTTCTAAAAACAGACCTTACAGGCAAGAAGGGACTGGATCTCAAGAAGTATTCCAAGTCATGAAAGGCAAGGACCTACATCCAAAATGGCTCTATCCAGCAAAGCTTTCATTTAGAATGGAAGGGCAAATAAACTGCTTCTCAGATAAGGAGGTCAAGTTAAAGGAGTTCATCATCACCAAGCCCTTACTATATGAAATGTTAAAGGGACTTATCTAAGAAGAAGAAGATAAAAAACATGTATAGTAAAATGACAGCAAATTCACAGTTATTAAGAACCACACCTAAAACAAAAACAAAAACAGACTAAGCAAACAACTAGAACAGGAACAGAACCACAGAAATGGAGATCACATGGAGGGTTTGCTAACCTCCATGTGATCACTCCACTAACAGGGGAGTGGGAGGAGGAGAGGGGGGAGAAGGTACAGAGAATAAGTAGCATAGATGGTAGGTAGAAAATAGGGGGAGGGTAAGAATAGTATGGGAAATGTAGAAGCCAAGAACTTACAAGTGTGACACATGGACATGAACTAAAAGGGAGGAATGTGGGTGGGAGAGGATGCGCAGGGTGGAGGGCAGTGAAGGGGAAAAAATGGAACAACTGTAATAGCATAATAGCAAAATATGTTTTTTTCAAAATCTAGAAAACAGCATCAAAAGAACATAGAAAATGTGATATATTCAATTTCATTAGTAATAAATATGTACTATAAAATTAGCAAAAACAAAACAAAGTCACATTAAAAAATAATAAATAAATAAATGTTTTACCACATTTTCTGCCTCAGAATTTTTTTCCCTATTTTCCTTCTCTAAAACCTAGGTTCATCTTATGATCTGAAAAATACAGCAATTCTACTTATCTGAGGTATCTGAAGTAGCCAAATTCACAGTAACAAAACAGAATGGTGGTTACCAATGGCTGGATGGAAAAAAAAATGGGGAATTACTGTTCAATGAGTATAGTTTCAATTTTGCAAGACGAAAAAAGGGAGATTGGTTACACAGCAGTGTAAATATACTTGACCATAATGAAAATAGTTAAGATGGGAATTTTTGTGTTACATATGTTTTACCATAATAAATAATAAAAATTTTGAAAAGATCATTAAGATTAAAATGGTGAATAAATGAGAATGAATTCATGTCCTAAGAAAGTGAAATCAGAAGAACCTTTACTGAAGAATAAGAAGGGTTAAAGGGTTTGGTACTCAGTAAGCACTGAAAGCTGGGGGACACAACAGCAATATACAGGTGACTGACACAAGTCTGAACTGCACAGGTTCACTTGCATGCATTTTTTCCAGTAAATACTGTAAAAGTATTTTTCTCTTCCTTATAATTTTCTTAATAACATTTTCTTTCTCTTACTTTAAAAACACAGTAGATAATACATATACAAATTATGTGTTAAGCAACTATGTTATCAGTAAAACTTCCCATCAGTGGTAGGCGATTAGTAGTGAAGCTTTGGGGAAGTCAAGAGTTACATGTGTATTTTGGACTGTGCAGGGAGCTGGTGCCCTTACCTAATTGCTGCACTGTTCAAGGGTCAACTGTAACTGAAATGTTGTTTAGCAAGATTAATATGATGGGAGTGCGAGCAGAAAATAGGGAGTCAAGTGAAACAGTCTGGACTGGGAGTAGTAAGAATTCAAGGGATCAGTCCAATGGTGAAGTTGTTCAAGTTTCTAGCATGGGTAAGAGGAAGCCTGCAGCCTGAGTCCTGCTCCCTGGAGATAATTAAAGAGTGGCTGAGCAAGCAGATAAAGAGGATATAAACTGCATAAGAGGCAGAATGAGGTCCTTTCAGCCTCTAGGCCATTTATCAGAAATCAAAGAATTACTTTATTTATTCATAACTTTCCACATCTTAAAAGATCAGGCCATTTATCAGGAATCAAAGAACTGCTTTATTTATTTATACTTTCCTTATCTAAAAAGATGTGAAAAGGTCATCAAACAACTACTCTTCTGTTACAAGCTGTTGGCCAAGCACAATGCGAGTATTTACAGCCCCCAAATTTGAGCAGCTGTGATAATGACATGGCTCTCCTGACAAATTACATAATGGATGCAATTCTGAAAGATTTCAGAAATAAAATTGTGCTAAGTCCAATCACATGTTAAATGTACTAGGTAAGCCCATATTTACTAGATAGAGCTCTATCTCTTAAATCTTTTTGTAACAGAAAATCATTTTTAGACTTTGTCCTACCTGCTGCAGATTTCCTTGCATTCATCTCCACTGCAGCATGGGAGAAAGGCTTGGTGTGAAATTAAAAGAAAGCCCTAAATCAGATAAATCTACTAAAAGAACATTCTCCTTTTTTATATGCCAGAAGAAAATGAGGCCAGAATCATTGAAAGCATATTAAGAATATGAACAATGAAACTGAAATATTGATGACACATTATAAAGACAAACTATTTTTTATAAAAAAAAGGCTAAGTTTCTCATTCCAGATCATGAGAATTCTATGCCTTTTTGTTTTAACTTACTATTGAGTTCTATATGACACACTTACCAGAATAATAAATCAACTTATACCAACTTACAAGATCTACTACTACTGAGTCCAATTTAATTCAAGACTCTGTGGTAACAGCAAAGATGAATAACAAGTGTTGTCCCAAAAGTATACTTTCCACTGGAATGTGAAGGTGTGAAACACAAGTATACATTCAATAAGAACATGAGGGGAAAAAAAAAAGAACACAAGGGAGGTTTACTAAAAAGGTTATGAAGAACAACTATAGTTTTGCAATCACCTGGATCTCTGAAAGGTCAATAAAATTTAAAAGGCTTTCCCTACCCCCAGGAAAAAAAAGAGATTCTTAGTATCAGGAGGAAGGAGAGAGAACATCACTACAAATCATACAAACATTAAAAAACTAGTATGAGAACATTACTAACAACTTTATGTCAACAAATTCAGAAACTTAAACGGACAAATTCTTGAAAGCATAACTACTCAAAATCACACAATAAAAAATAGATAACCTCAAGAGGCCTATATTTATTGGAGAAAAATAATTTGTTTAGAACAAACCCAACAAAGATCAGCCCAGGCACAAATGGCTTCACTGGTGAATTGTACCAAACATTTCACTATACCAACTAGTACAAAATTCTAAAGGAACATTCTCCAAATCATTTTGTGAGTCAAGCATTATTATCCTGATACCGAAACCACAGAAAGACATTACCAAAAAAAAAATTAGAGACCAATAGATATCATAAATACAGAAGTAAAAATCCTTAACAGAATATATGCAACTAGAACTAACTACTATATAGAAAGAGTCATAGTGAAAATGTCTATCCCAAGGAAAATAAAGCCAGTTTAACAATCAAAAGTCAATACAGTTTACTATATTAACAGACTAACCACCACCCCCCAAAACCAAATGGCTGTCTTAAAGAAACCAGAAAAGGCATTTCATGAAATTCAATACCCATTCAAAATTTTAGAAACTGGGAACAGAAGGAAAACTAACTCCTTCAACTGATAAAGAACAACTACAAAAATCCTAGAAGCAATATCCCACTTAATGCTGTGATACTGAAAGCTTGACTCTAAGATCAGAAAAAAGGCTGTCGCCGCTTTCAGTCGATGCTGTTCCAGAGTTCTCAGCCAGTGCAGTAAGGCAAGAAAAAGAAATCAAAGGTGTACAGATTAGTAAGAATGAAGAAAAACTATCCTCAGTCAATGACTGCATGATTTTCAATGTGAAAAATTCTTAAGAAATCTACTAAAAAAACTACTAAAAGTAATAAGTGCATTAACAAAGTAACAAGGTCAATATCATATTTCTATGTTTTTTATTTTTATTTATTTTCTTAGAGAGAGAGAAGAAGTGAGAAAGAGGGAGAGAAACATCAATGAGTGGTTGCCTCTCGTGCACCCCACACTGTGGATCTGGTCTGCAACCCGGGCGTGTGCCCTGACTAGGAATCAACCAGTGACCCTTTGGTTCACAGGCCAGCACTTAACTGAGCCACACCAGCCAGGGCATATTTTTATTTATATAAAAGTAACGCACAACTGGAAATAAAAAAAAATTTAACTCCAATTATAACAGGACCAAAAAGAAATAGGAATGTGGGTTAATTCCAGCATGTTTGGAATTAACCTGAGCTATTTTTGCTGAAGTAAAGATGTAACTGCATGGAACTCACCCTGTCAAGATATGAAATGCACTGCTCGATAATGTTGCTTTATATTGATGGGGCTGAGGCGAGTTATAGGACAGTTTGTGTCAAACTATAAGCAATGTTTATTGATAAGATTTGATGATTTGTATATGGTCACAGGGACACACCACAGAGGGCTCTACCATACGGATGGTTACATGAAAGACCATGTCAACATGACTAACAGGGTACATATAAGGGTTATCAGCCTAGACTCCAATTAGGGCTCCACGGTTCTGTGCATACCTAAGTGGCAAGTGATGTGAGAAAAAGTGTGTCCACATGACCAACAGAGAGGACAGACAACCTATCTAACCCCTCTAGACCCCTTGCTATGAGGGAGCTTCTGGCTCCAATACCTACTTTTAATGTTCTAATGCTGTTGTTGTATCAATACACAATCCTTTCCCTGCAACAAACATGTAAGCCTCATCACCTGGAGGCTTGGAATCTACCTCAGTAATTGAACCCTATCTAGCCTGCCGCCATTAATGCAAAGAATAAAATGTGTGCAAGACTTGTACATTGAAAACTACTAAACACTACATAAAGAACTAAATAAACGGATACACAGGATCATAAAAAATACTATTCTCAAGATGTTATTGTCAGCAAATGTTGTGGACCGCTCTGCCTGATTCTAGGAATTGTAACTCTACCCCCTGTGGATAAGGAAGAGTGAGTGACCTCTGGAATACAAGCGGCAGGAGACAATGCTTGTCTCTGGTAGCAAACGCTACCTCAGTTTCCTCCCTGCCCCCAAAGCTTGGTCAGAAGTCAATGATGGGTAAGACCCCTCAGAGGAGGGGCAACCTAGGCCAGACACGACCACTTGGAAGACCACCATGGAAGGACTCAGGGGGCTGCAACAAATAGCAATGGACTCTCACCCCCCGGCTTTGACATAGCCCAAGTCCCCATGTCCTCTGGGAGAAGCACTTCCTGGCTCTAATCCCCTTAAGCCTGAATACCTGTTGGGGAGAGGTGCAGCTCCTTGCCTTGCTAGAGCATGTCCTGGGGAAAATCTGGCATCACAAAGACTTCCTGATAAACCCGTGAAATCTGCTCTGCTAAGAGTGCTTTCATTCATGTTAAGGGTTCAAGCAGGAAGCTCTAAAACTCTGTTCCCTACAGACTCTGACTCAAACTAAGCCCTCAGATTTCTATCTACTGCTTGATCCTTGCTGCCCTGTATTCCTGTGTATTACAACCCAATAAAAGCCCCTGCAGAAGGGGGCTCAATGCCTTTTTCCTCTGAGAAACTGGTCACTGCCCACGGCCTTTTTCTTCTGGGAAAATGGCCATCTCTCCTCCCCAAGCAGATCACATCATGTCTCTGTCATGTTTACTCTCATCTGTGGCACACGAGGGGACTTGCAAGGAACGTCACCCCCACAAGCAAATAGATCAACAGATTCAACACAATCTTCATCAAAATTCTAGCAATCTTTTCCATAGTAATTAAAATACTGTAAAATGTATATGGAAATACAAAGAGCCTAGAATAGTTAGACCTTTGAAAAAGGAACAAATGCTGGAGGATTTATATGGATTTGAAGATTGAATATAAAGCTATGATAACCAAGAGAGTAATACTGGCACAAGAAGAGATAATCAAAGGAGAAAAGAAAACACATTCCAGAAATAAACCCATGTAAATATGGTCAACTAATTTCCAAAAAAGTTGCCGAGATAATTCAATGAGAAGAAAATGGTCTTTTCAGCCGAAACAATTTGATATCCATATGCAAACAAATGAACTTTAAACCTTCCCCATACGCTATGTACAAAAAAATAACTCAAAATGGGTGATACGCCTAATCTAAGAACTAAACATACAAAGCTTCCAGAAGAAAGCATAGGAGAAAATTTTTGTGACATTGTTTTGGGCAAAGTTGTTTGCTGTTTTTTTTAATAAAACATCAAAAAAATTAACCACAAAATAGAACACTGATAAATTGTACTTCGATTAAAATAAAGAAATCTGTGCTTCATTTCCATCAAGAAGTGAAAAGATAGCCCCCAAAATCGGAGAAAATATTTAAAACTATGAATTAAATAGAAAACATATCCCAAATACATAAAGAATCTTAAAACTGAGTGCAATACAGATAAACAACCCATTTTTAATGGCAGAAGATATGAATAAACATTTCATCGAGAAGACATGCAAATGGCAAATAAACACATGAAGGATGTCAACACCATTAATCACTAGAGATAAACAAGTTAAACCAGCAATGAAATAATTTTTAAGCTAAGAAAATGCCTTAAAATTTTTGTTTAAGATGGAATTAACAAGAACTGTCAAAACCAGAGAGCAACCGAAAGTCTCATATATTGCTGGGTAAGCCACTTTGGAAAATACTATGACAGTTTTAAAAATTAAGCATATACTACCACATAACCTAGGAATTTCTTTCTTTTTTTTTTCCCTAGGAATTTCTTTCTACTATTAAATACTTCAGTAAACAGGATAAATGAAAAATAACAGTACTTGAACATTCATTAGCAGGTTTATTTATAAGAAAAAGTAGTACAGAAACAAATTTTCTGTTCTGTTAAAGGGAAAACTCTAGTAATAGAAAGCAAATCAGCGATTGGTTATCAGGGGCTAAGGATAGTGACAGGGGACTGAAAGCAAACATATTCAAGAAAACTTTTAGAAATAATGAAAATGTTCTACTTTGTATGTCAGTGTGCAAAGACTGCAAGCAAATATTTGTCAAAATTCACTGAATTATATACTGAACACTACTAAACTTTATTTTATGTCCTTATATTTCATTGAAGCTGATTTTAAAAAGAAAAACATTGTCCCTTTATATATAAATAATCTTGTTTTTTTCATGACTTTCCAACTTAGGCAGGACTTGGCCTATATGGCTTAACCCATGCTCCATGCAGATCCGTTGGGAACCGCCCTGCCTGGATTTAGGAATTGTAACTGACTCCAATGGCTGAGTGAGCGACCTCCATAGGGCCACAGGAGACAAAGTTTGTCTCTGGCAGCAAGCACTGCTTCTGCTTCTTCCCCTGCCCCAAAGCATGGTCCATGTCCATGGCGGGTACAGCCCCACAGAGAGGGGCAACCTAGGCCAGACACGATCACTTGGGAGGCCATCAAGGAAGGACTGGGTGGGGAGGGCTGCGACAAAGAGGGAGTGATGGACCCTCACCCCCCAGCTATTGTTACATAGTCAGAGTCCCCATTTCCATCTGGGCGAAGCGCTGCCTGGCTCTAGTCCACTTAAGACTAAAAACCTATGATGCGGAAAGTGGTGCAGCCCTGTGCTGGAAAGGGCGTGTATTGGGATAAATCAGGCATAAGAAAGAATATGTAAAAATCTTGTGAAACCTGCTTTGTTTAGAATGCTCTCATTTAAATGATAAGAGTACAAGCAAGAAGTTTGTTCCTCAAAGTTTTATGACTCATTAGCTATCTGACCCTGACTGAGTTAAGCTCTCATAGTTCTTTGAATGATATCTATTGTTTCATCCTTACCTGTATTCTTGTGCAAAGGAACCCAATAAAAGCCCCCTGAGCATGGGGCTCTTGGCCCTTCCCCTTTGAGGGACCGGCCACCTTTACTCCCCTAGCAGATCATGTCTTGGTAGTATTTACTTTCGTCTGTGGCACAAGAGGGGACTTGTGAGGAAAGTCGCCCCCACACAGATCACCTGGGGCAGCCTGACTAGGGGCTGAAGGATCCATTTTCAAGCTCATTCGCATGACAGCAAGCTGGTGCTGATTGTCTTAGTTAGATAGGGCTGCAGGAAGGTTTTGGTGGGCTCCTGGTCAAAGCACGGTGGCTCGGGTTCCATAAGAAGCCCTATCACTTCATCCTGGCCAGGTATTTCTGTAGGTTAGAGTATCATCCTTAAACGCCAAGGTTGTGGGTTCAATCCCATTCAAGGGCACATGCAAGAATTAATCAATGATTTCATCAATAAGTGGAACAACAAATCAATGTGTGTGTGTGTGTCTCTTTCTCCCTTCCTCCCTCTCTAAAATCAATAAATAAAAATTTTAAAAAAGAAGTCATATCACTTTCATGACCCAGTCTAGGAAGTCACATTAGTGACCTTCACCACAGTCACAAGCACACCGGATTCTAGTGGAGGGACATACACCCCACCTCTTCATGGGAGGAGTACCAAACTCACATTATGAAGCACAATGTTTGAGATGGGAGATCTTTTTCTGACTGTCTTCTAAAAGATAATCTAGCACATTGGATTTTTGTTCTGTAGGTAAGTGAGAGTCATTAGGGCAATGTGAAAACAATACAATCCCATCTATATTTTAGCATGATAACTCCAGCACACTATTAGGAATAAACTAAAAAGATATGTGTAGATGGAGGGATGGAGAAGGAGAACCTACTAAGGTGATTATTTCAAGAGTCAAAGCAAAAGACAACTTCAAGTGCCACATCTGTGAGTAGGAATGATGAGGAAACAGGCTTGCCAGAGACCCTATATGAATACAAGTGAAATGTCTTGGCAACTAATGCACATGGGTAAACCTGGACCATCTGGAAAATGAGATACCATTAAGAAAGACAAGGTTTAGGGGGGACAGTACTAAATTCTCTTTTAGTACATGCTGGTGAAAGCAGAATATATTTGAAAATAACAAGGCAGACAGCCACAACAAAGGGCACATTTTATACAACCCATTAAGAGACTCAATTCTGATTAATCAAGAATTGGCTACATCCTGAGACAAGGCAACATAGACGAGATTATATTTACCTAAAAGAATGATGTTTATCTGCACACAAAAGGACTAAAATATGCTTTAATACCCCCGCTTCCTTCCAAGCCAAAATGTTCTCTTACTGGGTTAAAAAAAACTACCTGTCCGGGGCTTTGTTTCTAAGGCAAGGGATAGAAAAATTTATATAGCTCTTTTTTAAGTGGTAATAGTGATCATGCATGAATTTAAAACATAGTCTTCCTTTTAAACTTTTTAAATCATCTGTAGCAGGGCAGACACCATGGGTGAGTTAATCTCCCTTATTCCTTTAGAAAAGAACTCCTGCTTTTTTCAACTATTGAATGGCCACAAGCCTCAAGGGACCTGGGTTTAGAATTCCCAGGATGAATCGTAATTGGTTTAACTCAGTGTTCCCAATCATAAGGAACTCTACAATAGAATCAACTGGGCATTTTTAGAAGACCAATGCCTGGACATCCCTCTCCCCCATTCTCATTTAATTTGTCTGGTAGTATCTTCTAATTGCTGGGGGATATGTATAACGGCAAATGTCAACTCAACAGGAACTAAGGCTGTCAGCAGAAAAGAGGACAGAACCATGATCTTGACATTATTGAGCTGATGCTAGAACCATTTCTCATCCTGTAAAATGACAAATTTTCATCATTTTTTAAGCCACTTCTGATTGTTTTCTGTTACTGTCAATGAGAAGTATCCTACGTGCTAAACCTGGCAATACAACTTCCAGGATAAAGTTTCATTTTATAAACAGGAAGCAGAACTTCAGTCATGCTGCTGACAAAGGACAAGCCAGTTTTACCTGGGCCAGCAGAGAATGATGTTGTTTTGCTGTACATGAGAAGATCTTCCCCCCAACATTATACGAATATTTGAATAAACAGGTATGTGTCTGCTCAATCACCTCTCCTAATGACTAAAGGTTCTTCTCTGAAACTGAATGGTGCAGAAGTGTAAAAGACCATATTATCTTGCACATACTCTTTTACAAGTGTTCTGATGGCTGTCTCCTAGATATTCCTGTAACACTAGCCTAAAATAAGGACATTTCAGACTTCCGCCAAGATGGAGGCATAGGTGGAAACACTGCCTTCTCCCACAACCAAGTTTGAATGCAACAAAGGTTTAGTAAACAAAGACGCAGTCAAAGAACAGAAAATTGAACTATATGGAAGTCCAACAACAACAAACCGTTCAACCAGGACCCGTAAAAGGGGAGGAGCCAGCAGCAGAGCAGGGTCAGGCAGGAAGGATCCCCCGACTCCAGGCGCCCAGGCAGCGGAGGTAGCATCAGGCAGACCCAGTGAGGGTGCAGGGTGGCGGGCTGACCGTGGTCACACATTGGTGTGCAGATAAACCAACAAAGGAGTGAGCGGTGAGACAGACCACTCAGACCCCAGCAGCGGACCCATTGAGGGTACAAGGCGGCAGGCTGACTGAGGTCACACATTCGCGCGCAGTGAGACAGACCTTGCAGGCCCCAGTGGCTGGAAGCAGCAGAGGGGACCGCCATTGCCCTTTCTGACCCCCCCCCCACATACAGTGTCACAACCCAGCCACTGAGTTGCCCCACCCTGGTGAACACCTAGGGCTCTGCTCCTCATACATAACAGGCAGGAACAGTCCAAAATACGGCTCAAGAAGAACTCAAAGTCCCAGAGCCGATAACTCTAAGCGAAAACAATATAGCAAACCTCTCAGATGCACAGTTCAAAACACTGGTGATCAGGATGCCCACAGAACTGGTTGATTATAGTCACAAATTAGAGGAACATATGAAGGCTAAACTAATTGAAATGAAGGGAAATGCACAGGAAACCAATAGTGATGGAAAGGAAACTGGGACTCATATCAATGGAGTGGACCAGAAGAACAAAACATCCAACCAGAAAAGAATGAAGAAACAAGAATTCAAAAAAATGAAGAGAGGCTTAGGAACCTCCAGGACATCTTTAAATGTTCCAACATCCGAATTATAGGGGTACCAGAAGGGGAAGAGGAACAGCCACAAGTGGAAAACTTATTTGAACAAACAATAAAGGAGAACTTCCCCAGTCTGGCAAAGGAAATAGACTTCCAGGAAATCCAGGAAGCTCAGAGAATCCCAAAGAAGTTGGCCCAAGAAGGAACACACCAAGGCACATCATCATTACATTAGCCAACATTAAAATGAAGGAGAGAATCCTAGAAGCAGCAAGAGATAAGGGGACAGTCACCTACAAAGGAGTTCCCATCAGACTGTCAGCTGATTTCTCAAAAGAGACCTTACAGGCAAGAAGGGGCTGGAAAGAAGTATTCCAAGTCATGAAATCCAAAGACCTACATCCAAGACTGCTCTATCCAGCAAAGCTTTCATTTAGAATGGAAGGGCAGATAAAGTGCTTCTCAGATAAGATCAAATTCAAGGAGTTCATCATCACCAAGCCCTTATTATATGAAATGTTAAAGGGACTTATCTAAGAAAAAGAAGATAAAAAATATGAACAGTGAAAGGACAGCAAACTCACAGTTACTAACAACCACACCTAAAACAAAAGCAAACTAAGAGGACAGCTAGATCAGGAGCAGAACCATTAGAAATGAAGAACACATGGAGGGTTAGCAACAGGGGAGTGGGAGGAGAAGAGGGGAGAAGGTACAGAAAATAAGTAGCATAGACAGTAGGTAGAAAATAGATAGGGGGAGGGCAAGAATAGTAGGGGAAATATAGAATCTAAAGAACTTGAGACACGTGGTCATAAACTAAAGGAGGGAATGGTAGGGGAGGGGGTGTTCAGGGTGGAGGGGAATGAAGGGGGGGAAGAGAACAACTGTAATGGTATAATCAATAAAATATATTTTTTTAAAAAGGTTGATAATCTCGATTGTATTGGCACTCAACAAAAGATCTAGTGCCCAATAAATGCTAGCTGTTATTGGTAAAAAAAAAAAAAAAAAAAAAAAAAGAATCCTAGCTAGCACAACACTAAATACTTGCGTCTTTTGAATATTTTGGCATTGACCTTTTTTGTTAAAATGCATGTAAACGTAAAAAAAGGAAAGAAGACAAAGAATGTGATGTGCATATCTCCATTACCACTGACTCTCAGTATCCTTCCCAGTTTCTTGGCAATGATATTTTAAAAGATTTTTATATATGCTTTATGCTTTCAGAGTCTTCAATAAAAAAAAAAAGAACATTTCACATACCAAAATAGAACACTATGAGAATGAGATAGCCTTCTTTGTTCTACTTATCAATTCAAACTACCTAAACACACTAAAAGCAACTGCCACCAATTTTTGCTGCTGGTAGATACTCCTCAATTTTGACTCTGATGTACAGTACAACGTGAGCAGGAAGCACCTAATTTGAAGAATTCTGTTGTCCTTCTCCTGGAGAACACCAGTGGTCGACGACACCACTAGGAGAGCCCTGGGACAGGAGGCCAAGGGGTCTTCTGCAGAGGTTTGGTCAGTGGTATCAGGGTTAGGGTTGCAGTCCTGGAGCTCGAGCTGACAAGCTGAGCCACCTGGTCAAGAACATGAAGATGAAGTCCCTGGAGGAAATCAATCTTTTTGTCCTGCCCACCATGGAATCTAAGTTCACATACTTCTTCCTAGCTATATTCCTAAAGGACAAGGTTTTAAAGATTATGCCCATACAAAAGAAGACTTGTGCTGGCTAGTGGACCACGTTTAAGGCATTTGCCATCGAGGATACTATAGACATGTCAGTGGGAGTGTTATGCTCTCCAAGGAGGCTGTAGACACCGCCATTTGCAGGGACACGGTCCTGGCCAAGCTTCCTATCATTCCAGTGACGTAAGGCTACTGGGAGAAAAGGATCAGCAAGCCCCACATCATCCCTTGCAAGGTAACTGGCTGCCTCCGCTCTACTGTTGCACCTCATCCCTGCCCCCATGGGCACTGGCATCATCTAGGCTGCCAGGCCCAAGAAGTTGTTGCCAAATGCCAATATCAATGAGGGCTATACTTCAGCCAGGGCCTGCAATACCACCCTGGGCAGCATCACCAAGGCCACCTTTGAGACCATCTCCAAGACCTATAGCCATCTCACTCCCAACTTCTGGAGAGAAAATGTTCAACAAGTCTATCAAAAATTCATGGACCAGATGTGAGGGCCATCTGGCTGCAACATCTGTCACTCCACTGATCACCTGGGTTGATGTGACTGATCTGTCTGGCTAGGCAGGTATCCCCTTCCTCTCTCACAGATCCACGTGTGTCCCTCCCAAAGCTGTGTGTTCAGTCAAAGGGGATGACCGTCGCAACTAGAGAGGACTGGGCTTTGGTCAAGAGTGTACAAGGAGCTGTGCTCCCCTGCTAGAACCTCCAAACAAGCTCTCAAAACTTCACAGACCATCTCCTGAAGACCCACATCAGGGTCTTCATGCTGAAGGCCCAGGCTCCAGTTGTGGCTACCATGTAGTTTTTATACAAGAAAAATAAAGTGAATTATAAAATAAATAAAGGATTCTGCCCCTGTTACCATAGACTGCCAGTGAGTGCAGGGAGTCTCCCCCACTGGCCAAGATGGTCCACAGGCAGGTTCTTACACCAAGCACACCAAAAGCTAGAAAGATACATGCACAGGGTCCAAGCACACCAAAAGCTAGCAAGATAATTGGATATGGGAAAAAAGCCCTCCTCTCCCTATCCCCCTAAGAACCATGGGCTTCAGCAGGAAGGGCGACGGTCTTTGAGACAGAAGTCCACAAACCTCCCACGCTGCGGCACTTGAATAAACCTCTTTCCTTCTGCACCAGCACCTGTTTCACAAGCCTGGCTTTTGTTGCGGCAAGCAGCCAAACCTGTGTTTTGGTTACACCCCCAAATTCAATTCTAAGTCAGTAATGTAGACCTTCTTTGCTTTGGTTTCAAAGCATATGGACAGTTGCCCTGGCCAGGTGGTTGGTTCTTGGAGCTTCAATCCCATACAGGGTCGAAAAGGCTGAGTTCAATCCTCAGTCCAGGCACAAAAGGGAAGTAACTACTTGATTATTTCTCTCCCCCTTCCCCATTCCTCTCTCTCTAAAATCAACAAAGCATATCCCCTCTGGTGAAGATATTTTTAAAAGGAATGTGAACAACTTATTACTCCCAAGGCTCACCTCTCCTCATATCCTGGTTTTGACTCCTCCCACCCCTCCTGAACCTGCCACTCTTCACTGTCCCTACTCTCTTCAATGAGGATCAGAGGCTCCTTACCTTACGCCTTTATACCATGTCCACAACTCCCCACATAAAACTCTGCACCATATACTCCCTCTCCTGTCAGTCACAGCCTCCACTCTCACACCCTGCCTTTTACAGCCCACCTTCTTGAACTGTGGCCCACTCATCTCTTCACTCATTTATCAATCCACTTCAAGATAGCTTCCACCTCCACTACTTGATTAAAATTGCTCTGGGAAAGGTCACAAATTATTGCCTTTTTACTAAAATTAATGGCCCCTTTTAAGTCTTTTTACCTCTTTTTTATTTTTAAGTTTCCATTAATACCAAGTTGCATGTTAGACACTAGATGCCCAAAGATGACTAAAACAGTCCCTATGTTACCAAGCTCGCAGTCTAACAGAAGAAATGGTCACAGAGACAATTCTAATACTACAGTCAATGACAGAGGTCTATACATGAGAGAGAAAAATCATTGGGAATGGAAGCTTGGAAATGGTTTTAAAGAAGTGATGAATAATCTCACTTTTTAAAGCTCAACAGAAATTTCTCATGTTGTAGACACTGAAAAAGAATATTCCAGACAGAGTGCATGTATGTGAAGAGCAAAGAAATGACCTAAATTCAGGCCACAGCAGTGAGCAGGAAGGACAGACCTAAGAGAAATCAACTAATCTGTCAGGCAGAATTTGGTATCACTACCTATTCTTCCTCTCTTAACATAGAATCACACCTGAGTATCTGTGGGGGATTGGTTTCTAGGATCCCCACGAACACCCTAGTCCATGGACACTTAAGTTCCTTGTATAAAATGGCATAGTCCTTGCAACTACCCTACTCACATTCTCTCATATACTCTAAATCATCTCTAGACTACTAAATGACAAGGAAAAAAAGTCTATATCACAACATCGTAGGTCTAATTACATAGTCCCTACACATTCAGAACAATGTCAGTTTTGTTTTGAATTTTGACCCACAGTCAGTTGAATCCATGGATAAAGAACCCTTGATTATGGAGAACCAGCCATATTTTCTCTCTGGTTTTCCTCTTATCTTTCTGTTTTGTTGGGTTCTTTTTCTATTCCCAGAAGTCTGCCCCCATCTCCCCCTGCTCTAAATGTTCTCAGGAAGATTTGATCCAAGTCTATGACTGGCTAGGAGACTGCAAATCAAGTCACTGTAAAGAAAGCTTTCATTTGTAACTTTAATGACGGCACTACTGAGCAAAAGAATATTCAGTTCTCTCCACAGGATGTTCCAAATCAATTGCTTTCACAAAAATAATGTACAGCCCTGACTGGTGTGGCTCAGTGGGTTGGGCATCATTCCACAAACAGAAGGGTTGCTGGTTCAATTCTCAGTCAGAGCATATGCCTTGATTGCAGGCCAAGTCCCCAGCTAGGGGCATGCAAGAGGCAACCAATTAATATTTCTCGCTCACATCAGTGTTCCTCTCCCTCTCTTTCTCCCTCCCTTCCTCTCTCTCTAAAAATAAATAAATAAAACCTTTAAAAGCAATGTATAAACATATAAAAAATAGCAGTTATGAGGATACAGTGCATGAATAGTGGCCTAAGATACAGTACCAATAGATAAATAAAATGTACTGAACATAAAGCAAGCAGAAAGTTATCCTGGAGAAATGAAACTGAAGAATCTAAAGTGATTTAGAAAAAGACTAACTAGAATTTGCCCTGGCTGGTGTAGCTCAGTGGATTGAGCACAGGCCTTCGAACCAGAGGATCGGGATTCGATTCCCAGTCAGGGCACATGCCTGGGTTGCAGGCCGGTTCCCTGCAGGCCAACTCCCAGCAGGGGACGCACAAAAGGCAACCATACATTGATGTTTCTCTCCCTCTCCCCTTCCCCTCTAAAGGTAAATAAATTAATAAATAATCTTTAAAAATATATTTTAAAAAAAAAGAAAAAGACTAACTAGAATTTAATTGCAGATGAGAAAAACCGATCATACAAATTTTAAGCGTATCCAGAAGGTGTCCAAAAATAACTACAGAACGAACTATGAAAGACAAATTCTAGGTTTCTTCCTTCCCTAAAGAATGTGGGGCCCTCTATATCCAAATTCAAACCTGAATAGGTTCTACAGAACTGCCTTCAAGAATCACAATTCCTAAGCAGAAATCTAAGGAAAAAAGATGGTTTCTAAGGTAACCAAGGCCCATAGTCATACCATATTTACTCTGATATATCAAAGTCATCACCTGAACTTGCCTTAATTATTTGGAAGGGCTGATACATTATGTTTGTGCCCTAGGGCTGTAAGTCATTAAGCAAATAAGCTCCAGGTTCTACTTAGCTGAATTTGCCAGCAGCTTTCTCAAGGAGAAAACAAACCTTTTTAGAGGTTAAAGAGGAGTGAGAATAATCTCTTCTGATGGACAGTGCTCTAAACTCCCAAAGGCTAAGAGAAACAATGCTTAAAAAATTAAAGAGGTAGCTTTTTAAAACTTTTAAAGAGAAATTAAAAATATATCAATTCGTTGTCCTATTCATATTCTCTTGCTAATTTTATTTCTACCAAGAAAAAAAAGTCTGCAAATTGTTCACCCAAGAAAGTAAACAATGGGGGGAGATGACTTTTTGAACTGCAACATTAACTACAGTTTTAGGACCTCTGGTAACTGCCAATTATACTCTTTGCTCCCCATTTAAAGGAAAGCCATTTCAACTACAACCTGATAAAAACATTTTGGAAAACAAAACAAGACCCTTTTCTCTTACCCTTCAGGGTTAAGGAGAGAGAACAGAAAGGGTCAATTGGAATGGAGCTAATCCCTTTTTTTTTTCAGCTCAATATTATAAATAACATTTATAATGGCTTATGGTTTTAGTATATACCAAAAACAATTATTATAAAAATTAAAGTTTTTTCATTCAATCCAATTCCACTAAAGGAGCCTCTTTGTAAGTGGATCAACTGTCACCACAATGTAAATTGCATTTAAAATTATTTTCTTTCCTCTTGAGAATTTCATTTAATAGGCTTATGTAAATTAAGTACCTTTACTTACTGCCCCATCTAAATAAAGAGAGCAAGTTGTCAGTAACAAAAACATTTCCCAATCCACATTAATAAATTCCTTGAGTTGAATACAAAGAATATATTATTTCAATGTAATAAAACAGCATCCCTGAGAACACAGAGACAAGCCAAGTATATTTATGGAAGACCTGATAACCTAGAAAATTACAAATCCAATTAGCATTTGATAAAGAGCTCCAGTACAAAGCTTTTTAGAACTCCTAATTATTCAAATGGCAGCTATACTGGAAACAAACCAAATGACACAGTTTGTTGGCATGCACAAAGAGACTAGACCTAAAGGGAGACACAAAGGGGGATGAGGGGGAAAGAGTCCAGAAACCACTACTGTAAGCCATCTCACAAGGATTTCCCTCTGATGCACTGACTCAGGAGAATAAGGCAATTACATCTTTCAGAGACCTGACTCAGGATCAAATATGCACATGGTAGTATTGAAAAGTCTGTTCTTTCACCTTTAACTTCAGCTACCCTGTCCTGTGCTCTTTTATTTGTAGTTGTCCCTTTTTGTTTTACTAGTTACATAGATGACTTATTAAAAGAAGCAGTCCAGAGATAAACTGGCATTTTACTTTTGGAAAGCAAGACAGCAAAACACATCAATAGCAATGGTCACAATATTCATATCCTCATCTACTATTAAGTGCCCGCTCTTTTTGAAATGCTTTCTTATAAACCATATAATTTAAACCTGAAGCAACCATAAAAGATAGATTTTCTTAGCTTTCCACATAAAATGAAAATGACACTCAGATAGGTTAACTCACCACAGTCTCACAGCTATTAAACAGCTTATCACAATGCTAAGTCACATTATATCTCACTCCAAAGACTGTGGGTAGCATGACTGTTCATGCAGAAAATCAAAGAATCTACCAAAAAAGAAAACCTAATAAAACTAACAAGTAAATATACCAATGTTGCAGGACACAAAAATCAAAATACAAACATCAATTGTATTCTACGTTATACTAGCAAAAAAACAAATTTAAAAATAGTTTTCAAGTACCAGTTATCAAATGTCATCAAAAAATCAAAAGTTCTAAAAAAGCAAATAGCTGCTCCATATTCATATATTGAAAGACTCAATATTAAGATGCCATTTCTCCTCAAACTGGTCAATGCCATCACAATTCAAATCCCAACGTTTTATGTAGAAACTGACAAAATTTCCTATAAAATTCAAAAGACAGAACAAGCAAAACACCACCAAAGAAGAACAAAGTCGAAGGGCTTACATGACCTGGTTCCATGATTTAACTATAATACTACAGTAGCTAAGGTAGTATAATATTAGTGACACCAGTGACCTGGCCAGTGCCAGCTATGCAGAGGAAGCACCGCATAGCCCAAGCCAGCATGGTGCTTGAATATGCACACCACCACCCCCTCCCCCACAGGCAGGGCACAAGGGAAGTCGTTGTGCTGGGCATGCGCAAGGCTAGCAAGGGTGATTGGCTAAGGGAGAAGTCCTCCTACTTCCTTCTGGTGTGGTGGAGAGACGTTAGTGTAGCCACGAAAAGGTGGGATTGGTGGGGGGCGGTGGACGCTGCCAAACCACACAGAAGTAGGAGCATCTGGCGTGGCACACAGAGGTGGCTAATATAAACTGAAGTAAAGAAGAGAGACGCTCTCTCGGACGCACACCGGGAGCTTCAGGCTAGCGCTTTATGGGACCAGTGGGCCCTGGAAACCTTGTGAATGACAGCTCTGAAAAGGAGAAAACCTGAAGCCCAACCCTGGTAGGGAGAGAAGCTGAGCTGCTTGGGGAACAACTCAGAGTCACCTGCAATTCCTGAAGGATAGTATTTTGAATGGGAGAAGGAATTCTGGGCACAGCCTGGGACCGGTCCAGCAGAGAGCGGCAGGGTTTTCCTCTGGGTTTTCAAGAGGAGATGGGCTTTGAGGCAGGAGCCTGCCATCCTCCCAGATTGTGCAGCGTTTGAATAAAAGACCTCTTTACTTTTCTCACCAAATCTCTCCCTCCGGAATTTGCCTATGGGTGGTTGCAGGCAGGCAGCCAAACCCCACTTTTGTTCTGTAACATTAGCAATAAGGATAAATGTAGACCCAACAAGAGCAGAATGGAAAGTGCAAAAATAGTCCCACAAAATAGATCAACTGAGTTTAGGCAGACACCAAATAATTCGCCAGACAAAGGAGAATTTTTTGAAGAAACAGTCTGTAAGAATTAAAAATCCACATGGAAATAAATACATCTTGAGCTCAACATCACAGTATATATTTAGAAAATCCATTCCAACAGAATATAAAACTTAAAACTACAAAGTTTCTAGATGATAACAAAGGAGTATCTTAGTGATACCAGGGTATAAACAAAGCCTTCTTGGTACAATAAATCACTAACAAAAAGATGATGAACTAGACTACAAAGTTAGAATTTTCTAGACTTCAAAAGATACCATTAAGAAAAATGAAAGAACACTGCAGACCAAAAGAAAAATATATAAAATAGCTATTTCTGAAAATGGATTTAATTTAACCACATTCTCTGAAAAAAACACAATCCATTTCCCCCCCCTAATGAGCACAATATTTAAACAGTAGCTTATGCAAAAGAGATGTTTCCATACCTTGGCTATTGTGAATAATGCCACAATGAACATCAAAATACAAACATCTCCTCGAAGCAGTGATTTCATTTCCTCCTATATATAATATACCCAGAAATAGAATCATTGGATCATATGGTAGTCCCATTTTTCATTTTTTTTAGGAAGCATCATACTGTTTTTCATATTTGCTCCCACCAATACGTCACAAAGGTTCCCTTATGCCCACATCCTTGCCAGCATTTCTCATCTCGTCTTTATTCTAGCCATTCTAACAGGTGTAAGGTAATATGTCGTTGTGGTTTTGATTTGCGTTCCCTCAATGATTAGTGATGCCAAGCACCTTTTCATGTACCTGCTGGCCATTTGCATATTTTCTTTTGTCTTTTCAGGTCCCCTGCCCATTTTTAAATCACATTGATTGTTTGTTTGGCCTGCTTGCTATTCAGGAGCATATGTCCCTTGAATATTTTGGGTGTCAACCCCTTATCAGTAATGTGCTTTGCAAATATTTCTCCCATTATGTATGTTCCCTTCCTCACCCTGCGCCCTGTGCACAAGCTTTTTAGTTTAATGTTGTCTGTCCCATCTGTGAATTTTTGCTTTTGTTGCTTATGCTGTCATATCCAAAAAGTCGTTGCCAAGTACAATGTCAAGGAACTTTTCAGATCTTTTTTTTTAAATTTATTGATTTTTTTCCTTTTTCTTGAGAGAGATGCTAATATGTTGTTTCAGTGATTTATGCACTCACTGGCTGCTTCCTGTATGTGCTCTGACCTGGGATCACACCCGCAACCTTGGCATATTGGGAAGACGCTCTAACCAACAAAGCTATCCAGTCAAGGCTTTTCAAGTTTGATTTTTAAATCTTTAATCCAGTCAAGTTCATTTTTGTCAGTCGTGTAAGTTAGGTGTCCAGTTTCATTCTCTTACATGAAGATATCCAGTTTTCCCAACACCATTTATTGAGGAGGCAATCCTTTCCCCCACTCAGTATTTTTGACTCCTTTGTCAAGTATTAGTTGACCATATATGCAGGAGTTTATTTCCTGGCTCTTGAATCTGTTCCATTGATACATGTAGCTGTTTCTGTGTCAGCATCATAATGTTTTGATTATTATAGCTTTGTAATCAGAAAATATACATATATGCAACTGACTGTTACTGAGCAATAAAAAGGAAAATCCTGACATTTGCAACAGCATGGATGAAACTTGAGGGTTATTATGCTAAGTAGGAAGTCACACAGAAGACAAAAACTATGGTCTTACTTATATGTAGAATCTTAAAAAACTCATAAAAACAGTAAACTGGTGGTTTCCAGAGAAAGGGACAGGACAGGGCTACAGACTTCCAGTTTTAAGATGATGAAGTCCTGGGGATCTGGTAAAGCATAGCGACTAAAGTTGATAATACTGTATTACGTATTCAAAAGTAGCTGAGAGGGTAAATCCTAAATGTTCTCACCACAAAAAGAGAAATTATAGTTTGCCATGTATGATGCACACATTTTTTCAGGAAAAATAAGGATATGCATTATATATGGGTAGTATAATTCCATATCTATACAAATGTTTTAAATTCTTTTATTTATGCTTATAAGTTGACAGTGTAACTCTAGAAAGCAACAATGATATCCATATGCAAAATGATACCATGGAATATGATTATTAGTTTTAGACAACCTTGCAATGAAAGCAGTTTTGGCCAACAATTCCAGAATCATGCATTGTTATCCACAGAGTAAGGTAGATGATGCTGACTGTTATCCAGTTGATAAGACATGTGATGCCAACGTTATCACCATAGGGTGAGCAGCACAACACTTCTCTTCTATACTTTAGGTGGGAGAAATTACTGGGAAATCCCTTGGCAAATGTTGTAAGAGTTTTCGTAGGCTGCAAGCTTTAGGCTGAAAGTTATTAAATATGCTAAAAAGCACAGCAACAGAGCTGCTAGGTGAACAAAACAGTGGTTGTGTTACAGGAGGGCAGGGTAGAGGCAGAAAGGCAGGGAAAAGGCATAGGAAACTTGTTTAAAACCTATGCCTATATTGCATGTAAATTATACCTCCAAAATATAAAATAAATTTATAATATTTCACTAAGACTCCCTAACTGTGCAGAACTATGTACGTTGACAAAGTGGCAGAAACAAAAATAGGGCATATAAGTAATTGTGAAATCATGTTAATTTCTTTGAGGCCACAGTTATGTATATAAATTTTAAATAGTATTTAGGCAGAAAGTTAAAAAAAAAAAAAGAGTTGCCCAATAACTCGGGACAGCCAGCTAACAAACCAAAATCTCAGGGATTGCTCTGAGGTATCGACTTAAGTGGATGACAGTTTTCACAACTCAGCTCAGATGCCAAAGCTTAGCACAAATTCCTTTTTCTCTTTTCAGTTCACTGCTAACCAATTCCTGAATTAAGCAGGTGATATATGTCAATCATTTACTTGTTGGTACATTCACTCAACTGTCAAATGAATTGTGTGCTTCCTTGTGAAGATCAAGGTTTACAAATGCACTCATAGGCCAGTGTAACCTGACACATTTAAAAATGGGTATGCAGAGCAAAACCAATTTCAGATTATTAGAAATTTTCATTTCCATTTCATTCCCCATGAGGAGCTTACCCTCATATTCGTGTTTCCTTCATTTCACTAATAAGCTAAAGACAGCTTTCACATTTATTTCACTTCTTTCAGAATTGAATGTGGGTGGCAACTCCAACCTTTTAAATGAGCCTATGTTTAACTTGGAATAGGTTTTGAAACATTTCTCAAAAAATTCATAATTAAAAAAACAAGAACTGGTTCTTTCAAAAGATAAAGAAGATTGACAAATTTTGTCCAGACTCATCAAGAAAAAAAATGAGAGAAGACCCAACTAAAGAAAATCAGAAATGAAAGAGAAGTAACAACTGACAACAAAGAAATACAAAGAGTCACACATCCAGCCAAGATGGAGAGACAGATTCAATATGCTTTATCTCCTTGCAGATAAAAAAGAAAGATAACTATCAATTTATTTTTTTAAAAAAACCAGCCCTGGCTGGTATAGCTCAGTGGATTGAGTGCAGGATGCAAACCAAAGGGTCACCAGTTGAATTCCTAGTCAGGGCACATGCCTGGGTGGTGGGCCACTTCCCCAAGGGAGAGCCCCATGAGAGGCAACCACACATTGATATTTTTCTCCCTCTCGTTCTCCCTCTCTTGCCCTCTCTAAAAATAAATAAAATCTTTTTTAAAAACTGCCAGAAAGTCAAACTGTACTGAAGTCCAACAACCAAGGAGTTAAAGAAGAAACATTCATCCAGACTGGTAGGAGGGTAAAAATGGGCAGCTGGGGCAGAGAAGATGCCCGGTGAGGTAGCAGCTGGTAGACTGGGTGGTCCTACATTTGAGTGCAGATAAAAACCAGGAAGAACTGGGGAACAAGCAAATCAGCCCAGGACAGACAGTACAACCAGGGTTCCAGGTCCAGGAAATAAAACCTCATAACCTCTGTCTCTAAAATCCCATGAGGCTTGTGACAGTGTAAGAAACTGCTAGTCTCTCAGGAGAGTCCATTTGAGAAGTCCACAGGGTCCTAGAACATACACAAGCCCACTCACTTGGGAATCAGCATCAAAGAAGCACCAAAAAGGACTTACTTGCAGGAAGTAAGGGAAGTGGCCTAAAGCCAGTGGAGAGCTGAGCAAGTGGCATTGTTCCCTCTCTGACTCCTCCCCCACAGACAGCACCATGACACAGCAATCTGGCAAATACCTAAGGCTAAGCCCCTTACAATGAAGCAGGTGCATCAGCAAAAAGAAATATGGCCTACGTGGACAAAAACTAAGGGGGTAGAAATGGGAGGAAGGTAGGGAGCATTGGTGGGGGAGGGGAGGGGTGGGCTGGGATGGGAGTAAAAGACAGAAAACTCTACTTGAACAATAATTAAATAAATTTTTTTTAGAAAAATAGGCACTGGCCAAGGAGGGGAAAGCTAAGTGCAAGGTGGATGTGGGGAAAAAAAAGAAATAAAAAAATATGGCCCAAATGAACAGACCAAAACTCCAGAAAAAGAACTAAGTGACAAGGAGAAAGCCAACCTACCAAATGCAGAGTTCAAAATACTGGTGATAAGGATACTCAGAGAAATCATTGACTACAGCCACAAAATAAAGGAAGAAGTGAGGGCTATACAAAGTGAAGTAAAGAGAAATATACAGGGAACCAACAGTGAGGAGAAGGATACCAGACTTCAAATCAATGATTTGGAACAAAAAGAATAAATAAATATTCAACAGGAACAGAATGAAGATACAAGAATTGCTTCAATATACATGTTCAACTGGAACAGAATGAAGAAACAAGAATTCAGAAAAAGGAGGAGTGGCTAAGGAACTTCTGGGACAACTTTATACACACCAACATCCTAATCACAGCAGTACCAGAAGGAAAAGAGAAAGAGCAAGAAAAGTTATTTCAAAAAATAATGAAGGAAAACTTCCCCAATCTGGCAAAGAAAATAGACGTAAAAGTCCAGAAAGCACATAAGAGTCCCAAAAAAGTTAGATCCAAAGAGAAGCATACCAAGACACATCATAATTGAAATGACAAAGGTTAAAGATAAAGAGAGAATCTTAAAAGCAGCAAGAGAAAGGCAGAGAGTTACCTACAAAGGAGTGCCCATAAGACTATCAGCTGATTTCTCAAAAGAAACCTTGCAGGGAAGAAGGGGCTGGAAGTATTTGAAATCATGAAAGGCAAGGACCTACAACCAAGATTACTCTATCCAGCAAAGCTATTATTTAGAATGGAAGGGCAGACAAAATACTTTTCAACAAGTTATAGCTAAAGGAGTTCATCATCACCAAGCCACTATTACATGAAATATTAACAGACGTATTAAGAAAAAGAAGATCAAAACTATGAACAATAACAACAAACCCACAACTATCAACAACCAAATCTAAGACAAAACAAGCAACTAGAAGAGGAACAGAAACAGACAAGGAGATCATCCAGAGAGTTTCAGCTGGGAGTGGGAAGGGAGGGAGAGGGGGGAAAAGTACAGGAATTAAGAAGCATAATTGGTAGGTACAAAACAGACAGGGGGATTTTAAGAAGAGTATAGGAAATGGAGAAGTCAAAGAACTTATATGCACAACAACCCATGGATATGAACTAAGGGGGAGGGTAATGATGGAGGAAAGAGGGGTACCAGGTGGAGGGGTGCAAAAGGAGAAAAATTGGGAAAACTGTAATAGCATAATCAATAAAACATATTTTTAAAAAAGAATGCGAGTAGATCTCATTAAAAGACAGGACACCAACCATAAGTGCTGCTATCTTGATAGTTAAAATTTCAGAAAGGAACAGCCAATTACCTTGATTGGGCAGAAGAGAAACGTAAGGTTGAATTGAGTTTCTGTCACAAGTAATTTGTACAACTACAGGTTATGTTCCTGGTTGTGAGGTTCTTGCTTTAAGAAAAACAAATGACAAATTTGCCAACGATCAAATTCAATCTTTCAAGAGAGAAACCAGACTTTTAGAAAACTTGTATTTACTGTGCATTGGAAACTTCTCAATATTTAAGGAATTCTCTAATGAGAACAGTAGCAAAGGTAACAAAAGTGGAGTTTGTTTTGATAGTATAAAATGAAGTGAGTAACCTAATGTTAGGAAAATCTGTGTAACTCAGAAAACAAGTATTTTCCAAATAAAGCATAAGGCTTCCTTAACAATAAAAAACTTTTTTTAAATAATGCATAGGTAAAACGTCTTTTCAGAGTGCAGGATAAGTCAATGAATTTTATTGTCACTGATATCATTTCACATTCTACATTCTAACTAATCTTTAAGAAATTATCAGTATTTAAAGGCTGGTATAGTATCAATTATTAGAAAGAGCTATTACAACAATCCTCCTTCCCAGTATGAATCTCAGAGGCCAGATTTGCTTCATACATTTACTTCAAAGAACCATGCTGCAATCAGATTATACTCATAAGAAGGTATGAGAATTCAGCTGTCTTCAATTCTATAAGGCCATATGTTAAAGAGATTTGCAATAATACAACAGTGCCACTTTCTCACTAATTGTTTTTTTTTATTTAAGATTTCATTTATTTATCTTTAGAGGGGAAGGGAAGGAGAGAGGGAAAGAAATATCAATGTATGGTTGCCTCTCGTACATTTCCCGCTGGGAACTGGCCTGCAATCCAGGCATGTGCCCTAACTGGGAATCGAACCACGATCCTTTGTTTCACAGGCCTGCACTCAATCCACTGAGCTACACCAGCCAGGGCTGTTTTTTTTTAATTTTGGAAAATAGTCTTTTTACATAAAAAACTTTTATGTTAAAATTTATGAGTCTGCTAATATTTTAATTTATTATAAAAATTTCACAGTGGTAATTTCTTTTTTCCTTTTTTTAAAGTAAACTTTATTGATTTTTTTTAAGATTTAATTTTTTTTTTTAGAGAGAGAAAGGAAGACAGGGAGAAAGAGAGGGAGAGAAATATCCATGTGCAAGAAAAACAGTGATCAGTTGCCTATTGCAGGCCCTCAGCTGGGGGCCCGGCCCACAACCCAGGCATGTGCCCTGACTAGGAACCAAACCGGCAATCTTCTAGTTCACAGGCTGGCGCTCAACCCACTGAACCACACCAGCCAGTGGTAATTTCTAATAGAGTAATATCAATAGATTTTAAAAAAAGCACACAGAAACAAAAGCTCTTCAGAGCCCTCAAATAATTCCTAGAAGAATTAAGAATTCCTTCTTATTGTAACCACAAAGTTTGAGAATTACTAGCCTAAACCATTCCTACTTTTCAAAACCACCTCATTTATTTTTCTGTCCACCAGTCAATAACTTTCTAGAACAAAGAATCTACATTCAGAATCTTCAAGTCTTATTCTATAGAATTTCAGGTACAACCCACCTGAATTATCCATGTAATTCCCATTGATTAAATGAAAGTGTCCAGATTTCAATAACATGAAACTAAGGGTATATACAGAAACACCTACACTGGTTGGTGTGAGAACTCACAGCCTAAGAAATTAAGCTAAATCAAACCAGGGACACCTCCAGTACAAAACAGATATGAAGGAACATATTTGCAAACTAGAGACACAGAATTTCCACAGGGGAAGGCAGACAGATGATAACTTCAGAATCCAAAATTATAAAAGATACAAGGCAACAATCCATTATAAAAAAGGGTAGCCATACACAACACACAGTGGTTTATGTTACCAATACATTTAGATAATAGAATTAGGTAGCAGAAACTCAAATAATTAAGTTAAAATTTATTTAAGATGTTAGAAAATAATTTTAATGAGAATGGGTTAAGAGTATTTTTAAGGGAAGAAAAGAATCAAGTATAACTTATTGGAATGAAAAATAGGCACTGAAATTTAAACCTCAGTGGTTGGCTAGACAGTAAATTAGACACAGATGGAGATGGTAGAGGTTGATTGGAAGATAAATCTGAGGAACTAAACAGTAGGCATCCAGAGAAAGAGGGATGGGAATATGAAAGGGAGATTACAAGACATAAAGAACAAATTGAAAAGAAAACATAAAGTATGCATCCTAATCAGTAAACCCACAGAGAAATTCAGAAATAAAGAACCTCATACTAAAGAAGTAGACTAACTCCAGTAATGGCAAAAGATGAAAGACCATGGGATAATATCTTTAGATCAACAAAAATAACCACCATATCCAACCAAAACTAACGATTAAGTAAAACATTTTAAGACAAAAACAAAGTATTTACTACTAACATACCCTTACTGAAAGAACTACTAAAAGTGGTATTTTGAGAAGAAAACAATAAAAAAATGAGTCACAAGAAAGACTTGAGCACCCGAGTATATGTGCAAGTGTATTTTTAAATCATAAGCATTGCTCCTCAAGGGGAAGGGTAACAACTAAGAAGGCATAAAATATATGAAAATAAAATACTGAGGACAATAACATTTGAGTTAGAAAAGCATATAGAACTAAAGTGTCCCAAAGGATCTCCATCGCACACAAGGAGGGCTTCAGTTAACCTTCTGAAGATACGTGCCTAGGATTATACTGCAGAGACAGGTTCTCCAGATAAAAGAACCCTTGACACAATAAAACATGAGCTAACCAAGCCAAGAAGGGGCTAAGAGTGTTCCAAAGACATATAGCAGCATGAGCAAAGGCCAAAGGGGTAAAACAGTGTGGTGTGCACAGAAAAACTAACACTTCGAAATGTGAAGTTCTAAACTGTTAGGGGACCAAGCTCATCTCTGTGGCATTCACTCTTAAAAAGCCAGAGGAGACATCGCTAGCCCCATGGTAGGAGATAACGCAGCTAAATGGATCCAGTCCAATCCATCCCACCTTCTTCTTTTCACAGTAACCCATGTCCCATAGTTACCACATGCGATCAAGTCTCAGTTGCCTAAATTGGAACATAGGGTTTTACAGTTTAGCCCCAACATGAAATCTGAGTTCTACTTGATTGGATGAATTTATATTGCACACATGTACTTTTACACTGCCATTTATGATCATGTATTTCGATATAAAACAAGTAATTACAATACTGACTTCCAATGAGTATTAGGATAAAATATTTACTGGCTACTGAAAACACATACACATGCCAAAGACTACTGATGATATTATATGATGAAGTCCATATCATATAGTGCCTAAATAGCTTTNATAGGGTTTTACAGTTTAGCCCCAACATGAAATCTGAGTTCTACTTGATTGGATGAATTTATATTGCACACATGCACTTTTACACTGCCATTTCTGATCATGTATTTCGATATAAAACAAGTAATTACAATACTGACTTCCAATGAGTATTAAGATAAAATATTTACTGGCTACTGAAAACACATACACATGCCAAAGACTACTGATGATATTATATGATGAAGTCCATATCATATAGTGCCTAAATAGCTTTCTCTTTCACTAAAAGTCAAAACAGCTGGCACCCCAAAAGTGGAGGTAAGATTCCCTTGCTTCAATTTAATAGACATCAGGAAATTAGCACCCACTACTGAATAAAGAGTTCTCAAAGTAATAAAGTTTTCCATATAAATCTGTATATGGTAAACAACTAATTGAATAGCTTCTAATCAATAAACAACTCAAGTACTAATGGTTGCACACCAGTCTGGACAGTTAATTACTCTCTACCAATATTCCACAACTATACTCCATTCGTCTAGCATCTATTCAGTCATTCATTCAAATACTCAATGAGTGTTAACTAAGCACCAGTGAGTGGTGCTGGGCATCTTGTGAAGAAATAGATGTTCCTGCCCTGGCTGGTATAACTGAGTGGATTGAGCACAAGCTGTGAACCAAAGGGTTGCCAGTTCAATTCCCAGTCAGGGCACATGCCTGGGTTACGGACCAGGTCCCCAGTATGGGGCACGTGAGAGGCAACCAAACATTGATATTTCTCTCCATCTCTCTCCTTCTCTTCCCCTTCTCTAAAAATGAATAAATAAACACTTTAAAAAATAGATGTTCCTGCCCAATATGACACAGCACTGGCACTTTCCCAGCTTATTATAGAAGCACAATTTTCATTAAGTTAAAATTCCTTTCATACTGCTTTGTTTAAAATTCTGAGTAATATTAGTAAGACCCACAACCAAGTTACTGAAACAAGTTTGCTCCAAATATAAATAATTGGGATAAGAAAACACACGTCACCCTGGCTGGGTGACTCAGTTAGTTAGAGCATTGTCCCATACACCAAAAGGTTAGGAGTTCAAGCCTCAGTGAGGGCACATATACCTAGGTTGCAGGTTTGATTCCTGGTTTAGGCACTATGAAAGGCAAGCAATCTATCTCTCTTCCCACCCCTAATTCCTCCCTTCCTTTCTCTCTCTCTTTCAAATCAATCAGCATATCCTTGGTGAGGGTTTAAAAAAAAAACACAGTCTGTCTGGGAAAAGTTCAGCCATTGTTAATATAATGGCAATGGTTTGTGCAACAGCTGTTGGGTTACAACAGCTGAGGAGCATGAACTGGAATGTGCATGTGTGAACAATGACGACTTCACTGTATTAGTCAGTGGGAGCTGTTGACATTGTTGAGTGAGTATGTATGCTCTGTAGCCATTACATTCAAAATGACAAGCAGACCAACAAATCTCCAACAAATTCAGCGTTAAGCTTGAACATCCCCCAAGGAAACTATTCAGATGACTCAGAAGGCTGCAGCTATGGGCATCTGGTGACTAGCAGCTCCATCACAATACACCTGCTCATGCATCACGTCTCACACAGAGCTTTTTGGTAAAATATCAGATCACCCACGTGACTCAGCCTTGCGACTTCTGGCTTTTCCCAAAAATTATAATCACCTTTGAAAAGGAACAAATTTCAGACTGTTGATGAGATTCAGGAAAGTAGGACAGGGCAGCTGATGGCAATTGGGAGAACTCTGTGAGGTCCCAAAGTTGCCTACTGTGAAGGGGACTGAGGCAGAGGTGTTGCTGTCCTCTGTACAATGTTTCTTGTATCTTCTTCAGTAAATGTCTCTATTTTTTGTATCACGGGGCTGGATACCTTTAGGACAGATCTCATACATGCCTTATACAGTAGGTACTCAATAAATGTTTGCTAATAGCAATTGTGGTCACTTAAAAAATCTTAAAAAAGTAATTAGCATGTAGTGGTTTTAAAAAAAGTGTCCAAAGTCACATGTATTAAAGAACAATTTTTATCTAGACAGATTATATCATTGAATGAAGAATTTTTAAAATCCCACACTACTTTTGTTTCTATTATCACTGTTATCATGAATATAAATTATAGATCAAATATTACAAAGGAAGAGTCAGAAGTATGTAATTATTTGGTATATGGTACAAAATAATTCTATAGCTACATATTATTTTACTTTTCTCTGAGGAAAACTGCTGGGGTCTGTGAGGCTACAAAAACAGGCTACAAAACAGGCTACTGTTTCGGTTTCCTGTTGGCAGGAAACCGAAACAGTCACAGGAAACCGAAACAGTCCTGCCCTCACAAGTTTATAATCTAGTGAAAGAGAAAGCAGGTACAAAAATAGCAGAAAATACAGTAAGAACTACAATTATAAAGACCCATGGATTATTATACTGGGGAAAATACCCAATTCAAAATCATTTAAAAAATAATATAGCATCAATTAGATTTAAATGAGGCTTTGCTGAAGTTAGGATTAGGAGGACAACTGTGGCTCACACCGATGATTCGATTTTCTAGGCGCCTATGATTCAATATTCCAACATATTAATGAGAATCTTTGTAAATTTCCAGAAAACATGATCAAAATCAGCTACAATGTAAGGTTCACTATAGCACCACTTGATCCAATCTTCCACTTCTTTCAATACTTTCTCACTGCACCAAGTAATGTAACAGAGGGCAACTGAGTAATTGAATTGCAGAGCTGACTTAATAGGAAATCTCATCTATTTAGACACAGATGGGAAATCATTTTGTGATGCTCACATGAACAATGAAGTGCATGAGCAAATGACAAATACAGTTAGTAATATATTTTGCAATGCAGAAGTAAACTGACATGTATTAAATACAGAGTAACACTTGGATTTAATATGAGGTTGTCAAATTTCTCAAACTGCAGTCAAAATATTTTATTTCCTTTTGGCAGCTGAAGTGAAACTACAGCTACAAATACTTTTCTGGGCCAGGTTTAAAGGCAGAGTACCTAATTTACCGATTTAGCACTTCGTCATCTAGTCCTAAGTACCATTGCTAAACGAGCTGTAACTTTTTAAAGCCAGTTAAAACGTAATGTTAATATTTTTCTTATTCATACTCAAATACTAGGATTGATACTGTATAGGTTTAAGAATTCAATGAAGGGACCATATGAAGATGTAGCATAAAACTCATGAAGCTGCCTACTTTTTAAGCGCAGCACCACTACAGCTGTGTTGGCTCTCTAGTCAATTTTTAGCAAATAGTAGATTGTTTTATTCCTTGCCTTAGAGGCAAGTTACAAGTCCACTTTGGGGAACTGGCCGAGTTTTGTAATGTCCATTTAACTGTCTCTTTCAGGCCTATGAAGAAATTTTGCCTTCTGTAGTATATTTTTATTTAATTTAAAGGTCATTTAAAACCTTGTATGAAAGTTAATATGTTAGTTAAAACAAATAATAAAAATATATAATTTGAGCCCTGGCTGGTGTGGCTCAGTGGATTAAGTGCCAGCCTGTGAACCAAAAAGTCGTTGGTTCTATTCCTGGTCAGGGCACGTGCCTGGGTTGTGGGCTAAGTCTCCAGTTGGGGGCGTGTGAGAGGTGACGAATAGATGTTCCTCTCAGACATCAGTGTTTTTCTCCCTTTCTTTCTCCCTCCCTTCCCCTCTCTCTAAATAAATAAATAAAATCTTTAAAAAATAAAATAATAAAATTTGAAATCATAATCCATGTAGATTTATTTTCATTTGCATGTCTTGTCTAATATAAGAAATACTTTTTATTCCAAAACTAATAGAAGGAATATAAAGTTTTTACTTTGTATTGTAATTTACACTAGAATCACCATAGATATGACACTTCCAAAGTCATTTTATCAAGGTACTTATTCATTATTTATGATAAGTGTTCAAAGTCATTATAAAATCTTTAAGAAACAAAATCAAGGAAAGTTGTCAGGAACCGACCAACAGCCACCCCTTGACACAGTCGGGATGGATGAGATGCATCTGCACAGCAGAGGCAACTGTGTCTGGACTTCCTGACTATCTCTCCTTGCATGTTTGTTATTGAGATTAACAGGTGGTAGGATTTTTAGACACCTGCATTTCAGGGTCAATGATCCATATAATTCCAATGAAGTTGTACAAAATAATTTCTTGACCAGAGAACAAAGTCCCCCCTAATGGGGTGGCCCCTGAATATCTAAAAGTTGATGGAATAACAGCCCCTCCTCTACCTTGGACAGGAATATACATTAATTAGAAGTAGACAGGCAAAGAAACAGGAGAAGCTGGTTAGCTACTATAAACTGAGCACATAGAAATAATTACCAAGGAGTTAGAGTCCATATTACATAAAGAAACATTTAGACAGAAAGATAGATAGCTAAGTTAGACATCACAGAGGCCTTATAATGAATTTCCTAACCTCTGCTCAGTCTAGCGTACCCTTTTGCCCCATGTCAAATTCTAAGACCTTTAATAAACAATAAGACATTCAAACTCTGTACACAGAGCTATTTCAAATTGTCTGATTAATGGTTCTCCTGGTCAAAACAACTTTTGTTTAACATAACTGAAACTATGGAAATTCTTGTACTTTTCCTGGTTACCTCTGTATTGGTTTTTTTCTGCTTAACTGATCACGCCATGCACCTGTTCCCTTAATGTTATATACAACAACCTCTATAAAATAAAGCCTAAATCAAACTCTATGAGTTCAGTCAGACCCACAGAGGCTGGCTGTTCTCCGGCATCCAATCGAGTGTCTGACTCATCATTCGTCCCCTGCGGCATCCATCCTTCAGGGACCCTGAACCCTGCCGAGGCTGGACCCTGGCAGAAAGTGATGTTGAGAACTGCATTCCATGCCCCATCTTATTCCATCTCAAATGAGACTTCTTGAATTTAAAGTTATCAAGGTAACTTCTATTTTCTTAAGTTTTGTTTTGTTTCTGTTGTTTTGCCCTTTGGATGCTCTATTTACAATATTTATTGCAAACACAGTGACACTGAGTTGTGTTGTGATGAATTTCAATTTTTAAAAGTGACTTCCAGATGCCTCTTCTCTTTTCCCTCCTGTACTAAAATTAATTAAGAACCCTCTAATGCATCTCTCTCACTCTTCATCTTGTGTCCTACTTTGCCAAACCTAAAATTCCCTGGAAGTTACAATATTCCTTTGTTGTGATGTTTGATTATTCCATAAAACTGAACAAGGTAAACTTTATGTGTTTTTGCTAGGATTAACACAGCACTGCCCTGCAAAGGTAGTTTCCAAGCATGAGACTGGGGTTATAAATATGTGCTAAAATACAAAGATTTTTTAATTCAAAACCTACCAAAGGTTTTATAAGTTTTGTCTTCAAAACAATATTGGTCTATCACTACAATTCTCATAATTATCTGTTCTTTTTTGACTTGGCCAATAAAATATTCAAAGTTTCATATTTTGAATGGTTAGTGTTTGTCAATTTGTATATTCTGCAATTTCAAAAACTGTTAGAACACAGCATATTCTTTCTTTAAATACCAAAGATTCTTAATACAAAATTGTAAGCCTGTTTAATGCAGTATTGCTAGGTAAAAAATGTTTATTAGGACTAGAAACCCTTTGCTTTTTCCTATACCTACACTTTGAGCAGAATCAAGTATTTTCTTTGCCATTTATGTATTTCCCCCATTAAAGTAGAACCTACTATCCAATGAATCAAAACTCAATTTAAAAATTCAATTTAAAAAATCCATTGTTCTTTCACCAAATGACTTTGTTTCTATCAAAGAACAACTATAAAACATTTCAAAAATACAAAGCTTTCAAGCCCATTTCAAGAGGAAATCCAATAGATCAATACTGGAAAGAGCATGGTACTCACTTGCACATTAATTACTTAACACATGTAAATTCTTAAGTGTTAACCATTCTCCTCATCTCTATCCACAGATCTCTTACCTGGCATTTTGATCACTTAGAATTATTTGTTATTAACACATTGTTTCTAGTAATAGAATGCTGTGCAATACTTTTAAAAAATGTTTTGCATTACTACAAATTCTTCTTAAAACAAGAGGACAGAGACTACACAAAAAATAAGCCCAAGTAAAGATGACCCAAGTGAGGAAGGCCTATGAAATTATTTATCAGTGCCGCCCGCCTCCACCAAAGGAGCTATCAGCTTCTTGATACCACTGCTGCTGAGGGCAGAGGAAGAACAGCACCACGCCCTTCCCTGAATGAGCTGAGCACCTGCTCTGACAGTCCAAGTGATTTACATCAAGGAAAGCCAGCTCCAGCTCCGCATGGAGGCATGCACTATGGTGGAAGTCTGTTCAAGAACCAATGAAAACAGGGAACAATAAGAGAGAAGAGGATACATATACATCACAATTGCTTTGTAACTAGAATTTATTTCTTTGAAGCATGATACAGAGATATCAAAAGATACTCAAACGGAAATCAAATTATTCTATGAACAAGGAAAGAAAGCCAGGAGCGCCTATTTTCAACATTGTTCCAAAAAGAAGGGGGAAAGGAACATTCACTCTTGGCCAGACAGTGTTCTCCAGACAGCTGTAATATAAAAATACTCAATGTGTGAAATGAGGAAAGAAATGTGCATAATTTTTTACATGCCCACTTCAAAAAAAAGAAAGAAAGAAAGAAACTGACCACTGAGCTAGACAATACTTTACGTTCCTCTAGCTTTTATTGAGGATTATTTATTTACCTCCAACAGGATCTGCCTCACACATCCAATGAGACCAATATAAAGGTATTTTGAGAACCTATGTCCTACATTCCCTACTCCAGAAGACAACCTCTAGTTTGACTATTAGGTTATGTACTGTTTTCAAGAAGTCCTACCTAGGTTTTTAATCTTGGTCTCCCAGTTTTTAAGCCTAGATTCCCAATCTACACTGAAGTGTGCCCAATTCCCACAATGAACGTGATACCAGCAATAGAAACTAGCATATTTATTATTCCATAATCCCTGGCTTGTGGGCTTGTTTTTACAAGCACAATATAAAGAACCCACACTGCCTGCCTGACAGCACAACCCTCCTAAGTGGGAAAACAGCTCGAGGACTAACTACTCATTCTGTTTTCACCTAAATAGGTAGGGACTGATTATATAGTTCCACCTCACTAGTGGACGTCTATTTTATATATTTGAGCCTTTTATTCCAGTGAGCCAAACAGAGCAACTAGGAATAAGAAGACCCCCAACCATCAGAAGTTTACAGCAAAAACAGGAGCTAAGAGATCACCTAGTCCAATCCCTTCCATTCTGCTGTAATATAAAAACAGGAATTAAGAGTCCAGTTTAGAAACTTAAATAGCAATTTGATCAAGGTCAACAACAGTATACGGACTGACACTGGTTTAAAGACCATATTTTGAGTAGTACTGCTCTAGAACAAAACAGATGCTTCTTTGGGAATTCCAAGTTCCTTTATCTTGCTACCAAGGGTGTTCTAAAATGTCCATCAAAGGAAGAACACATTACACATCTAAAGAATTCCCTCTATTTGTCAAGCTAGCTGACAATCCTAGTCAGAAAATGAAATGAGTTAGATTTAAAGTGAGTAATCCACACTGGCTTCTGGTGTTCATTCCATTTTCTTCTCTATGTTACTCACATCCCTTTTAAAAGTTCCACACTTTTCATCACAGATCAAGGCTAGGTTGACAGTTTTCACTGCCAGAATTTACATCAACTTTTAAAAAATCTATTCAGCCCTGGCTGGCATAGCTCAGTGGATTGAGCATGGGCCAGCAAACCAAAGGATCATGGTTTGATTCCCAGTCAGGGCACATGCCTAGGTTGCAGGCCAGTTCCCAGCAGGGGATACATGAGAGGCAACCATACAGTGATATTTCTCTCCCTCTCTCCTTCCCTTCCCCTCTAAAGATAAATAAATAAATAAATGATCTTTTAAAAAAATCTATTCACTACATGCCATTCTTCTAATTTCTAGCACTTCTTTATAATTCTCCAAGTATTATTCAGTGATTCTATGAACACATCTACAATTCCCTATAAATGCCAAGCATATCATTCAATGTCAAAATTAACTATTCATTTTTTCTAGATAGAAAAGTGTGAAGAGAGGCTATGGTAAGGAGAAGGAGGGGCAAATGAAAAGAAATCCAGCCCTGGCTTGTGTGGCTCAGTGGACTGAGTGCCAGCCCACAAACCAAAGTGTCCCAGGTTGGATTCCGTCAGGGCACATGCCTGTGTCGCGGGCCAGGTCCCCACTAGGGGGCGCGCAAGAGGCAACCACACATTGATGTTTCTCTCCCTTTCTCCCCTCCTTTACTCTCTCTCTAAACATACATAAATAAAATCTTTATTAAAAAAAGAAAAAGAAATAAATGTATAACTCATACCTGAAAAACAGCAAGTACTGCAATGATACGTCAATCCAAACGCTTAACTATTTAACTTAGTTCAGTTGAAATTGAGAACTTACTATGTAAAAGTACAGAAATCACTAAGAATAAGAATTAACTGTCATTTTGACATATTTGAGCATTTTAATAGCACAGTTATCAATACTCATTGTCCATTTTAATATTTTCTTGCAAGCGTTAACAGAGAATTAAATGCCTCAAGACTTGAAACAGTCAAAGACAAAATGTCCCTTGCATTAAATATTTAAGTTACTAAGATTGATTTTTATTGTGCACTAGGTACAAACTTTGTTATTACTATAGCACTTAAGTTACAGAAGAAGTCAACAGAGAAATATTTTTAAATGCAAAAATGTCCCTTTTTGCAACTTTGGCCAAACGTACCTAATACTTAAAATTAGGTCAACTTGTTTGTTCTGTGAAAGAAGTTTTATTATGCCCACCATAAAATGATATGACAAGATAGGATAAGTTTGGAACAAGGAGTTAAGGAAAGGTTACCTCTGATTTATACCTGGTAGACTCTAATATTAAAAATATTCTCAACAAAAAGATTTGGCAAATGAATCAGACTTAGTACATAAACCTTTACCCATGCATTCTATTGGTACAGCCAGAAGCACTGCTGGTTATGACCTGCTCATAATTCTTCATTTAAATATATGCCGGCCTTCTTTTCCTAATAATTTAAGAAAATTAGGAACAGAAGTTTCCATCCAAAAGAAGGATTACTCTTCTAATCCAATTACCAGAATTGAGCCCGAGACGTACAAGTGAACAATAAACATCAATCATATTCATTCTTAATGAGAGCAATAATTCAAACATTGATTTTTCCATTTTTATATTACTACAAAAAATATCGCATGTATTTATGTAATGATTTATTACAAATTATACCTTAATTTCCATTCTAATACATCTCGCATGGTAGTAATATGTTGTGGCCCCACATAATATATATTCAACCTTCCTGCAGTATAACAACTTTCCACACTACCAAGTAAGTTTTCTCTCTTACTACGAGATATTTCCTCTCTGATGTCCTTTCTGATTCTGTCCCCAAATGGAAGACACCAAAAGACACGCAAGTTGGAAGAGAAACAACAACACTACAACTGTCAGAATGTCTTACAATGAAAACAGACCTAGATTTATGCTTGGCCCTTTCTCTAAGATACTCATCTCTCTTACAAAGTAGTCCATACATGTTTTCTGAGATCCCTAATAAAGAAGCCTGTAACTGTTAATCTCTTGATCACTAAGGAAAACAGCAATCTCACCACGCCAGAAGCAACAAACAGCATTCTAAATCAAGGAAGTTTTATACTAGAGGGGATTGGATACCCAAAAGGTCTTTAAAAGTTAACATTGACAGCCATTTAGAAAGTAAGTCCAGAATCGAAGAGGACTGTGAAGATGACTTCAATCCCACTACAGTTTTGGCCATGGTAAAAAAAAAAAAAAAGGCTTCAGAGACTGCAAAATAAAAAGAGAGAAAGAGAGGTGGTGACTCTCACCTGTTGTTCCCCCAAAGGAAAGAAGAAAAGCACAAGTACAAAACAAAACTATTTTCTTAACAGAATCAACATGGAAGTCAAGCTTCCTGTACATGTTTCTGCTTTGAGTATTCAACAGAGTTGAAAAATGATCCACTGACTCACTCTTGGCTCATACTGTTGCCACATTCAGGAAAGACGAAACAAAAAACCAACCAGGTCTTTCTATGTCTTATCCCACTCCAAAATAAAAGCTATATGAAGTGATGAGAGTTTGAAATTTTTCATTTTATGTCTTATATTTTGTACCATTTTTTTTCTACAGGCCCTAGTAAAGAAAGCACTATATAGGAATTAGGTTTTGTCACACAGCTAAAATTCCAACAGCATGTGCTTATTAGGGACTGAATTACTTAATCTTCTACTCCCCAATTTTTTTACATCATTTCAAAGAAGATTTAAGGGAATAACCTTGCCAGTCATAGAGAGAAAATAATCATCAACATAATCCATGAGAAAGAAGACATGGCAAAAGCCAAAATCAAACTTACAACTCCTTTTTGAGAACAGCATAACAGGAGGTTTTTTTCATTACTTAATTCTAGACTTGCTTCAACAATTCATTTATCTGTGAGTTTATGGTATATAAACAGGATAAGGTAACCATCTTTCCTATTACAAGCCCCAAACCAATTCTTTTAAATAAAAAATGCAGTGTTCTACTTCAGTAAAAATATGTCCTAAATCAAATCCCAGTAGGAGCTCACAGTTGTCCAAATAAAAACATATTCAAAAAAAACATATGGCTGGTGTGGCTCATTGGATTGAACAACAGCCTGCAAATCAAATGGTCACGGGTTCAACTCCCAGTCAGGGCACATGCCTGGGTTGCGGGCCAGGTCCCCAATAGGAGGCGCATGAGAGGCAACCACACACTAATATCTCTCTTCCTTTCTTTTTCCCTCCCTTTCCCTTTCTCTAAAAATAAGAAAATAAAATTTTTTAAACAAACATTCATATAACTTAATTTACATGTACATTTAAAAAACAATATGAAAAAAGGTATTGTCAAACTGATGAAGCGCCTAAGCTGCCCAAATAAATTTATTACCAGTAATTCAAAAAGATCAATAAGAATATTCTAATATGAACTAATATAAAAGCATGTAGGAACATGAATAAGTTTGGGTTTTTAATACATCATATGTAGTAATTATTTTTAATTATATAAAAATATAAAAAGTAGGAATATTTTAACATTCCGAGTTTTTCCCTTAGTCTTCACCCACAACCACCCGCACCCCCGCTCACACACTGAACCAAACAATCTAATGAGCAATACCAACTTTCTGTAAAGATACATTTTGTGAAGACACAGAAAATATCCCTGTCAAAATTCAGTCTTATATGCAAAACAATTCTTAAAGTTTAAACAAAACTTTACTTAATGCTGAGAAAAACCAACATACTTATATACCACACAGAACACATTAACAAAAAGGAAAAAGTGAAAATTCCAAATTCAAACAAAGAAAAGAACAACCAGTTAGAAACCTAAGAATTAGCAAACATATCCCCTACTCATACACATAATTTATCTTTAACTCTTACAGTTTTATTTTTTTTTGCATGAATCAGGGCAGGCAATTTCTTTAAATATACAAAAAATGTTGCTTTCATAGATGAATACAGCAACACAGTGAAGTGGAAGCAAGCTAAGAAAAACACTCTCCACACAAAAATATCTCCCTTTTGGCATACTGTGGGTACTCCCAAATTTCCTCATTATCTGATAATTTTGTAATAACAAATATTCCAGATAAAATATGACATCTAAGACAGGCAACATCTTAAAAATCTTATCAAAATCTGTCTCATCATAATCTGAGCTATGGATTAAAGAAATTTACTGAAAATCTAGGTCATGAGTTATTATTTATGAAGAAAAAAGATGCAGGATGATGAGAAATGAACAAGTTCTCCCTGATTTAGTATTTGTCGAATTTGGAGTCTTCAAAGTAGCTCTGGGACAAAGGTAGTCAAGAGATCTTCGTGAAGTGTAAGTTCACTATTAGGAACTTAAAATGTAGCATCTTCAGTTCAGCAATGAACTAAAAACCTCATTTTACATTTTGAATCAACCAGATGACCACCCTACAACCAAATCTAACGAGCGAGCTCAGTGGACTACTGACAAACACAGTGGCAGTGAGCAGAACTGCCAGGACTACCTGAGCAAAGGTGGAAAAGTTCAAAGAGTAGGAACACTGACTCCACAAGGCCCACTGCAGAACCAGAGAGACAAAGAAAAAGCGTCATCCACCTCATAAAATGAATGCTACTTGAAGTTTATTGGTTTTTAGCTTTGTTTTTTTATTTTCTTTTGGTTTTATGAGAGATCTAAATATAAGGAAATTAGACATAGTTTTATATGAAATTATTTGATTCTAATAAGAAAGCAATTAGATAGCATCTAAGAGATAAGCCTGTTATTATTGCACCATCCATTATTAATTGCTTTTATTAACCTTACTAATACCAACTTCTGATAGTACAGAACTCAACATGGCTCAGGGAAGATCTAAAATGGTCCTACGGATTGTAGTTTAATAGCATTTCTAGATCTGGTATGCTTGTTAGAATGGACAAAAAAGAACTATATAACAAGCAATATTTCCTGTTTTCCTTTTGGCTACTATAATGGCATCTCAAAGACAAAATTTTGACTTCATTAGAACTGAGTAAGACTTTATAGTCAGCCCCTGTGGTAAGCAGAGAAATAGCCCCTCAAATATGTCCACATGCTAATCCCTCCATCCTATGAACACATGTTATGTGGTAAAGGGAAATTAAGGTTACTAACCGTCAAGTAGGTAGAATAGCCTGGATAATCCAGGTGCATCCAATATAATCCCAGGTGCTTCCACTTTTTAAAAGTAGAAGGAGAAAGTAGATGAAGAAGTCAGAGTGACATGATGTAAGAAGAACTGGACCTACTGTTGCAGGTTTAAAGGCAGACACAGAAAGTCGGGAGCCAAGAAATGCATAAGCAGCCTCTAGATACCCAAATAGCTCGAGGAAAAGGACTCACCCCTGGAGCCTGCAGAAAGGAACATGGGCATGGTAATGCCCTGCTTTTAATCTAGTGAAACTCACGTAGAGCTTCTGAACTACAGATTTGTGAGATAGTAAGTCTGCGCTGCTTTAAGCCACTAAGTTTGTGGCTTGTATCCCTGTCCTGACATTTTATAAAATCCAGAAGTTTCATTTTTAAGTTTATTTCACTATTTAATACGTATTTCTTGTGAGCAATTTTAAAGCCTTTATAGATTGAGGTGGTATAAACATTTTTGAGGAAATGATATATCACTGTCAAACATCCTGAAAACCCAATGCACAAGAACCTGCAAGTAGATGCTATGAACACAAAAAGTGTGTTACAGACTCAATTCTCACTCACTACTGTAATACATCAGGGTTTTTCCCACATGGCAGCTATTTGCTCTTTGGAGTCATTTGATAAAATTGAGCAGGGGGTATGACTNAGTTTCATTTTTAAGTTTACTTCACTATTTAATACATATTTCCTGTGAGCAATTTTAAAGCCTTTATAGATTGAGGTGGTATAAACATTTTTGAGGAAATGATATACCACTGTCAAACATCCTGAAAACCCAATGCACAAGAACCTGCAAGTAGATGCTATGAACACAAAAAGTGTGTTACAGACTCAATTCTCACTCACTACTGTAATACATCAGGGTTTTTCCCACATGGCAGCTATTTGCTCTTTGGAGTCATTTGATAAAATTGAGCAGGGGGTATGACTGGTTAGGAGGCTTAGGATCAGTGAAGATTTGATGGTGCCACTATGAAGAGGAGACAGAAAGAGCTGGGCCCAGCTGAGGTTATTTATTGTGGCACTCAGGTGTGGGGAAGCTCAACAGTCAGATGAATTCTGGTGTGAAGTTTGTCAGGTAGATAAGGTTGAAAGACAAAAATGCAATGGCATTAAAGGTACTGACAGGAACAAAACAAAGAAAAAGGCTGTAGAAATAGATCAGAAGTTGGACAATAGATAGGAAGGAAATAAAGGCAGCAGAGGCTGACAGATGATAAAAAAAAAAATGAACTGACTAGGGCATTGGAGATTATGGAACAGCCAGAAAAAGGGGGAGATAATAATAAAGGCTGAAAGGTTAAAAACTAGGGTCAGAAATTATAATGGTTTGTTTCCAGCACAAAAATTGACAGGTGGTTTCAGAAGAAAATAAACAGTCAAAAGAGTTTGGTCAAATCTAGGTATAAAAGTCACCAGTCTATAAACAAAAGCTATGATCTCACCCAAAAGTGGAACTTAATCAACAAAACAAACAAGAGAGCAAAAGAGAACCAGAGACATGGAAATAAAGAACAAACTGACAGTGACCAGAGGGGAGGTGGGAGGGAAATAATGGGGGAAAGAAGAGGATGGTAATGGGTCAAGACACATGCATAATGGACCCAAGGACAAAGACAATGGTGGAGAGGATGGAGATTGAATGTGGGAGGTTGGGAGTGGGTAGGGCAGGGTCAAGAGTAATGGGGGTGGAAATAGGGACAACTGAAAAAAGAAGAAAATCTAAAACTAAATAAATTAAATAAATAGAGAGGCTTGGAGATAGAGGCTTCAAGGAAGGTAACTGCACTTTCTCAGGAATCCCTTTGAGGGGCCACTAGCCACAGAACTGTTGGCTATTTAAACACAGGGGCTTTGGTAAGAATGCAATTTATCATGATAAGTAAAATGAGTGATGCGTGCATACTTCTGCTTCCAAATCCCACAAAGTCTTCAAACCTATAAAAATGTGGTTACCAGCAAATATCCTTAACTGGATAATTACATAAAATTATAATTAACAGGTATAGCTTATGTTACACAGATAGGTACATGAAAGGTGGCAAATGAATTTTAGAAATCAAATTATTTCAGGGACTTCCGCCAAGATGGAGGCATAGGTGGAAACACTGTGCCTTCTCCCACAACCAAGTCTGAATACAACAAAGGTTTAGTGAACAAAGATGCAGCCAAAGAACAGAAAATCGAACTATACGGAAGTCCGATGACAATGAACCATTCAACTGGGACCGATAAGAGGGGCAGAGCCAGCAGTGGAGCAGGGATGGGCAAGAAAGATCCTCCGTCCCCAGGCTCCCAGGCAGCCCTGCATTGGGCGGACCCGGGGAGGGTGAAGGGCGCGGTCACACATTCCCGTGCAGATAAACCAGCAGAGAGGTGAGCAATAGGATGGACCGCACAGACTCCAGCGGACGAACCCAGCAGCGGAGGGCTGACCACAGTCGTACATTCTCCTGCAGTGGACGGACCACACAGGCCCCAGCGATGGCTGTGAGAGGCAGCAAAGGGGACCGCCATTGCTTTCCTTTGACCCTGCCCCTACATACAGCATCATAACCCAGCCACTGGGACACCCCGCCCTGGTGAACACCTAGGTCTCTGATCCTCATACTTAACAGGCACGAACAGTCCAATACATGGCTCAAGAAGAACTCAAAGCCCCAGAGCCTATAACTCTAAGCGACCAGGAAATAATGAACCTCTGAGATGCACAATTCAAAACACTGGTGATCAAATGGTATGCTATTAAACAACAAATGGGTCAAGACTGAAATTAGGGAAGAAATCAGAAAGCTTCTGGAAACAAATGAAAATGAACTCACAACAACCCAAAACCTATGGGACACAGGGAAGGCAGTCCTGAGAGGGAAGTTCATAGCAATACAGGCCTACCTAAAGAAGATAGAAACATTTCAAACAAACAACCTAACCCGACGTCTGCAAGAACTAGAGGAACAACAACAAAGACAGCCCAGAGCAAGTAGAAGGAAGGAAACAATCAAGATCAGAGCAGAATTAAATGACATAGAAACTAAAAGCACAATTCTAAGGATCAATGAATCCAGGAGTTGGTTTTTTGAAAAGATAAACAAAACAGACAAACCTTTAAGTAGGCTCATCAAGAAAAGAAGAGAGAGGACCCAAATAAACACAATCAGAAATGAAAGAGGAGAGATTACAACTGAAACCACAGAAATAGAAAGGATTGTAAGAAATTACTATGCAGAACTCTATGCCAAGAAATTTGAAAACCTAGGTGAAATGGATAAATTTCTAGAAAAATATAATCTTCCAAAACTCAATGAAAAAGAAGCAAAAAACCTAAACAGGCCAATAACAGCAGATGAAATTGAAAAAGGAATAAAAAAACTCCCATCACACAAAAGCCCTGGACCAGATGGTTTCACAGGAGAATTCTACAAAGCTTTTAAGGAAGAGCTAACCCCTATTCTTCACAGACTATTCCAAAAAATCCAAGAGGGAAAACTACCCAACTCTTTTTATGAAGCCAGCATCACCCTAATTCCAAAGCCAGATAGAGACACAACAAAGAAAGAAAACTTCAGTCCAATATCTCTGATGAACATAGATGCTAAAATCCTCAACAAAATACTGGCAAATCACATCCAATGATACATCAAAAAGATCATACACCACGACCAAGTGGAATTCATCCCAGGGATGCAAGGATGGTTCAATATATGCAAATCAATAAATGTAATAAACCACATAAACAAAAGCAAGGACAAAAACCACATGATCATATCAATAGATACGGAAAAAAGGAACTACTACCCTTTGCAACATCATGAATGGAACTGGAAAGCATTATGCTGAGCAAAATAAGCCAAGCGGTGAAAGACAAATACCATATGATATCACCGTTAACAGGAACCTAAACAAAACAAACAAGCAAGCAAAATATGACCAATGACACTCAAATACGGAACAGGCTGACAGGGTCCAGAGCGGAGAGGGGAGAGAATCATAGGGGAAAAGGGGATGGACTCACATGAACAAGTATAAAGGACACATGGACAATAACTAAGGGTGGGGGGCGGAAATGGGAGGGAGGCAGGGAGCACATGGTGGGGGGTGGGCAGGGTTGGGAATATAAGACAGAAAGCTGTACTTCAACAGCTAACCTGAAGTCAGCACAAAATTATTCACAGCTTGAACAGCTGAACTATACAGGAACAAAGTTACTAGTTCAGTTCTATGTAAATAAAGATACAAAGGTAAAAGTCCAGGGTACCTTAAATCAAAAGACAAGTCCCACAACATGCAGCCATCTAAAAGCTAAATAAAGAGCTCAGCATAGTAGTAAATTAACTTGAGTAAAAATATATATAGGGTCAATTTCAATTTATCTCTGATCTATCCAGGGACCTTATTCACAAAACAACTGTAAATCTGAACTTCATTATACCTGCCATCTGATTAAAGCAGATGAAGAATGCAATTTGATCTCATCAAGTCTTGACATCCAGGTGCATGAGGTTTCATGGCAATGGAAAACTTTCCATATAAAAATCACCCAGTCCAATGAACAACCTTGTACTGAATTTCATTAAATCGATGTAGAAAAAATATAAACATGGAATCACATTCAATAAAGTTTACTGCAAACTAAACTTCCTGTGGTTTGAACAAACACCTCTAAAAAAGAAAACTGTAGCAGCGCTGATGAAGTCAGTGTAGCCAGAGACTAAGTATAGGGAAGGTGCAAACTTAAGATATAATGCATGCTTTTGGCATGGTTATGTGGCAGACAGTTAAGAAAGGCATGAGCAGAACAAGGATGACAGGACCAGTACAGAATGTCACCAGGGAGGAAAGCCCTGGGTGCCTAGCAACAGGCAAAACTAGAAAAACAAAGACTTTGCCCCCAGTGTAACCTTTCCTCCCCCAGCATAACAGCTGGTTGGATTAGACACTCAGACCTTTCATATTGCTGGTCATGCAGTTTGGACCCTCCCCTGACATATCACTGGTCATGTTCCTCCTTGTGGAGGAACAAGAGGGGGACCAGAGAATAGCTTCATGTGACTCCCTTATACAACCAGTCCCTTAAGCATTAATTAAGTCCTCAGTACAAAGAGGTTCTGATCAGCATCAAATCTACTTGGAAGCACTGTCTTGGGATCTGCTGACTATAGAGACAGAGTTCTGGTCAAGCTAGAGATAGAATCTAGGCCTCAGTTGTGTTTCAGCTCTACACTGAGAAAAGCAGCAAAATCAGATGAAGCTATGCTATGGCTGACATCAGGACCAGCTGCAGATAGCTAATGACCCCCTGACCTAGCAACCAATCAGTGGAGACCACAACTCTGAAAGGACACACAGGGAAAGCTGATTAATATTCTACTGAGATCCTCTCGAGATGTCTAGATATAACGGCTCAAAACAGAACCCAGCACAGCTCTCTCTATGGAGCACTGTTCCCCCCAGGCACATTTTCCTTGCCCTTCTCTCCTAAGCTCCAAGGGCCCTTCTTTTGCCTCTGTAACTTTTTTCCTGAGCCCACACCCAGTAGGAAAAGCTGGCTCACTTTTCCTACTTCTGTGACTTTCTAAACTTTTGCTGCGATCTGAACTCACTGGCTCTGAATTCTTCTCTTTGCAGAACTCAAGAACTGAGGTAGGTGAGCCAAGGTCCCATCGCCAATAACTTACCATTTTGCCACCAACAGTTTTTTTCACCTTTTCCTGTACTTCAGTTTTCTAAGAAAAAATGTGTATATAAGACAGCTAATATTTATTTATTGAGCACCTATCATACACTAAACACATCTCTTATTTCTCAGAACAAGCTTTTGGGCTAATACCATTTATTAGCCCCACCATTAAGAAACGACATTAAAGGAAAGAAGTAATATTCCCCAAGTCACAAAATTAATTGACCACTAGTGGAGATAAGATCTGAACTCAGAAAGTTTTACTCCAGAACCAATTTGTTAACCATTACACTATATCACCTCATAAAAGGTAGGCTTCTCCATGTAAACGTCCACAAACCATCTAGCTGGGGAAAGGGAAAAAAAGCTATTCATAAAATATCTGCAATTTACTCAGTCAGGGATAGGTTAAGCTTTTTCTGTGAAGGGCCAGATAATAAACATTTTAGGACTTACGGTCCACGTGGTCTCTGTCACAACTACTCAATTCCACTAAAAAAGCAACCATAAATCAACAGATGAGTACAGCAATGTTCCAATAAGACTTTATTTTAAAAGTAAAACTTAATTTGCAAATACAGGTATTAGGCCTGACTTGTGACCATAGTTTGTCAACCCCAGACTACCTCCTAAGCAGGAAGTTTCAGCATACTATAAAACTCATGACCACCTACATAAGTCAATGACAGAGCAAGCAGCACAAACCTTCTCAAGGGCAAGCGGTTTTATTTGCAGACAGATTTTTATTTTAATTATATTGTTAAAACATATTACTTTAGTGTTAACAGCAGCTTTTCTCTTTTAAGCCTCTCATGGACACCTTCCTGCCAAAAACGGGTTTTACAAAGACACAGCAGTCTGCACCAGCGCTGCTGCACAACCTACATTAATTCCCAGCCCACATTTATTCCCCCTCCACAGCATCTATTCTTTTGGGGTGGTGGTCATGATACACAGCCAACAAAATCAGATTTCCTGGAGCAGTGATGGCAGGAAGCATAAAGGAACACACTTGATTTAATGTATGCAAATTAAAGATGTAAATACACCAATCTGAAGTGTCACACATATGTGGAATGTCAAATTAAAAAGTGAAAAAGGAACTAACAACAACAACAAAAAACAAACTTGCAGATAAAGACAACAGAATGGCGATTACTAAAGGGGAAAGGAAGTGGGAGACAGGCTAATTGAAAATTCAACTTTTATGATCCTGGACTTCCTAGTTTTTATATGTCAGGGGTGTCAAACTCATTTTCACCAGTGGCCACATCAGCCTCATGGCTGCCTTCAAAGGGCCAAATGTAATTTTAGGACTGCATAAATGTAACTACTCCTTAACAGTTGAGGGAGAGCTCGGCGCTGCCACCAGGGAGAAACAAGGTGGAGGGCCTTGTGACTGCTACCTGTGTCCTATATGTCATCCTCCTGGCTGCTCACCAAGTGATGCACAGGGAACAGAAAGGTGAGCGACATTTGCTCTTGGTTCTTACAAGTCTCCCAGGCTAACTGATAACAAGAAAATGGTCTCTTCTCTGATTCCTCTATTGCTCATTTTATGCTTATTCTCCCTCTCACCTGTAGCTAATGTGCAACCAATCTTAAATTACCCCCCTTCCTCTCGTATTCCTAGTGCTACCACACTAATTTGACTCCTGCCGCCTATTATCTATTTAGTTTCCAAATGTTTTCAATCACACCTTTTAATAAAAACAGTTTGTTTAACTATGCACCTAACACATTTTTGTTGAGGAAATTTGTGCATAAATATGTGTGTGTGTGTGTGTGTGTGTGTGTGTGTGTATATCTATATATATATAGATATATATATATTTCAAATCAAATATACAAGAAAAATACGAAGGATCAGATAAGCAAATACAAGTTCTAATATTTTCTTTCTATAATCCCCATGATTCATCAAGCACATTCCACTTGGAAACTAGATTATTGACACAGGTTCCAAACTTGGCATTACCAAAATCATCCTTGTAAAATGAAAGCTATACTCACACATATTAAGGTATAAGATACTATGAGTTCCGGCTGGTGTACCTCAGTGGATTCAACATGGGCCTGTGAGCTAAAGGGTCACTGGTTCGATTCCCAATTGGGGCACATGCCTGGACTATGGGCCAGGACCCCAGTAGGGGGCACATGAGAGGCAGCTACACATTGATGTTTCTCTCCTCTTTCTGTCCCTTCTCCTCTCTCAAAAAATAAGTAAACGAAATCTTAAAAAAAAAAAAAAAAGGCTATGAGAACAGCAATGAGAATTTGATTCATTCAGTTTGGACAACCCACCAGGGAAAGCATACAGAGAAGGTCATACTAAAGCTGGGCCTCTAAAGCCATACTGTGTACAGGGAACATTAAGTAATTCAGTGATGTGATATATTCCAGCAAAAACAGCAGCATCAAATCTGACCCCAAAATGGTCACTATAGAGAGTCCATTGCTTCACCACAACATAAATCAGCATCAAAACTAACTTTGTTAAAAACAGATTTGTTAATGGGTAAGAATAATTGTTGGTGATGAACTAAAAGGATAAACTGGGAAATTAATGTAATAGGTTGAATTTTTTAAAGGAAAGAGGCATCCTATACTAAATATAATATGTAGATATGTTACTTTATACATACACACACACACACACACCACTCTGTATTCAGCATTTTACACTCCTAAGGCACCTGAAAAAAAAGCCAAAGATATTTTAATTCCTTAAGCCTCTAAATACTCCTATAAAGCAAGTACCGTGTAGCTTAGAACACTAAATTAAAAAATAAGCTCACTCATTTGATAACCCATGAATATAAAATTTAACTAAAAATTGGCAAATTAATTCTAGGTAAAAACCTTTGCTTATTTCATTACTCACATTACATCGCATGTTCATTAGTTCTAATTTTTCTTTATGCTTTTCAACTTTTAAATGAGAATACACCATAGGAACTATACATCTCAAATGATTCCTCTAACTTGTACTAGAACAAAATAGGTTCTAAACCAGGTATTTACAGGAACCAGTGCATAGGGAATCTTTTCCATTCATAATATATAAAAAAGGTAACCAGTGAAAATGTGATGGACAGGAAATAACTAGCCACTTATCAAAATATTTTTCATTGCTTCATAAATCTTTGTCAGGGCAACATGTACATAATACAATGCTGCCATTTTTTTGGTAAAGTTTATCCATTTTTGAGGGCTAACTCAAATTTGTAGATTTGTTTGTATGTTTGTAAACAACCTATATTTTAAGTTCCTCTTATTTTTTAAGTCTAAAAAAGTAAGCATATAAAAAATTTAAAACAGTGTTCCTATTTAAATTGTCTTTATCTAACAAAGGGTAAGAATTTAAGTAATTATGTAGGTTTTGTGCTTTACGATTAAGACATAAATTTTTAATGAGCACAAGTCCTGCTGTTAGTTCATCTGCAGAAAACAATTAAACATATTTGGTTTGTACAAATTAAAGTTTTCCCTTTTGAGATAAAGACTACCAATAATCACTGGTAATTAAATAAGGAACACAGATCTAGTTTATAATAAGACTATTTTCCAGCATTATAGCTTGGCTACCAGAATTCAACTCAGCAAAAATTTATTTAGCACCTACTATGTTGCAGACCCCAAGGGAGAGAAATGGAACTTTTGTGACACTTTTTGACTGCCTAGTAGTCACTCAAAATCTAGCATCAAAAAATAATACTGGATATCCTGGGGAATGCAAAAATTAAGACACTATTACTCACAATAGCAAAAATGTCAGGCTACATTTATAGTTTAGTTCTAGAAAACACTGTAATTTTCTACCAATTCTGTTTTAAAAGTACACATAATATGAATGCAACAAATACAAAACCGTTTCAAATAAGTATCACACGTTTTCTTCACTGCGATCCTTCCATAAGTCATCCAATCTGGCTAGCAGACCAGAACAACAAAATTGTTTCCACTAAGTCATAATATTCATCAGCTACCTATTCAGAGCAAACATTCCTAAGTACATCAAGATGGAACCACAATAGTGATGCAAAACTTGTATCACTGGTTATTATATAAAACACTACTGGATGTTCATTCTATCAGCTAATGACAGCTGTGAATTTAGTCAAGGATCTACTTAAATTGCTTGGTGAGCCACTTCTATCCAACTTATCCCACAGGAGAGAAAGTAAAGACAACAATAGAAACAGGAGGCAGAAACCCAAAACATGACATGCTGAAGGCATATTGGGACACCACTACTCGTTTTCTCTTGTGTTAAGTACGCATCCAAAGTAAGAAGTCAGTCAACGCAGTAGTTGTAATCTCAGACTTAACTTGAAGACCCTGCACGAAAGTATTTCTAAGACCTCCACACAAAAACTAGTCACTGCAAGAGTAGAAAAGCGGTTGGCAGGAACTGGGAGGTGGGGAAATAGGGAGAAGGTGGCGAAAGGGTCCAAACTTTCAGCTGGAATAGGAATAAGGTCTGAGGATCTATTATATAACGTGGTGACTACCACTGACTGTAGTTGGTAACACTGTGATGTATAACTAAAATTTCCTAAGAGACTAGAACTTAAATATTCGTTCTAGTTGCATTCCTCACAAAATACAAATGTGAGATGATGGATATGTTAATTCGACAGGAGGAATCCCTTCACAATACATACATAAATCAATACATATGTATCCAATGCATATGGTATGATGCAGAGCCAGGTTCAATAAATGTGTCGGGCTCAAAAAATGTGTGTTTTCACCGGTGTCTTAACTTCTTTAAGCCTTGTGTTGTTGTTTTAAGATGTAGAGGTCTCCCTAACTACATTTTAAAGTCCCATAAAGAAGAGGACCTTTTGTTTCGCCCCCTTCCTCTTCTGCTAAGAGCCCTTTAGGCAGTTTGATAATGCTTATAGTCCCCTTCTGAGACTAATGTTTCGGATGCATAAAATAAAATACATAGGATTATTTGGAACATAGTTCATGAAACCACCACCCCCTCGACTTTCATCATCTATCCACTGAAGATTAAGAGATTTGTTATAGAGGAAATTAAATGAGAATAACTTTTCTACTTCTTAGTCTCTGATTCCGTGGTAGAAAGAGGGCCACGTGTGAATCCTGACAGGCTCAGGCGGGCCTGCGAGGCAGCCTTACAAACTCAGAGACCTAAAGTAACCACCCAGGATGGTCTGAAATGAAAACTTTCTAACTAAAAGTAGTTTGTGGCACGTGATCATGTCCTAGGCTGGTATTTTTCCCTAACGAAGGTCGTCTTTACCTCAACTGAGCCTGTCTGTCGTCTTTGTGCATTTACATAACATGCCTTTGGAATGTCAAATTTCCTTTTTCTAGACTCCTCAAAGCACAGGAACCGCACCAGGGGGAGACCTCAAATGCCCTCATAGGTATTGTTACTGTGTTAATTGTTGACTGTGACTATCCTGCACCCATCTGTGTAAAAGTAAGTGTCTATTGTTTTACCCAATCCCAGAGGTTTTCCCACTTTGCTGTCTCTCACCTCCCTCATCCATCAACAACAGATTTCGTGTAACCCACTTATACCTCCTCTTTTGATTGTAATGTATAAAATAAGGTCCCGAACTGCCATTCTCCAGAGCATTTCTCAAAATGTTGAGATGTTGCTTCCCAGCAATTGTCATCAGTTTGGCTCAAATACACTCACAAAAATTCTCTACAGGTTTGAATGTTTCTTATGTTGACAATTCTAAACTACAGAAAGTCTCCTATGATGATGAAATATCTTGAACTAATAAAAAAATCCCTTGCCTCACAGTAATCAATTTACTGTGATTCTTCAGCTATCCTATACCTACCCCACCCCAACACCCTTTAATTTTTTTATGTTAAAATACATGGCCTATGAAAGGGCTCATGGCAAACAGGAGAGAGTGAGAATGGCAGCAAGTACTAGAAATCCCTGCACAACATACGGAAATTGGTCACAGTACCATCGTGTGAGTACAAACATACCTCATTTTATCGCATTTCATAGATATTGTGTTTTTTACAAATTGAAGGCAAGACCCTCTACCAGCAAAAAAACTCAACTCACTTTATTGTGGTGGTCTGGAACCAAATTCACAGTATCTGTGAGATATGCCCATAGTTCAATACCCTGTAACTTGTTACTGTAGTAAAATTAGTAAAAAACTTGAGACTCAGGTCTCCCACTTTCCATTTGGCAAGTGAACCTTATGAAACTTAAGTCAACTACGTAAGCAGCTTTCAGTCTGAGTCACGCATGCTTAGTCAGTACTAACAGGATGAACCAAGCTGGTGGCCATACTATTAACATCATTCACTGCTAAATACACTAAAGCAAAAGATTTATTTTAAGTTAGCTTTTCTGATTGTTTTCCCAAAAAAGAAAACAATGACATTCCCTAACAGACAATGTCTGAAGTAGACTCTTTCATAACAGAGTCTTAATATGGCTTCTCATTTCCATCAACTAACCCATTCAAAGCAACAGCTGTACTTCAAGCAAATTGTGTGATTTTATTTTAGCTTTGACCATACAGATGAGATTTTACTTCTTTAAAAAAATTACACGCTCAATATAAAAATCATCTTTACAGAGTACTTAAAGGATTGCCCATATTACCAGCCAATAAATTCAATGTACAATTTCAGTAAAATACAGTTCTTAAATACTTGTTTTACCAAATTTTCTTACCAACATGGCAAAATACCTTGTAACAATAAAGTGCAAATGACTATTGTAATAATCTATTTGCAAGTAAGAGTAATTCAACTTAAATCAAAACTCTGTACTCTAAATGGTCATTAAACACTTAGTTTTATGGGATTTCTGTCATGTTAACTCAATTTTATTAACAAAATTTTACACATTAAATGTGATTCAGCCAGTTTACTTGATGTCTTACACACTCTACATGTACTGACATTTACCAAAAAAAAAATCACAGCAGTGGCACCTCCAAGAAGCATATGGAAAGACGCGTTTAAAGGAAGTGTTTAATGAGGAAATTATATGGTTTCTCTCTTTCAAGCATAACAAAAGAAAATGAGTTGACATCTAAGCATCAAGAGGACTTTTAATTTTGACCTGATAAAATATGCAACCTGAAAATAATTATGCCATTAACTCTTCTCCTCTGCTTCTTATATTCACCACAATCAGCTCAGTCTAGCCTTCAGAAATGGGAAACGAGCAGCGATCACGTCAAAACTCTTCCATATCAGACTAAGGTGGGCATCACCATTCAACCACTGCACCCTGGATCCTTGAGCCAAACCAAATTTATCATTCTTTTCAATACATAGGTCCAGGATGCTACCACCAACTGATCAGTTAGCACATAGCAGGAAGCTTATCTGCTTATCTGCTATTCTGAATTCATATTTTGATCAGACTGATTGACCAAAATGCTTTTATATATAATCACATTAAACAAAAATATTGAAGTGACCCTTATTTACACCAAGTTCAAATTCATATACTGGGCCTCTTAACCTAGCACAACCTACCTATCCAAATTTAGTTATGACTCCCTTGCATATACTTTTGCACCTCCACGCAGTCCCTTTTCACATGACATACATTTCTATCTGCAAGACTTTGCTTCTCCTATTCCCTTGCTGAGAAGTCCTTACAATCACAATTCTTGGCTAAATTTCCTTCTTCAAGGTTCAGTTCAAGTCCTACCCCCACAGCTACTTGTCCTACCTCCCTCCAAAGCATTCCTATAACAACCTAAGGTAACAGGTATTATTACTCATTGTTTAATGCTTACGCTCTCTGAACTCAACCAAACTACAAACATGAGTATAAGCACCTCACTGATCACCAAGACAATGCAAATCAAATCCACAATGAGATACCACTTCACACAATTTAGGATGATGATAATCAAAAAGACAGATAATGGGTGCTGCTAAAGATGTAAAAAGAATGGAATCCTCATACACCACCAGTGGACATGCAAAATGGTACAACCACTCTGGAAAACGGACTTGCAATGCCTCAAAAAGTTAGAGTTACCACATGACCTAGTAATTATATTCCTAGGTACATATCCAACAGAAATAAATACTTATGTCTATACATAAAATTGTACAAATGTTCACAGCAGCATCATTTATAATTACCAAAAGATGGAAATAATTCAAATGTCTATTAACTGAAGAATAAACAAAATGTGGCCTATCTGTACAATGGAAGTCTACTTGGCCATAAAAAGGAATGGAGGAATGATACACACAACAACACAAAGAAGCTAATCACAAAAGACAACATATGATTTCATTATGTAAAATATCTAAAATAAGCAAACATATATAGACAGATTAATGGTTATTCATGGCTAAGGGAAAATTGGGGATTTAGGAGAAACAGCTAAACAGTTAGGGGTTTCCTTTTGGAGGTAACAAACCATTCTATACTTGTGGTACTAGTTGGACAGTTCTGCAAATGTACTAAAACTACTGAACTGCTTAAAATGGGTAAGTTGTGGCCAGGGAGAATCTTCGGTGATGCTTTTAGCATAGCTGGGCCAAGGTCTGGATACAGTCTGACCTCACCAGACCCCACCCAACCACAACCTGCAGGATCAAGCCTGCACCATGGCCAGCCCAAACACCAGGAAAGTTCTTAAGGAAGTCAGGGTACGGAATGAAAAAGGTCTGTTTTGAGTGTGCCATGTTCAGCCCTCAATGGGTGAGTATAACCTATGATATCTGGATCTTCCTGGGATGCTCAGGGCTCAGAGTGCACCTCGGCTTCATGTGCTGTCACTGTGGACAAATAGGAGGGCACTGACTTGAAAACATGAAAGCTGATGAGAATGCTAAGTTCGGACAGTTCCTGGAGTCTCAAGAGGGCTGTGACCCCTGCTGGTCCCTGCAGGACAAGTCCAACAGCAAAGCAGCTTCCCTCTTCAGGAGCAAGGTGGCCACTCTGACCAAAAGCAGAGGACAATCTCTGGCATCATCGCCTGCCAAGAAGTGGCCTCCGCAGCAGTCTAAGATGCTGCCACCCACTGCCCACAGAGCCTCTGGCCAGGGGTACAGGTCAACTACCTCAGACAAGCCCTTTGAGGACTGACTGGCTAAATGACAATCTCAGCTCCTACCAGAGGAAAGCATCAGTTACCTACAAGGGAACTGTCAGCTGATTTCTCAATGGAAACTGTGTGTGCCAGAAAGGAGTGGCAAAAAATAACCAAAGTGAGGAAAAGCAAGGACCTACAACCACAATTACTCCACCCAGCAAAGTTATCATTCAGAATCTAGACACAAAAGACCTTCCCAGACAAGAAAAAGCTAAAGGAGTTCATCACAACCAAACCATATTACATGAAATGTGTCAAAGTCTTCTTTAAGAAGAAGGAAAAGATAAAAAATATGAACAATAAAATGGTAGTAAGTATACGTATCTATCAACAATTGATTCTACAAAACAAAACAAGCAGAACCAAAACAGACTCATCGATATAGAGAACATTTTGACAGTTGCCAAATAAGAGGAGGGGTTTGGGGGAATGGGTAAAAAAAGTGAAGGGATTAAAAAATGCTAACTGAATCCTGACCTATTCCCAGGCCAATGAATTGGCGTGTTAAGGTGCAGAGAGTGGGCTTCCAATCCCAGCTCTACCACCGAGTGTGACATAGACATTTAGCTGCCCGAGCCTTGGGTTGCCCGTTCGGAAGCATGGAAACCTGAGACTACTAACCTAGATCTCCTTTTTCTGACTGAGTGCACTTCCCCCTAAATAACAATATTTCCCCTTTAACAGGTATTGAATAGTTGTGCAAACTGAATGAAAAGAGAATATGTGAAATCACTTTGCCCACATCCCCCCCAAAAAAGTACAAATTAAAAGTCACAGAACAGTTATGAGGATGTAAAGTACAGCACTGGGAATAGAGTCAATAATATTCTAATAAGTATGCATAGTCTCAGATGGGTACAAGATTTATCAGGATGATCATTTAGTAAATTATATAATCTAACCACTGGGGTGTACACCTAAAACTAATATAATAGTGTATGTCAAATTTAACTGAAAAATAAAAAATGATTTTAAAAGAATTGATATGTTGTATGGTATATAAAATAAATCTCAATAAAGCTGTTATCAAAAAAGAGGGGATACGAAGGAACACATGCTAAAAGTCTTCTCTTAAGAAAGAAATAAACTGAATTGATGTACTAATTTTCAACATATCTAACTCTTTACCAGACCTCCAAGGTCCAAAAGAGTTCAATATCTGAATAATTCCTCTTGCTGATACACACAACTATTAATGCTAATTTTGGTATATATTAATTAATATTCAAAGAATTTGGAAAGGAGAATTTCACTTTTAGGAATCATATTTTAAGACAGATCAGCACCAACTTTACTTGACACTACAATCAGATTTTGATTTAAACTGCAGTAAGTGGACACTGGAGTGAACTTAGATAGCACAAAGACACGTAAGTAGAAATCACCCTTCGCTTGCTCCATTGCTGCTCGTCACTCTGCAGAGCTCTCCTACTCCTCCAAACCGGTTCCCTGAACTACTGTCTCCACTTCTGCTCACAACCTTTCCCCATTTCTCCACTGACCAAACACGATGGAATACTAATCAAGTCTCACCTAACTCTACAAAGAACTCCTGGACTCTGGCCCAAAGTTCTAGCACAAATTAAAAACATTTTATTATTACAGATAAACAATGTCCATTACCTTTTTTATATTTCTATCTTGCTATTTCACTTAATGTTTCCCTATGAATATCCTTTCTCTGCAACTGTGTAACCTCACTGAGGGCTTACAAGTCTAATTGTTTCATATTTGGCACAGTAACATATCTGCATGGAGTAAACAACACAAAACAAAACACTAGATTAACTACGGGGCGGAAAATGTGGCAGAGGATATATTTAAAGTAAACCGATATGATCCCAAATGTTCAGGCTAACCCATTCCACTTAAAGGCTCAATATTTTTATTCTCTCCCCAATGATTTTTAGGTCTTGGCACTATAAATTGTTTCAGTGAAAATAGGAATAAATGAGCCCCTCAAGGGGGTGGGGGCATTTTTTATAGAGATCTCAACAGAATGAGAAAGAAGTTGGATGTTTTAAGTAGTTCAGGAGGACGTTTCAAGCTAAGAAAACCGGAGACGTAAAAAGCTTCATTAAATAACCATTTCTTGCCCTGACTGGTGTGGCTCGGTGGGTTAGGCATCATCTTGCAAACTGAAAGGTCACCGGTTTGATTTCTGTTCAGGGCACAAGCCTGGAGTGTGGGCCAGGCCGCTGGTTAGGAGTGTCCAGGGGGCAACCGAGTGATGTTTCTCTTGCACATCCATGTTTCTTTCTTTCCCTTTTTGCCCTTCCTTCCCACCTTCTAAAAATAAATAAATAAAAGTCTAAAAAATTACAATCATTTCTTAGCATCTGCTAAGGCTTTACATCTCATACAATGCGTGCAACTCAACACACAGATGCTACTGAAAAACACTCCCAAACTGTGGTGAAACTACTCTTTCCTTCAGTTTCTGGTTGGAGGAACTCCTAGAAAACTACATAAAGCCATTCAAATTAATGATATTAAGGAAAACATAAGTATAAATGATCTGTAGGTCTGAATTATAAGAAGCTTGTGAATTATTTTTCTCCTTATACTACTGAATACATTTTAGCACAAACACATTAACCCAACACAAACATGAACACACAGACCTTCCAAAACAGTTCTCTCATTTCTGGTTTAAAGTGACTAAATTATTTTATCATGCTTACCCATGTTTCAAAATTATCAAATAGTGCAAGTACTACATAGTAGTTTTTAGACTGTTTCCTCGAGCTTCTTAAATGTGAGTACAACAAGCTCAAGAGGCCCTGCACAGGAAGGAGCATTTGTGTTGGCACCAAGAAAGGAAGCCGATTTCCATCTGCCTCCCTGCCTCTGCCTCTGCCTCCGCCAAGGTTAACTCTTCAGTGTGGGGGCAACTTCTCTCTCGAGTCCCCCCAGGCCACAGATGAAAGTGAATGTGGCCGAGACATGACGTGATCTGTTTGGTGAGGAGAAGTGAGCTGTGGCCAGTTTCTCAAGGGAGACAAAGGCCAGCAGCGGCCAGTTTCTCTGAGGAGAAAAAGGCCCCGAGTGCCCTGCTCCATAGCCTTTTATTGGGTTGTAATACACAGGAATAAAGGGCAGCAAGGATCAAATAGTAGATAACATTTCAAAGATATCTGAGGGCTTACTATGAGTCAGTCTGTCAGGAAGCGAGTTGCAGAAACTTTGGGAGACATACTCATTTCCTCTCGGACCCTTATCATAGGAATGAAAGCACTCTTAGCGGAGCAGATTTCACAGGTTTATCAGCAAGTCTTTGTGATGGCAGATTTTTCCCCAGGACACGCTCTAGCAAGGCAAGGAGCTGCACCCCACCCCCCCAACCCATCAGGTATTCAGGCTTAAGGGGATTAGAGCCAGGAAGCGCTTCTCCCAGAGGACACTGGGACTCGGGCTTTGATAAGGCAGGAGGGCAAGAGTCCATTGCTCTTTGTTGCAGCCCCCCCCCAGTCCTTCCATGAAGGCCTCCCAAGTGATGGAGCCTGGCTTAGGTTGTCCGCCCTGCTCTGAGGGGTCATACCCATCATTGACTTCTGACCAAGCTTTGGGGGCAGGGAGAGAAACTGAGGCAGCATTTGCTACCAGAGACAAGCTTTGTCCCCTGTGGCTCGCATTCCAAAGGTCCCCTTAGCCACAAGGGGTCGAGATACAATTCCTAAAACCAGGCAGAGTGGTCTACAACACTTCAGCCGAAGCACACAGCTCTAGGCAAGAGTTTTGCAAAGTCTTCTGGCAACAGTGATTTCTATACACACACACTTTGTCATAACTCCACTTATAACTATATACACATTTGGACATAAAATAAATCATTAGTGACAAAGAATCAGGGTCAAATTGATCTTTATAAGTGAACTCACAATAAAATACAGTTAGTTTTTCTAAAAAATTTCTCAACCAACTTTAGATTGGTACTCAAAATTTCAAATCAATTTTTATTTTTCTAGAGAACACAGAGGACCATATCAAGAAAACAGAACCCAAGGGAGAGCAAAGCGATCAGTATGAAAAGGATGATGCACAGGCCAATTCAGGTTTAGGAACAATTTCACACAAGATGTTCACTCTGTATCTAACCCAGCTTTTCAAATCCAATACAAGAGTCCTCTCTAAGATTAACCCATTCAGTCAAGAAATATTTTCTGGTCCCTTATGTTCTTGTACATTTTTCAATCAATTGGCCAAGTTTCAAAGTAGGGTAAGGAATCAGAATAAACAGATGAAAGACCAACCATATTTGAATTAAAGAGTTTCTGCTCTTATTTATTCATTCACTCATCTCATTCAACTAACAGTTACTGAGAACCCTGACAGATATAAAGACATGCAAATGAATAATATGCATTCCCTGTCTCCATAAAGATATGCAGTTAGGGAAACAAAACATGTGACAGTGCAGAGTGCTCAGTGCCATGATGGCGGTAAGCATGGCTGCTCACGAGGAACACTTTGGAGCATCTGACTGGGTCCCAGCAAACAGAAATGCCCAACAACAGTTCAGGGCTCTATCACACAAAAGTAATAGTTTCCACATGGAGGAACTTGTGTGTCTCTGGAATTCAGGTACCTATGTGTCTCTGGAATTCACGTTGGCATTTAAACTACAGTAGTCTTTCTACCTTCTTGATCTGGGAGAAGCCGACCAAAACAAAGTTAGGTGGGAAGTCTGCTGCTGCTACCTACACCATGGGAGACAATTATCCATGGGTCTCATGTTCCTGAGCAACTTCTATCAATTACTCTTTCAGATGATTGAGACAGTTTCTCCCTTGGGGACAGATAACGGATTTGCTCCTGACAAGATTAATAAAGATAATTTCCACCTCTGGGTGAAGGTTGGGCAGATGTGGCAGCAGATCTCTCATAAAACAGGGAGTTTCTCAGCTCTGACACAAACCTGCCCTGTGGATGGCACCAGCCTGGGCACACCACCTTCACATGGCCCTTGAGGGGTTTGAGAGGCAGGGGACCAGTGCTAACTTGAAGCTCACACAACCTGCTGTGCCACGAGTTGACTAGCAACATCTATCAGAACATGGCAAGGTAACTTATCAATCTGCACACAGGGTAAAACCTCAGGTTCTTCATAGTTCTTGAAGCCAATAATTTTTCTCTCTTCAGTAAATGAAGAAGAAAAGCCAAATGAATCTGCAATTTCCACCACAGAACAAGGCTAGTTAATGGAAGGAGGGAAGAAACAGAAGGAGTCACCCAGTACACCATATCTAATCCTGTAACTACAAACCTGGTTGGCTAGGTTGGTGTTAGTAGACAGGAAGAAAACTAGATAGACAGGCTCAAGGACACTGATAGAATATTGTTGGAAATAAAATACCTCCTTCCTCCTTTTTGTGAGGAAAAGAGTTAGAAATCGAGTATTATCTCTGCAAAGACCCATTTAAAAAACAGTAATGTGTTTACATTGTTAAATATAATGACTCAACAGCTATTAAAACATATATTACTAGTGTGTTTGAAACTGAGTCAACCTGCCCTGGCTGGTGTGTCTCAGTGGATTGAGCGCCGGACTGCAATGCAGAAGGTCCCAGGCTCAATTCCCAGTCAGGGCACATGCCTGGGTTGCAGGCCAGGCTCCCCGGTGTGAGGAGCACAAGAGGAAACCACACAGAAATTGATATTTCTCTCCCTGTCTTTCTCCCTCCCTTCCCCTCTGTCTAAAAATAAATAAATAAAACATTTTTAAAAAATGAGTCAACTTAAAAACTCTTAATAGAATATAGTGGAATTCCAGCCAAGATGATGTAGGTGGAAACCCTTCGCTTCCTCACACAACCAAAAGGAGGATAACAACCAATGTAAAATATATAAACAATCAGAAAATCAAACTACATGGAACTCTGACAACCAAGGAATTAAACAGTCAACCAGACCAACCAGACCTGGCAGGAAGGAGACAAGGCAGACGGGCAGACGGGTAGACGGGTAGACAGAGAACACACAGCAAAGAGGCGGACCACGCTGAACAGCAAACCGAAACTCTTGAGCTGTGGACTACAGTGGGGGTTGCCGCTGTGGGAGAAACTACCAGTCTCACACAAGAGTTCGTGGAAAGCGGGGCTAGAGCCAAGCAAGCAAGCTGCATTGTTCCTTTTCTGACCCCTACGCACAGACAGTGCCACAATATAGCAAATAAGGGTCCCCTGCCCTGCTGAACACCGAAGGCCATACCCCTTACAACATAACAGGTGCACCAAGACAAAGAAATATGACCCAGATGAAAGAACAGATCAGAACTTCAGAAAGAGAGCTAAGATAGACAACCTATCTCAGATAGACAACCTATCTGATGAAGAGTTCAAAACCCTGGTAATCAAGATGCTCACAAAACTGATTGAGCTTGGTGGCAAAATGAAAGATAAATGAAGGCTATCTGAAATGAAATAAAGCAACATATTCAGAGACCCAACAGTGACAGGAAAGAAACCAGGACTCAAAACAACGATTTGGAACAAAAGGATAAAAGGTGAATAAACATCCACCCAGAACAGATTAATAAACAAGATTTCAAGAAAATGAAGAAAGGCTTACTATAGCCTCTGAGAAAACTTTAAACATTACAATATGCAAATCATAGGGGTGCGAGAAGGAGAAGNGAACTTCAGAAAGAAAGCTAAGATAGACAACCTATCTCAGATAGACAACCTATCTGATGAAGAGTTCAAAACCCTGGCAATCAAGATGCTCACAAAACTGATTGAGCTTGGTGGCAAAATGAAAGAACAAATGAAGGCTATCTGAAATGAAATAAAGCAACATATTCAGAGACCCACCAGTGACAGGAAAGAAACCAGGACTCAAAACAACGATTTGGAACAAAAGGATAAAAGGTGAATAAACATCCACCCAGAACAGATTAATAAACAAGATTTCAAGAAAATGAAGAAAGGCTTACTATAGCCTCTGAGAAAACTTTAAACATTACAATATGCAAATCATAGGGGTGCGAGAAGGAGAAGAACAAGAGCAAGAACTTGAAAACTTATTTGAACAAATAATGAAGGAAAACTTCCCCAATCTGGCAAAAGAAATAGACTTCCAGGACGTCCAGGAAGCTCAGAGAATACCAAAGAAGTGGTCCCAAAGAGGAACACCAAGGCACATCGTCATTAACTTACCCAAGATTAAAGATAAAGAGAGAATCTTAAAGAGCAGCAAGAGGAAAGGAGAGAGTTACCTACAAAGGAGTGCCCATTAGACCATCAACTGATTTCTCAAAAGAAACCTTACAGGCAAGAAGGGACTGGAAAGAAGTATTTGAAATCATGAAAGTCAAGGACCTACATCCAAGATTACTCTATCCAGCAAAGTTATCATTTGGAATGGAAGAGCAGATGAACTGCCTCCCAGATAAGTTCAAGTTAAAGGAGTTCCTCATCATCAAGTCCTTATTATATGAAATGTTGAAGGGACTTACCTAAGAAATAGAAGACGATCAAAAACTATGAACAGAAAAATGACAACAAACTCACAACTATCAACAACTGAACCTAAAAAAAAAAAGGAAAGAAAAACAATGAAAACAAAAACTAAGCTTAGAACAGGAACAGAATCAGAGAAATGGACATCACATGGAGGGTTTTCAGGGGGGAGGGGGAAGGGAAGAATGGGGGGAAGGTACAGGTACAGAGAATAAGAAGCATAATTGGTAGGCATAAAATAGATGGGGGGGAGGTCAAAATGGCATAGGAAACAGAGAACTCAAAGAACTTATATGTACAACCCGTGGACATGGACTAAGGGGTGGGGAATGCTGGAATGATTGGGGAGGAGAAGATGGGGGATAAAGGAGGAAAAATTGGGAAAACTGTAATAGCATAATCAATAAAATATACTTTAAAAAAGTAAGAAGAAAATACGATTCATTGAAAGCCAGATTTTCAAGCACTTTCCTTTTTAAAAAGTTCAGTCTCACAAGATTTCAGTAAAGAATGAAGATAGAGCACATAATAGAATTTTACTTACTCTTTGATTTTGTAATGTTCTGCTTTATAGAAATGTCATCAGGTAAGAAAAACAGTCCAGACAGATCAAAAGATGCAAAAACACAAAACAATGCTGAACCAAACCACAGGAGAGAGCCTTTAGCAGGTTCTTACTGTTTCTGCAATATTAAACCATTTCCTCAATCAATTTTTTGAAATTTGTGTACCTTCCAAAATTAGATGTGACAGCAAGGAAGAAAATTCCTCTGTTGTTACTCCCTTTGACGAAAACCAGGAGATATGAAAATGCATGCAGATGGAAGAATTATTCTAATCATGAGTACTCGAAAAAGATGTAACGGGAAATATGCCTTAATTTAGAAAACCAACTCAGGTAGGAATTATTTGGAGGCAGTCGCTATAGTGATTGCCACTGACTCATTTATTCCACCAAAATAAGGTATGGGAAAGGAACAGGCCAACAAGATGGAAAACTGCATAAAGACAGGTTATCCCTGAAAATCTGAGCCACATTCCTTATGTACTCTCAGAAAAATTACAACATGTGATCTCTATCTCATGCATGCCTAATGGTTAAGATTTTCTTCATGCATTCCTGGGACATTTAGTGTCTGGTATACTAAGATGCTTCTTCCCAGATTTTAAAGTCAATGCATTATAAGAATTACTACTGTGTTGGCTATATTAGAATTGTAACTAAGTACCATCGTTTTCTACATTTATTATGCCACATAAAAACTAGCAGATTCTCTGCCCAACAGTGTATCAGGACCGTCTGTCACCTCTATTCTAACAGCCAGCAGGCAAGCTAAAAGAAAGAAAAAAGAAAAAGGAAACAAACCAAAAACAGCAACAGCCCTTTGGGTGGAAAAAAAATGTCCAGAGATTGATGGTCCGCTACCAATTTAATAGATAAACATTTTGTCCTATGGGAAAACATTCCTGGCTTGAAAAATATGTAAAAATTTAGACATTCAGCTTATAAAAACTTTACTATAGATGTTTCTAATCATGATTTACTTAGAAAGAGGTACATTTATGTTACCTGCTTTTAAGGAGATTCATTTTACTGCACATTTCTTTGTATAGTCAATGTGCTCACCAAACACCTATTTACCAGTTTTTCTCTTAATCTTTCTTCCTCCGTTCCTTCCTCTTTTGAGGGTTAAATACACAATTTACAGAAGGAACCTAATAACAAAAGGGGTCAAGGAACCCTCCCATCCCAACTGAGATCCCATTCATCAAACTCAACCCAAAAGTTATGGAAGGATTAAAGAGAAACTACACAATTTTATAAATGACAAACAACGTTCCATTCATTAAACATCATTCATTAAAAACATATGTACATTCAAACAGCACACAACACTGTATTCTTACAGCCACATAAACAGAAAAGACAGGAAAATATATATATAGGAGGAGGCTTTATGATTAAAAGCTAAAGAGAGAAAAACAATCCAACCTAAGAGAAAGAGAAGGCAACAAAAAAGGTAGAGCGAGAAAAAGAGCCAAAAAACAAAGAGGGGTTCATTTCACTTTATAATTTTTCTTTAATATGAGGTTTGTCCAGAAAATGGTCCAGCCATTGTTAATAAAACAAGAACAGTTTTCAAGACATCATTGTAACCTGGCAGCTAAGAAGAGTGGACTGGAATGCTCATGCGTGAACAATGACGACTTCACTGTACTAGTCAGTGGGGAGCGGTAGAAGCCATTGAGTGAGCATATTTACTGTGTGACTGTCACATTCAAAATGACTGAGTGAGTAGAGAAACGACTGCATCAAATTTTGTATTAAACGTGAACATTCCTCCACAGAAACTATTCAGATGATTCAGAAGGCCGAAGGTATGGGAACTGGTGGTTGGCAGCTTCATCACAACAATGCACCCACTCATGCATCACATCTTATGCAGAGTTTTTTGGCAAAACATCAAATCACCCAGGTGGCTCAGTCCCTCTAAAGCCCAGATTTGGTGCCCAGCAACTTCCTGGCTTTTCCCAAAACTAAAATCACATTTGAAAGTGAAGAGTTTCAGATCATTGGTGAGTATCAGGAAAATATGATGGGGCAGCTGATGGCGACTGGGAGACCTGTGTGTGGTCCCAAAGTGCTACTTTGATGGGGACTGAGGCATCACTGTCCTATACAATGTTTCTTGTATGTTGCATCTTCTTCAATACATGTCTCTATTTTTTCATATTACATGTCTGGATACCTTTTGGACATACCTCGTGTTTCACAACACCACATTAACCCTTCAGCAAACACAGCCTGAGAAGCACCACCCTAACAGTTTACAATTTCAGCTACTATGAAATTGTTATGTTAATCTTATATGATTTATACTTAGATTTTACTTTTAATGAAAAAAAAATAGGCCTTCCTAAAATGCAGGAATCCCTGTCCACACTGAACTTTTACTGAAGTACCAATTAACCTACAAGTATAGACTCAGGAGGGTTGAATTCTCTCTCCATTCCCCCCACCTGGCCTAACTCTCACAGGTCAACCAACTGGCAAATCACACACACAGGCTCAGGGCACCAGCAAAGCAGGAGTACTTTAAGAAACAATGTTTTAGAAATAATATATTTCCACAAAAGCAATAAGGTAGTCATGGGGGGGCAGGGAAAACAGGTCTTAATAATATTGTATTCTTTTTGTCTCAAATTACGTATGAGTGGCTGAAGGGAACACAATCTCTTCAGTGCTTAAAACTTCCAAGGGTCTTAACCGAGCAGCAGTAAGAGAAGAGTGCCTAACCACTCTATGTGAAATGTAACATCCCACCCTCTGAATTCTGCCTTCCCCGCTTCATTTTTCCCACAGCACATGTCCATCTTCTCCCACTAGAATTTAACCTCCATGAGGACAAGATATAGTGACAATGTTCTCGATGCCTGGCACCTAACAAGCATTCAGTAAATATTTGCTGATTGCTTGGGTGCCTGGTATGTTGTCCCTAAAGACAATTTCTCAAACAAAAACAAAAATACTTGACACAAAACCAGCAGTGTCTGAAAAATTACTTAGTCTCCCAAGGGGAATGCAACCATTTACATGTGTAAATGATAGTAAATAATAGTATCATTTCCCCTTTTGTGTATGGTTTGTTTGGTTCTCATTACTCTATAAGGCCTAGCCTGAAAAACATGTAATAAAGAAAAAAGTAGCCTGTGGTGATGATACAATACTAAAATATAAAATATAAAATGCCAAAAATAAAAGCTAAAATGGATAGCTTACTGAGAATGTAGATGCAAAAATCAAACTAAAAAACAAATGCCTTGCAAAACATGATAAAAAATCAAAATCATAATAATTTGGCTACAAATAAGTATTGATTTTGAAAACTCAAAAGCAGATAACAGGTAAAGTTGAAAAGACCACATGATGCCAAAAAAAATAAATAAATAAGGCATTAAGCCTTTTTTATTTCTATTTTAGCTAAAGAACCAATAATTTCAACTTTCAGCTCTACTGATTGGGTATAGTACTGTGCGCGCAGAAAGACAGAGAAAAAAATCCTTTATCAGCATCTAGAATTCTACTTACTGCATCAAAGGGTTCCTCACATTTGACACATATGCCATAATACTTCCAATTTATTATATCTTTAAAAAGCATGCATGCCCTGGGAAGGTCACTTGGTCAGTAAGAGTGCCATCCAGGTGCGCCAAGGTTGTGAGTTCAAGCACATAAAAGAATCAACCAACAAATGCATAGGTAAGTAGAACAAAAAGTGATGTCTCTTTCTCCCCACCCCCTTCCTCTCTCTCTAAAATCAATTTTTAAAAAAAAGCATGCAGGTATTTTAATACCTGCAAACATATTCTTATTTAAGTTTTTACATCATTACTATTAGATACTTTCACTTACTATCTAAATTGTAAAGGTTGGCCTTCACAGGGATATCATTCAGAGTCAAAAAAATTAAGATGTTTAAGCTCATGTTTACAGAAACTTCCACAATACCTTTTCATTCATTATAACTCAATCAGATACATCTGACATAGTTTCAAAATACAGGTTTCCAAGAATAACCCTACATATGAATTCTATAATTCGCGGCAAACAAAATTATCAAAGTAAAAGAATAAGAAATTTAGTAATTCACTCATTCATTCATAAAACATTTATGAAATCTGCAACAGGAGCTAGACATTGTACCAGGTCCTGAAAACACACTGGTCCTTAAGACATTAACTTCAAGGATTTTAGAATCCAGGAGGGAAGGCAGGCAAACAAACAATTCTGTGTGACAAGGGCCACAAAACAAGTTAAAACCCAGGGGCCATACACTAATCTTTAAGGACATCTTGGAAATCAACAGGGAAGAGACCAATGTCATAAGCAATACACATACACAGAAATGATATGAGGGAGTATTCAAAAAATGGAATTATCTTCTGAAGATGGCCCCCTTGTAATACAGGCTTTCCCTGCTAGGTGACTGTTCTGGGTACCCATCTGTATCACTATACCAACTGGTGTTGTTGTGAGAGGCTGTGTTCAGTTTCAGTGAAGTTTTTTTGAAGAGTCTTTCAATGTCCTTTGCCCATTTCATGACTGGTGATGTAGAGGTGCACCTACCCACCCCACACAGAGTGCTCAGCAGTCCTTGACCAACCACGCATTACTCCCATACCCCACCCTCCCTATTCACCCAATCTCACCCAGAGCGACTTTTTTTTGGTTTTTTTCCCAGGGTGAAAAAAGTCCTCAAAGGGAAACATTTTGCTGATGTGGAAGAGATAAAACAAAAAACAGCAGAGGCACTAAAAGGCATCAAAATCAACAAGTTCAGAAACTGTTTTGAGCAGTGGAAATAATCTCCATAGGTGTATTACATCAAATGGAGAGTACCTGAAGGTGACTGGAGTGACTGAAGTTGAAACACGTAAGAATAAATAAATTTTTTATATATAAATCCTGGGTTTTTTGGGTTCCCCCTTGTAAGTGGCCTTTTAAAAAGAGGTGTTTGCTTTCCATTTAAGACACTAGACTGGTGCACAAATGCAAATGTCTTATTAAAAGTAAAATTCATGCCCTGACCAGTGTGGCTCACTTGGTTGGAGTGTCATCCCACAAACCAAAGGGCTGCGGGTTCAATCCCGAGTCAGGGTACATGCCTAGGTTGCAGGCTCAGTCCCCCGTCAAGGCCATGTACAAGACACAACCAATGTTTCCCTCACTCTCTTCCTCCCTTCCCCTCTATAAGGATGCCCTCCAGTGAAGATTTTTTTAAAGTAAAATTCATGTTACAGAGATTAAATTGTTGTAAGGAACACCTATAATTTTTAAAAGAGAAGTAGTATAATAAGAATCATAATGAAGTAATCCTCACACTCATAAACCCTGAAACCCAATCATACTCCTTGATGTTATAATCATGACTCTGGATACTTTAATAACATGCATCAGAATACCAGTAAATGAGAAGATTAAAGTTCTTATGAGTTCCCAAATTTTAAAAACATGAGAATTCCTTGGCACCTATCTCCAAATATAGAGAAAAGGGGGAGAATACAATGCAAAGAAAGTCACTTAATAACTTTCTCCTAGTTCTTGCTTTCCCATAGTTGCCTAAAAGCAACAAAGCAACACATAAAAAGCAATGGGGAATATTAGAAGACCCTCCACTGGGAGTACACTTACCTGTAAAGCTTTATTCTCTTTAAGGTCCAACCCAAACACATTGTGCCGCTTCACCTTAAAGAAATCTGCACCAAGTCCATCTTCCTCCTCCTCCTCCTCATCATCACCATCTCTGGCCAAGAACTGCAAAGGAGCTTCCTTGTCCTCTGGTGACTCATCAGTGCTAGGAACAGAACGACCGTGATGCCCTTCAACTTTCCTCAGTTTCTCTTCTATTTCTTCTTCCTCTTCTTCTTCATCACCAATGCCATTAGCCAGTTCAAACTCTGTCCCTTCTGGTCTTTTCCCACCTTTCTGAAGGATGGACATTTTCTCATTGAAGTAGGCTCTAAATTCTTCCACTTCATCATTGGTGAGGGAGGCANGAAATCTGCACCAAGTCCATCTTCCTCCTCCTCCTCATCATCATCACCATCTCTGGCCAAGAACTGCAAAGGAGCTTCCTTGTCCTCTGGTGACTCATCAGTGCTAGGAACAGAACGACCTTGATGCCCTTCAACTTTCCTCAGTTTCTCTTCTATTTCTTCTTCCTCTTCTTCTTCATCACTAATGCCATTAGCCAGTTCAAACTCTGTCCCTTCTGGTCTTTTCCCACCTTTCTGAAGGATGGACATTTTCTCATTGAAGTAGGCTCTAAATTCTTCCACTTCATCATTGGTGAGGGAGGCAGCCCCTGGCTCACTTACTTTATTATCTTGGCTCACTACCGATTCTTTGCTGGGTTGTTTCTGCATTTTCTGAAGAAATCTTACCCGTGGTGCCACAGCAAGACCAAGAGACCTTAAATATGGGCAAATAAAAACAGTTATCTCAATACACTCGTGGCATGTTTATGGTTATTATGAACAGTCTCTCAAGAGCTGAGATCTATTTTTACAGCATTTATCCAAAGAAAATGTTCCTCTGAGATACAAAATCTTGACAGGTTAGATGATCCAACAGGTAAGCCAGAAAATACTGACTACCTATCATAAAACACTGAAGACACCCCCTTTTTCATTAACAGGTTAACTTGTCATAAAAAGCATGAGATCAGGAACAAAAATAATTCAAGTACTAGATCTACCTATTTCCAGTTTAACCCTTTCAGACTCAGCTTCTTCAAACATGGGACAACACCACCTACCAGATCTACTTTACAATTATTGTGGAGCTCTGCACTACTAACCATATGAAAACACTTTATAAAATGTAAATACTAAAGCTGGAAAATACATGACCACGGGAGCACAAAACAGTTCTCTACAAAGAAAAAACGCCAGTATCATCCTCCTCCTTTCTTAAAGACTTAATATGACATAATCACTCTATCAAAAAGATTCTTAAACCAGAGACCACAAAAGAAGAAAAAATTATTTTCTCCCTCCAATAACAAGATTCACTTCATGATCAGCTTCTTAGTTCCCACTGATGGATTGGAAATCAACTCTTAAAGCAAGGTCTGCTGTAAAAAACACCTAACATTACAACATGAACCCACTGTCTTTTTCCTGTAAGACATGATTCACAGAAAGTGAGAGGTATAATATGTACAGTGTAGATTCATAAATAGGACTATTAAGGTTTAAGTCCTGGCTCTGTCAGTTACTAGCTATGTGATCAAAGGACATTACTCTCCCTATACCTCAGTTCCCTCATTTGCAATATGGTGTGATGAGTACCTACATCATAGGGTTATTGTAAGAATAAAACGTTCACAGATACGATACACTTAAAAATAGTGCCTCACATACAGACTGCCACTACTGAGAACTTGTCATTATCACTGCTGTAGGGGCTATGGATTAGGATCACGAGCTCATATTAAATCACTTCTCTCACTGTATAACAGTTACATTTACATGTCTCTCTCAGCTCCTAAAACTTGGAGCTCCCTTCAGGTAGGAATATATACTATACCTCTTTGATTTTAACAACACAATAAACTGCACATAATAAGTATTCAAACCATGTTTCTTTACTAAAATAGTTTTATTTTTTAAAGTATATTTTATAAAGTATATTGATTATACTATTACAGTTTTCCCAATTTTTCCTCCTTTATCCCTCTTCCTCTCCTCCCCAAATCCTCCAGCATCCCCGACCCCTTAGTCCATGTCCACGGGTTGTACATGTAAGTTCTTTGAGTTCTCTGTTTCCTATACCACTCTTAACCTCTCCCCATCTATTTTATGCCTACCAATTATGCTTCTTATTCTCTGTACTTTTCCTCCCCCGTTCTTCCCCTCCTCTTCCCCACTGATAACCCCCTATGTGATGTCCATTTCTCTGATTCTGTTCCTGTTCTAAGCTTAGTTTTTGTTTTCGTTGTTTTTCTTTCCTTTTTTTAAGTTCAGTTGTTGATAGTTGTGAGTTTGTTGTCATTTTTCTGTTCATAGTTTTTGATCGTCTTCTATTTCTTAGGTAAGTCCCTTCAACATTTCATATAATAAGGACTTGATGATGAGGAACTCCTTTAACTTGAACTTATCTGGGAGGCAATTCATCTGCTCTTCCATTCCAAATGATAACTTTGCTGGATAGAGTAATCTTGAATGTAGGTCCTTGACTTTCATGATTTCAAATACTTCTTTCCAGTCCCTTCTTGCCTGTAAGGTTTCTTTTGAGAAATCAGTTGATGGTCTAATGGGCACTCCTTTGTAGGTAACTCTCTCCTTTCCTCTTGCTGCTCTTTAAGATTCTCTCTTTATCTTTAATCTTGGGTAAGTTAATGATGATGTGCCTTGGTGTTCCTCTTTGGGACCACTTCTTTGGTATTCTCTGAGCTTCCTGGACTTCCTGGAAGTCTATTTCTTTTGCCAGATTGGGGAAGTTTTCCTTCATTATTTGTTCAAATAAGTTTTCAAGTTCTTGCTCTTGTTCTTCTCCTTCTCGCACCCCTATGATTCGGATACTGTAACATTTAATGCTGTCCCCGAGGCTCCTAAGCCTTTCCTCATTTTTTTGAACTCTTGTTTCTTCATTCTGTTTTGGGTGAATGTTTATTTCTTCCTTTTGTTCCAAATTGTTGATTTGAGTCCTAGTTTCCTTCCCATCCCTGTTGGCTCCCTGGATATGTTGCTTTATTTCACTTTGGGCAGCCTTCATTTGTTCATTTTTCAACCAAGTTCAATCAGTTCTGTGACCATCTTGATTACCAGGGTTTTGAATTCTTCATCAGATAGGTTGGCTACCTATCTCCTCACCGCTTAGCTCTTTTTTCTGGAGTTCTGGTCTATTCTTTCATCTGGGCCATATTTCTTTGTCTTGGCGCACCTGTTATGTTGTAAGGGGGCAGGGCAACCCTATTTGCTGCATTGTGACACTGTCTAGGGGGAAGAGGTCAGAGAGGAAACAATGCAGCTTGCTTACTTGGTTCTAGCCCCACTTTCCAAAGTAATCTCATGTGAAATTAAGTTTCTCCTGCCATGGCAACCCCCACCCTAGTTTGCAGCTAGCTTTGAGTCTTAGCTTCCCATTCAGCCAGCCCTGCCTCACTTGGGCAGTCTGCCGCCTCATGGCAGGCCCTTTCAGCCAGGCCCACCCTCGCAGTCTGCAGCCTCTCTGGGGGACCTCTTAGCCAGCCCTAGGTCCACCTCTTTGCTGCGAGTCTCCTCTACCCGCCTGGCTGCCCATCTCCTCCCTATCGGTCTGGCTGAATACTGCCTTAAGTCCTTCATGGTTGGAGTTCTATGCAGTTTGATTTTCTGGCACTGCTGGTTGTTTTCTGTTTTTTGGTTTTAGATTGGTTGTTATCCTCCTTTTGGTTATGCTAGGAAGCAAAGGATTTCCACCTGCATCTCCATCTTGGCCAGAACTCTCTTCATGCACAAACCCACCCTAGCAGGCAGCTCTGCAGAATAGTAAAATAATTTTAAACCTTTATTATAACCTGTATACATACCATTGCTTTAAGTATCAAAGTCTTCTAAAAAAATTATAGGTCAAGAAAATTATAGCTCTATGAGTAAACATCCACAAAAATTAACTAAAAACAAATTAAACTGTATCAATAATTTAGGCTCCCAAGTTAACTTTCTGCCTTTCCTAAGCATCATCAATAAAAAGCACCGGTCTTCAACTATAAATAGATGAGATTAATTGGCATCTGTGGCAATAAAATGCCCCCTGCATAGGGTCTCACTGTGTTAAGATCTCTGTCTCTCATGTTTGCTAATCTCTGAGCTAAGTCATTTAGAAAACCAGGAGAGAATTTATGGAGCAAAAAATATTAGCTAATAACCTAAACTGTGCTTTGTACTCAGACATGGTAAAACTAGTAACTGGCACATGAAGAGATGAATTAAAACATATTATCTACGCCATGTTGTTTCCATCCGTTACCCAGAGAGTCAGTGGCCCTACTTCTGTTATCTAGCACTTTAAATGGTTCTAAACGTTACAACTGACAAATCACCTGTTGTATCATATTTGCAATCTAACATGAAGAGTACAAAGCAGCAGCTCACCCAGATATAAATCTTTATTAGACTCAATTTAAAGGTAGAGACACTCAAATTCCTGGAGAGCAGGCCAACTATACAGACTTTGCCTTGAAATACATACAGTATTTCATCACAGACTGGGAAATTTCATGCTGAAATTCAAAGTATGATTAACCTCAAGGGTGCTTCTATTGGATTTTGTCAATGCTTTTTCCACAGGCAGAACCCCATTAGAAAATGGACACTCATTTATTGCTGAAAAAGTTGGGAAAATAATTCTGTAAATACTAAGCCAAAACAAGACCAAGAGTCCCATTTTCACATAACAGTAACCTCAGTTACTAAACAGGGACATTTCCCATGGTAATAGTTACCTATAAGAAACTATACTTACCTATGAGTACCTATGAGAAACACCAAGACACAAAGAATAGCTAGGTAATAAGCAGTATAAAATAACAATTAAAAATAAGGGAAGAACTGACGAAGAGATTTTTATTCAAAGCATGAAAAGAACTATCTGTTGTAATGCAGACCAGCATTTCAGAGAATAAAGAGGACTGTAGACATCTAAAGATTTCAAAGAATACTTATCGACTGCTCTCCATCTTCTTTAAGACCAAACTACAGGAACCTACCAGGGTAACTTTAAGGACTTTATACTTAAAAGAAAGAAATTTCTTCCTGATAAGAACTGAATGCTCAATTAGTTTTCCAGTTTATAGAATCTTCTTCTTTACAGAACTTTAAAAGACTCCCTTAAGCCTTAGGCAGAGTAGTTTAAACTAAGACTCTCAGAGAACCAGATTTCAAGGAAATTCCCTCGAACTTTGAGGATTCACAATTAGAACTATAACATGAATACTTACAAGGCATATTCAGGTATAGGTAACTTGTTCACATCAAATATTTCTTTATCCTTCATCAGATATACTGAACGTATATAGGAGACAAAACACTGTAAAACAGGTTTAAATATATGACATAATAGTCAGAAATAAAAAATGAATTTATAAATCCAACAGTAGTGAAAAACCTCAAAAATAGTTTAGTATATCCCCCATTCCACAAAAAAACCCTACTTTAAAACTAATATTAAAAAGACTTTAAATTTGGTTTCATCAAGCCAACCCAACACAGAATATCACCTTCTCAGAAAACTATTCTAGAAGTTGCCATTCAGATGCAACATGATATAATGGGGAAAAATACAGGCTTTGGAATAATACAGATGATAATCTGAGCTCCATATTTTACTTGCTGAGAAAGTTTCTTATTTCTTTGTCAGTTCCCTCATCTGTCAAACAGACATAATAGCACCTTCTATTATGAGAATTAAATAAGAAAATGCATGTAGAATACCTGGCTTATCTTCCAGAATACAGAAAGTATCAATAAGTGCTCATTTTTAGTAATAATTATTACTGTACTAGTCAAAGGACAAGTTTTCTAGCAAAACGCAGTTTTACTGTATCTAATTAAATTCAATTTAATAAAATCATGACAGGGACAAGTTTACTCCTAAAGTTTATTCCTTTTCTATTATAATTTCAAGTAATTCATCATTATAATTTCAAGTAATCTGTCCTCATGCAATATATTCTTCCATTTGTTTTTTTTAACTATCTTTATTGCCAAGAACTATACAAACCAAAAATGAAACATGGTCAGTTTGTGAAACAAGCAAGCAACAAAGATTATAAAACACTCTAAATAGGCATTTTTATTTTTAGATCTTAAAATTAATTGTTATAAAGTATATTTAATTCTCATTGTATATTTCTAAACTTCACATTTTCTCTAACTTTATACTAATCCTTCCTTCAAACCTTTTACACAAATCTTCATACCATCTTCCCTGTCTATACAGGCATGATCGTGAATGACCAGTTCAATTTTTCCCCTAAAACATCACAGGGGTGTCCAACCCATTGCCTGAAGGCCACATGCGGCCCAGGATGGTTATGAATGTGACCCAACACAAACTCCTAAATTTATTTAAAACACTGAGATTTTTTTTTAATTTTCATTAGTGTTTGTGTATTCAATGTGTGGCCCAAGACACCTCTTCTTCCAATGTGGCCCAGTGACATCAAAAGGTTGGACACCCCTGGAAGAAATCACCCAAGTTGCTTATCACTTTTGTTCTACCCAGATTAAAACCAAAAGCTAGAAAATCACTTCTATGAAACTAGAAAGCCTGCTGCTGCTGGGAATACAATTAGCCATTCTGCTAAGCCATGCGTGAAACCCAATAAATCACATCATTTATTTCAATATGCTATTCTATAATCTTTGTTCTGGCAGGCTTTTTTGTGTTTTGCACAAACCAGTGAAACGATATCCTTCCAGTGTTTCATATTTCCCAATTCATAACTAAATGACCTCCTAGGTATGTGGTAAGTCACAACATATCAGAATTTATATATATTATTTTAAAATGGACGTACTCTATCCAAAGCTTTTAAAAGAAAGATTTAATTCCTAGCTTAAAGCATGTCCACTAAACAAAACAAACATGTCTATTCTCATATAAATGTCCAAAAGGTCTAAAAAAAATGTGTTTAAAGGGCTTTTCATTAGATTTCAGGTGAAACGAGCTTATAGAAGTCCAACTTTGAATAGTTCTTTATTTGGTTTTCTTCTATTGTGGGGTTCATTTCTCCTGAGGTTATCATGAAGTTCTGAAGGAAGGCAGGTTTGAATTGGAATCTGAAGTCTGCCACTTAATAGCCATGTGGCCCTGGACAATTGTTAATTTTCTGAAAATACTATATACTCATCTATAAATCTAATCAGTATCACCTACCTCACACGTTTTTGGGAAGATGAAAACAATTCACAAACTGTCACATAAAAGTCATGTCATGGCTAAGTACCTGGCACACAGTAAGCATTCAAATTTTAGCTTTCATCATGTTATTTGAAGCACGGTGATGATAATTTGATAAAATAGAACATAATTTTTTAAGCATAAGAAAGATCTGTTCTTTAAATAAAACTTCCTTGCTGAAAATATCCAGTTTCAAAACCGTAACGGAAAGGCTTGGCTATGACTGGTTTTCGGCTTCAGCTCTTCTTTATGAGAATGCCCTTTCTCTGTCGCCTCTCCCTTTTTCCTCCCACTTCATCTGCTGAAATAGAATCAAATCCCTGAATCCCTGCTCTCTCCCTCATTGCTGACATATCCTGGTAGGTGCAGATGTAGATGTGGTATGCAGAGCTTGTGATTATAAGTAAAAGGGTGAAAATGAAGAGTTTGTAACAAGGACTCAAATATTTGTCAACTCAAAGACTGGATAGCTGTACTCATAATGCAAATTAATTTCACATGTTCCTTTTCAAAATAATCTACTGCTGGGAACTCTAAGAAATAAGTTTAACTAAAAGTAACACTTTTTTGTACATTTGCTAATCAAAAGAATTTCAAAGTCCACAAAAGTATTTAGCAAAATTAAGTTCTATTTATAGATTAAAGTCTCAATCCTAAAGACAATTTAGGAAAAGTGTTATGCTTTCTAGAATTTTAACTTAATATAAGAAGAGATGTTAATCTTACAATCAAGAAAGCATAGTCAGGCGTTTTAAGCTTCATAGAAGAAGTCAAATGTTCATAACTTTTCAAGTATACTAGAAATTAGGTCACTATGCACTTAAAAATCATCTTTAAGAGGACTTTCTATGAACAAGTAAAAGACATTTTCCCAGGTTACTATAGGAAATATATATATACTTCTCATATATATAATATATATAGTGTAATATATGTATATTAATATATACTGTATATAGTAATATATAGTATAATATATATAGTCTTTTAAAAGTTTAAAAATATATATAACATATAATTCTTTTAACAGTTAAAAAATAAGCAAATCTTACTTGAAAATTATACTACTTGAATATCTGAGGCATAACCATGCAACCAGAAGTATGAGAAAATGATTAAATTTAACTTTATTATACATATGCTCCATTCCAATGAAGGTATCTAATTCAAAAAATAACTTACCCTTTGAGCTCTTTCCTTTAAATCTTGATCTTGAGCTAAAAATGACTCCAGTTTTTTCTGGACATCTATAAGTTTTTCGGGATTTATTCTTTGTAACAAAAAAATAAAGGTTAAAGTAAGACATTTCAATTTTGGAAAATGAAACTAGTACAGGGCAGGATTTTCCTGTTTTCCTTAGTACTTTTATATCTATAACATTATTTCTCATCTATGAGCCAGATTAAACTGAAATTACACTAGACAGAAATTTGACTCTCTTGCATATTATTAATAATACAGGAAAAAAGAAATGAAAGATCANTCTATAAGTTTTTCGGGATTTATTCTTTGTAACAAAAAAATAAAGGTTAAAAGTAAGACATTTCAATTTTGGAAACTGAAACTAGTACAGGGCAGGATTTTCCTGTTTTCCTTAGTACTTTTATATCTATAACATTATTTCTCATCTATGAGCCAGATTAAACTGAAATTACACTAGACAGAAATTTGACTCTCTTGCATATTATTAATAATACAGGAAAAAAGAAATGAAAGATCAAAGCTCTGTAAACACCCAAGCTGAGTGAGTGAAAAATACTAAGGTTAATAAATAGCACAATCAGCACTGGTAACTTAAGTCTGTAAAGTTAGAAAGTAGCCTTTTGTGGGAGATGAATCACCGATGAAATGGAATAAATGAAATCTAATGTCATTTGTATATTACTAGTTTCAGTCAAATATCATAAAACCAACTTCAAAAAAACAAGTGACCAAGGGATATTAATATCATTTTCCTTTTCTGAATATTAGGCATAATATAAAAGAATCGTTACTTAACTCTTCCAAGTTAGGCTACTGAAATAAGTGAAATTCTTATGAGGGTATGGGTTTCACATAAGAAACCCACTTGTTTTCCTGATTTTAGACTGAACTGCTTTGTTCACACAAGGCTGAAGTAATAATAGGCACTGGTAGATTAGGTGGTTTTAGTCAGGTATTTTTTTTAATTACAGTAAATTTCAAAATATACGAAGGTATAGACAACTTTCACTCAGACCATTACCACCTTACAGCCAATGTTGTTTCACCTAAAGCCTTTCCTCTCCTACCCCCAATTAAACAATCTTCCCAATTATTTTTCTCCAAATAAACGCCAGGGTATTTCACAGACCCCCCAAAAAACCTGACTAAAACCACCTAATCTACCAGTGCTCTACAACTGAGCCTCTGTTCAGTTCTACTAACACTCAATCCAAATATCTTCAATGACAGGGGACTACAATCCTCTGAAATGAACAAATAACCCTGAATATTTTCATCTAGGAGGTTTAGGTCTTTCAACCATCAGTGTCTCTTAAAGCCAACAAGTTCTATTTTTTATATTATTTGCTCTACCAACAACCTTCTAAAAAAGTTAAAAAACAAACAAAAAAGTCACAAACCAAACAGTAGAACATATTAGAGAGAGGAGGGAATCAGGCATACACAATTAAACAGAATAATTTCATGCCTTCGTTATCTCAACAATAACATCATGACACAAAGTAGTTCCTACTTGATCTCCTTCACAGGCACTTTCTTCTGGAGAAGCTGCTGTATCATCCCTTTTTCTTCTGAGGGGAGCAAAATTAATAAAGCTTCACCATCCTCTTTATACCTAAGCAAAAAGCAAATAAAATCTCTTCCACATCAATAAAATCTACATTTTCTATTTTAACAGTTTGATGATAGGCAACATGTGAGCAAGTTCACCTAACTTAGTAAGCAGTAGAAATACCATTTCATTTAACTCCTATGGCAACAGAAAACTGGGACTCTAAATATCTTTTTAAAATTTTCATCACTGCTTTTTATAATACCTAGTGATTTTGTGACTATACCACAATAGAAGGCTTAGACCCTAGAAAACAAATCAAACAAAATTTTTTCATGTCTCATTTTTATTCTGAAATGTAAAGCTCTTCTGAATTAAAGTAGTTGAAATATAATAGTATATTAGTAGTTGAAATATAATAGTATATTAGTTTCACATGTAGAACACAGTGAAAGAGAGCACCACAAAAAGTCCACCACCCATGTGTCATCAAAGTCATTGTGATATTGACATTATAAATATTCCCTATGTTGCACTTTATATCTCCATAACTTATTTGCAAGTGTGTACCTCTTAATCCCCTTAACCTTTTTGCCCATACCCCCACTACTCAACCTTGTGGCAACTATCAGTTTTTCTGTATCTATGGGTCAGTTTGTTTTGTTTATTCATTTTAGTTTTTTTAGATTCCACACCTAAGTGAAATGAAAGAGTATTTGTCTTTCTCTGACTTAACTGCACTTAGCATAATACCCTCTAGGTCTATGCATGTTGTCAAAAATGACAAGCTCTATTTCTTTTTCAAGGCTGAGTAATAGTCCATTGTGTTATGTGCATGTGCACACACATCCACTTCTTTATCCATTCATCTAGTGATGAACACCTAGGTTGCTTCAATAACTTGACTATTGTAAGTAATGCTTCAGTTAACATAGAGGTGTGTATATCTTTTTGAATTGTTCCACTTCTGGGGGCTTATCTGAAGAAAATTGTTGGGTCCTTCTTTGTCTCTTGTTATATAGCCTTTGTTTTAAAGTCTTTTTGTCTAAGTATTGCTATCCTAGCTTCTCTCTTTTTTTTTATTTCCATTTTCAGGAAATATCTTTTTCATTCCTTTATTTTCAGTCTCCATGTATCTTTAAATCTGGAGTCTCAAATAGGCAGTATAGGTAGGGGTCTTATTTTGTTTTGTTTTGTTTTAACCATTCAGTTATCCTGTTTTTGCAATGCAGCACTTAGGCAACTTCATTTAAAGTAATTATTGATAGGTATGTGTTTATTGCCATGTTAATTGTTTTCATATTAGATTTATAAGTGGTTGGTCTACTATCTTTACTATATGTTTGCCTTTACCAGTGACATATTTTTTCACATATTTTCTTATTTCTAGTTTTTGCCTTTTCTTTTCCACTTAAAGAATTCCCTTTAACATTTCTTGTAATGCTAGTTTCATGGAGAGGAACTCCTTAAACTGTTGCTTGTCTGAGAAAATCTTGATCTCTCCTTCAATTCTGAATGATAACCTTGCTGGGTAGAGTATTTTTGGTTGTATGTTTTTTCTTTCATCATGTTGAATATATTAAGCATGCAAAGTTTCTGTTGAAAGGTCAGCTGACAGTCTTATGGGAATACCCCTGAATGCAACTAGTTGTTTTTCTCTTTCTGCTTTTAACATTTTCTCTTTAACTTTTAACAACTTAATTATAATGTATCTTGGTGTGGGTCTCTTTGGGTTCATCTTGTGTTGGGACTCTGTGCTTCCTGGACTTGATGTCTGTTTCCTTTGCCAAGTTAGTAAAGCTTTCAGCCATTATTTCTTCAAATGGGTTGTCTGTCCCTTTCTCTCTCTTCTCCTTCTGGGGAAGGAGATTCTAATGTTAGTATACTTGATGTTGTCCCAAAGGTCCCTTATGCTATCTTCCTTCTTTTAAATTCTTTTTTCTTTTTGATCTTCCAGTTGGGTGACTTCTACTATCCTGTTTTCCCAATTGCTTATCCAATTTTCCTGTGTCATTTTATTTGCTGTTGCTTTCCTCCAGGGAAATTCATTTCAACTGTTACATTCTTTAGTTCTGTTATGTCCTTTCTTAGAACTTTCATATCTTTTTCAAGTTGCTGAAGTTCTGACTTGATTTTTTTCATCTGTCTGGAGAGTTGAATGAGCATCTTCATGACTATCACTTTGAACTCATCTAGTAGACAGTGTACTTCAGTTTCATTTAGTTCTTTTCCTGGGGTTTTGTCCTGTCTTTTTGTTGTTGTTCTTTAGAACACATTCTTTTCTACCCTCATTTTGCCTGTTTGTTTCTGTGTATTTGTATTAGATAGGTAAGCTAAATCTCTTGATCTTGAAAAAGTGTCCTTATTTTCCTGTGGGACCCTTATTGAGAAGATGTCCCCCTTGTTACCAGAGCCAGGTGCTCTAGAGGGTGAACTAGTAGAGCCTCCTGTTGTGGCTAAGCCACAACTTCTATGGACACACTAGCAGACAAGGCTGGTATCTGGCCTGCTGGCTATGAGACCTGGCCACAACTATTGCAGGCTCACTGGTGTGCAAGACAACTCTTCCAGGTGGCTGGCTGCAAAGTCCACCCCAACTGTTACAGACACACTGCTGTGTGCTGGTGCTGAGTGATATTGCCCACTATATGTGGCAGGGCAGGAAGTATTCTGGAGTGGTGCTACCCTGGGCAGGTCCTCAGGTAAAGCCACGGTGAGACAAACAGTGTCAGATGTGGCACCTGCCAGTGTCAGACCAGCCAGATTAAAGAAAGGGAAAAAACGGTACGCATCAGCACCTGTGACATGAGCAAGTTCCAAAAGATCCCTGTCCCTCCAGCACACACCCTAAAATTAGTCAATGTATCACCTTCACATGTGGCCTAGCTGCTTTTCAAACTGTTCCCTCTGTGCCAGAACTCGGAAAGAGCCCAACCTGGGTTTCCTACAGCCTCTCTGGTTTTCAAAGCCAAATGTCATGAGGTCTCCACTTCCTGGTTCAGGTCCACAGGCTAGGGCTCAAACCCTTTGCTCTTTGGGGACAACAACCTCTACAGTTGTGATAACCCTCCCACTCGTGAGTCACTATGTGAGGAGTAGGGAGTAGGGTAAGTCCTGACTAGGCCTAGTCTCTACCCACCTACCCTTTTCAAAGTGGCTTTTACTTTATATCTGTACTTGTAGAAAATCTGTTCTGATAGTCTTCAGGTGGTTCTCAGAGATAGTTGTTCTATATGTAGTTGCAGTTTTGGTGTCAATGAGAGGAGGTGAGCTCAGGATCTTCCTACTCTGCCAGCTTGAACTTGAATCCAGGAGCCTTGCTCCTAAATGCCAATTTAGCTTGTCCATGAAAACTTGTTCCCTGTGGTTGGTGCACTGCCCCTGCAAGAAACGTGCCTCTGGACAGGATCGCCCGAGTCACTGCCCCTAAACAGAATTTCTTAAATAGCTCTTTACCTATAGCAAGGAGACAATTTCTCATTCAAGCCACTAGAGAAGTGATTTTCACCTAGTGGTGCACCAGTGTGCCACGAGAATTTTTAAAACATGCAGTACCTGACTATTCAGTCAGGGGCACTGACCTCTTTTCCCTTAGACTCACAAATAAAAAGAAAAAAAATGACAACAACCAACACAACAAAACTGAGAATATCCAATGTGAATGAATCAAAATTATGCCTATATTTTTGTCAGATTGGCAAAAAAATGTATTTGTGTATGCTACAAAATTTTAGCAATTAGTTTGTGTATGAGATGTGAGGATCGTCTGATCTTGGAAGCTAAGCAGGGTCGGGCCTGGTTAGTACTTGGATGGGAGATGTGATGAAAAAAGTTGAAAAGTGCTGCACTGCTGCAATATTGCTGTAATAAAGTTAGTCATTTAATAAACATGAAACCCAATACATTAATGAAATCTAATCAGCTTCGCAGAGACTTGACTGATAAGAAATGGATCTCTACCCAGGTAAAAACGCTTGCCTCTAATCCATGTACTTCTTTTCCCTTACCTAGTAAAATCTTATTTCATGCTGTACCATCAGAAATTTCTAAATAAGCAGGCCAGAGGGCACCCACAGTTACTTAAGCTTCTTGTGCTATATGAATACAGATTTCCCTGATACCTTAGTGTCAGCTATTACATCAAGCAGTAAGACACCATGGAATTGGGTATTTGTGGAAATTTTTTTAAAGACACACAAAGTAATCTCAAAGTACTTTCTTCAGGGTTCATTCCATAAAATAAGAGGGGCACAAGTTCTTATAGTTAACCAAATAAACTATTAACTGAGCAACTGTGCCAGGGAAAAACCAAAGAACAGAAAGAAATAGAAGATGACTATCCCTGTCTTCAGTGACCTAACAATCTAGTTGACTAGAAAAGACACTCATACACAAAAGCAAGAGATTTAAGAAAAAGCCCCCAAATGGTAAACGAGTGTCAAAGCACAACTACAAGCAATAAATGCCATGAGCTCAGAAGTGAAAATAGACTACTCAGGTTTAGCCAAAGAAAAAAGAAACACAGCAGATGGAATTTGAGGTAAGTCTTGAAAATGGAAAAGGAAAAAGCTAAGGTATCCCAAAGGGGGAGAATGGCATGAACAAAGAAACAGAAACCAGAAAATACAAGGCAAACTGAGAACTAACAAGAGGAGAAACTGAAGCCAGTATATACGAGTAAGCAGCAGGAGAGACAGCTGTAAAAGTACACTAGAGTCTGCTTTGGGAGAATCCTTGGAAGCCTCTGTAGAGAGACACTGAATAACACCGTATATAAGCAGAATTTTATCACTGAACACCGGAGGGAAAAACTTGTTGACTTATTATTCTACACTATAAAGATGGAAGGGCAATTTTTACCCTGCATGTTGACTTTTTTTCACTTCTACAGATGAGGTAAAACACCAGTGTAATACCTTGATAGAAGTTAAGTGTGTGTGTGTGTATCTTTATCTGTACACAGGCACATAGAAAAGTATGAAATAAGTCAAAACTGTTCAAAGTTTTAAGTTAATTCATAATTTTTTTTAAAAAAATTAAGGAATCACTATATTCCAAGCACTGAAATAGAGTAATAAAACAGACATACTTCCAGCTATCACAGAGCTCACATTCTACAACGGACATCAACACAAGTAATAGTAAAATGGTGTGAGTATTACAGTAGACATACAGAAAGCTCTGAGAATATATAAGGGAGAGTCCTACTGAATGTAGTCTAGGAGTCAAGAAAACTGCTCTAAGGAAATGACCTCTATCTAAGAGCTGAGACCTAAAGAACAACTAGAAATTTATCAAATATTATAGAGTCAATTTTCCGAGGGGCAAAGGCAGCAGTTGAGAAAGTCAAGTTTTGTCTTCTTTATGATTATTTGCTTTTTCCAGATTTTCTACATGCATGTGTATTAAAGAATAAGGCCGAACATATACTGGGTGGGGCAAAGTAGTCTGCACTTACACTTGTGAGTGCAGGAAACAGTTTATTCTTCTATTATTTATTATGATACTACTTTTCCACATAAACAACTGTAAACCTACTTTTGTCCCATCTGTATTTACTACTTTTACTAAGTAGACTTCATAACTGAAAAGCTAGTAGCAAATACCTTCCTCATTGTATTTTAATACAGACTAGTATGACTAAATGTTTCGTCTTCATTTCCTATGAAGAAATACGAATTTAAGGCATCCCCCTAAGCACTATTGGACTAAACTAACTGTGAAGGCAGAGATTATTAATATATGAAGTAGTGAGGCAACAGCCTGAGAAGACAAGATATCTAAGAGACCACAAGTCTAAGATATCACAACTTCCGAGGCTCTAAGATTTCACTAGGAAATGGTTCAGCATCAAAGAGGGCAGAGATCAGGTAACACAGACCACTATGCAATACGTTTCCTAAAATGCCCTCAAGGCAGCTAGAATTGAGGTAAAGTCAGTAAAACACTTATTCTGTGTGGCCCAAAGAACAATCAGGAAGGAGGGAGATCAGTGGATTAAAGATAAGCAACACTTACTTTTAACATCCTACATCCAAATTCTGAGATGGAGAGAAAATAAATAGTCCCCCACTCTACACAGGACCAGAACTGTGGCAAAAGGATAAAGAGAAAGCTCTGGGATATCAAAGAGGCATCCACTAAAGGTCTCTGATCTTCAGATTGACTCATAAGCTGGAATAATAAGTCTAATAGTCTATATCTATCTTATTTGCCCATTCATGCTCCTAGGAAGAATCTGGGAGAATGAGTCATGATTAAAGTCATAAGAGGGCCATAACCAAACCTTTTAAAACTATAGCTAACAGAACACACACACACACACACACACACAGAGGCTAAATGAGGTTAAGACAGACCCCAATACTGAAATTTAGAAGAAAAAGATTCCCAAAGAAAAACGGGGAAAATGTCCAAATGAACCCCACAAGGCAAGTATCTAATAAAAAGACCACTAGCCATTTTATTTATTTTACATCACACACAGCTTTTCCCAGAAACAATGAAGCACAGATTATTTCCCACACACTAACTCCCGGTAAGCTTCTATTTCAAAAATAAAAGCACTTTTAAAAAAGAAGGCATAAGCACATTTCGCTTTTTTTAATGCTTACAATAACAGTTTATTTTTATTTACCCATGAGCTAGCTTTTAGATTTCAAAAGCAATATCCAAAGCCCAAGGCTAAGTGTATGTACAAAGAGAAATAAATGTACTTTATATGACCTACATTTTAAAACTCCATATATTTAAAGAAATTATTCTAAGAAACATTCTAAGCGCCATATATTAAGCCCAGAATCTGAAACAACAAAAATCTCATCTTCATCATCAGCATTAATACTTTGTTACATTTACATAGCTCTTCAGAATGTACACAGAGCTTCATTTGACGTTAATTTGCCAAACTTAAAAGCATCCAAACAATGGAGGAAACAAAAAATAAAGTTCTGGAAACTTCAAGAAGAGGGAGTGAGATGTTAGGGGGAACTGATCACTACATGTCAGAGACTTTTAATTTCCAATTCATTGCTTTTTTCAACTATACCAGGATTCCCTCCAGAAAGAAGGATCCCTCAACAGAATGATCCCAATCGTCTGCTATCCGAAAACCTGCCTCTAAATCCTAGAGCTCACTAGTGTTTCTAACTAAAATAGGAGACCCAGTCCTTTGGCTTTTGGAGCCCAACAGCAATACTTCCATTTGAAATAACCTGCAAACAAACTATGGCCAGAGGAAGGAGAAAAAGTCTTACCATTCTGGCAACAGTCTGCCATCTGCCCAAGGACTACTAATCCTCAACTACTTCAATTCAGATTCCGCAAAACAAAGTCCATTCTAGCTGAGTCTTTCAGTGCCCTTTAATAAACTGCTCATTCGTTCCTCTATTGCTGTGTTCAAGACTGCCAAGCCACCCTCAGTTTTCCAAACTTGGTTCTCTAGCTTGGAGAAATTATAAGAGTATATTGAAAATAATTCTATTTTCATAATTTTTTAAAAATGCACAAACATACCACACATGAAAAAATTCCTAGGTGGTAGGATTTGGGTATTTGTTTTGCCATTTTCTTAACTGTGTATAGTGAATAAGCATTACTTTTATAATAAAACACACATCCTAGTACTACCAATATTACTACCTAGTACCTAGTACTACCATTATTCTGACCATTATCTTTGAAGACATGTACAAATTTGCCTTCCATACCTAACATATATATCATTTATACCTAAAATCTCATCATTAAATATTTAATGCATAGACAAATATAAAAGAATCATGAGGAGTTGCATTACTACAGTGAATTTTAACCGGTATGTCACAAGAATTTTTAAAATATGCTTGACTATTTAATCAGAGGCACTGACTTTAAATTATCTCTTCCCTTCAATTACCAAATAGAAAAATAATAACAGCCAACACAACAATAGCCATCCAGTGTGAGTGAATCAAAATTACACCTATTTTTTTTATCAGATCAGCAAAAAACATTTTTTTCTGTGTGTCACAGAATTTGTTTATGTGTGTCATGAGGTGAAAAAAGTTGAAAATCGCTGCATTAGTAGATAAAATACTAAACTTGGGGTTAAAAGAACTAAGTTCAAATCCTAGTTATACTATTTAAAACCTTGGATAATGAGTCATTTTATCACTATATATCACCTTTTTTATCTATAAGTTATACAAATTTAAATGATATCATCTAAGTCCTTAAGGATCTAAAATTCTATTCCTGCAACTACTAATACACTAGTCACTGCTCACAATACAAGTCTGATCAAGAGGAAGAAAAATGGAGACAACTGTTGGTCACATTCTGTATTCCACTGCTCTTCTTTTCTCCCCTCCCTGCTTCTCCTATTGGCCCTGTGTCTCAGCCTCACCCATGGCAAACAGCCTCAAGAGTTCCTGCCACTGTGGGAGCACGGTGCAGTCAGCCACACAGACAGACAGTCATAGGAATCAGAGTCCAACTGTCCTGTTCTCCTGGCACATGATACAAAGAAATGCTTATTCCAGGAAAAAGTGCATCCCTGACTCACAGAATATCTAAAGACTCTACACTAGGTTTAAGAAAAAAAAAAGACAAGGAAATACATCTGCAGCCAAAGATCTTGGAAACATAAACAAGTATACCACAGTAGGCTCAACAGTTTGATGAATGAAGTTTATCACCAAATAACTGGAAAGAAACCAAACTGGCTAACATACGTTGCATGGAAAGCTTCTAGAAAACCGATTAAAAATAGGGATTTATGGTGTTCCCAGGGCAAATGTGGAAATCATTAAAGACTACTGACTTTCCCCAGAAAAAGTTTTTGAGATTTATATAGATTTCAAACAAAAAGAAAACCTATTTTAAAGCAGTATTGATACCAACTAAAATTATACTTTCAGGATACTGAGTTGGCTATGATTAACCCCATTTTACAGGAGAAGAAACTGAGACTTAAAAAGATTAATAACTTTTCCAAGGTTACATAACCATCAGATGACAGAGCCAAACCCAAGTTTCTGGACTTTTGACAATGTCTGATCAACTGTGGGGTACGGTATGTATCTCTCAGGTCCAAATAAAGAAGAAAAATGCATATATTCTAATGCACGATCATGAATGACAGCAAATTAAAGTGACCTACCTTACTTCTCCAAGTGCCTTTCATGCAATCTAAAATCCCTGCATGGGAGGAGCAGCCACTAAACCTCACTAAATAAAATCAGCTGCTTTAGGGTCAAGATGGAGAAGTACGCGTGACAGCCCTGCCTCTGGCTAATTGTGGATGACTGTGGTGGGCAGCATAGGTGGCAGTGTCTTTCAAACAATCAAAAGTTTTTGCTATTCTCCAGTGGGAGTAAATCACAGACTACCAGGCAGGTTGACAGCTACGAAAACCAGGGTTCTGCAGTTGGAAGGTAGCTTTGCAGTCTGGGGACGTGTTTTCCATGATCAACTACAGTATGGCTTGAGTCAGAGGGAAGGAGGACCTCTGGAACTACATCATGAGTGGAGCCTAAAGGGGAACCATCCTGACAGAAATGGACTAGTGGCCATGGCTGGGTCAGCCACAAAGGGTGGCATTCTTCTAGCTTTAATTGAAGGAGCTAAAAGGTTTATTCTAGCTTTACTCTAGATTTAATTGAAGGTTTGTCTCTGAACAATTTCCCAATGGTCTTCAGTTTGCTGAACGCCCCTCCCAGTTGCCTTCGGTCCAGTTACCGCCATCACCTTTCGGAGACTATCAGCAGTATCAGGAGACTACTCTAACAGAGTGAGCTAGAGTTCAAGAAAGGCTCTCAAAACATTAAGTTGCAGACTGTTTTTAAAACCAGAGTTGAGACAACTATGGCCAAATAGGCTACAAAGAGACATTTACCACTTTTTTCTAAAGGAGCACTGGGGGTGGAGTGTAAAAGATAATCCATTTATTTATTCACTCATGGACTGCATTTGTGATCACAGTAAATGTCTCGTATTTTTATTTTTTAATATTTTATTTATTTATCTTCAGAAGGGAAGGAAAGGAGAGAAATATCAATGTATGGTTGCCTCTCGTGAGTCCCCTGCTGGGGACTGGCCTGCAACCCAGGCATGTGCCCTGATTGGGAATGGAACCGCGGTCATGTGGGTTGCAGGCCCGCACTCAATCCACTGAGCTACACCAGCCAGGGCTGTCTCATATTTTTAAAAGAAAATATGTTAAGTGCTGAGGAGATGAAGGACCACAAGGCAAACAGCAGTAAGACTGGCCATCATCTCCTTGGAGACTTCTGCATGGTTTTGTGTTCTGCTAGTCAAACAATAAAGATCCCTAGACTCCTGGAACTTGCTCCTTTTAAAATAATAATAATAATAATAATAATAATAATAATAATGATAATAATATATAGTTTTTTTTTAAGTTGGAAATTCTTTTTTTTTAAATTAAATTTATTTATTTATCTTTAGAGGGGAAGGAGAGAGAGAGAGAAACATCAATGTATGGTTGCCTTTTGTGCGTCCCCTGCTGGGAGTTGGCCTGCAGGGAACCAGCCTGCAACCCAGGCATGTGCCCTGACTGGGAATCGAACCGTGATCCTCTGGTTCGCAGGCCCGTGCTCAATCCACTGAGCTACACCAGCCAGGGCCGATAATAATATATTTAAATAATCAAGCCCTGGCTGGTGTAGCTCAGTGGACTGAGCGCGAGCCTGCGAACCAGATGATCGCGGTTCGATTCCCAGTCAGGGCACATGCTTGGGTTGCAGGCCAGTTTCCTGCAGGGGCCAGTCCCTGCAGGGGATGCATGAGAAGCAACCATACATTGATGTTTCTGTCCTCTCTCCTTCCCTTCCCCTCTAAAAAGATAAATAAATAAAATATTTAAAAAAACACTCTGGGAAAAGGTGTTGATAAATCCACACATTAGGGGAAAAGCCTGAAAATTCAAAAATTTTGCATCATATTACAAACCTGGAATGATAAATTAAATCCAGAGAAAGTGGAAGAATGGAAATATGCAAGTAGTGATGTCTGGAAGGGTATNCATGGATGGAACTGGAAAGCATTATGCTGAGTGAAATAAGCCAGGTGTTGAAGGACAAATACCATATGATCTCACCTCTAACAGGAAGCTAAACAACAAAACAAACAAGCAAGCAAAATATAACCAAAGACACTGAAATAGAGAACAGGCTGACAGTGACCAGAGGGGAGAGGGGAGGGAATTTCAGGGGAAATAAGGGAGGGATTTAGAGGAACCTATATAAAGGATACATGGACAACAACTGAGAAGGGTGGAAATGGGAGGGAGGGGGGAGGATGGGGGGTGGGATGGGATGGGAGTAATAGACAGAAAACTGTACTTGAAAAATAATTAAATAAAAAAAAATTGAAAAAAAAATAATCACCTGCTTTGGGCACACTGTCAAGAACATGAGTTGTACAGTCAGAAAGATCCAAGTATAATCCCAGCCTTGGTACTTCCTGAATCAGCTTGGACACATTAAAGGTTAAATGAGTTTGTTTATTTATTCACTCAGATATTTATCGCATGTTAAGAAGTAGCTAAGCTACAATTTAAGCATGCTCTGTGTGGGTACAGGAGAAGTGACAAGTCTTCCTCACTTAAAAAAATAAAAAGCAATAATCAAATCTCTTCATGAGCATACTAGTCACAGGCTTCCCTAGGGACAAACACTGAAAATTTGCTAGCGGGAGGGTCCTCACTATGAGATATTGTTAACAGGATGCACCAGGTTTATTTACAGTCTATGAATTCAGGAGGTAAGTCACCACAGTCAGCCTCATAATTGAGTCTACCGATGGCCCATCTGTGTAAGTGATAAGCCACACACACCGCTCACAGACTTTGAGGTTAGTCTGGGCCAGAGCACGTCCTGATGTGCAAGAATAGACCAGTGCAACTGTGTTCAAAGTCCCAGACCTTTCCTGCCTCACATATACCTCATGATTACCTTTTTCCTTGAAATTATTCAAGTTTGATATGAGATGTATTAGGCAGTTTCTAAAATGACTACCAATAATTCAGGCCTTCTTGTATTCACACTCCTGTAGTCATCCCCTACACAATGAATTGTGCTAATTTGTGTATCCACTAGGATACTACAGATAAGATTGAGTGTGACTTCCGAGTCTAGGTCATAAGAAACATTGCATCTTCCATCTTACTCCCATTTCCCCTCTCATTTGCTCTCTCTGATGAGGCCAGCTGCCATGCTGTGAAAAGCCCTAAAAAGGGAACAACCACATACCAAGGAACTGAGCGGCACCTCTGAGCAACAGTCAGCAAGGAAAGCAATGCTAGCAACAGGAGTGTGAGTGAACTTGGAAAATGGTCCATATCCAGTTGAATCTCAAAGTGCTAGGTGACACCCTGACTGTAGCACAGACATACACACAAAAAATATACACTAAGTTTTAACAGATTAAGAATATATCACTGACCAATAGCCAGAGACCCAGATGACCCACCAAAACTGTAATACACAGTTCTTTAAGCCACTAAATTGTGGGGTAATGTGTAAAATTGAAATAGTTAATTAATATGTTATATAAGATCTCTAATTCCTGCATCTGATTTTCTGAAACTAATTGCATTATCTCAAATGTCTACTCTGAACCAAACCCTGTTCTGAGCACTCAAGGCACCTCAATTAAGTAGACAACCTTCCTTGCCTTTATGAAGCTTACACTCTAGGAAAAAGAATGAAAAGCAAACAATAAATATAAGCAAATGCTCTAGTATATTTAAAGGTGTTAAAGTGCTATGAAAAAATATACAGCAAGGTAAGGAGGAGTGGTTGGGGCAAGGTAAGAAAGATAGCCATGAGGATACTTAACAAAAAAGCATTCTAGAAGAAACAAATATGAAGGCCCTAACATAAAAACATGCCTGGTGTGTTAGAGAAACAGCAAGACCAGTGTGAAGTAGAGCAAACAAGCAGAGAATAATGGGAAACAGGGTTGTGTGACAATGGGCAGGGGCATGAGGGGGGTGAAGGATGCACAGTGTAAGCAAGATCTTCATCTTTCACTCTGAGTGAGATGGGAAGCCATCAGAGGAGTAACATGATTTTACTTGTGTTTTCAAAGGATCACTCTGCCTGCTCTGCTGAGGGCAGCAAGGAGGCAAGGGGGAAGTGCCCGGGAAATAATAGACTCCTAAAAAATATCAGCCCTTTTATTCACCTCAACAGCTAGACTAGTCATATTCTATTCCAGCTCCTCAATGCTTCTTGATGCAAAATAAAGAACTGCTTTTTGCCCTTTTTTTATGCTTTAAATTCTACACACTAACAAACAAAGGCAGAAGCAATAGCCTCTACACAAGAGGAATGGACTTCAGATAGGCTCTTCATAAATCTACGCTAAAAGAATGAAAAAAGTAAGAATTTTCACTAGCATTGTCCCTACCTTAAATCTAAGATATACATAGTAAGCTTCAGTAAATTAATACTTACGGGGATTGTCTTTTCACTCTTATTATTTTAATTTATACACTAATTAAAGACATTTAAATTTTTTTCATTATCTATTCCATAAAGTTCCAGTATTTTCCACTAAACAAGCACCAAAAACTCTTCACAAGTTATCACATTAGAAATGTAAACCACTTTCCATCTGCACATTTGCTGTTGTGGATCCAAACTGCTGAGTGTGTGCAATGCAAAGAACTGTCCTCTGCTGCCCCCTAGCGGAATCACTTAAATCACTCCCAAACAAAATCAGGTCCACAAAATGCAGCCAAGGTAAATAGGGTGCAGCTGGAATATCCCTGGACTTTACCACTACTCTGGAAAACAAAACAGTTACATAGATTCCCAACTTTCATATATCAACTCCCGATACAAACAGTTACATGAATACCTACCTTCTACCCACAGGCCCCCCACCCCACAACACTCCCCAAATGAAAGAATTTTAAAAATTAGGAGTATCTGATGTGTATCTACTTTCTATTCACAAATCATTATTTTCAAAGTGGGCATTTCTATAAGAAGTAGAAGAGCTTAATTTTGTGAGTACCAAAAATTGCAAGCCCTAAAGACAATCACTTTTAAGTAGTAAAAGTATCACAGAATACAGCTTTATAAAACCAGATTTGGATACCTTGCCTTATTTGTCTCTAAAGATCACTACATTTAAATATATTTATATATATATGAATGATTATGGAAAACAGAGGGAAATTTTTCTCAATTGTTAAGTATCATAAGAACATTAGACAGGTGAATAAATTAAAACAGAGTAAGTAGTTCAAGGCAACAAGTAAATGAATCACCCTTTATTTTCACTTAGCTAAAACACAGAAAATAAAAAACTATTTCCTTAAACCTTACCTATGTTGACACAAAGCAATGATTTTCTCTATATTCATATATCATAGTTCAATTCCAAAAGCAAACACTATCTGGCAACCTGGTTTTAATTACAGCATATGGAAAGGATTTTAATTAGTTTCAAATTTTAATTTAGCCTTTATTCAATTCAATTTTCCAGGCTCATGGCCCACAAAACTTTCTAATTACCTCTAAACCCATTAATGGCAACTTTTAAAACTGCAATTTAGTCATTTCTATTTAGCCAAAGAAAAAATATACATCACATATACTAAACCATTCCATTCACTATACATCTGAAAGTGTCAATTCAAAGAATTTTTCATTGGTTATGAAGGCTCAAACAAGCTTGTAATTTAAAAATCAATGGCCACATGAGAAATTGCATTACAATAGTTTTCCAAATTAGTATTCCCTCTCTTAAAACACAATCTTGATGCTGTTCTACCTCCTCATCTCCAGTCACAAAGACCAATTTCATGTTCACCATGGCATGTTCAACCACATAACCTTTTAAAAAGAAAACTGTATCCTGACCCCAGGACATTTATTGATTGTTTTTTAAAGAGAGGAAGGCAGAGAGACAAACATCAGTGTGAGAGAAAAGTATAAATCAGGATCGGGGATCAATGATCAAGCCTGCAACCAAGGTATTTGCCCAGGCCAGGAATCAAACCTGCAACCTTTCAGTTATGGGACAACACTCCAACTGAGCCATACAGGCCAGGGCTCAACTACATTAACATTTTTAACAATTTCTCCAAGAAACAAAAACCCTGAAATATTTGCCCTTTATGGACATTTTCCTGAAACACTAAAATGTTCAACACTCTTCATATAGGAATAATAATTTTAAATACTGTTAAATGTATTCTATAAAGGAATCAGTTTTCCTGCCCATGTTAACACCAATGGCACATCTAAACACCTGCATGCCCCTGGTCCGATATGGTAGTGAAAGACTAGATCCAACTTTATCTACCTAGAGGCCCATGGGTCCACAATATGTACATGGGTACCTGTACAAATTCACACGTTACACATCTGTTGAGGAAAATTAAACAATGGAAGAACATTCATTCCAATAACCACAATTAAAAACTTCTGGTTAAGAAAACAAACTTCTGAATCTCTCACTATGAAAGATAATCTGAACATATATCCAAGATATCAAAGACCACTGACACACCATGCACCTTCTTATAAAATGGAAAGCAAGGTTGCTACTCTACCCAGGACTCATTTAGCTAGATCATTAAAATCGAAATGTCATCATGCTAAAGGCAAGTTTGTCTGAATGCAGAAAGACATCACACACAGAAGCCAGTTCAACCCTGTTGCTTATTCAAATTATATAACTGCAATAAAAAAAACTTACTTTTTAACCCTCTAGTACATACATCCTATTTTTAAAAGCTTCATCCTTCACTATTGTACTATTCTCTCTTCTCATGTTGGTCTAAAGAAAAGCATTTAAGTGAGTACACTTTGATTATAGCCCACGTTTGACAGCCCATGGGCTAACAGTGAATCAATTCAAAAATATTAAATATTCAAATATTTTATGATAATTAGAAAACAAAGAGAAAGAAAGAGCTCTACCTTCTTCTTAGGCTCTAGAAGAATATGAAAAACCTTCACTTAAGCTGCAACAAACAAGAAGAGAATTCACCAGACACAAACAAAAAGAAAAAAATGTCTTTAAAGCCATCTGAGAACTGTGGACACAAAGATATTTAAAAGAACTAAACACCAAAGAGAAACAAGGGATAGAGGACATTTGGGCCACTTGCCGATAGAGATGCAAGCAAACAGAAGAGCAAACCTAATGGAGAGTCTCTGGTTGGTTGGGGATTCAAATCTGGGGTCTAAAAATCCTGCCATCCTGGGAAATCATTAAACAAAAGTTGGTGGTTTAAAACTCTGAAGTAACTTGTTCCTGTTAGTGTGTCTTCCATCATCAACAGTTCTAGTGTTTCACTGGCATCCCTATTATAAACAGTCATCCAGTTTTGATGAGAAAGAAAATGGTATCAAAATGGAAAACCAAAGTAACAGTCCATAAATGGCTAATCATAATTATTCATAACCCTATTGTGGTTATTATTTAGGCTGGTTTCAATTCTTTTAACCATTGCAAATACCAAAAAGAGGAACATCTTCACTGAAACTTTTTCTATCTCTTTATTCTTTATTTTTATTTTTATTTTTTAAGATTTTTTATTTATTTATCTTTAGAGGGGAAGGGAAAGAGAGAAGGAGAGAAATATCAGTGTATGGTTGCCTCTCGTGAGTCCCCTGCTGGGAACTGGCCTGCAACCCAGGCATGTGCCCTGACTGGGAATCGAACCGCTAACAAGTGGTTCGCAGGCCCGTGCTCAATCCACTGAGCTACATCAGCCAGGGCTCTTTATTTTCTTAAGATCAATTTCTGGATGTGGAGTTACTTAGTCAAAAGGAAGACTTCTAAGACTTTTGATAAGAATTATAAAATGCTATCCACCAGAAAGACGCTAACCATTTACAATTCTACCAGCAGTATACATCTTCCAACTCCATTGCAACATAATAACAAAGACATTTGTTACTCTTCATTCACTCAGATACCTTTCTATGCCACTTACTCCCAAATGATTGAGACTTTGCTATATTCTTTTCCAGACAGTTTCCCCACAGCTTACTGGCGTATATAGGGTGCTTTTATAGGGTAGAAAGTGGAGATATATAATGAAAAGGGAGCATCTCACAGTAGCCTCCAGCAATGTCTCTAATTTCCACACTAGGAAAAAAGAAAAAAGGAAGAGAGGAACCTGTGATTCAAAATCACCTTCCCTTAGAGCCCACACCACAAAAGGTGAGAGTACAGATCTTGAGTAGAAAAGTCAGACTGACTGGATTCAAACCCTGACTCTGTGGATCTTCAAACAAACATTTTAACTGCTCAAAGATTCAGTTTCCGTACCTGAAAATAGGTATTGTATATAACATTCCTATACTCACTGATGAGTCATTAGGATTCAGTGAGATGACGTTCAGTAAGCAATTCTTGTAAAAATCCTAGTAAGGAAAGTTAGAACAAAAAAAACTAATATAAGGCTTTCGTGGATTTTTCTCAGCAGTAACCATCAAATCTCAGCCTGAATGACTTAACAACATCTGACCAATTGCTCTCAAACTACACCACAAAAATGCCGAACCAGTACTCACTTACCTGAATTCCTCTGTTGTTTGCAGTTCTAGAAATACATTTTTAAAATTCATATAGCACCAGAAGCAAAGAAATGGGCAAGCTCCCCTACCTGGCAGATCTACCTGCCCGATGAATATATGTGTTGGCATCTTCTGGACAATCAAACTGAAGAACCCAATTCACAGCTGGGAAGTCTGTACAGAAGGAATATCAAGTTAGCAAGTCAGTTTAAAGATCTGCCCTGCTGCACTATTTTTATTTTACAATATTGCTTGCCACTACTTTCTGTCACATCAAACTGATAGATAACATCTGTGAACTCTATTAAAAATAAAATTAACTGCATGAACCAAGAGATAATAAACAATTCTTTGAAAAAGTGAGCCAAAATTAATAACAGTGTTTGAATATGAAGATTATTTCTTATCTGACACGGCAGTGGCAGACAGCTTTGTGTTAGACAAATAATGAAATATCCTGATATTAAATAACCTAAAAGAACCACTTCTCATGGGCTCCTACTAAACTCATATAAAACTGGTTTCTAAATTTAAATAAAGGTTTACTTTTCTTGCTGTTCCAATCTCCATTCAAATTAAGCCCCTCTCCCAATTTCCTAGCAAAACCTGCTGTGAGGTTTTCAAGATCACTCTCCATCTTAGAAAAAGGACTGAGCCCTTTAAAAAAAAAAAAAAAAAAGATGGGAGTGGCAAGACAGAAAGGCGAAAACAGGAAATCTTTAGATAATTTCTAAACTTGATAAATTAAGAAATGGCAGGATAAGATTATTACTGAGAAATATAAAAAACTAAATACCAAATAGCAAATTTAAATAGTTGCTTTTGAAGAGTGAGGAGGGGTAAAGTAAGGACTGCTTTGTCTCACAACTCATTTTTACCTATATGCATATGTCGCTCATTAAAAAAATTAAATAATTGAGAAAAACTTAAGAATAAAATAAAGTTTAAAAAAGATACTGGCATATTCTAAAGAAACTCTTAAAGGCATATTCTAAAGAAACTCTTAAACATTTACATAAGAATAGAGCTTCAGATTACCCAGTGCATATTTTTGGATTAAAAAGACAAACTCGAATATCCTTTACTCCAGGGATGAATATATAAATTCATGCTATGCCCTGGCCAGGTGGCTCAGTAAATTGGAGTAAAATCCCACACACTAAGGGTTGTGGGTTTGAACCCCAGTCAAGGTGTGTATGGGAAGCAACCAATCAATGTTTCTTTCTTTCCTTCTTTCCCTCCTTCCTTCCTTTCTCCCTCTCTCTCTCTAAATCTCTCCCCCTCCCGCCTAAAAAAAATCAACAAACATATCCTCAGGTGAGGATTTAAAAATAAATAAATTCATGCTATCACATACTCTACAAAATACATTGTATCTTTACACATCAACCTGTAAAGACTTCAAAAGCAAGCCATAGACTAATGCATAATATCATTTATGTAAACTTCTTTAACACCCAAGAAATTACTGTATGTTGCTTATGAATATATTCATATAAACTTTAAAAATAAAGTAGAACAAATGTTCCTGACATTCTTTGTACCATAGCTGAAGCCTATAAACTCTTTTAATTTTTTTAAATTATTTTATTTTATTTATTTATTTTTAGAGCAGGGGACGGGAGAAAAAAAGGAGAGAAACATCAATATAAGGGAGAAACATCAATCAGATGCCTCTTGCACACATCCTAACTGGGGACCAAATCTGCAACCCAGGCACGCACCCTAACCAGGCATCAAATCGGGAGCCTTTCACTTTGTAGAACAACGCCCAACCACTTGAGCCATGTGGGTCAGAGCTGACCCTTTTTTAAATGAAGTACTGCGTTTTCGGACTATAAGACGCACTCCCTGCCCCCATTTGGGAGGAATAATGGTTGTTAATGCTGCTGTTGAGTTCTGTTTACATTTACATTGGTGAAATATTATGTTATTTATGTTATTAAATATTTGACCACATTTTTTGCTTCAAAAATTTTCTTCCTATTTTCCTCCTCTAAAACCTAGGTGCGTCTTATGGTCCAAAAATATGGTAAAACACACAGGACTATGAAAGAAAAATTATAATGAAATATAACATTTCTATTAAAATGTTGATAATTATATACATGCTCGTTTATTAACACATTAAATAACCTAGTTGTGGGTCTGCTAATTACCATAGTATCAAAATAGTAGATGGTAAACAATATTCCAAAATATCTGCAAAAACTATAATATAAAATTATTTCAACCTCATCCCAACCATCACTCAAGAATGAGACACAGATATGCAATAACTCAAAAAATTTACCTGCCATGCAACCTTTCTTAAGAAGTTATTAGAGAATGAAATTTTTTTAAAAGAATCATTCAAGAAAGATCTGGAAACAGAAGTCCCAGGATGACAAATGTGCATCAGGCTTATGGAGTAACCAGTCTAGATTAGCGCTAGAGACAGAAGACTCCCAGAAGAGGTAGTCTCAAGAGAAAAAGAACCAGACTGTTTTTTGAACTGTTAGACAACTAGGCAGGTGTCATCTGCTACAACATTTGAGAACCACTGGAATTGGAAAACAAAACTAAGCAAAGTTTAATTATTAATTCAAAGAAAAAATACTAAAGAAAGTACAAAAAAAAGAGACAATCACAGAACACTACTTACCTTAGCAAATAATTACACAGTCAAAACAATATAAATGCAAAATGTTGATTCTACCAAGTCATGGTCTAACACAGTCTAGAGAGCTTTAAAAACATGCATCCTTATCGGCTACTGCCAGTCCCATGGGAATAAACTGACATGACGCCATGAGATATTCTTTAAAATACTCCAGGAGGAGTAAGTTATGAGGAGGAAAAAAGGAATCATGAAAAGGATAGCTACTGCAAGTGGGTAGAATATGACAGTACATTAGACTTCTTCTCTATGTGTGTTTAAAATTTGCCATAATAATTAACACAGTAAAATAAACTGATTGAAGAATTCAAATTACCACCTATTTATTCTTATCTCCAGTTTTCCTATAATTACTTCCATTCAACCCCCACAAAGCCACCAGTTATATAGTATCACAGCGGCTTTTTGAAAGTCCAAACACATTCATTATGATTTTAAGATAAAAACTAGAATGCTTGGTGAAAAGGTGGACTTCATCAATTTTTCTTGTTAAGTAAGCTATAGTATTTATCAAGTTTCCAGTTTCAAAGACAAATTTTTTTCATATCTTTAAACTTTTGACCCTTCCTTTTGTCACTCCGCCTGATTCTATGATATAGTTATTACCACGAAACAATAAAAGCACAAACATGAAAATACTACAAAAAGCATCGTTGATGTATCCTTAACGTTAAGTCATCTCACTTACCAATTCACTTGTTTTTCTCTTATAAGAAAAGCCCAATTACTTGAGTCAAACTATTTGAATTCCCCAAATCTACCCATTTATGGGCAAGTTATATTTCCCATGATCACAGAATATTTTCTCCTAAGTTTTCTTACCCAGCCCCCTGGCTGCAATATCAGTAGCAAAGAGTACTGCAGCTCTCTTGTGGACAAATTCATTATAGACTTCCATTCTTCTCATCTGCTGCTGTCGACCATACAGGGCAAGGATAGAAATTCCAGGACGTAGCCGGCAGAACACTCGGTACAGATATTGAACCTAGGTAGTAACAGGAAAATGAGTTCAATACATCTGTATAAAAGCAGCAAAGTAAGCTTACAAGATGAACAGGGAAAAACGTATTAAGGAGCACAAGTTTCACTAAAGATACACAGAACAGAGAAAAGGATACATAGTAGAGTTACGGTGTTAAAGCGTTTTTGCTCACATTACTTCCTAAAACAATTCTGAAAAGACATTTGCCCCCGTACATTTTTAAGTTTTACCTGACATTTTTCCAAAGTTAACTGGTTGCAAAGAATGTAATTTTTGTTGTATTAGATATTGATATTTTAAAATAAATGCTTAAAGCTTCTTATAAATATACCCAACACATTGTAAATGGCAGGGGAATTTGATACCCACTGCCAATTATTTTTAAGACGTCAAAATAATGGAAAGAATATGCATTGTGTGCAAGGGCCCCTCGATTTCACCCCTCAAGCATAACAACTACTCTAAAAAACAAAAGTAAGACTTTTTAAAAAAAAGTTTAAAATACAATGTGAAGAAGCTCCCCTTTAACAGAAAAGTTTTACAACAATTCCTTTCCTCCTTGAACTCTTATGTCCCAATCCCACAGAATTTTATCTTTATGGTTGTATGCTTTATAGTCTTTTGAATACTCTATCAAAATTCATGATTTTCTACAATACAACAAAATTATGTATATCAGTTTTAACATTTCAAAATTTTCTGTGGCCATAGCTGCATTAAAAGTTTTCTTCTTGGATTAAATTATTACTACAATTATTATTAATATAGAACTGAGCAAAATAAGAAATGCTAGAATTTGATTTTTTAATGTTACATAAAAATAATTTTATTTTTGTAAGATCTAGAAGTTATACAAAAGTGGATGCTATATCATCTCAATTTATGGAACTAAAAGGAGCTGATTGTTATAGTTTTACTACTTATCTTTAGGTTATGTATTCATAAATGATTACTACTGAGTGCTAGACTGAGGCAGAGTACAGCATCATTTTATTCCCATTTTCCCTTTGTAATGTAGGTGTTAAGAAACTCTCTGTACAAAAATATAGAAAATGGACTAGAATGAACTTTAAAGTTCATAGTATCTCAAATCAGAAAGGAGATGTAACTTGAAGTGGTAAATACACAATAATATACATATGACATATTATAGAATTGTATTCCTGAAACCTATATAATTTTATTAACCAGTATCACTTCAACAAATTCGATAAAAAAGTAAAATAAAAATTGATCCTAACAGACAAAATTATTTGTAATAATCCGCCCTGGCTGGTGTGGCCCAGTGGACTGAGTGTTAGCCTGAGAGCCAAAGGGTCATCGGTTCAATTCTCATTCAGAGCACATGCCTGGGTTGTAGGCCAGGTCCCCAGTGGGGGGCCCACGAGAGACAACCACACATTGATATCTCTCTTCCTTTCTCCCTCCCTTCCCCTCTAAAAATAAATAAATAAAATTCAAAAAAATTATTTGTAATAATCTGTGAACTAATAACTCCATTAAGTCTCCTTTCAAATTTTGTTAAAAGTAAAGAAAGAGAAACCACCTGAATCACAAAATGACTTGTTACTTTGTTCTTAGTCACTTTCTGAGTAGCTACCCTGGTGCCAGAAAGGTTCTCCAACCATGAGACAATGAACCAATAACATTAAGGGTAGATGAACACATGCCTTTCTTTTGTAAACTTTTAAAAAGAACTATCATGAAAAGGAGATGGGAAACGAGAACCTATAGACCATAGATGCCACCTCAGGCAAGCCAATCTCAGGAAAGTAGATAGGGAAATTGAGGAAGTACAAATTTGAATCCACGAAAACTTTCTGCAATCTGCATCTCTCAAATCAAGATTGACCTTCAATTCCTGCTCTTGAAAAACTGGCTGAGGTAGAAGATGTCTATAGACTAAAGCCTAAGTAAAGTGTTTAAAGTTTAATTCAAAATTGTATCAAGAAAGTCACAGGAAGGTTTGCAGCAGGCAGTGATGTATTCAGCCTCCACTTTCCAAAGATCACTCTTGCTCTTATGTGCAATAACTGTAAGAAAGTAAAGGAATGGAGGGACCAACCAGGAGTAGGAGAAAGTTAAGCATGGTTCACAGTGAACTGCAACATGAGGGGTTGTGAAAAGTGGTAGAGCCAATGTGAGTTATCAACAGTCTAAATACGGATAAAGAGAGAAAAGAATTAAAAATTCAGTCATTTACCAAGATGAGGAAGTAGATCATAGGGAAAAAAACCTGAAATTGTTTTTCCTATGTTAAAATTTGAGATGACCGCCCTGGCTGGTGTAGCTCAGTGGATTGAGCACGGGCCTGCGAACCAGAGGATCGCGGTTCGATTCCCAGTCAGGGCACATGCCTGGGTTGCAGGCCGGTTCCCTGCAGGCCCACTCCCAGCAGGGGACGCACAAAAGTCAACCATACATTGATGTTTCTCTCCCTCTCTCCTTCCCCTCTAAAAGATAAATAAATAAATAAAATCTTTAAAGAAAAAAAAAATTTGAGATGACCTATAGACCTTCAACTGGAAATACCTAGTAATCAAGAAGATTACTAGGGGCTCAAGAAAGTGGTGAAGGTTTCAGATGTGGATTTGGCAGCTGCCAGAATATAGATAGTGTTTAAAGCCACGGACCTGAAGAGTTTATCTAGAAAAAGTTCAGATGGAAAAAGGGCAGAGTGCAGAGATTTAAGGTACTTCCAACTGCATGGTCAGGCAAAGGAGAAGCAGCAAGGAGGGCTAACAGAGCAGTCTAAGGCAAGGGGAAAACGTGCCGGTGTGGTCTCAGAGGTCTGGAGAAGTGTTTCAAGAAGGAGAGAATGGCCAACTGTTTAATATGCTTCCGAGAAGTCAAACAAGATAAGGACTAATGACTGACCACCGACTTTGGTAAGCTGTATCTCTTAATAAGGGCTAACTCCGGAGGGCTGAGGAGAGAAAAGGAGATGGGGCAGGGATGTTGCTAGTAGAGAAAAGTCATTAAAAGAGTTTGCTGTGAAGAAGTGCAGAAAAGAGGCAGCAACTGGAAAGGGATATGAGACTGTTTTTTATTCTTAATATGGGCAATATTCTATAGTAAGGAGACAAGAAAACACAGGACAGTGGCTATCTGCAGTAACAAGGCCTTGTGCAGGACAGAAGATCTGGAGCCCATGTACAGGAAATGGTTGTAGCTACTTCATCCACTGTGACAAAATGGAAAGTAGATTATTATGGAGTAGAAACTATAAACACAAACCTAATTCCTTATACACAGATACCAAAATTAACCCTTCTTTAGGAGACGTAAAATTCTAAAAATCTAAAATAGGTCCTAAAACAAAAATCTGAAATCATCTCTTACATGGTAAAATGAGACTATTTATCTTCCTCACACAAGGTGGAGGGAAACAGCCTCATATTTATCATGCTAAATATGATAAGACACATTTTTTCATATCTTTAAACTTTTGATCCTTCTTTTTGTCAGCTCCTCATGATTTATAGCTATTCCAAAAGTTATAAATCTAGACTCAACCTACTATACGCCAACAACTATGTCATCAGGGAATGTAAAAAAGTGACAAAAATCAATCATTGATTGTCCCTTCTATGTAAGAGAAGGAACCTAGTTTTTTCACACATCACTGAATCCCTATTTGTAGCCCAAGGCTAGTGTTGAAGAAATGTTTATTAACTAAATAAAGTTATAAACACTACAGAAGGATAGGAGAAAAACTTGATTTTAACAAGGAGAATGGGATTGTCGAAAAAGGACTTCCAGCCCTGGCCGGTGTGGCTCAGTGGACTGAGTGCCAGCCTACAAACCATTCCCGGTCAGGGCACATGGTGGGCTGTGGGCCCAGCTGGGGGTGTGTGAGAGGCAACCAACAGATGTTTCTCTCACTTGCTGATACTTCCCTCCTCACTTTCTCCCACCTTCCCTCTCTCTCTGAAAAGAAATCAAATCTTAAAAAAACAAAAACCTTCCAGATATAACATTTGAACCTAGCCTTAAATATTCTCCCAGAACTGGGGTAAAGGGGATACAAGGAGGGCATTCCAAGCATCACCATGAACAAAGATAAAGAAGTATGAAAATAAATGGCATATTCCGTTCAGTATTCATGGAAGGTAGGTAAGTCTCAGATACAAAGACCTCCAGTTAGTCTAGTCATTCCACTGTTCACTCTACCAGTATTTGAAGGCCATTATGTTCTAAAGTATTTTACTAGGTACTAACAATACGGAAGTAAAATAACAGTTTCTTCCTTATGGGGCTTATAGTTTCATCCACGAATTCCTTTAAAACAAAGACACAGGAGGGGACTTCCTCCAAGATGGAGGTGTAGGTGGAAACACTGTGCCTTCTCCAACAATCAAGTTTGAATACAACAAAGGTTTGGAGAACAAAGGCACAGCCAAAGAACAGAAAATTGAAGTGTATGGAAGTCCAAGAACAACAAACCCTTCAACCGGACCGGTAAGAGGGGCAGAGCCAGCAGCGGAGCAGGGACAGGCAAGAAAGATCCCCCGACCTCAGGCGCCCAGGCAGCCCCGGCATCGGGCAGACCCAGTGAGGGCGCAGGGCAGAGGGCTGGCTGCGGTCACACATTTGCGCACAGATAAACCAGCAAAGGGGTGAGATGGACAGCGCAGGCCCCAGCGGCCAAACCCACCGGCAGGCTGACCGCAGTGGCTCATTCGCACGCAGTGGGACAGATCGTGTGGCCCATGGTGGTGGGAGGCAGCAGAGGGGCCCCGCCATTGCTTTCCCTTGACCCCGCCCCACATACAGTGTCACAACACAGTGACTGAGTTGCCCCACCCTGGTGAACACCTAGGGCTCTGTTCCTCATATGTAACAGGCACAAACAGTCCAAAATATGGCTCAAGAAGAACTCAAAGCCCCAGAGCCTATAACTCTAAGTGACCAAGAAATAGCCAACCTCTCAGATGCACAGATCAAAACACTGGTGATCAGGATGCTCACAGAACTGGTTGACTTTAGCTACAAATTAGAGGAACATATGAAGGCTAAACTAATTGAAATGAAGGGAAATGCACAGGAGACCAATAGTGATGGAAAGGAAACTGGGACTCGAATCAATGGAGTGGACCAGAAGAACAAAACATCCAACCAGAAAAGAATGAAGAAACAAGAATTCAAAAAAATGAGGAGAGGCTTAGGAACCTCCAGGACATCTTTAAACATTCCAACATCCGAATTACAGGGGTACCAGAAGGGACAGAGGAACAGCCATGAGTGGAAAACTTATTTGAACAAATAATAAAGGAGAATTTCCCCAGTCTGGAAATAGGAAATAGACTTCCAGGAAATCCAGGAAGCTCAGAGAGTCCCAAAGAAGTTGGACCCAAGAAGGAACACACCAAGGCACAGCATTACATTACCCAAGATTAAAATGAAGGAGAGAATCCTAGAAGCAGCAAGAGATAATGGGATAGTCACCTACAAAGGAGCTCCCATCAGACTGTCAGCTGATTTCTGAAAAGAAACCTCACAGGCAAAAAGGAACTGGAAAGAAGTATTCCAAGTCATGAAATCCAAAGACCTATAGCCAAGATTGCTTTATCCAGCAAAGCTTTCATTTAGAATGGAAGGGCAGATAAAGTGCTTCTCAGATAAGATCAAATTCAAGGAGTTCATCATCACCAAGCCCTTACTATAGGAAATGTTAAAGGGTCTTATCTAAGAAAAAGAAGATGAAAAATATGAACAGTGAAAGGGCAGCAAACTCACAGTTATTAATAACCACACCTAAAACAAAAGCAAACTAAGAGGATAGCTAGATCAGGAGTGGAACCATAGAAATGGAGATCACACGGAGGGTTAGCAACAGAGGAGTGGGAGGAGAAGGAGGGAGAAGGTACAGAAAATACGTAGCATAAACAGTAGGTAAAAAATAGATAGGGGGAGGGCAAGAATAGTATGGGAAAAATAGAATCTAAAGAACTTGAGACACGTGGTCATAAACTAATGGGGGGGAAGGGTGAGGGAGGCGTGTGCAGGGTGGAGGGGAATGAAGGGGGGAAACAGAACAACTGTAATGGTATAATCAATAAAATATATTCTTTAAAAAATAAAAATCAATAAAATTAAAAAATAAAAAATAAAACAAAGACAGGATTCTCTATCTACAGACCCTTCACCACATCAGCATTGTATTCACTAGAATAGAAAAGAAACTGCTATGTGTCTAACTGAAATTTGATATTTTAAAAGGATAAGCCAACATGAATAACTTAAGAAATATAAACTTTCAGTACCTCTTTACAACTGGAGAAAAATACAATACTTTTCTTCTTCAGGTGGCTTCTCAAAAAGGAGTACAGTACACTTATTTTTTGCTGCAGCTCACAAACTATGTAGTTCTGTTCCAAAGTGGCAGGGGTGCTTATGGAAATAAGAGGAGGAAAAACATTAAAAATATGCCATGTTGGTAACTTTCCATGTTGGAAATCCAGACCAGAACACAAATGTTAACAGTTGCATGCCTCTCAAATACCTACCTATCCTTCTTTCTCTCTCTCTCTCCCCCTCTCCCCCCCACACATCTCTAAAAGAAAACTTAACTTCTCTATTGTCCTTTAGGAAATAAATTCAATCTTTTCAACTAAAATACATTCAAAATCTCCTAAAAATTATCTATCAAAAATACACACACACACAGTGGTTGGCTCTGAAAAAGTAGGGTCATGGAGCAACTGAGGGACATGAGGGAACTTGCTAATGGTAATCTTCCATAGCTTAACAGGAGAGTGGGTTACACAGATACACATATTTATCAAAACTCAGCAAATGTACTCCTAATTTGTTGTTTCACTCTAGTTAAAAATTGCATCAAGACAGAAAATCTCTGAACATCCTGAATACTACTTAGTGATATGTGCACTGAAATACCCAGGGTAGGTGTGTAGGTAGCTTCAATTTATGGTGAGATGCATCAAAAATGAGATAAGTAAATGTACAGTTTAAACAGACTGGGTAAATCAATAGTAAATGAATGCTACCACCATTAGGCGGCATGTGGGTAGTAGGTTAAGTGTACGGTGTTTACGGTAAAATTCTTTCAATTGTGCCAAATGTTTGAAATTTCTCATAATAAAATGTTGAAAAGATATACATACATTAACTCTTTGAACTAATAAGCCTATTTTTTAGATTCTGTTCCAAAAAATACTGATAAACATACATAAAGATATGGCATTACTTATAAAGCAAAAACATGAAAATCAACCCACATGTCCATCACTGGGGAACTTGGGGAATAAACTACTATATATGTACACAATTAAGTATCATGCAGATGTAAAAAAGGAATGAAGAATGTATCCGTATACTGCTGAAAAGTGACCTCTAGGATATATTGTTAAGAGCAGAATTGTACATAGAATTTGGTACCATTTATCTGGGCTGGGATATACAAAATATACACAAACACATTCATGCACACAAGCATCCTTGTATGTCTGCTTATACTTTAAAAGAGGGCAACAAACCCAAAACTAAAAAGATTATTCATAGGGGAATATACAGAACCAAATTAATTAAATTAAATTTAAAAAACAAATAAGCCTAAAGATGTATCAAGCTGGTAGCTTAGTGACAAAGGAATTTTAAAGGAATTTGGATTATTACATTTTTATTGGGGTACATAAGGCAAAAAAGAAATACAAAGGAATCTTAAATGTTCTTAAATAATCATGTTGTTAGTTAGCAACATTACTGGTATTATCCTGACATTTTAGTTATACTGATAAATGAAACAAATAGGTGAAAGACATTAGGAATGAAGATGTTCGGCACAAGAAAAAAATACATATATATCATATATATATGATGAGAGACTCAAAAAAACTAAATTTTTTTATAAAAAATAGTGATTTATTCTTACATGTTTAAACTTCAGTCCCCTTCAAAGTAGTCATTTGATGCAATACACCTATGGAGACGTTCTCTCCACTGCTCAAAACATTTTTGAACTCATCAATTTTGATACCTTTTAGTGCTTATGCCATTTTTTGTTTGAAAACCTCTTCCACATTGGCAAAACATTTCCCTTTGAGGACTTTTTTCATCCGGGGAAACAAAAAAACACCACTGGTGGAAAGATCAGGTGACTAGGGAGGGTAAGGGCACGAGGATCATGCCATTTTTGGCCAAAAACGGCCAAGCAATCAGCGTAGTGTGGGAAGGTGTACTCATAAATCACCCATCATGAAATGGTCAAATATGTTTAAAAGGCCTTAAAAAAAATTTACTGAAGCCAAATGCCAGCCTCTCACAATGCCAGCTGGTGTACACTGATACAGATGGGTTCCTATAACACTTACCTACAGGGGAAGCCTGTACTATAAGGAGCCTGCCTTCCTCCAGAAGGTAATTCTAGTTTTTTGGGGGGTGCCCCCCCTTGTAAAAATCAAAGAAGCTGAGTAAAATGCTATAGTCTTAAATTTGATTTGTAAAGGGAAAAAAATGTTTTCTCTTTAAAAAAAAAACTGTCCACTGAAAACCCTGAACACAATAACCATCTCCCTAGGACCTAGACTATGGTCTCTAAACACAATATTCTGCCAAAGGAATTTCATATGGAATGAAAACATAAGATGAACCTAGAATACCATAAAACATGGAAGCCAAAACTACTGGGATGTGTCAAAAGAATCCAGGTAGCAACTTAAAGAACTTCCCATTAACTAAGTTTGAGATGGTGCAAGACAACTTGAATATTAAAAATACAATAATTATTTCTATTGAAGGACAGAAAATATAGTATGTTTAAATGTATGAGTTGATATCAGTAAATAATCAATTTATCATAAATCATTAAATCTATGAGTTTGTTTTGATTTTCTAAAACACTGCTCACTTTTGGAAAAGTTAGGGAAGCAATTCTTTAGTCTAAATTCTAAGAGAATGAAGCACATACAGTGATCCCTCACCTATCTCAGGAGTTATGTTCCAGAGACCACCGCAATAGGTGAAAACCCGCGAAGTAGCAGAGGTATATTTTATTATTTATATAAATTTTAAGGCTTTATAAACCCTTCCCACACTCCTATAAACCTTTCCCACTCTCTTATTAACCTTTCCCACACTCTTATAAACACTTCATATGCTCTTAAACACTTTCTACACTCTCAAACCTACATAATTTAAACAACATATAAAATTCTACATGGGTTCTCACCAGTGGAGTACACAGTAGTCCCTCACTATATCGCGGTCCACTTACTGCCCGCAATACAGTGAAGCCGCAGTAAGTGAACGGCCATAGAGCGAGGGATGACTGTACTCTGGTATTCTAACCCTCTTGTAAGAAATGAACCTCAGATAATCAAGTACGCGGCATGAGAAAAAATTTTGGTATAAAAGTACTCCAGTTAAAAAAATAACAGAAGCCACAATTTTGCAAATCCTAATGAAATAACAAATTAGGACTGCTAAAATTATCAGGTTACAAAGCTATTATTCCTTTCACAGAGGGACTGTTTGTATCAGATTAACCCTTTGGCCTAGAACAGGGGTGTCAAACTCATTTTCACCAAGGGTCACATCAGCCTCACCACTGCCTTCAAAAGGCCAAATGTAATTTTAGGATTCTATAAATGTAACTACTCCCTAACAGTTAAGCAACAGCTTGCCGCTGCCTCCGGGTAGAAACAAAGTGCCAGGCCGGATAAAACAAGGTGGAGGTCCAGATTCTGCCCACTGGCCTGGTGTTTGTCACCTGTAGTTTAGAGCATTAACTATGAAAGCTAGATTAAATATAAAACTAAAGGCAGTTCCATTTTTAGTTTTTTGAGGAAATTCCTTACTGTTTTCCACAGTGGCTGCACCAGTCTGCATTCCCACCAACAGTGTACTAGGGGTCCCTTTTCTCCACAGCCTCACCAACATTTGTTGTTTGTTGATTTGTTTATGATGGCCACTCTGATCGGTGTGAGGTGGCATCCCATTGTGGTTTTAATTTGCATCTCTGATGGGTAGTGACTTTGAGCATCTTTCCATTTGTCTATGGACCCTCTGTATGGCCTCCTTGGACGAGTGTATATTTAGGTCCTTCTCCTATTTTTTCATTGGATTGTCTTCCTGATGTTTGAGTTGGATGAGTTCTTTACATAATTTGGAAATTAAACCCTGTCCAATCACTGGCAATTATTTCTCCCATTCGGTCGGCAGCCTTTTCATTTTGATGATGCTTTCTTTAGCCATGCAGAAGCTTTTAAATTTGATGTAGTCTCACTGGTTTATTTTTTGCTTTTATTTCTGTTGGCCTAGGAGAGATATCTGCAAAAATATTGCTACATGGAATATCTGAAATATTCCTGCCTATGTTTCCCCTAGGACTTTTAAGGTATAATGACTTATAGTAGGTCTTCTATCCATTTTGAGTTTATTCTGGTGTATAGTGTAAGTTGGTGGTCTAGTTTCATTTTTGGCATGTGCCAGTCCAGTTCTACCAACACCGTTTATTGAAGAGGCTATTTTTACTTCATTGTATGCTCATGCCCTCGTTATTGACCCAGCAATGGAATTGCTGGGAATATACCCTAAGAATCCTGAAACACCAATTTAAAAGAACTTATGCGGCCCAATGTTCACAGCAGTACTATTTACAACAGCCAAGTGCAGAAAACAGCCTAAGTGCCCATCAGTGAAGGAGTGGATCAAAAAACTGTAATACATTCACACAATGGAATACTATGTAGTAGAAAGACGCTCCTACCTTTTGCAACAGCATGGAGGGAACTGGAGAATATTATGCTAAGTGAAATAAGCCAGTCAGTGAAAGACAAATACCATAAGATATCACCTATAAAAGGAATCTAATGAACAAAAACAAACTAACAAGCAAAACAGAACTACAGGCACAGAAACATGAAACAGACTGACAGCAACCAAATAAGGGGGAAGATAATGGTGGAAAGAAGGGGAAGGGACTAGTCAAAGAGCATGTATGAATGATCCATGGGCATGGACAACAGTGTGGGAACTGACTGTGGGAGCAGGGCAGACTGGGAGCCGGAGGGCAAAGGGAGAAAAATGGTGTAACTGTAATAGAATAAAAACAAAAAAAATTTAAATATCCTAAGTAATAAATAAATAATTTTTAAAAAAACCTGTAGGCAGCAGATAGTAACCAGGGCAGCTAGGAGGTGCTGACGAGAAAATGCAAATACCCTGGTACAAGTCCCATATTAATCTCCACTTCTCCCTATAGCATCTGTTGATTTTTAAGACAGATGAGAGATGAAGTAGCAGCTTCTGGCCTAAGTATGTCAGTTCAAGATCTTAAAGAAGGAACCATGAAAAACTGAATCTGAAATTCTTCATACAATTTTCCCAAGAGTATATCAACTCCTAAACTCAGCACACACAAGACAACATGAGTGAAAAATATGCAAAGAATAACAGGGAAGCTCAGACCTTACAGAGATCCTGGCTGTCTCACAGTGTCATGAAGTTCAGAGCCTACCAAGGTGAAGGGCTCTGGTAAATTCCCCTGTCTTTTAGTTGAGACACCCCGAAGGGCTAGGCCTCTGAGTCAGGGCTATATCACAGGACTAAATGTAAAACAGAAACACAATATCCCCAGTCTAAAGGTCAGGCTAGCCCAGATCAGAGTTCTTACCACATCTCTTGCCCAAAGACATCATTCTTGGTTTTGCTAAGAACTGAAGATAAGAAAATCTTAAACACCACATACTACCTTCAAAGGAACAAGAGAACTGTCAGCTGCCTTTAACAAAAAAAAAAAAGGAAGTTAGAGTACAATAGAAAGATATCCTTGAACTGAATAGAGAAAAATCCTACAAAGATATCCTTCAAAAATAAAAATATTTTTCAGAAAAGTCAAAACAATTTTCACTGGTAAACCTGAACTATAAAGAAATTCTCTGAGCACAATACAAGAAATAAAAAACACCAGAAAAGAATAAGCGTTTGGATACGTCTAAAAAAATAGTGATGTTTCAAACAGTAATAATAATGGCTTATGCAGCTTAAAATGAGTGAAATTAAAATACTTCACCATGAAGGCACAGTGAAAAGGAGTCAAGAGGCTGAAATAATAGACTAAGTTAAATGTAAGTAAATTCAATCCTCCAGTAAGCAAAGTCAATCCTCCAGATTAAATAAAAATAGAACCATATGCTCTTACAAAGACAAATCTAAAATAAGAGCATATACAATGTAGAAAGTAAAAGGAAAAGATTCACCAAGCAAATTCTAACCAAAAGAAAGTTGCTATAGGCAGACTAATATCAAACTAGACTTAAAGGCAAAAAGTATTAGTAAAGGTGAAAAAAAAGGAAGACTTCATAATGGTTTGTGATTCAAATTAACAGGAAAGAGTTTATTAAATTTGTATGTACTCAATAATACAAGCTCAACCCAGCCATTGGGTCACCCCACCCTGGTGAACACCTAGGGCTCTACTCCTCATACTTAACAGGTACAAACAGACCAAAATATGGCTCAAGAACTCAAAGCCCCAGAGCCTATAACTCTAAGTGACCAAGAAATAGCCAACCTCTCAGATGCACAGATCAAAACACTGGTGATCAGGATGCTCACAGAACTGGTTGACTTTAGCTACAAATTAGAGGAACATATGAAGGCTAAACTAATTGAAATGAAGGGAAATGCACAGGAGACCAATAGTGATGGAAAGGAAACTGGGACTCAAATCAAGGGAGTGGACCAGAAGGAAGAACGAAACGTCCAACCAGAAAAGAAGAAACAAGAATTCAAAAAAATGAGGAAAGGCTTAGGAACCTCCAGGACAACTTTAAACATTCCAACATCCGAATTATAGGGGTACCAGTAGGGGAAGAGGAACAGCCACGAGTGGAAAACTTATTTGAACAAATAATAAAGGAGAACTTTCCCAGTCTGGAAAAGGAAAGAGACTTCCAGGAAATCCAGGAAGCTCAGAGAGTCCCAAAGAAGTTGGACCCAAGAAGGAACACACCAAGGCACATCATCATTACATTAGCCAACATTAAAATGAAGGAGAATGATCGCGGTTCGATTCCCAGTCAGGGCACATGCCTGGGTTGCAGGCCGGTTCCGTGGGGGCTAACTGCCAGCAGGGGACACACAAAAGACAACCATACATTGATGTTTCTCTCCCTCTCTCCTTCCTCTCTAAAGATAAATAAAAAATCTTTAAAAAAAAAAATGAAGGAGAGAATCCTAGAAGAAGCAAGAGATAAGGGGACAGTCACCTACAAAGGAGTTCCCATCAGACTGTCAGCTGATTTCTCAAAAGAGACCTTACAGGCAAGAAGGGGCTGGAAAGAAGTATTCCAAGTCATGAAATCCAAAGACCTACATCCAAGATTGCTCTATCCAGCAAAAAGCTTTCATTTAGAATGGAAGGGCAGATAAAGTGCTTCTCAGATAAGATCAAATTCAAGGAGTTCATCATCACCAAGCCCTTATTATATGAAATGTTAAAGGGTCTTATCCAAGAAAAAGAAGATGAAAAATACGAACAGTGAAAGGACAGCAAACTCACAGTTATTAACAACCACACCTAAAACAAAAGCAAACCAAGAGGACAGCTAGATCAGGAGCAGAACCATAGAAATGAAGAACACATGGAGGGTTAGCAACAGGGGGGTGGGAGGGGGAGAAGGAGGGAGAAGGCACAGAAAATAGCATAGATGGTAGGTAGAAAATAGATGGGGGGGCAAGAATAGTAGGGAAAATATAGAATCTAAAGAACTTGAGACACGTGGTCATAAACTAAAGGGGGGAAATGGTGGGGAAGGGGTGTGTAGGGTGGAGGGGAATCAAGGGTGGGAATAGAACAACTGTAATGGTATAATCAATAAAATATATTTTAAAAAGAAAAAAAGACAAGACCCTCGTATACCTTTCTTAGTAGATTCTAATTTATAACTTCAGAAAGATCTAAAGTTTAACTTAATTTTATGGTCTTTTACAATTTGAGTAAATACTCTATAAAGCCTTAAATTATTCCTGACTATATTCCTGACTATAATTTTTCATGGCATATTAACCAAATTGCTAAGTTGCTAAAGGAGAAAATTCAATAATGACATTAGATAAAAATTCATAACAGTGTCTGCTTTTTATAGAGCTTCTGGAAATTTTGAGATTATGGAAAACTATAGTCATTATCATACAACCCGTGGTTCTATAAATTGGGCCATTTAAGGATCTGCATTCTAAAATGTGTTCTGAAAGCCACACTGTTTACAAGTGATGGAACAGCATTCTGAAAATCATTTATGAAATAATCTTTGGATTTAGTGTTTTCAGAAACTACAGGTAATAACCACCTATTATCTACAGAAATTGGGAACAGGGATAATATGTACAATTAACTTATTATAAATTACAGAAGATTTTAGAGGCCATTTAGTGATTGATAAATTAGTCTCTGGTAAAGACACTAATGTGTTTTGAAAATAGGGAGAAAGCAAATAGCAACAAGAGTGAAGGAGAAAAATCAAAAGACTTACAGTCTAGATTTTCAAATTAATTGTACCAAGAATTTCAACAGTTACCTCAATATAACTTTACAGAGACCAATGTCGTACTCAATAGTAAGCCAAGGAGGAAACTATACCTCATGTATCTCTTGCTATTTCATTCCTGAGTTCTGGACAACCAGAGCTACCAGTACTCAGATTCCCCTAAGTTTATCCATTAGGATCACCTGGAAGCGAAAAACTTTGCCTCTTAGGCTTTTTCTAACCCTAGACTGCTATGAGCTAGGTCAAGGTCATGATGGGACTGAATGTTCATTTTCCCTCTATTTAAAGACTTTCCAGACCCTGGCTGGTGTAGCTCAGTGGATTGAGCAAGGGCCTGCGAACCACACAATCGCGGTTCGATTCCCAGTCAGGGTACATGCTTGGGTTGCAAGCCAGTTCCCCAGTGGAGGGCACATGAGAGGCAACCACACATTGATGTTTCTCTCCCTCTCTTTCTCCCCTCCCCTCTGTCTAAAAATAAATAAACAAAATCTTTAAAAAAAAAAAAAAAAGACTTTCCAAGAGGATAACCCATTTATGTTCCTAATCTATTCCCTTTTAGACTAACATTTCATAGTAATAAATGAAAGTTAAGATAGAGGTAATGGTAGAGACAATGTGGGCTTCAATGTCAAGATCATGTCTGTCAGAGATGTTCATCATGGCAATGTGACAGGTGACAGCAAAAGTGACCCACCAATGGAAGCAGCTGGCTTCACAGCTCAGGTGATTATCCTCAACCATCCAAGCCAAATCAGTGCTGGATACGCACCTGTGCTAGATTGTCACACAGCTCATATTGCTTGCAGATTTGCTGAGCTGAAAAAGACTGAACGTTGCTCTGGGAAAAAGGTGGAAGATGGCCCAAAGTTTTTAAAATCTGGTGAGGACTGCCATCGCCCATGTGGTTCCAGGGAAGCCCATGTGTGTTGAGAGCTTCTCTGACTATCTTCCTCTGGGCTGCTTTGCTGTTCGTGACATGAGACAGACAGTTGCTGTTGGTGTCATCACAGCAGTGGACAAGAAGGCAGCTGGAGCTGGCAGTCACCAAGTCTGCCCAGAAAGCTCAGAAGGCTGAGTATTAGACCCAACACCTGCCACTCCAGTCTTAATCAGTGGTGGAAGAAAAGTCTCAGAACTGTTTGTCTCAACTGGCCACTTAAGTTTAATACTAAAGGACTGGTTAATGATTACAATGCATCATACAACCTTCCGAAAGGAGAATGTTTTGTGGACCACTTGGTTTTTTGTGTGTGTGGCAGTTTCTAAGAATTTTTTTAATCAGTACTTTATTTTTCTTGATTATGCTATTACAATTTTCCCAATTTTTCCCTCTTTATCCCCCTTCCAACCTGCCCCCCAACCCTCCAGCATTCCCCCACTTAGTTCATGTCCATGGATTGTACATGTAAGTTCTTTGAATACTGTTTCCTATACCATTGTTTCTCTCCCCATCCCTTTTATGCCTACTAATTATGTTTCTCCTTCCCTGTACCTTTTCCCCCACTTCCCCTTCCTCCACCCCACTGAAATCCTCTAAGTGATGTCCACATCTCTGATTCTGTTCCTGTTGCAGTTGTTTGCTTTGTTTTGGTTTTCATTGTTTTTCTTTTCTCTTAGCTTCATGTGCTGATAGTTGTAAGTTTGTGGTCATTTTACTGTTCATGGTTTTGATCTTCTTTTTCTTAGATAAGTCCCTTTAGCCTTTCATATAATAATTGCTTGGTGATGATGAATTCCTTTAGCTTTACCTTGTCTGGGAAGCACTTTATCTGCCCTTTCACTCTAAATGATAGCTTTGCTAGATAATCTTGGATGTAGGTCCTTGCGTTTCATGACTTCAAATACTTCTTTCCAGCCCCTTCTTGCCTGTAAGGTTTCTTTTGAGAAATCAGCTGATAGTCTGATGGGAACTCCTTTGTAGGTAACTCTCTCCTTTCCTCTTGCTGCTTTCAAGCTTCTCTCTGTCTTTAATCTTGGGTAACTTAATGATGATGTGCTTTGGTGTATTCCTCTTTGGGTCCAATTTCTTTGGGACTCTCTGGGCTTCCTTGACTTCCTGGAAGTCTACTTCCTTCACCAGATGGGGGAAGTTTTCCTTCATTATTTGTTCAAATAAGTTTTCGATTTCTTACTCTTGTTCTTCTCTTTCTGGCACCCCTATAATTTGGATATTGGAATGTTTCAAGTTATCCCAGAGGTTTGTAAATCTCTCTTCACTTTTTTGAATTCTTGTTTCTTCATTCTTCTCTGGTTGGATGTTTATTTTGTTCCAAATTGTTGCTTTGAGTCCTGGTTTCCTTCCTGTCACTGTCGGTTCCCTGAATATTTTGCTTTATTTCATTTTGGGTATCTTTCATTTGTTTTGACCAAGCTCAATCAGATCTGTGAGCATTTTGATTACCAGGGCTTTAAATTCTCCATCAGATAGGTTGGCTATATCTTCATCATCTAGTCCTCTTTCTGAAGTTTTGCTCTGTTCTTTCATTTGGGCTCTATTTCTTTGCTCCGGGCCCCTGATAAGTTGTAAGGGAGTGAGGCCTTAGGCTTTCACCTGGACAACGCAACTCTCCTTGCTGTGTTGCAGTGCTGCCTGGGGGGGAAGCACCAGAGAAGGAACAATGCAACTCCCCTGCTTATCTCTAGTGCACTTTCCAACAGACTCTCCTGTGAGACTGAGAGTTTCTCCCATGGTGGCAACCCCCACTGTAGTCCATAGTGGGCTCTGAGGCTCAGTTTCATCTTCAGGCAGTCGTGCTTGCCCAGTCTCCAGCCTCACCTTGATTTTTCTGATCTGACCTAGCCCTCGTGGTCCGCTGCCTCACCAGCCTGGTTGTTCTGGTTGATTTTTTCTTTAATTCCTTGGTTTTCAGAGCTCCATGCAGTTTGATTTTCTGGCACTTCTGGTTGTTTACTGATTTTAGATTGGTCATTATCCTCCTTTTGGTTGTGTGAGGAAACGAAGGGTTTCTACCTATGCCTCCATCTCGGCAGGAACTCCAGATATCAAAATCAGTACATTCTAATGGAAACAATCGAAATCTGTCACAGAATTTTAAGACCCATTAAAACAAAGTTTAATGAGAAACCTGTGCATTCTTTCAGTCAACAGTGTAACTTTCTTTCATAATACTTAGGTTAAAAGACTTAAAAGCAGCCCATAACCAATTTCTGGTGTTATTTCTGCTGATGATTCAGAATTGGACAATTCTGTTAGGGTTTTTTTTTTTTTTCCCCTGCATGGGAACTTTTCTTTTTCACTTTGTCCTAAGGGGAGGAATCTGTTTACATAGTAAAAGCTAGAGGAGGGACTCTGGTACAACATTAAGTAGGTTAGGACAGATAAAGTAACTGTTTATGTGTAAGCCAGTTTAAAAAGGCAAAATTCTGCTATATTAAAGTCCACGTTTCACAAAAAATTTCATAGTTAACATCAATATTGAGTAAATTTGTTATGTTAAATTCTAGTTTCCATTTCTGGAATGTGAATTCTGAAATGTGAATTCATGTTTACAAATGATGAGATACTTTAAAGAACTTAAAATGAAGCTTAAATAATATTGAGCACTGTCTTGCTAGTTAATTGTATCTAGATTCTAGGAAGAATAAATGATACTGAAAGTTGGAAAAAAAAATGTATTTCCCTAAACTCATTTACACGTATCATTCACACACTTGCTCTCCCTCTTTTACACTTTTTGCTGTCACATAAACACACATACCTTACTTTCCAGTTTTTAGTGAAACCACAATGAAATGATATTTGCTGGAACATTTTAAACAAGAAAGGTACTTTGCTAAATATTAATGCATTTTTAAAAAATGTGTTCCAAAGCACATTAGTCCTATATAACACAGCTATAAAAAATGACTCCAGACCTAAATAATTTTGGGAAATGCAAGAATCTATATTCGTCTCCCACTGCTTTGGAGAGTCACAGTGTCTATGAAAATATTAAGAGGTTCAGAGAAATCTTGAAGAATATTGTTTTACTTTAAATCAATATTTGCTATTTTGCTATAGAAGAATGCATTCCCCCATACCATTCCCATTATATAGGGGATTGTTGGTGAATAACTACCTGTTAACATCTTATGAAAAAATGTTTGCTCCCCAGTCTACATTTTGGAAAATCTGCATTAGTATATTCTCACATTTAAAAATGTACAGAGAATTTAACTTAAGTTTTACTAATATATTAACTATGCTCTGCATATCTAATAACACACAAAATGGTGTTTTCTTTCCTAGAAAAGTGGTATTAATTTGAAACGTCAAATTCTTAAACTAATAAGAAAGAACATTGGTTCTGATTGCATTAAATATGGTTTCAAATAGTACATACCTATATTTTGCTTTTTCATGAACCCAGACATACTCAGGGTTTTTCAAACTCAGGCGTGCAAGGTCCTTTACAGATTTGGTTTGTGTTGCCGAGAAAAGCAAAGTCTGACGTTTCTTGGGAAGATTTTCAATAATAGCATTCATAGTATCAGCAAAGCCCATATCCAAGATTCTATCTGCTTCATCCAAAACTAAAAAGGAAAAAGGCAAGTTGAATTACATTTAAAATAGATATTAGGCTAAATGCAATGTGGTATCCTGGACTGAACCCTAAAATAGAAAAAGAACATTAATGAAAAAACTGGTAAAATCCAACTAAAGTCTGCAATTTATATTATGTACATCTCTTAGTTTTGACAAAGGTCCCACAGTCACATAAGGATGTTACACTAGAGGAAACTGGGGGAAAGGTATAGAGGGACTCTGTATGATCACTGCAACTTTTCTGTAAATGACTTTCTAGAGTGATTGCAAAATAAAAGCTGATTTAAAGAATACACATTAGGAACCCTGGCTGGGTAGCTCAGTTGGTTAGAGCATCGACCTGATATGCCAACGCTGTACATTCGATCCCTGGTCAGGACACACACAAGAAGCAATCAATGGAGAAGTGGAACAACAAATTGATGTCTCTCTCTCTCCCTCTTCCCTTTCTCTCTCTGAGATCAATACATATATGTTTGTTTTGTGTTTTTTTTAAGAATGCACATTAGGTAATATCAGTTGTACCTTAAAAGATTTAAAAAATCTTAGCAGTATCACATACTGAAGTATCTTATTTCATATATGAGTCTTCCAACCAATTTTGATTTTTTAAAAAAACCTGTCCTCTCTGGGTTTAGAACCCATTCACCAAAAAATTGTTTCAAGTTATTTCTCAAGTTGTATATCATCAGAATATTTATGGAATGAAACATTTCTATCATTAAAATTTATGAGGGCTCTCTCTTGAGTTTTTTTCATTAGAAATTCATTAGACTCACCTAACATTTGGAGATTAGTAGCATGAAAACATATCGTTTCATCCATGTGTTGGAGAAGCCGACCCGGGGTGCAAACCAGTATATTAATGTTATTGATCCTCTCAGCTTCATGCTTGAGATCCTGAAAACAGTTGTTTCTTTTGATTACACAGACATATCACTGAGAAGCACCTGTGTAGCAAAACTATAAAAGCTATCTGCATATGGCACTTTATCATAGCGATGTACAGTTCTCTAGAACTAAACATAACTTCTATTTTTACAGCACATCCGAACTTCTGGGCCAAATAAAAGTTCTTAGTAAAAACCTAAAGAGTTCAGAGTTCCTCTAGATTCTTAATCATATGCAGAATTTTGAGGCCGTGAAAAATATGAATGTTTCAAGTCTTCATTTCCTCTTAGAACTGCAACAACCAACTTAAAAACCAGAGTAATTCCCAGGACCCGGCAGCAATGAGCAGACTTTCTGACGCCACTCACTGCACTTCGCAGACTGGGAGACTCTAGCAGAGACAAGCATTCCAAGTATAATAAAAGGTAGAGCAGAAGTTGAGCCACTGGTTTTACCATGACCCAAAATAAAAATTTCTCAAAACTATATATTCCTGCCCTGGCTAGTGTGGCACAGTGAACTGAGTACCAGCCTGTGAACCAAAGGGTCACCGGTTAGATTCCCAGTCAGGGCGCATGCCTGGGTTGTGGGCCAGGTCCCCAGTTGGGGCATACAAAACACAACCACACATTGATGTTTCTCTCCCTCTTTTTATCCCTCCCTTCCCCTCTCTCTAAAAATAAATAAAATAAAACCTTTTTTTAAAAAATGTGTTTTTCTTCCTTTCTTCTGCTGCTGACTCAGCAATGTTCTGAATTATTCAACTTCTCAGGTACCGCTTTGCCATGTATACTGCACTCCCGTGTATAAATTGCACCCACATTTTAGCTCAAACTTTTGGGAAAAAATCTTTCATTTCCTTTTTTAATTCACTTTTATTTATTTATATTTAGAAATAAACCAATTATTGTATTCCAGGGTATTATTTTACATACAGATATCATTACAGCTTTCCAGAGTTACACTTTTAATGCATAAGCATAAATAAAAGAATTACAAACATTTATGTAGACACAGAATTAGTATTATTCATATATAGTGCACATCCTTATTTTTCCCTCAAAAATTTCGGCAAAATGGTGAGCATTACACACCGCAAAATACAGTACCTTATTAAAAGGAATTAGTCTGCATACTGAAATGGTAACTTTCTCCATGTACATTAACAAACAGATGTACAGGATGGTTAAAGTAAATGAGTCTCAGAGCCTGATCCATTCAGATACCCTGACTAATTGGATTTTCTGGACCTACAAAACTGACGACCAGACTCTCTATGACAATGATACATCTGGATGTTACTACCCCCTACCTAGGGGGCCAGCCTATCTATTAAAATGAATCTCCCACTCTTTCCAGTCAACTGCCACTGTGCTCCAACATAAGGTGTAGAATAAAAGAAATAAGGACAAGGACAAAAGGACAAACCTTCCCACCAATGATGAGACCAGCAGAAAAGTCATGATTCTTTCCTACTTTTCGGAGAACCTCAAAGGTCTGATATGCTAGCTCTCTTGTAGGTGATATAATCAGAACCCCCAGCCCATCTGTTGAAGTCCACTGCAGACGATATAAGGCTTCCAGCACCTGAAAAACAAATTCATGTTCAGCAAGTCCTTAGAGAAGACAGCTTTTTGATTTCTGAATCAACCTTGCCACTTCAAATCAAAGGCATCTTCGAAAGAGAAGGCATACCACACACAAGTATTATCCAATCAGAAAGGAGAAATTGCTTACTTTGTTTCTCCTTCCATCCACCAGAAGCATCCTCCACCAAGTCATAAAGGGAAGAGAAAAGAAGCCCCGCAGCAGCTCGGCTGCTGTCAGAGCCACACAACGAGGATGCCAGCAACCAGTGCAGAGTGTGTGCAGCCCACAAACCGTTAAAACATTTCAGAAAAATATGTGTCGCCATTTTCTGAGCAGAAACCATATTAAAATAAACTCACATATTTGCAGCTACTATAGTTATAAAGTGACAATTTTCCAGTTGTAGAGTGACATCATATAAAAATTAGGATTTAAAAGAAAATGGTTTAGCAATACTAGAAACAAAAACTTAAATGTGATTCTTTCTGAGCCAACTATTTTGTAGGAATTAAATTATGAAACCAACTGCATAATTGAAATATAAATGGATTCCTAAAAGGAATTCTAGTGTTTTAGCGCTCTAAAGGACAGATACCAATGTCCCAAAAAATTCTCAAGGAGTGACCCAATATTCTCAAAGTGAGCATATTTCAATTTTATCCTAAACAAATGGTAAACATAAATGTAATTGGTAGGTTTGTGAGGAGCACAGAAATAGTATCCCTCACCGGTCTTACAGCAGAGCAGAACCATTCTAACCCACCCTGGAACAGCCCACAGCTTCAGAATGTAATTGCTTGTCAAGACACAATAATTCATTTAATAAGTTATTGACTACTCACATGTACAAGGTGCTATGTTAGGACCTGGGTGAAGAAGAACACACCTGTCTGATAAACCTTGCATTCTAGCCAAGGAAATTGAAAATGAAGTAACTCTTGACATAATTAAGTATTTCTATATAGGCACAAAATGTCTTAAAATCACATAATAGAGAATCTGACCCCATATGAATAAACTACTCACTGGAACAAGGAAAGCCAAAGTCTTGCCAGATCCAGTTTTGGCAGCTCCAAGAACATCTTTACCTTGCAAAGCCAACCCAATGGTCTGCTTCTGTATCTCAGTTACCAAACGGTACTGGGCTTCTTGCAAACCTGCAAGTGTGAAGAGAAGGAGAATGACAATTTAGAAAAATCCCTGTAGAATTATGGGCTGAACTGTGCACCACCCCCTTACATGTTGAGGCCCTTACTCCCCCCGCCCCAGTACTTTAGAATGTGACTGTATTCAATGACAGCGCCTTTAAAGAGGCGATTGAGGCCCTGGATAGGTAGATCAATTGGTTAGAGAGTGTCATTCCAATACACCAAGGTTGCAAATTCAATCCCTGGTCAGGGCATACACAAGAATCAACCAATGAATGCATAAATAAGTGGAACAAAAAAGTCGATGTTTCTCTCCCCCTTCCTCCCTCTCTCTCTAAAATCAATCAATAAAAAAATAATAACAATAATTAAAGAAATGGTGATTGAGTCAAAAATAGCCCATTTGTGTGGACCCTAATCCAATCTGATTGGTGTCTCTATAAGAAAAAATTTGGACAGAGAAACACGAGGGATGTGAATGCACTAAAGGCCAACCCCATGAAGAGGCAGCAAGAGGGTAGCCGTCTGTAAGCCAGGAAGAAGGCTTCTGTAAGCCTCTACGACTCCCTGAAGAAAGCAATCCCATCAGCATCCTGATCCCTGGACTTCCAGCCTACAAAACTGAGGGAAAACAATATCTTTGTTTGAGCCACCCAGTCTGTTTTGTTCCAGTGGCACTAGCAAACCAATAAAAAAGGTGTCACATTTTTGTTTGTTCTCTAGCTTATTTTAACATCATTAGGTTTCATTTTAATTATACAGAGGCCCCAGCATCTTGTTTTTTCACTACTGTTCTTTAACTAGTTCAGAAAGGATGATAATAACAAACTGGTAAAACTTAAATGAATTAATATTGTTTCTTATAGGTTTTTGTGACATTAAAAATTACTTGCCATAGTAAGATTTTTCAGGTTGAACTTTTTCTAAGCCTTTTGCCATTAATAAAAAGTATTGAGGTTCTCTGCGAGGATGCTAGATACCAAGTGCTGACAAACCAGCAGCTGCCGTTGCTACAGTTCTGTCTTCAGCTTCACGACGTCTCCATTGGCCAATAACCTGCTAAGTTGTCTCCCAGTTCAAAGCATTCAGCAAATAACGGCAAGGCAGATCGACCAGAAACAGACACCTGACTTCCATGACAAGTATGGTAATGCTGTCTCAGCTAGCAGAGCCACTTGGTGTTGCTTCATGGACACATACAGCAACACAAACTGGAAGAGAATGGGACCTGTCCCCTATGGGCAGAGCCACCCCAAAGGAATGGAGAGACGAGAAATCATCCCAGCTGGTATAACTGTCTCAAAACCAATTCATAACTGATGCCAAGTGAAGGCACTGTGTACCCATTAAAATACGGCATGATTGAAGACTTTATAAAGCACATTTAAAACCTTCTCCAAACACAAGCATCAAAAAATCCAACATGTCCCAAGATCACAGTTTACCTACCTTTCAATGTTTTCTTAGATAAGGGAAAATCTGAAAACCTTGTAATTTCATTTACATTTATCTGAAAAGAAAAGGGGGACTATGTCAGATAAGACAAAATAACATACTACATAAGGCATTTGTTTCATAACAACCTTTTTTGGAGCCTAGCTCCCCATTGGTACTACAGGATTAGATTCAATCACCAACTCTACCTGAAAACTATTATTCCTTTTGAAAGGAAACATGCCTTGAAGAAGCTGTTATCCAAAATACAAGTTTGTAACAATTTCAAATGACAAAACAAAAGCCTTCATTCACTCAATACATATACTACTACAATACCTTGAACATCCTGTACCTCTAAAGTGTTAACCCAGAAAGTCATCACCACATCAATTTTAAGAAGAAAATCTACTTTCAGCCCATCCTTCAAGGAGTTATCAGTTTAAAAAATATGAGGTAAAATGACTATAAACCACAGACCATGGTGAGAATAGTTCTATTTACACACTTTGGAGAATAGATTTAAGTTAGTTGGAGAAATCTATGGTGTTAGCACAAGCCTTTCAAAGTTTAACCACAAATCAGTGGCATGTGAAATCCAACCTGACAACTACTCATTTGGGAGTATGTTGAAGGAGGGGTATTATTTAATAATAACCAGGGAAGTATCTCTGTCACACTCTGAAGCCACACAGTAAGTAACCCTGTGTCCTTCAACTTCACATTATCTATGTGCATTATTGATATTCTTTATTGGCATCAACCCAATTTTCTGAATTTCATTTTGGGTCCTCAGGAGAATTATTTTACTACAGATGCTGAAAGCAAAACTACTGTTCAAATCTAGGAACCGGCTGCCAAATTATTCATGATTCACAAAAGGGGAAGGCTGCATTTGCAAGGTTCATTTATTTAAATTATACTCCAGGCAGTAAGGGACAACAGTTTGTATTTCAGTTTATAGTCTACACATCTTCTTCCCCAAGATTTTTACTGTAGCTCACACAGCATTACTCTCTGGCCCCCAATGCTGAAATCACAAACATTTAAACATTACCTAAATCCCTATAAATCATTCCAGATAAAATTGGAGAGAAGACAGAATCAGTGTAGTAGCATTGGAAGAAGAAAACCATCTCATTTAGAAAATAATCTTCCAAAGGACACTAAAATTAGGTGCAGTCCATATGGTCCACCCTGGCACGTGCGCTATTAACAGCTAAAAAGCTGTTTTCACAGAGAATGGAAAGCTTACAGAAGCTAGACAGGCAACACACGCCTGAAACCCTCTCAGAGACACAGTAGAGGCAAAGGGGCTATTCAAATGAAACACTACACACCTTTCTAAAGTCTATTAACCTTGAGGGAAAATCTAGAACAATATTGTTCCAGCACTCCATCAGCCATGACCATGTAAATCTATAGACTACAGCCTTACAAAGAAGTCACCAAAAAACCAAAGGACATTTTTATTTGGCTAATGCTCTAGAACAAGGGTCAGCAAAGTATGGCCCACAGGTTCAATCCAATTTGGCATCTATTTCTGTAAATACACTTTTCCTGGAGCACAGCTACCATCATTCATTTACACACTGTCTATGTAGTTGTGACAGAGAGGCCCACACCTAGTACAGGCGTACCTCAAAGATACTGTGGGTTCCGTTCTAGCATACTACAGTAGAGCAGGTATCACAATAAAAGGGAGAAGTCTTTTTGCTCGTGGAGGATCTTGCCTTCGGTTTGAAAAACAGGAACACCTGTGAAGCACTATAAAACAAGGTATGTCCGTACTGACTGGCCCTTCACAGAAATGGTTTGCTGACCCTGTTCTAGAAGACTCAATTATATTTCCAAGAATACTTAGAAACTACAACAGAAGACAGCTTTGGTTCCTACAAACAAAATAACCCTCTCCTTCCCCTTCCCTTCATCCCTTCCTTTTCTTAGAAAAATCACTCCTGTGTTTCCAACCTTCACACTCCCCCTAAAATCTGTAGCATTCTTCTGAAATCAAAGAACATATGTCTCAGTGGTGGTACCTGTTAAAGACTACCCACACTGGTGAGTAAGTTGGACGAGGAAGAGTGAAGAATACAGTAGATTATCACTTAACCACTCTTATTACAGGCACATCTTGTTTTACTGTGCTTCACTTTACTGCTCTTCACGGGTGTTGCATTTTTAACAAATTGAAGGCAAGGCCCTCCACCTGCAACAAGCTTGCTTTATAGTGATGGCCTGGAATAAACCTGCACTGTCTCCGAGGTATGACTGTACACTTCTTACAACTCTCTTCCTTCCCACAAAAATGAATAAATGCTTTTACATCCCAAAGCAGGAGAAAAAAGTACAAAAACCTAGAATGCTCCACCTACTGCAATCAGTGAAGAAAAGCAATCTTCTTCAAACTATACCAAAATTCTGATTAAGAAAAAACCTGGATTACAATGCACAGTGCCTATACAGCACAGCTGATTACGATGCAAGTCTAAATCAATCTCAGATACAGAGAGTTTAAGTCATTCAGCAACAGTGAAGAGTTGCTCAACATCTCTCAGAGCTTCAGTCCCCACCTCTCCATTAGTCGCTCCAGAACACACCCTTTCCGTGGTGGCCTTAGAAATTCACCACCCAGATCTCCCCATGAGGAGCATAGTTGACTGACAAAGGCAGCAGTCACTGCTAGGTCCACCACTGAAAACGCCGTGCTCCCCCGGCCTGCTCCCAATGACTGAACCCAGCAGCACTAGGGCTACAGACCCATTCCAGGGACAGGAAATTCTTCTAATGGGCAACCCTGGCTTGCACCACCTGAAGCTTTCTTCAAACTGTGCTGCAACCTGAGACACTTCCTTCCTGTTCCTCCTTCCATCCTCCCTCCTTTCCTTTCCTACTTCTGTTCCCTCTCCTTCACGTTCAGACATCCACCCTCCCCCCAACAACTCTCCAACTCACTTCACCCCATCTTGGCATCTGCCTCTCAGAGGACCCTAGACCTAGACTCTGCCCAGAATCTCCTAAATGGTCCTGGCCTCCAGACCATTTATAGTTTGGGTACGTTCTCTAACTGCCCCTGCCCCACCCCAGAAACACTTCACTACTTCCAGATACAGCCTCCGAGCATGGCCTCTATAAATTTCCCACTGTAGCCGTACCAAATTACCACAAACAGTTGGCTTAAACCAACATAAATTTATTAACCTACAATTATGAAAGACAGACGTCCAAAATGAGTCTCGGCCAGCTAAAATCAAGGTGCTGTCAGGGCTGCATTCTTTCCGGTGACTCTAGTAGAGAATCCATTCCCTTGCTTTTCCCAGTTTCTAGAGGCTGCCCACTTGCCTTGCTTATGGCCCCCTTCCATCTTCAAAGCCAGAAAGCAACGAACAGGCAAGTCCCTCTCCTTTCACAGCACTCTGACACTGACTCTTTTGCCTCCCTCCTTCACCTTGAAGGATCCTTAGGTCATTGATTACATTAGACGCACCTGGATAACCCAGATCAATCACCCTATTTTAAGGTCAATTGATTAGCAACGTTAATTACCCCTAACATGTAACGTATTCATAGGTTCTGGCGACATCTTTAGGAGGCCATTATTCTATCTACAACAGCCTCCTAAACCAATCACAGTCCACCTCCAACCCTCTTCTCCAAACTCATCTGAAGCCAATCCAGGAGCACAAACCACAATCCAAAGAATAGCCGACATTTTTTACTGGAGAATACATCATTCAAGAACTAGTTCCACTCATGACTACCACAAACCAATGAATGGACAGTGTGCACACTACACAAAGGCCTCTGGTAAGGCTGAGGTATGGGGCTGAAATCCAACCCACATTCAGCTCCATCAGCCAGGTCTGAGGCTTACAACCACCAGGAGGGCAGGTGCCCAGAAGAAACACATTTTTCTAGTTCATCTGGCCAAAAGGGGGCACTGTACAGAAGAACACAACCTCCCCCCACACACACACACAATTGCACCACCCTCTAATTCCACAGCACTGTACATTATTTATTACAACATTTGTCAAAATGTAGCTATCCCACCTACCTCGCTAGGGACATAGACAAGTTTTATTCCATCTACATGTACCTAGACCTCAACAAGTACCTGTCAAACTGCTTCAAAATGTTTCTAAATCATATTGCTCAGTGAAGCTACTGAGCACCACCCGTGTACTACTGTGCTATAATAAGTCTTATACAAAAAAAAAAAGTCTTATATGCAAATGCTGGGAGCCATACAGTGAAGGTCTGCCCCCTAGTTACCTAGAGAATAACAAATCTTCTTTGATGTACTTACTCTAGCATTGCTAGCCCCGGATTACACTCTGCATTTTTTCCTCAACAGGGTCTTAAGAAAATATTTCTAAGATTTAAAAACCTAAAACAGAACACTAATTAAGGAAAAAATGGTCTCTCGACTTAGTGAAAAGACTGAAAAGATGTAAACATTTGCACACTGCAACGCAATAAGTATAGTGCTTTGGAGCTCTGGCGTCAGATTTAGAGTACCTAGGTTAGAACTTTTCATTAACTTTTTCACTTGCTGTTTAACCTTGCACAAATTATTTAACCTCATTGGGCCTTAAAGTTTCTTCACCTGTATAATGGAAACACTCTCATAAGGTTGCTTGTTGTGAAGATATGGCAAGTCAACATATTTAAAAAGCTTAGTAAATTTAGTAGTTTAAAACAAGACACAAAAAGAAGGGACCAATGTTATCAACTAGAATAAACCGATCTGGAAAAGGTCACTATGCACCAAACAACATCTAAACACCAACTGAGCACCTACTCAAAGACAAGCACTGTATGACCAGTCTCTGGGGAAAAGACAGATGGGTAATGAATGGTCTCTGACTTTCAGAGGTTTACGGTCTAGTGGGAGAGCTAACAAAGAATCCAATCATCACAGCCTGGCGATACATACTATAATAAAGGTATATACAAAATGTTACAGGACCACAGCACACCTAATTCTACCTGCAGAGGGCAGGAAAAAAAGTTTAAATCTTGATGGGCAAGTAGGTGTTCCCAGGGTGGAGGAAGGGGGTCCTCACTGCAGTGGGAACATCAAGTACTAGGAAAAGACATGTCAAGGAACACAGCAATTCACAAAACTTCAAGCTGTTCTTTCAGGTGTGCCCATCACAGACTGCTTGCTTTACATGCATCACCTCATTTAAGACTTACAGCACCTTTGGTGGTTAATAATCTCCACTGAATGAAGAAATTGAGGCATAGGAACATTATCAAATGTCACTAAGTCAATACTCAAACTGAGATTTAAACCAGGTCTGCCTGACCACAAATAACTTACTCTTTCAGTGAACTAGAGCATGCTGACATTAATTTGTTTGATCATTTTCCTGGAAGCAATTGTGAGCCAAGGAAAAGTTCTGATCAGGAGTTAAGTGACCTGGTATTCATCTTGGAAAAAATCATTCTAGCAGCAATATGGAGGACAGAATAGAGAGAGATCAGGCCTAAAAGAGAAATTCCATCAGCCACCTGTTTTAGTAATTGAAGTTTTGCTGGAACACAACTAGTATTTGTAGAAGTATTTACACGGCGGCTTTTGTGTTATAGTGTCAGAGTTGAGTAGGTCCACCCTACTGACCTGCAAAGCTGAAATCATTTACTATCTGGTCCTTTACAGAAAGTTTGCTGGCCCTTATAATAAGCAATAACTACCGCAATAACCAGGCAAGAAATGATGGGGCCTGAGCTAGTGCACAGAAGTGGGAATGGAGAAGCATTTGAAAAATTTAAGAAGCAGAACAGATCACCAGTGTGACTGATGGGATATGAGTAATGAGAGGGAAGTCTCTAGGATTACTCCTTGGTCTCTAGCTTAGCAGTCTACTTAAATGGTAGGCTAGAATGTGCAAGGCTAACAGTCGCCAAATACGTCCATATCCTAACCCCTAGAATTGTGAATGCCACCTTATATGGCAAAAGTAACTTTGCTCATATGATTAATGATCTTGAGATTTAAAGACTGTCCTCAATTATCTGGTTGGTCTCAGAAGTGTACTTATTAAAAAACAGCAGACGTACATTTGACACAGAACAGGAGAAGGCAATGTGTCCAAGGAGGCAGAGATTGGAGTGATGTAGCCACGAGCCAAGGAATGCAAACAGCCCCCAGAAGCTAGAAACACCAAGAAACTGTCCCTCAGTGCCTCCAGAGCAAGTGTACCCTTGCTCACACTCAGTGAAACCCAGTGAAATTTTGGCCCAGTGAAACTGATTTCAGACTTGTCTTCCAGAACAGTGACAGAAGAAATTTCTGTCATTTTAAGCCACTGAGTTTGTGGCAAATTGTTACAGTGGCAATAAGGAACTAATACACAGAACTGTGAATTTAGAAAGAAAAGATAATGAGCTCAGTTTTGGACTTTTGGCACCTAAGACATCCTATGACGCTGGTAAATACATCCAAGAAAGCCAGGAAAAAAGGATACAAACCCAGAAGAGCTCTGGGGAGAACACAAGAAGCCATTGGTCTAAACGAATAAACCTTGGGATTATACCAGAGAACAGAGTGGGAAGAAGGAAAAGCTGAGGCTGCACTATACCTCCTAACAATTCCAGTTTTTGATGAAGGGTCAAAAATACAGTGTCTGGCAAAAATAACACCCCTTTTTTACTACCAAATCATAAGCATATAATTCTGAGTGTCTTAACAATATCACACTGAAGCACACACCACATGACATTTTAGGTGAAATGTTCAAATTAAAACTATAAATTATTACACCTATATTATTAACCTACTAACCACACTCAAGCAGGGGTTACTTCTATAGAACACTGTACAACCTAATAATAATTTACTTTACAATGGCTTCTTGAAGTGCTATGTATATAACAGCAGTAGTAATAATGTAGCAGCTAATATATGCAATATTTATGTGTCAAACATTGTGCAGAATGCTTTGCATGCGCTCCTAACAACTCCACACAACTTAAAAGGTAAATATTATTAAGCCTTTAAAGACAAATAGGGGAAAGCCAACACACTAACTTGTCCAAAGTCACTCTGCGCAAAAGCTAGGATTACACTGTCATCATCTTAACTCAAATGCCAAAACATACTCTAAGCTCTATCTAACCTTGATCTCTTTAACGCATCGTGTTTAACTCGTGTTAAACACAGAGTTTAACACGCATAACACATCATGACTTTAGTTCCAGAAATGTTCCACATGTTAAATCCCTGATTATGCTGCACTCGAAGAGGGTAATCACTGAGAGGCTGTGTGAGGTGGGTAAAGGTGAAGAGACATTGGAAGTGGAGGGAAGGAAAATACAAGTACTGACTGCCCCAAGGAGCCTGTGTGGGGAAGAGGTCAAGAGATCAAAATACTAACTGCTGGAAAACTCATCTAGGAACATCGGCTACGAGGTGGGATGGTACATACTGCAGACAGACCAGGAGTCCAGTTTTTCTGCGCCAATTCTTGGATGAGGATATAAAGCAAATAGAGAAAATGAGATAGGCAAAGGAAAGAAGATGGATAAAGTCAAGGCACGCAAGTCTAGCATTAATGGTTAAAAGCGAAGGCCTTGGAATCAGAAAGACATCAGTCTCAGTTCCAATTCCACATCACCGACTAAGCTTAGGAGGACAAGTTTCTTATCCTTTTGGAGCCTCAATGTTTTCATCTGTAAAATAGGAATAAAACCCATATCTCAGATCAAATCAAATAATGTTAAGCACATGCTGAGTGGCTTAAAATGCAGGTGTCATTATTACCGCTATTGTCGTCAGTATTATTATGCACATTACTAGAACTATTACAGCATTAATCTGCCTACCCTTAAGTACCATTGCATTGCTACTATTTTATCAAGAACAATGTGGTGAGCAGAAGAGCGGCCAGGACTTCCCAGAGGCCTGGGTTGTGGCACAGAATAGACCACCTGTAGGTAACCCCACTCCTTTCACCAGCCCAGTGGACTACCGCTGACTCCCCAGGCCTGACCGATCCGCCCCCTCCCCTCCGCAGCTCAGCACCGCAGCGACACGCAGCCTAGCTGCCGGCCTATCCCACTCGCCATTCCAGTGCATCGGCCGCTGCACCGCGTCCCCTCCCCAGGCCGGCCTCACCTTCCCGTAGCTCTGCACGAGGCGGCTGATAGTCTCGCGCTCAACCTGCCATTCAGGCTTCTTCAGCTGCTTCCTCAACTGCTTCTTTTTACTCTGCTTATGGCTGTGTTTCTTCTTCCAGCGATTGAAGCTCTGCACCGGATCGGGCGGGACTCCTGCATCTCGAGAGTTGGCAGCTTTGCCCATCGCGGAGACCGAGGCTGAGGCGGCGGTGGAGGCTGAAGTGGCGGTACCCCAGACAGCTCCACACACGAGACTTAAGAAGAGGACGCGGAACCAGCGTGGGGAAAGAGAACAGCAGCGCACGCGCAAAACCGGAAGCCCGCCCCCGAGCTTTGAACCCGGATCACCCTCCATTGAAGGCAAGGAAAAAGGGGATTGTGATTGGTGACTTGAACACCTCGGGGCGTGGCAGAGCAGTAGGGGCGGGGCGAGGGGAACGGAGGCGGAGCGATTTGAGTAAGAAGGCGGAGTTGAGTGGTTCGAGGAGCCTGTGGGCCCTTTCAACTAGCGCTTCCGCGGTGCTTGCCGTTACTATGGTGACGTCAGTCCTAGTTACCTCTAATGGGCCGTTCACGCCTGCGCCGTGTTTACCGAGGCAAAGCTTGTGCGCGCGCGCACCCACGCACGCCGCGTTTTGTGAGTTATGTAACTTTAAGACTCGTTTCCCATACTGCATCCTATGGAGCGAAAGGATTTAGCCAAAAAGGAAGCAGCCGTTTCGTAACTTGTGATTTTCATCTGCTACAGGGTACCTCCCTAGGAATGAGAGGTTTTTTCCCCTTTTTTCTGTCCTCTCTGACTTTGCATACTGCAGGTAACTGGAGCAGACTCATACGGAATTTGCCTCAAAATGCTATTATGAAGACAAAGTGATAACTAAAAATAACAAGTTAAAGGAAACATTCTTGGCTATTCAAGTGAATTTGCTTTCAATGGGTGGCTTTTTGGCACATTGAACCTACAGGATTCACAGGTATAAAATGGATGAAGGTGAGGACAGAGTTGTGGCAAGGAAAACAGGGAGATTAGGTTCAAAATTCACATGGAGTTTGGGCCCTCAAGTTCCCTTCCCAACTCCACATGTCCCCACCCACTGTCCACCCTCTACAGAAGAAGGCTTTGTGGGGTAGAGCACATGAACTAGATAATTTGCACACTCAGTGTCACTAGATGTGGTGTAAAGCTCAATGAGGAGAGGTTATATTAAAGTATAGAAACATCTACAAAAAATTAAAAATAGAGCTACCATATAGTACAGCAATTCTGCTTCCGAATATATACACAAAGAATTGAAAGGAGGGTCTGGAAAAGATATTTGTATACACGTATTCGTAGCAGCATTATTCACAATTGCCAAGAGGTGGAAGCAACCCAAATGTCCATCCAGGAAAGATGGATAAACAAAATGTGATGCATGCAATGGAATATTATTCTACCTTAAAAAGGAAAGAAGTTATGACAATGCAACAGTGTGAATGAAGCTTGAGTACATTATACTAAGTGAAAGAAGCTAGTGCCAAAAAATAATGATAATGTGTGATTTTACATATACGAGATACTTAAGGAAGTCAAAATCACTGTGGAAGTGGAATGGTGGTTGCCAGGGGCTGAAGGAAGTGGGCCCTGGGCAGTTATTGTGTAATGGGTATAAAGTTTCAGTTTTGTAAGATGAAAAGAGTTCTGAAGATTAGTTGCACAAAAATATGAGTATTTAATGGCACTGAACTTTATACTTATAAAGGTTTAAATGGTAAATTTTATGTGTATTTTACCAAATTTTGTAATTGTTTTTAATTTTTTGTGAGGTATATATACAGAACAATGAGGTTCTGAGGTCTCTCATTTTTCTCCTCAAGCTGAAGCAGCCAGGGATATATACACCTCAGCCCGTGCACCCCCACCCCCACCCCCACCCCCACCCCATCCCTTCCAAAAAAGAAACTGGAAAATTAATCTCTAGGGAAGCTGGCTGACTGCCTTGAGACCTGGATATAACCGCAGTTAAGCAGCTGTCCAACACATGGCAGGTCACTAACCTCCCCTCTGGCACTTCAGTGAAATCTGCCAGTTAATAAGCCCTTCCACGCACTCATTGCTCCTAATCAGCCTTATTCAAATATAAAAGAATAGCCAAAGACCATCGAACATTTCAGGAAATCCTTTAACTTAATAGTTAAGAGCTAAAACTAATAAACCAATTCAGGGAGCAAAAGAAATCTTTGAAAAGTGTTATTAATATTCTAGAAAGATAAGGCATTGTATCCATGAATAAGAACAGAAACTATTCAGAGAATGAAATAGAACTCTTAACAGAAGTCATTTTGTTTGTCATATAAATAAAAATTAAACATAAATTAGAAATTTTTTTAGGATAGTTTTTATGCCNTGTAATTCTTTTTAATTTTTTGTGAGGTATATATACAGAACAATGAGGTTCTGAGGTCTCTCATTTTTCTCCTCAAGCTGAAGCAGCCAGGGATATATACACCTCAGCCCATGCACCCTCACCCCCACCCCCACCCCCACCCCATCCCCTCCCAAAAAGAAACTGGAAAATTAATCTCTAGGGAAGCTGGCTGACTGCCTTGAGACCTGGATATAACCGCAGTTAAGCAGCTGTCCAACACATGGCAGGTCGCTAACCTCCCCACGGGCACTTCAGTGAAATCTGCCAGTTAATAAGCCCTTCCACACACTCATTGCTCCTAATCAGCCTTATTCAAATATAAAAAAATAGCCAAAGACCATCGAACATTTCAGGAAATCCTTTAACTTAATAGTTAAGAGCTAAAACTAATAAACCAATTCAGGGAGCAAAAGAAATCTTTGAAAAGTGTTATTAATATTCTAGAAAGATAAGGCATTGTATCCATGAATAAGAACAGAAACTATTCAGAGAATGAAATAGAACTCTTAACAGAAGTCATTTTGTTTGTCATATAAATAAAAATTAAACATAAATTAGAAATTTTTTTAGGATAGTGTTTATGCTGTTTTTCTCCAATACCTTATTTTCTGTAGAAATGGCCCTGAGACAGGCTTTCAGTTAGGACATTGATGATGTTAAAAAGTTTTAAACACATTTGAATTTTGAGGCTCTGCATTCTCCACTATGAACCAAAATGGACCAAGCTCCTAAAGGACGAAAAGAATTTGGAAATGTGTCTGTTAACTGCTATTAAAAATAAAGGCAAGCTTCAGTTGGGGTAGGGCCTATATTAAAATTTAAGAGAAAAAAGCATTAGTTCCTTCTTCACATGTGGATATCCCATTTAATACAATTTGTCAGTTTCTACCATAAATCTTTACATACTTGTGGTTGTTCATTATAATTCTTCAAATTACCTATGTCTCTAAAACTCTGAAGACTATATATACTTTTAGTATATTAAAACTTTTTTTAAAAAGATTTTCTTCTTTGAGAAAGCATGAAAACAATCATACCCCAGTAATGATGAACACAACTGTCACCCAGATCTAGGTTTATAAATACCTTTTTGGGAGGAGGGGCAGATCCAGTAATCCCATTTTATTTTTTCTTTATTTTTATTCTTGACACTACTGCAGATGCTCCCATTTTGCCCTACTCTCAGGCCCCACTTTACCTCCCCTCTGGCCACTACTGTTGTCTGTGTCTGTGGGTTATACCTATATGTTCTTTGGCTAAACCCTTCACCTGTCATTCGGTTCCCCCTTCCCTCTCCCTTCTGACAGCTGTCAGTCTATTCCATGTATCCATGACTCTGTTTCTGTTCTGTTCGTTAGTTTATTTTGTTCATTAGATTCCACATATAAGTGAGATCGTATGGTATGTAAATACTTTTAAAAAATAAAATGAACAGAGTTCTTTGGAGAAATAGCTTATTCCAGGATAAGGTAGAGAAATTACTGGATGAGCCTAGAATGTCTTAAAGTGCCAGAAAAGAAAGAGGAGCCAAAGAAATGATGAGAAGAGAGGATACAGCTCCACTTCTTGACCTAGGTGGTCGTTACATAAAAATACTTCATTGGGCTCTCTACTCCTTTTATGTAGTTTCCTATAGGTATATTTTGAAATGGTTTAAAATATAAAATTACACATCAAAAGAGTCATGCCAAGTTTATACTGAGAAAATAATTTTTTAATTTTATTTGTTTATTTTTAGAGAGGGGAAGGGAGGGAAAAAGAGAGAGAGAGAAACATCAATGTGTGATGGCCTCTCACACATCCCCCACTAGGGACCTGGCCAGCATCCCAGGCATGTGCCCTGACTGGGAATCAAACCAGAGATCTTCTGGTTCACAGTCCAACACTCAAGCCCCTGAACCACACCAGCCAGGGCTAAGGAAATACTGTTAAACATAAGTGATGTCAAAAGCATACCTTTGGCGAGCATTCTAACCTTCAGATTACTTATCTTTTAAAATATCAGCCCTGGCTATTGTGGCTCAGTTGGTTGAAGTGGCATCCCATAGACAGAAGGGCTGCAGGTCCAATTCCCAGTCAGAGCAAATGCCTGGGTTTCGGGTCAGGTACCCAGTAGGGGGCACATGAGAGGCATTTACACATTGATGTTTCTCTCCTCTTTCTCCCTCCCTTCCCTTCTCTAAAATAAATGAAAATATAAGTAGTCTACTAAACATGTAGATCAATCAGATTATTTTTCAGTTATGCCATTTGCTGAACAAAATCTATGTTCACTTGCAGAGGTATAGGATTTTAGAAATCTACAAATCTCACAATAATTGTTGCCTATTCTGTGCAGTCTGTAGAAATTGTACCTAAAACAATTGAGCATTTATTAGCATATCCTGCCTCTCTCATATGGTTCAAATTATTTCCTTCAATAAATATGCAATAGTGTTAATTCTTGGCTTTTATATTTTACCCTCTAAATATTGTCTCTGCTCCACAGTACCAATAGTCACATATATTATACTTTTTCTCTTTTTTAGAGAGAGAGGGAAAGAGAGGGAGAAAGAGAAAGAAAAAAATCAATGTAAGAGAGAAACATCAATTGGTTGCCTCTTGTATGAGCCCCAACTGAGGATTGAACCCACAACCCATGTGTATGGCCTGACCAGGAAATGAACCCACAACATTTAGGTTTACAGGATGACGGCCAACTAATTGAACCATTCCGGCCAGGGCTTATATATCATACTTTCGAATTAGATTGCAGTTTTGAATACTTAACATTTTGCTAATGTTCCTTTTTTCATCTCTTTATGGTTTTCTAAGAATATGTAATAAATGCCAGTCTTTGCACCCATTTGCATTCTAAATTTGATCTTTTTCATTCATTGACAGTATTTAATAAAAACAGAATCCTTCAAGGTACAATAGATTAATCAGAGTCTAGTAATTTTTTATTGTTTGAAAGAGCTTGTGTAAAAAAAAAAAAGTTTCCCAAAACTTTCAGCTGGGCTTTTTTGGGGGGAAACAACTTAGATTTTTTTCACTTGTGGTAGATAGTTCTCCAAAAGAGTGGTCTATTCTTTATATTCAAGATATATGGTCATGTAGCTGAAATGTATGTGTATTTTTTCTTCCAATTTTTTCTCTAAACTCATCTGTTATGGTTGACATGAAGGTAAGTAAATTTCCATGTTTCTCTCATTTCTTCAGTCTGATGAAATTACCAGTTTTTTCCTTGTATTCTCTATATTTTCTCCAAAAAATGTACCTAATTATCCAAATGATATTATTTCATTCCCCTCAATAATGACTTTCTCTTTTTGTTTTCTGATTCTATTAAATTTTTTAAATTCTTTTCAAAATGTCTAGTAAGAAGTTCTAAAATATCTTAGCACTCTATCACAGAATTTATAAAACTTTGAAACAATATATATAAAAATGCTGCTAAATGTTAAGAGACATTACTGTTGCCTGAACAAGAAAATAAGTGCTCTTGTATAATTACCTACAAATTTCTACATTACTTTGAAGTGATGTATACTTTTTGGATCTCACTTTTTTGACTGGAGGATCAGAAAATATTTTTTTTTAAAAAAACAAATCTAATAGTTTTGCTAAGTTATATTTTATATCAATTGTTAACTGTTCCAGGTCATTTTTCCCAGGTACACAAAGGACCTTTTCAATAATAGTACTTTTTAAAGCTTTTCTGCTGTACATAGTGTAACTGCCTCTTTGTATTGTTACTGAAATTAGATACTATTTAATTTCAAGAGAATCCCACAAGTTCTGAATAACTGGGCATAAGAATCTAATCCAAACCAAGTCCTTGTATCTTACATACATGGAAAATTATTCTTGGTAAATCAATTCAGCTGTACATTGACTTTTTATTGGAAAGGAAATTAATAATTCAGCAAAGTATGTTTATTCAAATAATGAAATACAATTTTGTGTCTTTATAACTTGGTGATTTAATCAGCCTGAAATAATCCTTAGGGATATAATAGTTCTATGAAATTTTAGAGGGTGCTGCTTAAGTTGGTTCCAGCTTCTTTTACTCATACCCTCTAAAACTTGGCAGGGCCAACATGTTACTGTTTTAATCCCAAAGTGTAATCTCTCTAAAATTTTGAAGAACAACAAATAATATTCACTTAATTGGTGAGTACACAGAAAGTAGAAGGCCAAGAGGTTTAGCCTTCCACAGCTGTTGTGTTGCTAATTATTGTCGGAAGTCATGAATCAATTAGTTTGTCTATGTACACCTTTGTTTGTCATTTATTTAACTTTCCGTGTGTGCCTATAGTGTGCCGGGTGTTGTTAAGCCTCAAGAATACAAAAATAGATAAGAAATTGTCTTTTCCTCAAGGAGTTTATAATCTAGTATGTTGGAAGGAGTGTATAATCTAGTATGTTGGCCTCCAAAGTTAGCTGCATGAGAATCACATAAGCAGTTTTTTTTAAATAGTACTTCCTTAGCTGTACCCCCTTGCCCTTGATTCATGTTTGAGCCAGAGAGAGTAAATACTAAGCCTAACAAAACCAATTCCACTCACTAATGTTATCAGTAAAATCACTGCAACTCTCACACACAAGGATTCTGATAAAGAAGTCTCCAACTAAAAACATTTGAAACTCATACCCTAATTTGTCTGAGATAAACTAAACTCCTACCACTTTCACTTAGTGAGGAATCAGAACTTGCAGATAGTTCTTTTTAGTTCATCACAGTCCAGCAGGCGGCAGCCTAGGATCACATGATATCTTTCCCTTGGGGTTAAAACAAATTTGGCCTGGGTTTTTATTTCCACCATGTACTTGGCTTACTGGTTAGTTTATCTGCCTTATAACATTGAGCTTTTAGGACATGATTTACAATTAGTCCTCTTCAAATTCTCTGGAATGCTTTTGAAATCTTTCTCCATCATGGCTTTTTTTTTCAATAATAAAAATGATTGCTAACATTTATTCAGCATCTAGTAACTGCTCTCCATTGCTTGATTCATTTACATACATTATCTGTACACTTTATACAACCCATTTTCCAGATGAGAAAACTGAAGCTAAGGAAAATGGAATTATATCCCTAGGGTCACTGAGCTAATAAACAAATGACAGCAATGGTATTGCATTCCAGTTTGCAACACTGCAAAATATTTATAATTTCCCTCTACCTATCACTAAACACCTTCCAACTTTTTTGTTCTAGGAAGAATGAGGGTCTTCATGGCCCTGCCTGTGTAGTTCAGTTGGTTGGAGCATCGTTATGATACTCCAAGGTTGCAGGTTCAGTCCCAGTCAGGACACGTATAAAAAAGCAGCCAATGAGTGCATAAATAAGTGGTGTTTTTCTCTCTCTCTCTCTCCTTCACTCTCTCTCCAAATCAATAAATATTTTCTTAATTATGGTCTTCATAAATAACAGTTTATCTTCAACTCAGGGCAATAGTATTATTTTAATATGAGACTGAGTTTTGGTTATTTGAGATTGTTGGCACACAAGGCAGGCCGCCCCAGATGTCCCACAATGGCATTTTGGTTCTTTTAAACTAAGCTCACCTGTGAAGCAGCACGAGCAGGAAGAGCTCTCTGATTCTCCTCTGCCCCCTAAAAGCAGAAATAAATCTTCATGATAGGTGCCCTTCCCTTTCCTGAAGGACTGAGAGACCACAAGTTAAAAATCCAGAATTGAAAAGTGTATGTAAACTTTGTAGTGATATTAATAATTTATAACCGAAGCTTAAATTTTGTTTGAATTCCTCAGTAATGAATACCCACACCTGCTTAGATTTTTTCTAACATTTTTTTTCTCCTGTCAATTTCTCACAAAGTTATTGTTTCTTCATCTAAAACATATAAAAAGGTGCCTAGTTTGATCACTCCTTTGAGCCTCATTTTATGATCTGAGCATCATATTGTGATTCTCCCATGTAAATGTATTTTTTCTATTAATCTAGTCTTGTGTCAATTTTATTATTTTATAACTAATCTAGCCAGAAGAATTAAAGAAGGGTAGAATTCTCCCCTGCTCCTCAACAAGATGATCTGGAATCTAATTGTCCATTCGTTATGTACTGTATCTTATATTCCTACATCTTGCATAGATTAAATAAAAGGTCACCAGTTCAGCTTTGACATGTAAAGATTTTACACATCACCATTCCCATCCGTACAACATGAAAAAGCTGGACAAAACAAAAATCAATTACTTTCTTGGATCCATCAGAAAACTTTTTGCAGGGCAAACTGCCACTCTGAAATCTGGAGAAATAGCTAAATCCAGACTTACAGCTGAGCTTTACCTACCAGGAGCAGAAGCTGCTGGAGCCATAAAGTGATAGGATAGGAATTTTGATGAATTGCTGAAGACCAAGTGCAGACTAGCAAGAGAGTGGAAACCACAGTCTTGGAAGGGGGTGGCCCAACCTCAGGAAGATGCCCTTGTGGGCCTGGACGGGGTCGGGAAAGAATAGTTATTTCGAAATATACCCAAAGCCATCTCCATAACAAAGGCCTACTCTCCAGGGGAAACAAACTGTGCCAGAGTCTTGTTCAAAAGTCCTGAGGGAAGGGCAGTCATCCCACTCCAGCCCTCCCTCTCTTCCTGTCTCACCTAAATGGAGGGAAAGGCTATATAAAAAGGAATAGTTGTGTCCTGGCTGGTGTGGCTGGGTGCATTGAGCACCAGTCTATGAACCCAAAGGTCACTGGTTTGATTCCCAGTCAGGGCACATACCTGGGTGGTGGGCCAGGTCCCGATTGTGGGGTGTGCAAGAGACAACCACACATTGAAGTTTCTCTCTTTCTCCTTCTCCCTCTCTTCCCCTCTGTCTAAAATCTTTTTTAAAAAAAGAAGAAACAGTTGTGAAGTTCACAGGCCAGAGATATAAATCCAATAAAAGATTGAGATTGAATTAAAAGATTGTAGGCCACTCCCCTTCCCCATACCTTACTATTACTCTAGCAAGACTCCACTGTAATAACAATGGATAATAAATGAAAGAACTGTGAGACACAGGCTATCCCTAAAGAGAGCAACTTGGAAAAGTCAAAGGTCAAGAGAGGAATTGGAAGCCTCTGGCATCTATTGCTACAGATATTTTTGAAAACTTATGTCCACACAAATACCTACATACAAATACTAATTTTTTAATAATATCCCCAAACTGGAATCAATCAAGATATCCTTTAATAGGTGAGCAGATAAACTATGGTATATCCATACAATGGAATACTATTTAGTGATTAAAAAGAAATGAGTTAATAAGCCATAAGATATGGATGAATCTTACATGAAAGAAGGCAGTTTCAAAAAGCTACATACTATATTATCCCAATTGTATTATGTTCTGGAAAAGGCAAAACTGCAGAGACAACTATAGAGACAGGAAATAGCTCATTGATTGCCAAGGTTTGGGTTGGGTGTGCAGCAAGAATTGAATAGATAGAGCACAGAGAGGTTTTTTTAGTGTGGTAAAGCTATTCTGTATGATACCATAATGGTGAATACATGACATTAAATATATATATCAACCCCATGGAACTTTACAGCATGAAGTATGCAAACCGTAAAATTTTGCAAATTTATACAAATTAAAAAAACATTTAGGACATAGAGGGATCCCAAATGGAATGCACAATGTAACAGAAAGTAAGTGTATTAGGCATATACAAAACAATTTCCTTGAAGAAGATAGGAAGACAAGGTACTGACTAAAGTTACTTTGGAAATGAGTGGAGTCTGCAAGCCAAAAGGCAAAAAGAACAATACATAATCATCGTACATTAGTTGACAAAGTCATCCCCCACAGGGGTACAGGTTAACAATTCTGACACCACTATACATGTAAAAAGAAACTAAACAATTAAGTACACTTATACTGGATGGTGAGAGGTTTATAGATAAACCAGGAAAGGTATTGGAATGACCCAATGGAAATGATTAGTGTTGGAGACATCAGTATGAACTCACAATTTTTTAAACATAGATACATATAGAAATATAGATGTGTGCACATACCTGGGTCACTGTTCACATATATATCTCTGCTCTGTCAGCTGAGAAGCCCTAGTGAGGCAGGAGATAGTTAGAAGTGAGAAGATTTCAGAGGAGCCCCAGGACTAGGACAAGGAACATCGATACAAAACAGAGACACCGTTGTAAGACTGGTTGTCCCGGCTTTCTAGAAAAGCACTGGATCGCAGCGAATCATGACTGCACCTGCACAGAAGAGGCTACATGACCCCTGCTTCATTATAATAGCATTATAACAAATCAGCATTTTGGGACCCATCTCTCTTGATGGGTACCCAAGGAAAATCATGGGAGACCACATGTGCACTTGCACATGCACAATAAAAGCCCACCAAAACTAGCCAGGAAATATCCACCCTATAAGAATAGAGTCTGTTTTCCAATGAGAGAGAATCTCCACTAGAGTTGACCTGCTCCCATGTTCTGTGGAGTGGACGATCACTTAATAAATCTGCTCTCTTTCTGCTATAAACTCTGTGTTCGTTTCAACTCATTGTTCAAGGTCATCAGGAACCTGGTTACGTGTGCCCACCTGAGACATTGGAAGCAGTGATACTCCAATAACACACCTAGCACCAGAATTCTTTTTAAATATTATTTTCCAATAAAAGTAACCAAAGCTTCTTAAAGATATGGTTGAGCCCTGGCTGGTGTAGCTCAGTGGATTGAGCGCGGGCCTGCGAACCACACGATCACGGTTCGATTCCTAGTCAGGGCACATGCCTGGGTTGCAGGCCAGTTCCCGGTTCCCAGCAGAGGACGCACGAGAGGCAAGCATACATTGATATATCTCTCTCTCTCTCTCTCCTTCCCTTCCCCTCTAAGATAAATAAATAAAATCTTAAAAAAAAAGATATGGCTGATTCTAAGAGTGAGTTCTAAGAGTGAGTCAAGAAATAGATAAGATGAGCCAGAGGATTTTGTAGGATCAGAAAGTAAGCAAGTGCTCAAAACACAAAAGAAAAACAAAACCCACAAGGATGGGGTATACCAAAGGAATGCAAAAGCTAACTGAAAGAGCTACCAATAATAGCCAAAGCTGGAAAAAGTTGAGCAACAAAATAAGGCACTATTGGATAGTAACCCAAAGCACAAAATAAATATGCATGAGTCCATTCTGATGTAAATAAATGATTGTATAAGTAAGTAAATAGGGAGGGGGGAATAAAAAATTTCCCATGCAGAAAATTTTTAAATAATTTATGCAGATACTTATCTTTAAGAAGTTGGACCATAACTCTCCACCTGTTGAGTCTAAGCTGTGCACATTGACTTTCTTCCAAAATGTACAGTATGAAAATAGAGTTTAAAAAAGAGTAATTCTACAGTGAGGAAAACTGATACACACCACCCCATCCAGATGATCGAGACTAACAGCAACAATGACAACAACAAAGATAAACAACAACAGTGATAAGCTACACTGAGAGTAGGTACCTTTGATATAATGTGATAAGAATGTCACTTTACTTCTGTCCTCCCCCAAACACACTGTTCAGTCCAATCATGAGGAAAAAAATCAGTAAAATCCCAACTGAGGAACAGGCTACAAAATATTTGACCAGTACTCCTCAAAACGGTCAATTAGCAAGATCAAGGAAAGCCTGGGATACTGTTACAGCCAAGAACTTGAGACATGACAACCAATTGTAATGTGGTTTCCTAGATAGGATCCTGCAACAGGACAAGAATATTAGATATGCATTGAGAAAATCTGAATAAAATACATACTTTAGTTAATAATAAGGTATCAATATTGTTTTACTCATTGTGACCAATGTACTGAAGATATCAGTAACGGGGAGAACTGAATGTGGGGTATAGGAGAGCTCTGTGTGCTATCTTCACAATAATTCTCTAAATCTAAAAATGTTCTAAAATTTAAAATTTATTTTAAAGGTCTTTATCAGAATTTGCATATACATCAGTAAATTATCCTAAATACCTCAAGGTAATAATACTTTAATTTAAACCTCTGAGACTGAAAACTTTTTTAAAATTTTGTGGACACTGTTACAGACATCCCCCATTCCCCCCCAACTTTACTCCCTTCACCCAGTCCCCACACCTCTCCCCTTCTTCTCCACATTGTTGTCTGTGTCCATGAGAGACTGAATGCTTTTAATCTGCATAGAGAAAGGGTTCATGCTAAAGGCAAAGATGCATGCTAGCATAAACTTACATGTCGGCATTGGTTAGTGTTGCTAGTCATCTGCAATACAAACAAACAGAAGCTATCATTAGTTATCCAAATTTTGTTTTACATTCTGGCTGCCTGCCAATGTCCCTGACTTTAACTGTGTGAGAGCTTAGCTAGAACTAGAAATCATGGGCCTAATACTGTCAAGTGCCGATATGTCTTTAAATGCTTTCTTTCAAACAAAAAAGTTTGCCCCCCTCCAAAGAAGCTAGCAAAGTCCTCACAATATCTATTCTATGATTTTTTTAATTTTGTAGTTTACTTGTTAGATTTTTTTAAATTGTGATATACTTGACATATAACAGTATATTATTTTCAGGTATACAACACAATGATTTGTGTATACCATACTGCAAATGATCACCACAATAAGTCTAGTTAACATCTATCACCACACATAGTTATGAATTTTTTTCTTGTGATGAGAACTTTTAAGATCTGCTTTCTTAGCAAATTTCAAATATACAAGATCTTAACTATAGTCACCATGCTGTACTATAAAATGGTACGTTAGTATCTTATAACTGGAAGTTTGTACCCTTTGACCACCTTCACCCATGTCACCCAATCTCCACCCTTGGCCCCTGACAACCACCAATCTGTTCTCTGTATCCACAAGCTTGGTGGATTTTTTTGTGTGTTTGTTTTTTTTATTTATTTTGTTTTAGATTCCACATACAAGCAAGAGGTATACAGCATTTGTCTTTGTCTGACTTGTTTCACTTAGCCTAATCCCTTCAAGTTCCACCCATGTTGCTGCAAATGTCAGGATTTCTTTCTTCTTGTGGCTGGATAATGTAACAGGGGACAGCGCAGGGGGTTCTCCAAAAATAGCAAAGCATATTCCCCACAGCCCATGGCTGGGGAACGGGGAAAGGGGAGGATATGGCAGTTAAGATAATTTTCATTACAATGGCAAGTTGATAGCTAGTTGATAGCTAGTGATACTGGAACCACCCCCATCCCTGGGCTAAAGTTCTATGTGACTTTCAGACCATAGGGTGACTCGTGGCATAACCAGGGGAAATTACACTGCCCCTGCACGAGAGGCACAGAGGTGAAGGCTCCCATGCCATGGGGTACTCTTGCTCTGACTAAAGATGACAGCTGAAAGAAGGTAAAAGATATAGGGGAACTGGCAAAGTAGCCCATCGTCAGAAGGGCTGAATATGAGGTTACATAGGAAGTTCTGGGTCAGCATTTAAAATAAGGGTGGGCAGAGAGAGAGCCAAGAGAGATTTCAGCCATGCTTTCTGTAGTGAGAAAAAAACTACATCTGCTCCTCTGAGCAGGCAGCCAAGAACCAGGGATTCAGCCATGACATCTAAGAGAGGAAGCAGCCAGCGGCTATGCAGACTGTAGTCATGATTCGACCAGGAGGGCTGGTGTGTAAGGAGAAAGCTGGTGGAGCTCTGTGGGGATCCAGAAGAGTTGATGGAGCTGGGATTATAGGAACCTGCATAACCAAGCACAGATTTGTGGGAGATGCCTGGAATGGTGAACTGTGACTGGTTAACGTTGACTTCTGCTTCTCTGAAAATCGTATGAAGAGACCACTCTCTTGGGATGTGTGCCTCCTTGGACTTCACCATGATATAGTATCACACAGAACATGTTTTCTTAGACTACCACATGAAGGTTGAGGACAACATACCCCAGATCCTGAAGGAGGCAGCTTCTGTGAGAGGATGGTGATTCTGAAACCCATGAGCGTGCCTTCAAGAGGGGTTGGAGAGCTGTTTGTGCAGCCAGCTTACAAACAGATTAGGATATGGGGAATTTCTGGGCATCCTTTTGGCTTATAGCCTGGTGGGGAGCAAGGGGTATTTCTGGGTCTCATGGGAGAACAGCGCTCAGAGCATGAGTGCTCTTACCACCCCCACCCCTGAGGTTGGAAGCCTGTAAGTAAAAACCTGATTCCCTCAACACTAATTGGTGGGTAATGTGTCAAGGCACTATGTGCACAAGCCTGAGTTAGCTTGGTTACAATAATATTCTACTATATATATTCTATTATATATATAATATATGTATATCATATTTTCTCTATCCATTCATCCATTAATAGATACTTAGGAAGCGCTCATGTCTTACCTATTGTAAATACGCTACAATGAATCTTTTTTAAAAAGATTTTATTTATTTATCTTTAGAGGGGAAGGGAAAGAAAGAAGGAGAGAAATATCAATGTATGGTTGCCTCTCGTGAGTCCCCTGCTGGACTCTGGCCTACAACCCAGGCATGTGCCCTGACTGGGAATCGAACTGCGATCTTGTGGTTCACAGGCCCGTGCTCAGTCCACTGAGCTACACCAGCCAGGGCTGCAATGAATCTTTTGAGCTAGTGCTTTTGTTTCCTTTGAAAAAATACCCAAAAGTAAAAATGTTACATCATACGGTAGTTCTATTTTTAAATTTTTGAGTAATCTTCATACTGTGTCTTATAGTGGCTGCTTCATGACTTTTTACTCCATTTTCATTATTTCCATGACTTATAGTGAGAAGTTATAATTCTCCCAAATTCCCTAAATTCCTTTTATTATGATCAAACCCTTTGTCTTAATGATACTTTTCCCACTAAGGCAGAAGTTTGTAAAACTGCATAAAGTCCTGATATTGACACAGTAATGTTCTCAAAAGTAAGATACTGAAGACATTAAAATCAAAGATTAATTCTTCAAGAACACTGGCTGAACTTGAACTTTCTTGGGCCATTGACACGGATATTCCTGACCAAGCATGGTACTGTTGGCTTTCCTCCTGCAGTCAATGAAGTTCTAAAATGAGGACTCATTGACTTTTATTCTCTGCTCTTCCAGAACATGAGAAATACCCTTGATAATCCAAACACCATTTAAAATTGTGCTTGCTCTGCGGAGGCTTACCTCAATGTTCTAAGAGCAGAATCAAGGATGAGGAGTACTGATTCTCCAAGAGAAAGAGTCACCTTGAGAGAGAATGACATCTAAGAGCTGTCATAGCACCTCAAATCATGTGGTATCAAGTTATCTTGATAACTGACATGAAAGAGATGCCTTAAGCTGAACTCTTATTCAGAGAGCTCAGGGCAAGAGATTCCTGCATATTGGAGACACTGCAACATTGGCGATAGTCTTATGGGAGACCACAAAATGGATATAGATTCTGTTTGAAGTATTATCTGTAATGCAAAAAATAAATCCGTACACCTAGAATATTTTTCAAAAGGGTATTTTCCAAAATTTGGAGGCTGTTTTCCTCAACATGTGTTATTTGTATGCAGAATGGTGCACATCCAAGTACAATTTCTCCGTCACCAGAAGCAACAGCTGAAAAGCCTAGAGAAAGAATATGTTCTGTCACTAGGAATCTAGGTTCAAGGCACTTGTGTTCCTAGGAAAGTCTAACTATAAGAAATAAGAGTTTATCGAAAGTGCTCTTCTCAAATTAAGGACTAATATAATTTCATATGAAGATGGCCTGAGTTTGAGTTCTGCCTCTTTTTTTATTATTAGCATGACATTAGCTAAGCACTTAACTTATCTAAGTCTCATAGAAACCTTAGAAACTACTTCATGGGGCTTATGATTAAGCAAAGTGGTAGAAATCAGAGGTCAATCAATCAAATTAATCTCCTATGCCAAGACTAATGTTATATTTTTCTAAATATAATTTTTTAAAAAGAGCTTATCTTCATTCTTTTGAAAGCAGGGGAAATGCATTTGATTGCATTTTTTTTAAAAATGAAAGTAAGTTGAAAGGGTATCAACTTTCTTTCTGTGAGATTAGAACACGGAAGGAATAGAAAGCTGATGCTTCCATGGATAGTTGTTTCCCTCGCCTTGCAGGCTGCCGTAGGGCCTTCCCTGGAGCCAAGGCAGCTAAGGAGCTGAGTTGGAATCTCCTCGTATTATAGAATGATACACAAGAATTAACAAAGCTCTACAAACTCAGCTTCTCCCTTACTTCCTTTATCCTGCTGTGCCCCTCTTCTCTTTATCTCTCAAATATCTCTTCTCTAGGAATGTTCTCTTGAAAAAAGGAGGAAGAACACTAAGAAAGTTACAGCTGAAAAATCTTCATTGGAAGCCCCACAGTTTGGACACAGCCATGGAAGCACCTCACAGTCCATGGGCCCTGATGCAACACATTTCCTCCTGTGAATATGAACTGTGAATATGAAAGCTACTGTGAATATGAAAGCTACATGAATGATAGTTTTAACTGTTAATATTAGTATCTTTATTCACCCAGCTTAAACATCTCATCAAATATGGGGTCTTTGAAACAGTCATACATAACAAGTGGATTAAACACATAGTACTCATAAAATGAGACAACTCTAACAGCATATTCAATAAAATATATATTTTTAAAAACCCTGGCTGGTGTGGCTCAGTGGATTGAACGCCAGCCTGTGAATCAAAGGGTAGCTGGTTCAATTCTCAGTCAGGGCACATGCCTGGGTTGTGGACCAGGTCAGGTCCCCAGTAGGGGGCACACGAGAGGCCACCACGCATTGATGTTTCTCTCCCTCTTTTTCTTCCTCCCTTCCAGTCTGCCTAAAATAAATACATAAAATATTTTTTAAAAAACCAAAAATATAGTGCTTGTACTTGAAGGCCAGTGAACACTGGCCTGAAGGGTCACAACCTGGAGTATGAGGAAGAAAGTGAAAGTCAACAGCTAAGAATAAATCTTATCCTCCTTCAAAGATGTAAACAAGAGAAATGGAATGACAGTATTGAATGTAAAACAGGTAACTTTGTATTGGAATCTGTATTTACAATATATATGATGAAACATAAGATGTTGAAAATGAACCAGAAGGGCTTGATTTGGAAAGACAAACAAAAAATAATTCTAGATAGCTGTCAATGACATAGAGACCCTAGGAGTGAGAGAACCTAAGAAACTCAAAAAGGAATTTCTCAAAGTTATGAAGCAAGTGATTAGTTTATTTAAGGATGAAACAACGAAAGGCAATGTAGCCCAAGATCACTTTAACTTGGAAAGCATTGGTAGGAATGGCTTCAGCATAAACTCAAACATTCATGGTTGGATCCAAGCTAATACGTCCAATTCAGAAAGCCAGTACTACCAAACCTGACTAGTAAACAGCAAAGCTGCATCCAGACCCCACGCCCAATCTAGCTCCAGAGCCCACTGTTTTAATCGCCACATTCTGTACCTCATTGTACCATAAGGCAAACTTGAGTTTATACTGGCTATGTAATTAAAAGAATGAGTTGACCGCTCTTAACTTCAGGTTTCCTCACATGTAAAATGGTGGTCAGGTTTCTAATACTTGGGGGAAGTGTGAGGATTGAAGGAAATATGCCCAAAGTCTCTTAGCCTGTGCTTCAGCCATAACAGTATTTACTATTAGTTGCCGTCATTGCTGTTGCTGTGATTAGTACTATCCTATCCTGGGAATATTGATGTTGCTATTTTGTGATACAAGTCTGATATCTGTGATAAGAAAAAAATTTTTTAACTGTTTTAATTACTGCACTCTATACCTCATTGTAAAATACCTAACAAGGTTTATTCTGTTTTGAGGAACATTCTTCTATTTTGATTTGTGTGTGTTGATCTATTATGTCCAGTAACCCTCTGAATACTCTTGAGTTCTAAAAGTTTATAGATTTTCTTGGAAGCTTTTACATGTCAACAGCAATAATTATTTTTTTCCTTTAAAGTCCTAAATCTTTTTTCTTCCTGTGTACCTTTCTGCTTTCCTTCTTTCCTTCCTAATTTCCTTATCGTGTTATCTAAAAACTCCAGGATAAATTAGAGTAATAGGAAGGTGACAGCAGACATCCTTATTAATATTACTGTTAACTAGTTATATTAAAAGATTATAATATGGAATGAACAGACTTTCGAAGATTTCCCAGGAAATCTAGACCCAATATAAAATATTTCCATGTAAATTTATTTAACTTTGTAAACAATTGATTACTAATGAACTTTTGGAAATAATCCCTTGGTAAATTAAAGATAGTATCTTTAGTAAATTGGTGATGTAATACATTAAATGTCACTGTGGAACTTCCTACACCTAGAACTGATACCAGATTGAGTAATTGAATGGTTGTAAATTTATGATGGTTTCATATTCCTACATTTTAGTTATCTTATTGAGTGAAAAATATGATTATCTAACCATACCTTCATTAAAATATTGAAGGATATTTTAAGGATATTAATAAGGTATGAGGAACCATACCTTCCTCATACCTTATTAAAATATTTGGAGTAATATAGTTAGAATAGCAAAGGAAGAGAAGACTTCCCATTATTTAGACAGATACATTAAAAAAAACAGGGGGCAAATTGAAAACATTTCTTGCTTGGTCATCTATATACATGCAGTGCTCCTGGCAAACCATTTAGCCAGTACAGACTCCTTCAGCACAAACACAAATTATTCACGATAGAAACAAGCCAATTTGTGTGAAAGCCAGAACCTACCATCCCGATCTGGAAACAACACAATTTCAAAATTTTATCAGCAACAACAATCAGTGTGGAATAAAAAAATCCTCAACATAGCATGAGATATGGGAGTTCATGCTGTATTTGAAATTCTGTTTGTACTTCATATTATGGTCAAATTGCATCTTGAATTTAATGACTTAAGATCACTAGCAACTCTGAAGTCATCAAAGAAAACCATACAGTAGCAAAGGAGGAAATGGTTTTGGAGGCATTTGGTTTTTAAGCAGATATTTACTACTGGAGGTCATTATACAGCTATGCATATTTTATTGTTAACAAAGTATGCAGGCCATACCTATAAACATTCAGCTGGGATTTCCCCAAGCATCATATTCATGGTATTTATCATTTGGGTGATTTTGATGCTCTAATTTAATATCAAGCACATGGATCAAGATATTCCTTGGGTATTCTTGTAATGGCTTATAATTTAATGGGTTTTCTATCTTCGATCATCTTGATTTTGTGCACTAGATTCTCTCCATATGTTTTTCTGTCTAAAACACATTGTACTGAATTTCTACGCTCAATCAAGGTTAATTATCTCGACAATCATTTGGCATTCTAATAAGGCTTTACAATCTCTATCTTCTTTCCTTGTACTTCTCATTCTTTCCAAACATTATTCTAAGTTTCTTGACCAATGATTCGTTAAGAGATACATATTTTTTCAAATGATCCAGAAACTTTATTTTTTAAAAGCAGATAAACACCAAAGCATGATGTAGTATCCATGTTCACTGCAAAAAATAATTACTGAAATTTTCAAAACATCAAATGAATAAGCTGAATCGTTGGTTCAGCCTGGACACATGGAACAGAATGACAGCTGTCAGAGTGAAGGGGAGAAGGGGAACTGGATGAAAGTTTAAGGGCTGTTTAATTATAGAACTGGAATAAGTTTGAATGGGATCAGACATTTAGTGAATTGGTTAATCTACTAACCTGTGAGTGGGGCCCGAGGACAATGACCAGGTTAGTTGCAGACAAGATAAACCAGTCTGTGTACATCTGAGCTGCTGCAACTGTAATTACTTACTATTCTTTGATTATGTATATATTTTTATTCTGTTTTTCAATTATGAAAAGAATGTAGAAAAATGAAAAAGTCCAGAAAATGAAGAAGGGAACAATGTATCCATAATTTTTTCATGTTCATAATGATAGCTAACTACTAACATTCTGACAAATTTAATTTTTTTGTTATACATTAACAAAACATTGAGTTTTATAAAATGTGTGGGTTTAGTATTCTCATTTTTCTTACTTGAGTGTTTCCATTAAAATTTCTTTTTAAACTTAACGTTAATGGCTACATAAATTACATTATATGGATGTATGAAAAATTACCCAAGTACATTTTGACTGTTCCTGATTTTATTAGACTAAAAATAACATCATGGTGAAGAAGTTTATATATTAAACAATGTCTGCACTTTGCCTTATGTTCTTGTGAAAGTTACCTAAGGGATATTATTGCACAAATTGATATGAATATTTTTTTAAATTCTTAAAATATGTAGGTAGATTTCTTTTCAGATGGCTTTTTAACAATTTATGATCACATCAATGAAGTCCTTTTATTCTTAACAACTAAAGATCTATTTATAATGTGATTACTTCCATAATGGAGTATCTTCTAGAGGCTGAAAAAAAATTACAGTTTAAAAACTGATAAACATTTTTACCTTCTGTACAAAAAATTGAACCTGCCTTAAAATGTGGTAACCTTTAGTTCTAGGAGATGGTAGTGAGGCCTGTAGGTGGCCTGGATGTTAAGTTGAGAGCTAACAAATCTTTCACTGAGCTCCAAAGCAACTCCAATAGCAGAAGATATGTAGAGGTGGGTCGGGACTTGTTGGAAGGGAGGAAATGGAGACAGCTGCAGCCAGTGAGACTGTGAGGGAAGTGGAATCACAAAGGGATAAGCCAACACTTCCTGGGAGGGGGAGCTGAAATAGTCATCTGTGTTTACCACCTGAGGACTTCAACCCTACTGGGTCTCAGAGCCAATTTTGTCCAAGCATCTTAAAGGTCTGTTGTTACAAAGAGCACACATTGGTAAACTATATAATAAGGTATGCAATCCCTGGCTGGTATAGCTCAGTGGATTGAGCACAGGCCTGCGAACCAGAGGATCTCAGTTCGATTCCCAGTCAGGGCACATCTGGGTTGTAGGCCAGTTCCCAGTGGGGGACACACGAGGGGCAACCATACATTGATATTTCTCTCACTCTCTCCTTCCTTTCCCCTCTAAAGATAAATGAATAAAAGCTTTAAAAAAGAGAAAGATGCAATATTATTTTTTTAAAAAATAAGGTATGCAAACTTGAAGCTGCAGAAATGCAAAGAGCATAATTTACTTGAATAAAGTAAAATTAGGAGGGACTATTCCAACCAAAAGAACAAAGAACAATTTATGCCTGTGTTTATATATTAACCATGACATTATTTATAAAAGGAAGTTCCCTATTTTAGATATAAGGAAGAGGATGGCTGAATTGATCAGATACTGACGATTTGAAGGACGAAGTGATAGAAAGACACGGAGAGAGAGGTGTGGTGGCAGAAGAGTAGTTGAAATAATGTACCGAGAGGTTGAGGCAGGATTGGGAAGTGAAGCTGGATGAAGAGTGCAGGGGCCAGGGGAAACCACCCAAGATGCCTCACAACAGCATACTGATTATTTTGAATCAAAGTTACTTAAGGAATTGCCCGTGCAAGAAGGAAACCCTGGCCTCTCTCTCTCCCTAAAAGCTGGAGATAAATTTTTCACATGATAGGTACCCACCCTGTTCTTGAGGGGTGAGGGCAACCTTATCACAACAGTTAGAAGAATACAGAGTGGAAAGCTTGTATAAAACAGCTTAGTAACATCTTTTCTAATTTGCTACCCAAGCCCAAACTTTGTTCAGGTTCCTCACTAACAAATACCTAAACCCTGCTTAGATTCCTTTCTAATGAGCACTGCCTTTCTTTGTTCTGTCAGTTTCTCACAACTATTGTCTCTTTCTAAAAAGTGTAAAAAGTTACCTGATGTGATCATTTCTTTGATCCTCATTTTATGATTTGAGCATCATATTGTAATTTTCCCATGTGCATGTGTTAAATTGATTTTTCTTCAGCTAATCTAGTCTTCTGTCAGTTTTATTATGAGTCCAGCCCTAAGAACGGAAAGAATAAAAAGGGAGAAATTCTCCCCCTCCCCAACAAGGGTTGCAAATTTGTTTTAAAAGAAAGAAGTGGGGAATTAAGAGATCTCTGTGAACTTGACAAAGAGGAGTAGAAGGAAAAGTGGGGTTAGGGAGGTGGAGAGATGGAAACTGGAGCTGGAGAGAGAGACCAAAGTGAAAATTCTGAAAGTGATGGCATTTAAGGACCACAAATATTAGAGTTCCTAATAATTCTCAAGCACTGTGTTTGTCACTGGGGTGAAAATATGTACAAAGATTCAGTCCCTGCCTTTGAGTTGTTCATTGGTCCAAGGTAGAGAAGACAGATAGTCAACTGATCATTTAGAACAAAGGGGCAGCCCTGGCTGGTATGGCTTAGTGGATTGGGTTCCAGCCCACGAACCAAAGGGTTCTCGTTCAACTCCCAGTCAGGGCACATACCTGGGGTGCAGGCCAGGTCCCCAGTAGGTGGCATGCAAGAAGCAACCACACATTGATGTTTCTATCCTCTTTCTCTCTCCATTCCCCTCTCTTTAAAAATAAATAAAATCTTTTTAAAAATAAATAAAACACTCTAAGAATCTTGAAACACTAATTCAAAAGAACCACAATGTTCATAGCAGCACAATTTACAATATCCAAGTGCTAGAAGCAGTCTAGGTGCCCATCTGTAAACGAGTGGATCAAAAAACTGTGTTACAGCCCTGGCTACTGTGGCTCAGTGGACTGAATGCCAGCCTGCAAACCAAAGGGTTGCTGGTTTGATTCCAGTCAGGGTACATGCCTGGGTTGTGGGCCAGGTCCCCAGTAGGGTGCACCTGAGAGGCAACCACACACTAATGTTTCTCTACTTCTCTTTCTACTTCCCTTCCCCATTCTATAAAAATAAATAAATAAAATCTTTTTAAAAAAACCTTGTTACATTTAAGCAATTGAATACTATGCAGCAGAAAAAAAGAAGGATCTCCTACCCTTTTTGACAGCATGGATGGAACTGGAGAGCATTATGTTAAGTGAAGTAAGCCAAGCAGTAAAAAACAAATACCATACGATGTCACCTATAAGTGGAACCTAATTAATGAAACAAACAAGCAAGCAAAATAGATCAGCATTGAAATTAAGAACAAACTGACAGTAACCACAGGGGATGGAAATAATGGGGGAACATGTATAAAGGTCCCATGGACAAAGCCAAAGCGGGATTGAGGGTGGGAAGTGGGAGTGGGTGGGGTGGGGGAAAGTAGTGGCAGAAAAATGGAGACTACTCTATTTGAATATTAATAAAAAATGATATAAATAGATGATAGATAGATAGATAGATAGATAGATAGATAAAAGAGACAATGGCTACACTGGTGTAAACACAGAACAACATAGGGTACGAACACTTACAGATGTACAGGAGTAGGCGAAGATAACTATTCATAGAGGGGAGGGTTGACATAAATGAATTGTTTCATCAGAGTCTTAAATGAAGACTAGAAATCAGACAGAAGGAGCTGCATGAGGGAAGGTCCCAGCTTTCAGCAACTCCATGGCACCTCTGTTAACCTCTCTGCTCCCTTGGGTCTTCTAGTTATATCTCACACTCCCTGTTACTGTTGCCTCAGACGGATTCTTCCCAGCTTTGTCTCTCATTTCTACAGGATCATCTCTCTCGTTCCCAGTCAAAAGCCCCTTCTCACTTTGATTTTCTCTCTGTTTTCTGCCCACTGTTTGGAGTTTCTGTGTCGCTGGTTTCACACTCATCGGGGCTTCAAACTTTTCTCAGAGGCCTCAGCTGAGCCAATGTCTCACATGACCTGAGAAGATCAATCAGACAGCAAATGCATTAGATAAACACCCAACTGCTTAAGCTTAAGGAAGTAGTAAAGACTGGAGGAGAGAGAGCTTTGCGTTTTAGAAGAGTCACTTCAGCTGCAATCTGGAAAACAGATTCAAGGTAAGTGGGACCAGAAATAGAGACATAGCTTGAAGGCTATTGCAATAAAAGCTAGACATGAGATGACAAGGGTATAAACAAGGACAGTGGCTGTAGGGAAATATTTTGAAGTTAAAATCAATAGTCTTAAAGATGGATTTCATATGGGATTTGAGANTTCTGCCCACTGTTTGGAGTTTCTGTGTCACTGGTTTCACACTCATTGGGGCTTCAAACTTTTCTCAGAGGCCTCAGCTGAGCCAATGTCTCACATGACCTGAGAAGATCAATCAGACAGCAAATGCATTAGATAAACACCCGACTGCTTAAGCTTAAGGAAGTAGTAAAGACTGGAGGAGAGAGAGCTTTGTGTTTTAGAAGAATCACTTCAGCTGCAATCTGGAAAACAGATTCAAGGTAAGTGGGACCAGAAATAGAGACATAGCTTGAAGGCTATTGCAATAAAAGCTAGACATGAGATGACAAGGGTATGAACAAGGACAGTGGCTGTAGGGAAATATTTTGAAGTTAAAATCAATAGTCTTAAAGATGGATTTGATATGGGATTTGAGAGACAATTAAGAATGAAGTCATTGTTCCAATCTGAGTGACTGGGCACAATTATGGTGTCATCAACTAAACTGGGAACACAAGGAAAAAGGTTTATGGATAATGTTCTTAGTTCAGTGTTGGTCACATTGCATCAGAGGTGTGTAAGGACCATCAAGGCCTGTATCCAAAAGTCAGTGTTTATTAGGGACAATATCCACACCCCAGACAAAGTATCTGGAAGAGGCCAAGAAGAATCAAAGTCATTTCCCTCATTCCAGGTCCCTCGCATAGTCAGCTCCCCCAGGGGCAGTGGGAGGAGGAGAGAAGAGATACAGGTAAGAAGGGCCCCCGTGCACCTCCCCCGGCCTGAGGAGGATCACTGACCCCCAGCGAGGCTGCAGGGATCTGAGTCTGAAGAAACATGGGCTCACTTTCCCAGAGAAAAATAACTGATTTATTTCTAAAACAGAAATTGACTTAACACCATTAGGTATTAGACACATTGGCCCACTCAACTGCTAACCTCGTATGTCTTCAAATAGAAAGGTTATTTGGAAACAAAATTTTAAATATGCTTCTCCAAAGCCAATTTTTCCAGAGTCTGTATTATAGTGGCTATAAGTATCTCAAAAATTTCACTTTTCTCCCCTGTTCACTCTTCTTTATTTCACTCCCTCTTTTTGTTGATATAACTTTAAAATTTTCTTATTATGGCTTATTAGGAACAATATCTTTTTTTGTGAATAATTATTCTAAACTTTCTTGCTGGAAATAAAACCCTGCACAATGCATAACCAGGAGTCAGAGAACCATAGCCCTCAGACCAAATCCAGCCCGCCCCCAATTTTGTGGGGCTCATGATGTAAGAAAGGATTTTACAGTACATAGTTGTCAAAAAAGTCAAAGAATAATATTTCATGACACATGAAATCCAAGTTGCAATGTTCATGAAAATTACATAAAATTCAAGTGGATAACTAAAGTTTTGGAACACATTCATGCTTATTTGTTTATGTATTGTCTATAGCTATTTTCACATTATAAGAACAGAGCTGAGTAATTGTAACAAGAATCATATGGCCCCCTAAGCCAAAAATATTCATTATCTGGCCCTTTATAGAGAACTTTTGCTGACCCTGGTCTATAGTTATAACTTTCTCTTACTTGAAAAAAATGTGTTCTGCCTCCAAGACCTTAGGGAGAAAAATTCATATTTAAAAATTACTTTCAAAAGAGGTATACAAATATACCAGTTTAGTGTATGACATAATAGAGTATATACACAATCCTAAAAATTTCTCCAAAAAGCTATTAAAACAGATAAATGAATTCAGCAAAGAAGCAGGAAAGAAAATAAATAACCAGAAATCAGTTGCACTATTATACAACAATAATTAACTGTCAGAAAGGGAAACTAAGGAAACAATCCCATTTACAATTGCATCCAAAAACTGAAATAAAATACCTAGGAATAAATTTAACCAAGGATGTAAAAGATCTATACTTGGAAAATTATAAGACACTGAAAAAAAAACTTGAAGAAGATACAAATAAGTGGAAGCATATAATGTGTTCATGGATAAGAATAATTAACATCATTAAAATGTCCATACTACCCAAAGCACTCTATAGATTCAACATAATTCTTACCAAGACACCAATGATGTATTTCACAGAACTAGAACAAATATTCCAAAAATTTATGTGAAACCCCAAAAGACCCCTAATAGCCACAGCAATCTTGAGAAAGAAGAACAAAGTTGGAGGAGTCATACTACCTGATAGAAAACTATACTATAAAGTAATCTGGGAATTAATCTAAAGAATCCTGAAACACTAATTAAAAGAATATAGGTAACTATATGTTCATTGCAATGTTTTTTACAATAGCCAAGTTTTGGAAGCACTTGGAGTGTCCATCAGTAGATGAATGGATAAAATAGTGATTTACACAATGGAATACTACTCAGCCATAAAAAGAAGAAAATGTTACCCTTTGTGACAGCATGGATGGACTTGGAGAGCATTATGCTAACTTAAATAAGCCAGTCAGAGAAAGAAAATTACCATATGACTTCATTTATATGTGAAATCTAATGAACAAACTGAAGTAACCAGCAAAATAGAGACAGACTAAGAGAGAGCAGACTGGCAGCTCCAGGAGTTTAGGTGTCAGGAAAGAAATTAAGCTAAAAAGAAAACAGAGAAAGAACTAATGGACTCAGACAGCAGTGTGGTGATTGAGGGAGTGCAGAAGGGAGTAGGTGAGGGTGGGAGAGGTTATAGGAGAGATAAATGGTAACAGTGGAAGCACAATTTAAAGAAGAAAAAAACAATTTGAGAGGAGTGAAGTACAAATAAAATATGTCAGTGGAAAAAAATAGCATCTTACTGGCATAAAAATAGACATACAGATCAAAGGAACAGAATAGACAGCCCAGAAATCAACCCATATCTTTATGGTTAATTAATATTTGACAAAGGAAGCAAGAACATACAATGGGGTAAAAATAATTGAGTCAATCAGTGGTGTTGGGAAAATTGAACAGGTACAATAAAAAAATGAAGCCATAGCACCTTCTTACACCATACACAGATAAACTTAAAGTGGATTGAATACTTAAATATTAGATTCAAACAATAAAAATCCTAGAAGAATACACAGTCGGTACAATCCCAGACATTTCTCATAGTAATATTTTTTCTGATATACCTTCTTGGGCAAGGGGAATCAAAGAAAAAGTAAACAAATGGGACTACCTTAAACTAAAAAGCTTTTGCAAAGGAAACCATCAACAAAATGAAAAGACAACCCACTGAATGAGAGAATACATTCACCAATGATACATCTCATAAGGAGTTAATATCCAAAATGGATAAAGAACTATACAACTCAACACCAAAAAAAAAGAATCAATCAAGTTAAAAAATGGGCAAAGGGCATGAATAGATATTTCTCCCAAAAGAACACAAAGATGGCCAATATACATGTGAAAAGATGCTCAACATCACTAATCATCAGAGACATGCAAATTAAAACCACAATGAGATATTACCTCACACCAGTAGAATGGCTACTCCCAACAACAAGTGCCAGCGAGGACGTGGAGAAAAGAGAAACCTCACGCACTGTTGGTGGGAATGCAGACTCGTGCAGCCACTGTGGAAAACAGCATGGAGTTACCTCAAGAAATTAAAAGTGGAACTGCCTTATGATCCAGCAATACCACTTCTAGGAATATATCCAAAGAAATCCAAAACACTAATTTGAAGAAAAATATGCATCCCCATGTTTATTGCAATGTTGTTTATAATAGCCAGGATTTGAAAGCAGCCCACATGTCTACCAGTAAATTAGTGGATAAAATAGCTGTGGTATATTTACACAGTGGAATACTGCTCAACTGTAAAAAGAGAAAGAAATCTTACCATTTACAACAACATGGATGGACCTGGAAATCATTATGTGAAGTGAAATAAGCCAGTACCATATGATTTCACCCATAAGTGAATTCCGATGAACAAAACAAACTAAGAAATAAAATAGAAACAGATTCACAGAGAACAGACTGACAACTGTCAGAGGAAAGGGGACTGGGGGGCTGGATGAAAAAGATCAAGGGATTAAGAAAAAAATACTTCATAGCCAGCACCAACATTTTGGTGATTACTAGAGGGAAATTAGGATTGGGGGAGGTAGAAAAGAGTAAAGGGTGGCTAAATTACTTGAGGTGGTGAACACACAATACAATATACAGATGATGTATTATAGAATTGTACACCTAAAATGTATATAATTTTATTAACCAATGTCACCCCAATAAATTCAATAGAAACAAACAAATTTAGAAATGTAATTGTTTTCTGACTTTGGTAGGATTACTTTTCATATTTTATCCTGCTATAATAACATAGATAGGTAAAAAAGAATTTCAAGATTCTAAGATTAAGATGGACACTAAGAGTAGGAATCTGATAACCAGGACAGTGAATTATTCATAATTATTCACTTATTTTTCTCTTTCCACTTCAGTGTAACAGAAAGTTGAATAGCTATTAACTAAAATCAATTACTTCATTTGTCTGTGTTCTCCCTAGCTTTTGTTTACACAATTGAAATGAGGAGATGTAAGGTAAATGGAGGCAGTCTGGCTCCCTTACCCAGGTGTCTGGGCTACTAAGGGAAGCAGTTTCCCATAACCTTGAGAATGGGACTGATAAGCAGTGTTCTCATAGCCTTGAGACTGGGTTCATGAACTGTTCCCATAGCTCTGAGTGGCCTTGCATGTGCAGTATGAAGCTCTGTTGTATAATCTGTTGGCTCCCTGCCAGCTTTTTCTTTATTCTAGCATTTAAGAAGGTAGAGGCTCCCTGCTGGGTGCCATGCAGGAGAGGGAGAGAGGAGACAGGTGCCACAGAGGGGGACAGGTGAAATGCAGAGACATGCAGGGAATACACAGCTTGCAGTGTGCATTGATCACCCACCCTTGAATAAAGGCATGTCAGACATTCCAGCACCTCTGTGAGTATTCTCCCGTCTGCCTGAATCTAGTGTGGACTTGCCAGGCCTCAACAGGTTGCAACACAGGAGAATACAAAAAGTTTCAGGATGTAATTTGTAATATTTGCTCTTATAAGTCTCAGTCATTTTGGGAGTAAAGACATGCACATACAAACTTCCAGCCAAGATGGAGGCATAAGTAGATATACTGTGCCTCCTCACACAACCAAAATAAGGACAATGACAAATTTAAAAACAAAAAATGACCAGAACTGCCAGAAAATCAAACTGTACGGAAGTCTGACAACCAACGAGTTAAAGAAGAAACATCCACCCACTGGTAGGAGGGGCAGAGAGGACGTGCAACAAGGCAAAGACGGGGCAGGCAAGGTGGCAGCTGGCAGACCCACATTTGCCTGCAGATAAACCAGGAGGAAGAACTGGGGAGCAAGACAGACTGTGCAACCCAGGGTTCCAGTGCAGGGGAATAAAGCCTCGAAACCTCTGACTGAAAAAACCTGGTAGGAGGGGAGGGGTTGAGGTGGCAGGAGAAACTTCCAGCCTCACAGGAGAGTTTGTTGGAGAGACCCACAGGATCCTAGAACAAACATACACAAGCCCACCGACCCAGGAATTAGCACCAGAAGGGCCCAATATGCTTGTGGGCTGCAGGGGAAATGACTGAAAGCCCACCAAGAGCCAAGCAAGTGGCATTGTTCCCTCTCTGATCACTCCCCAACATACAGCACCACAATGCAGCGATGTGGGTTGCCCTGCCCTAGTGAATACCTCAGGCTCTGCCCCTTACTGTGTAACAGCTGCACTGAGACAGGAAATATGGCTCAAATGGGAGAACAGACGAACGCTCCAGAAATAGAACTAAACGCTGAGGAGAGAGCCAACCTGCCAGATGCAGAGTTCATAACACTGGTAAATCAGTATGCTCACAGATATGATTGAGAATGTCACAAAATAGAGGAAGAAGTAAAGGCTATGCAAAGTGAAATAAAGAAAAATATACAAAGGAACCAATGGTAAAGGGAAGGAAACTTGGAATCAAATTTAAGATTTGGAGTAGAAGAAAGTAGTAAACATTCAACAGAACAGAATGAAGAAACAAGGATTCAAAAAATAAATGAGTACAGGAGTAGGAACCTCCAGGACAACTTTAAATGTCCCAACATCTGAATCACAGAGGTGCCAGAAGAAGAGGAAGAGCAAGAAATTAAACATGCATTTGAACAAATAATAAAGGAGAACTTCCCCAATCTGGTGAAGGAAATAGACTTCCAGGAAGTTCATGAAGCTCAGAGAGACCCAAAGAAGTGGGACCCAAGGAGGAACACACCAAGGCACATCATAATTACATCACCAAGATTAAAGATAAGAATCTTTAAAGCAGCAAGAGAAAAGGAGTCAGTTACCAGCAAAGGAGTTCCCGTAAGACTAACAGCTGATTTCTCAAAAGAAACTTTCCAGGCACAAAGGGGCTGGAAAGAAGTATTCCAAGTCATGAAAACCCACATCCAAGCTTACTCTATCCAGCACAGCTACCATTTACGGTGAAAGGGCAGATAAAGTGCTTCCCAGATAAGGTCAAGTTAAAGGAGTTCATTATCACCAGGCCTGTATTATATGAAATGTTACAGGGACCTATCTACTAAAAAGAAGAGGATCAAAACCATGAACAGTAAAATGACAATGAACTCACAACTCTCAACAACTGAACCTAAAACAAACAAAAAAAAAAGGAACTAAGCAAATGACTAGAACCAGAACAGAATCAGAGAAACGGGGATCATGTGGAGGGTTATCAGCAGGAAAGGGGAGAGGGAGATGGTAGGTATAAAATAGGTAATGGTTAAGAATAGCATAGGAAATGGAGAAGCCGAAGAACTTGCATGTACGACCCATTGACATGAACTAAAGGGGTGAGAATTCTGGTGGGAGGAGGGGTGCAGAGTGGTGAGGAGTAAAGGGGAGAAAAAATGGGATAACTGTAATAGCATAATCAATAAAATACACTTAAAAAGAGATGCAGATATAGAAATAAAGCTTATAATACATGATATTTTATATTTTCTTTTTTTACCCTTACCTGAGGACTTTATTTTTCCTTTGCTTCTAGAGAAAAAGGGAGGGAGAGAGAGAAACATATATGCAAGAGAAGCATCAATTGGGTTACTCCTGTGCACTCGGACAAGGGATTAAAGATCCCTTGGAAACCTAAGTATATGCCTTGATTGGGAATCAAACCCAAAACCCTTGGGCTATGGGACGATGCTCAACCAACTGAGCCACACCTGCCAAGGCACGATATTATGTATTTCAAATGGATCACACAGCAACATGTTCTTGACAGATTATGACCATTTTCAGCTTTGAGATAATTTTACTAAAAAATTAGAATTTTTATTCCTCTTTCTTGGAAGAGGTCAGTCTTTTGGGTATAGTTAGCCCTTCAACTGATTTGATGAGGCCCATCTGGATTCAAAGTCCACAGATTTAAATGTTAATCTCACCCAAAAACATCCTTACAGAAGCAACCAGACCAATGTTGGATTAATAGCTGGACACTGGGCAAACCAAGTTGACAGGTAGAATAATCTATTATATTGTACTTGCCTCAGGACCTTTGCACTGGCTGTTTCTGCCTAGAGTGCTCTTCCATAGCTGTGCAGCCTATCCTGACCTCACTGTTTGAAACACCAACATGTCCCCCAGCTCCCTCTCTTGAGTCCCTTTAGCTTGCTCCAAATTTCCCATTGTGTTTATTACGTTTACACTGCAGCATACCATATAATGTACTTATTTACTATGTTTATTGTTTATTTTTTGAGTGGACCCCTTTTTCCAACTAGAATGAAAACTCCATGAATGTAGGGATATCAGCCTGTTTTGTTCATTACCACAAGTGATACTTGGAACATGGTAGGTCCTCAATAAATATTTGTTGAATGAATGAAAATTACGTTTTTTAAATAAAGGCTCTAAATTATTTATGAATTTTATCATTTCTTTTTTTTACTTTAGTGAACTTTCAAAGTTACTATCTCTCTGGCACCATCTTCCCCCCAGGAACACACCCATGCCTCTCACTTCCACCTCGTCTTCCCCCACAGGCATGCATCACCTGAACTCTAAGACACCCACCAGACTTGCAAGCAGGGGAGCAATGAGCAGCGGCAGCTCATCCTGGGCCAACCCCCTGAAACTGTCCAAGGCCCCCTTTCCTCTGACTTCCCAGTGAGCTGGCAGCAGCCCCATCTAGGCTCTCCTGTTTCTTCTTCTGTCCTTAGCCTTTCCTTGTTTCAATGTCCCCAGATTTACTAAACACATTCTCCAAGTTAAAAAAAGAAATTAAAAACCCCACAGTTACTAGCTCTGTGGGGGAACTAGTAACATAGCTAGTAACTATGAAAAAAAACTCATCTGAAATTCAAGGATTTCTTGATATTTTCTTGTTTATTTTCTTCTACTGAATTCATAAAATTAAGTTTTATGCCTTCCATTGGAAAAGTAACATTTAGTCTGATAAACACCACCTTTTAACCAAGTGATCATGGTTAAAGGCACAAGTGTAATAAGTAATTTCGATATCCTGTTACTTGACATGATACAGTAAGAAGAATCCTTCATTACTGTGCTATTTTTTTCTAAAATTCATATTTCCTGTTCTAATAATCATGAGGAAACTTCAGATGAATTCAAATTGAGGAATATTCTACAAATATCTTACCAGTACTTTTCAAAAGTATTGAAGACATAAAAAACAAAGAAAGATTAAGAAACTGCCACTGAAAGACTATGGAGACATGGAGACCAAATGCACTGTACATTCAACGTCCAGGGACCCTGGGCACCAATGAAAAAACTGAAAAAGTCAGTAGTTTAATTAATAGTGTTTCACAAGCATTAATTTCTTACTTTTAACAAATATACCATAATAATGTAAAAGGTTAACCTAGGGAAACCTGGGTAGAAAGAATACACAGAAACTCTGGACTGTCTTTGCAACTTTTCTATTTTAAAAAACATAATCTAAAAATTTAAAAAACATAATCTAAAATTATGTTTTTTAAAATGTTTAAAAAGTAATTTGCACATCATGATCATATTCTTACAAAATTATTCTGATCTATTCACCTATACTTTAATTCATTCCTCTATTTGTATACAGAGATGGAAAGATGCTTAAAATAATGGTAACCCAATGTTAACACTATTTATCATTAGATGTTGGAATTTTTAGTTCATTGTTTTTTCTTTGTACTTTATTGCTTAACATTTAAAATAACTCTGTATCAACAGTAATAGAAACAATTAGCATGTATTAAGCACTTAATATGAGGTACTATGTCTGGGATTTGAATTTCATACTTTATTCTCTCTGTTTTTTTTTAGATTTTTAGCTATTTAATGAAAGACATTTAAGAGTCCATGGCTATACTAAAAAAGAGAATAGGTCATACCTTATTCTTTTTTTAAAATTAGTTTTTTCAATTTTATTTTGTATCAGTTTGGTGTACAGCTTAGTAATTAGGCAATCATATACTTTTTCTTTAATCCTCACCCAAGGACATGTTTATTGATTTTAAGAAAGAAGAAGAGAAGGGAGTGAGAGAGAGAGAGAAGGAGAAACATCGATGTGAGAGTGAAACATTGATCAATTGCCTCTCATACACATCCCTACAGGGGACCGAACCCTCAACTGAGACACGTGTCCTGACTGGGAATCTCACCCGCAGCCCTTCAGTCCACGGGATGACACTCCAACCAACTGTGCCACACCAGCCAAGATGACAAGCATATATTTCACATTGTGTTCTCACGCTATTTCCAGTACCCCAACTGGCACCACACATAGTATTTGCAATATTATTGACTGTATTTCCTATGCTTTATTTACTTCCCCACGACAATTTTGTAACAACCAATTTATGCTTCTTAGTCCTTTCACGTCTTTCACCCAAACCCCCAGTCCCTCGCCCCCTGGGGCCACCACCAGTTCTCTCTCTGTATCTATGAGTCTGTTTTAATTTTTTTACTCTATTATTTAGATTCCACATAAAAGTGAAATCATATAGCATGTGTCTTTCTCTGACTTATTTCACTAAGCATAATACCCTCTTGGTACATCATCCATGCTGTTGCAAATGGTAAGATTTCAACTTTTATGGCCAGGTAATATTCCTATGTACCAAGCTTTTAAAAAATCTATTAATCTGTTCATGGCACTTGGGTTGCTTCCACAGCTTGACTGTGAGGGCGACTTTTCCCGCAAGTCCCCCTGCCCGCCATCGATGAGAGAAAACACTACCGAGACATGATCTGCTTGGGGAGGAGAGGTGGCCAGTTTCTCAGAGGAAAAAGAGGCCTTGAGGCCCTCCCTCCAGGGGGTTTTATTGGGTTGTAATACACAGGAATAAAGGGCAGCAAGGATCAAACAGTAGATAACATTTCAAAGAAATCTGAAGGCTTACTCTGAGTCAGAGTCTGTCAGGAAGGGGGTTTTGCAGAAAGTTTAGGGTTTCCTGCTCAGACCCTTAACATATGAATGAAAACACTCTTAGCAAAGCAGGTTTCACAGAATTAGGGGGAATTCTTTGTGATGCCAGATATTTTCCTGGATCCACTCTAGCAAGGCAAGGAGCTGCGCCTCTCGCCATCTGGTATTCAGGCTTAAGTGGATTAGAGCCAAAAAGGGCTTCTTCCAGAGGACATGGGGACTCGGGCTATGTTGCATAGCTGGGGGGCAAGGGTCCATTGCTCGCTCTTTGTTGCAGCGCCCCCAGTCCTTCCATGAAGGCCTCCCAAGTGATCGAGTCTGGCTTAGGTTGCCCCTCGCTGTGAGGAGTCTTACTCGTTTCTAACTTCCAACCATGCTTTGGTGGCAGGGAGGAAACTGAGGCAGCATTTGCTACCAGAGACAAGCTTTTGTCTCCTGTGGCTCACATTCTAGAGGTCACTCACTCATCCTTAGCCACGGGGCAGGGTGGGGCTGGTTTTAGGGTTACAATTCCTGAAACCAGGCAGAGCGGTCCACAACACTTGACTATTGTGAATAATACTGCAATAAACATAGGGGTGTGCCCTAGCTGGTGTAGCTCAGTGGATTGAGCATGGACCTGCGAACCTAAGGATCTTCGTTCGATTCCCAGTCAGGGCACATGCCTGGGTTGCAGGCCAGTTCCTGGCAGGGGACACACAAGAGGCAACCATACATTGATGTTTCTCTCCCTCTCTCCTTCCCTTCCCCTCTAAAGATAAATAAATAAAAATCTTAAAAAAACATAGGGGTGCATATATTCTTTTGAATTAGTGTTTTGGGTATCAATCACTGGGTCATAAGTCAGATCTATTTTTAATTTTTTGAGGAAACTTCATACTGTTCCCCATAGTTGCTGCACCAATCTGCATTCCCACCAACAGTGCACAAAATTCCATTTTCTCCACATCACCAGCATTTATTGTTTGTTGATTTACTGAGGATAACTATTCTGACAGGTGTGAGGTGATACAACATTGTGGTTTTAACTTGCATCTCTCTGACTGCTAGTGATGTTGAGCATTTTTTCATTAACCTGTGGGCCATCTGTATGTCCTTCTTGGAGAAGTGTCTATTCAGAGCCTTTGCCCATTTTTAATTAGGTTACCTTCCTGGTGTTGAGTCATATAAGTTCTTAATATGTTTTGCAAATTATACCCTTATCCAATATATCATTGGCAAATATGTTCCCCATACAGGGAGTTCCCTTTGATTTTGATGATTGTTTCTTTAGCTGTACAGAAGCTTTTTTAAAAAACAATTTTACTGATTCATTTTGTAAAGAGGAGGAAGGAAGGGAGAGAGAGAAAGAAATATCAATGTGCAAGAGATACATTGACTGGTTTTCTCTCACATACCAACCCCCCAACTGGAGACCTGGCCCTCAACCCAGGCTTGTGGCCTCACTGGGAATCAAACCAGGGACCATGTGGTCTGCAGGCCAGTGCTCAGTCTACTGAGCTGCACCTGCCAGCACAGATTTTTAATTTGATGTACTCCCATTTGTTTTTTTGTTTGTTTGTTTGTTTGTTTGTTTGTTTTCCCTGCCCTGAAGATATATCAGCAAAAACACTGCTATGATACATATCTCAAATTTTACTACCTATGCTTTCTTCTAGGATGTTCATGTTATTGCGACATATTTATGTCTTTAATCCATTTTTAGTTTATTCTGGTGTATGGTGTAAGTTCGTGGTCTAATTTCATTTTTCTCATGTACCAGTGCAGTTTTTCTAATACCATGTCATTAAGAAACTGTCTTTGCTCCATTGTATGCTTTTGCCTCCTTTGTCAAATATTAATCAACCATAAAAGTGTGGGTTTATTTCTGAGCTCTCTCTTCTGTCCCACTGACCTATGTGTTTGTTCTATGTTAGTACCAGACTGTTTTGATTACAGCGTCCTTATGGTATACCTTGATATGATGTATTGTGATCCCTCCAACTTTGTTATTTTTCTCAAGATTGCTGAGGCTACTCAGGGTCTTTTTGGGTTCCATATGAATTTTTGGAATACTTTTTCTAGATCTGTGAAAAATGCCAAAATACCATTGGTATTTTCATAGAAATTGTGTTGAATCTATAGATTGCTTTAGGTAGTATGAGCATTCTAACGATGTTAATTCTTCATGTCTATGAACACTGTGGACACTTCCACTTCTTTGTATATTCCTCAATTTCTTGTTTCAGTGTTCTATAGTTTTTCAAGTACAGGCCTTTTACCTCATTGGTTAAATTTATTCCTAAGTACCTTATTTTTTTGTTGCAATTGTAAATGTGATTCTTTCTTAGTTTCTCTTTCTGATAATTCACTATTATTATATAAAATGCCATAAATTTCTGAGCATTGATTTTGTATTCCACTACTTTGCTAAATTCACTTATTAGATCTAGTAGTTTTTCAGTGGAGTCTATAGGGTTTTTTTTATTGAATATGTACAATATAATGTCATTTGCGAATAATGACAGTTTCACTTCCTCTTTACCAATTTGAATGCCTTTTTTCTTCATTTTTTAAAGATGTTATTTATTTATCTTTAGAGGGGAAGGGAAGGAGAGAAGGAGAGACATATGAATGTATGGTTGCCACTTGTGAGTCCCCGGCTGGGAACTGGCCTGCAACCCAGGCATGTGCCCAGACTGGGAATCGAACCGCGATCGTGTGGTTCGCAAGCCCGTGCTCAATTATTTTTTCTTCTTGTCTGATTGCTATTGCCTAGGACTTCCAGTACTATGTTGAATAAGAGAGGTAAAAGCAGACATCCCTGTCTTGTTCCTGATCCTAAGGGGAATGCTTGTAGTTTTGCCCATTGAGTGTGATGCTGACAGTGGGTTTGTCATATGTGGCCTTTATTACACTGAGGTATGTTTCTTCTATTCCCACTTTATTCAGAAGGTTTTTATTGTAAATGGGTGCTAGATTTAATCAAATACTTTTTCTGCATCTAATGATATGATCATGTGGTTTTTATCCTTCATTTCCTTTATGTGATGTATCACACTTACTGATTCGTGAATGTTTTACCAACACTGCATCCCTGGCATACATCCTACTTAATCGTGGTGTATGGTCTTTTAACTATATTGTTGGATCCGATTTGCTAATATTTTGTTCAGGATTTTAGCACCTATGTTCATCAGGGATAGTGGCCTATAATTTTCTTTCTTTGTTGTGTCCGTATCTGGTTTTGGTATTAGGATGATACTGGTCTTGTAAAAAGTTCTTGGAAGTCTTCCCTCCTCTTGAATTTTTTAGAGTAGTTTGAGAAGGATAAGTATTAGTTCTTTTTTGAATGTATAATTAAATTCTTCTGTGAAGCCATCTGGTCTGGAACTTTTATGCTGATAGAATTTTGATTACTGCTTCAATTTTATCCGTTGCTATTTGTATATTCAGGTTTTCTGGTTTTTCCTGAGTCTGTTTTGGAAGATGCTATGTTTCTAGAAATGGACACATTTTGCCTAGGTTGTCCATTTCTTGGCATATACTTGTTCATAGTATTTTCTTATAATCTTTTGTACTTCTGTGATAACAATTGTTACTTCTTTTTCTATTCTGATTTTATTTATTTGGGCTCTCTTTCCTTTTTCTTGGTGAATCTGGTTAAAAGCTCATCAATTACGTCTATCTTTTCAAAGAACCAGCTCCTGAACTCATTGATCTTTTGAACTGATTTTTTTAGTCTCCATGTCACCTATTTCCACTCTGATCTTGATTATTTCCTTTGTTCTACTCATGCCCGGCTTTGTTTGCTATTATTTTCCTATATCTCTCGGGTGTTGGGTTAGGTTGTTTATTTGAGATTTTTCTTGCTTCTTGAGGTAGGCCAATAGTACTACGAACTTCCCTCTCAGGACTGCTTTTGTTGTGTCTCACAGGTTTTGGGTTGTTATGTGCTCATATTCATGTTCCCAGTAATTTTTTATTTTTTCCTTGATCTCATTGAGAACTCATCTGTTATTTAATAACATGCTATTTATATCCATGTATTTGAATGTTTTTGACTTTTTATTGAACTTAATTTCTCGTTTCACGCCATTGTGATGTCAGAAAATGCTTGATATGATCTCAACTTTCTTCAATTTGTTCAGGGTTTGTTTGGGGCTCCTAACATGGTCTTTTTTTAAGAATGATCCATGTTCACTTGAGAAAAATATGTATTCTGCTGTTATGGGATGAAATGTTCTCTAAATGTCAATTAAATTTATTCATTCTAGTATGTCATTTAAGGTCACTGTTTCTTTGTTGATTTTTTTTGTCTGGAAGATCTATCCATTGATGACAGAGGAGTGTTAAAATCCTCTACTAAGACTGTATTGCTGGGCTTCTGGCCAAGATGGAGGCATATGTAGACACACTGTGCCTCTTCGCACAACCAAAATTAGGGACAACAAAAATTTAGAAACAAAAAAAAAAACAACCAGATCTGACAGAAAATTTACCTGTATGGAAGCCTGACAACCATTCATACAGACCAGAAAGAGGAGCAGAGCCAGAAGCCAGTGGAGAGGGGTCGAGGCAGGAAAAAGCAGTGGTTGACAGTCTGGGTGTGCACAAGGCTGCTGGTTGACCACAGACACACATTCTCGAGCAAATAAACCAGGCAAAAACAAGAAACGAGACAGGCTGCACAACCCAGGGCCCCAGCACTGAAAAATAAAGCCTAAAAGCACCAATTGAAAACACCTGTGGGGGTTGAGGTGCCAGGAGAGACTCCCAGGCTCACAGGAGAGTTTGTTGGAGAGCCCACGGGGTCCTAGAATGTACACAAGCCCACCCACATAGGAATCAGCACCAGAAGGGCCCAATTTGCTTGTGGGAAGCGGCAGAAGGGACTGAAAAATGAGAGGGAAGCAAGCACTATTGTTCCCTCTCTGACCCCGCCCCCACATACAGCGTCACAACCCAGCCACTGGGTTAACCCGCTTGGTGAACACCTAAGCCTCCACCCCTCATACGTAACAAGCACGACCAGACCCCCCAAAAAATGGTTCAAATGGAAGAACAGATCAAAGCCCCAGAGCCAATACATCTAAGTGACCAAGAGATAGCCAACCTATCAGATGCACAGTTCAAAGCACTGGTGATCAGGATGCTCACAGAATTGGTTGATTTTGGTCACAAATTAGAAAAAACTGTAGGCTACACTAAGCGAAATGAAGGAAAATGCAGAGGGAACCCATACTGATGGGAAGAAACTGGGACTCAAATCAATGGAGTGAACTTATAAGGAAGACAGAAACAACCAAGCAGTTTGGTGGTGATGAACCATGCTATCCCTCCACAACCTCTGCCTGACACCCATGGAAGTGGGCTGGCCCCTCTCATGACTGCAACCTTCCTACAGGTCTCTCAAGGGGGTTTTTGCCTGTCCTTGGTTAAAAGTCTCCTCTTAAGGCAGTCTTTGGTTGGTAATTCTGAGTGACTGTTCCCCTCTTTAGTTTTATTTCCAGTTTGTTTCTGGCAGGAGATGTGAGGAAGGTCCTCCTACTCTGCCACCCTTTTGTGACCCTTCATACCTTATTCTTAATCCTCACAATAACCCACACGATGAGCATGATTATAACTTTTATTGTTAGAACATTACTTCTTATCTAAGTTAAATGTGTCATAGTAGTGAAAGTCAGGGTTCTACAAGGTGCACTGTGAAAACAGGAGTCTCTTCTTTCCACACATGTATCCAATTTTTTGCACTCTCCAGAAGCTGCCATTTAAAAATCCTTTAGCTGTTTCTTTTAGTATTCACCTACGTATTTGTTTCCCACAAACATGTCTAAACAGCTAATTCTTATTTTCAGTTTTAGATGTTATCTCTTGACTAAGGTAAATATTGATATCTTTTAAGCTGCTCCTTTTAACTACACACATAACTTTCTAGGTTAATATTCTATGTTTACATTACTAATGTCCATGTAAATAATGATTCATAGCTAAGCCATGAGTATTACCTCCCCAGTATAACTTGCTCTTTTTCTGAAGTTAGTAATTGTCTCTTATTTATTTCTTAGTTTCAACTATCTTATTTTAACCTCACCTGTTTCCTGATTTACGGGGTGTGTGTCCCCTCAAATTTCAGCCTTTCTACAGCTCTGTACTATGAAGCAACTTGCTTTTTGTCTTTCCCTATTTCCATGGATTTACCTCTCTTAGTTCTGCTAAGTCAATTTACAGTAGTTCATTTGCTTTTTAGCCTCTAAAGTTTCTTTCCCATTTTTTTCTGTGTTCTTTATGGAGTAAAGGTGAAGAAGTGTATTCAACTCCTTTTTAAATGAAAATTCTATTGTGAATATTTTAAATTATAAGCTACATGTCACTTTTATAAAGATGATATGTTTTGTTTCGTAAAGGCAAATTCATTTAACTAAATAAGAAAGAAGAGCCTTTAATGTACTTTCGTAACCATCTCAGAGTTAAGGTCGAATTTCTCAGCATGTCATAGGAGACCCCTTGTGAGTTGGTCCTCTCTCTACATGATCTCATTGTACCACCTAGGCAGGGTCACTGGAGAAAGGCCAGGATCTTTTGGATTACCCATAAAATAAATGCTGACTTACTTTACCAATGCTATTGTTGCCCCTGACTCCTCTGTGCCTAATTGTCTTCATTTGTTGTAAGACAGGAACCCTGACATTTACCTCACTGAATGTGTTTTACTAGATCAGGCTGGGAAATCTATGCTGCATTGTGAAAAGTGGCCTTTTAGAGAAGAACTTCCATAGAAACACTGAAGAAACACTGTCAGCTTGATAACTTACCTTCTAAGGCTGAGCTAGAGAGCAGGGTTTCCAGTTCTGCATACTGACGTAAGTATTTCATTACTCACAGTGGGTTAAGTTGAATTGTCAATTCCCCACCCACTCTATCAAAACAGAAGTGATTTAAAAGAAGAAATTGGTTGCTGCACCAATCTTTAAACTGTAGAAAGTAGTATGGAGATACCTCAAAATATTTTAAATGGACCCACCTTTTGACCCAGCAATCTCACTTCTGGGAATATCCCCGAAGGAACCCAAAACACTAATTCAAAAGAGCATGAGCACTCCCGTGCTTGTTGCAGCATTATCTACAATCACCAAGATATAGAAGCAGCCCAAGTGGATAAAACAACTATGGGACATTTACACAAGGGAGTATCACTCAGCCATAAAAAAGAGGAAAATTTTACCCTTTGCAGTAGTATGGATGGACCTGGAGAACATTATGGTAAGTGAAGTAAGCCAATCAGAGAAAGACAAACACCATATGATTTCACTTATACGTGGAGTCTAACGAATGAACTGAACTAAGAAGGAAAAGGGGGACAGACTCATAGATGGAGAGCAGTTGAGAGCTGGTTGGGGAGGGGGGAGGTTAGAGGATGGAGGGATTGAGCAAAAAAGAAAAAGGACTGCCCTGGCTGGTGTGGCTCAGTGGACTGAGTGCTGGACTGTGAAGCAAAGGGTCGCTAGTTCAATTCCCAGTCAGGGCACATGCCTGGGTTGCAGGCCAGGTCCCTGGTTGGGGGCATGAGAGAGGCAACCACACATTGATGTTTCTCTCCCTCTCTTTCTCCTTCCCTTCTCCTTTATCTAAAAATAAATAAATAAAATCTTAAAAAAAAGAAAAAGGACTCAGACCTGGACAACAGTGTGGTAATTGCTGGGGAGAGGGCAGTATAAAGGGACTAAATGGTAATGGAAAACATACCCCCAAAAAAAACAAGAATAAAAATAAAGTGATGCTACATTAATAGAAAAAGAAGGACAAGGAAGGGGAGGAATTGGGCAGATGATAGACACAAAACCACTGAATCTTAAATATCATTTAAATTTCAGTCTATGTCTTTTCCTGCTTAATGAAAGCAGAGATTCTGCAGGTGAGATCTTACTTCTCAAACATTTTAAATGAATCTGAAAGAACCAGTCAAATGAGAGCTGTTCAAATTTTAAAGGGTGAAAGTTGTTATTTAGCCATAGGAAAACTTTATCACTGGTTTGAAGATTTTTGTTTGTAACACGATTGAATGGGAAGGACCTGGAAACTGAGCTCTCCCTGTACTTACATGCCAATATAAACCCTGCACCCAGAAAGCATAATAAACACTGTTGCACTGGTTCTTGGATAAGTCTGCCTTTCACAATAATGCCAATTACACTATGGGAACATCTCTAATACACAAACCTCACCTCAAATGCAAAACTTTTTGACAAGAAAATGAACAAATATTGGCTTGTTTGCTTAGGACAAGCCTACAGCCACAGTGAAAGTGAGCCTGCTCCTAAGGAAAAAATGAGAACAACTGTGAATTAAGAGGGTAAAACTACCAAGCAGATCTTTCAAACTGGCTTTGAATCCTTGTTCCCATGGATATAAGGTTTTAAAATGTCACATTTTCATTTCAATGGTAAGCCCCCAAATAATATAAACATTATAGGGATGATATTTTAAGATATTAAATATGTTATTTTTTTGTTTTCCTTATTAATCATATTCCCCAATACCCTGCTATTATTTGTGCTAAACTAGATGGATTCCCCAGGGAAAAAAGTAAAAACTAGAAGAAAATTCCATTAAATGGAGGAAGATATGATAAAGGGCAACCTACTCCAAGAATAGGAAGGAAAGCAGAAACTCTGTGGAATGGAAGAAAGATGGAGGAAATGAGGCAAGAGGTCAGAAACCAGTGTCTTCCTTCTCCTCGATTTCCCAAACTTCCCTCCTCCTTGTTCCTTCCTCCTCCACTCAAATTGCTTCTTCTTAGAGTGAATACTTTACTAGCCTTTTAGTGAGAAGCTGTGAGTGGTAAATTTCCTCAGATATGTCTTAACACATATTTATTTTGTCTCATTCTACCATTTCAGTTAAATTAGCATTTAGAGATAGAATTCTAAGCTGACAGTTTTGAAATTTCTATACTATCAACTTTGAACTTCATAAGTCTTATTTAAGTCCAATGTTGTTTTAACTAATGTCTTCTCTCAGTGTAATTTTAAAGTGTTATTGTTCTTTTAATATTGTCTTTTTATTTTGTGCTGTGCAATTATTTATCCTGAACATTTATGTCTTTCATTAATTCAACAAAATTCTCAGTCATTGTCTTTTCAGCAAGTATTGCCTTTCTTTCACTCGCCATTCTCTCCTTTGAAAGTTACTATTGATAGACACTGAACATCTTTTTTCTTTCTTCTATTTCTCTTAAACTCTCATATATTCCATTTCTTAAACCCTTTGAGATTCACATGCAGTGTATATTTTCTTAGCTCTACAATATATTTCAAGTCATTAATTCTCTTTTAAGAAATTAAATCTCTAGTTACAATTATATTTTTCATTTTTTCTTTTTAGAAGTTCTATTTTAAAGTGTACCTTTTACAGTATCTCATTTTCCTATGCTTACTATTCTTTCTTATCTCTTAAATTATTTTTATAAAATATATATGTTTTATAGTGCTATAAGCTGAAGTTTTGGTGAGGAAAATATGAGGAATGTATGTTTAACCTGATAACTTTCTGATCAAACCTGATAATAATCTGCTGTTTATTAAATCTGACAACTTGCACAGGTAGTGAATTATATCCTCCTTTGTTTTATAATTTTCAGAATTGATTTTATCCTCAGTGGATTTTCTTTTCTGTACAAACTTGAAGTTAGAAGTACCCTCCAAAGTAGCTTCTTTGTTTATTCAGTTTTTGCTTTTGCCAGCCTACTGAGTAGGACCATCAATGGGACAAGCTTTTACATTAACTTTGTGATGTGGGGTAGGGTGGGGTTGCCCAACAAGTCTTCCTGGACTACGCAGAAACTTCAAACCATACATGGAATAAACTCAATATCTTTAGACTCCAAATTCGTGCCTAAAGTAAACTTGAGGCTTCGATTTCTTAGGCATTGACAGGTTTGCTTTGAGTCTCCCTGGGGTAGTGGGGAAAGCTTTTCTAGTCCTTTCAGAGACACACCCCTTTCAATATCCTTCTATAGGTTTAAAATCCATGTCCCTAAATAGTAGAGTTAATTTCTAAGTCTGAAAATTACTTCTGCCCACCGTGGCCACTGCATGATAAACTATGTGTTCAAAGTAGTACTTGTGTTCATTCTTTTACCAATTTTTTCTTTGAAGTGATAATTCAAAATTAAGGGTCATTTCATAGAAAAAAGATTTTAGTTTCATAGAAAAGTCGATCCACTGAGAATTTCATTTCCTTGTATGAAAACAATATGATGCAGTAAAAGTCATGAACTACTTTGATTGTTATAGGCTATCGACAGAAAAAAACACAAGAAGCAGATGTAATACACGATTACAAGTTCAAACCAAGCAGAGGCTTATTGTATGACTGAGTGAACATTTTACAAATAGTGCAAATATAGAGACAAGTGGTGAAAGAATTGAACTGAACCATCACACAGCAAATACTATAAAGAGCATGTTGTCATACATGAGCAGATGTGTTACATAAATTCCATCTTTGTACACAGACACTTTCAAGAGCTCCTCATCAAGAATGGATCACAAATTCCAAGTATGAACATGTAGATACACACATATACACACACCACTTCACCTCTAAATCCCCAAACAAATGCCTTCTTATTTTATCTATTCAAACACACCTGAATTTTTAAAAATTATTCTCCTGTGATTTTTTTGTTTTATCTGTAACGTTAACAAATGTGTAGACTAAAAGCAAAAATTAAGCCTTCATGTGGGAGCTCATGTGATGTGAAGAGAGATGGGGGTAATGTACAGTTTGTGGGAGTCTCTGACGTGTTAGATCCATACAATCATTTTCTAAGCATCCTGCTTAAGTGGCTTAGGTAGCTTTTACTTCAACTGACTTTCCTTCTTTTTCAGTTGTCCCAAAATTATGCCATAAATTTATTACCTATTCACTAATCAAATACAATCCCAAGGTACTTTTAACCTGTCTAGACCTTCTCTGGTGTATGTCTGGCATTAGTAGAAAATACAGAAAGGATGCAAAAGAAAGGCCTTGCCTCACCTCACAAGGTGACTCAGGTTTCCATGCCCACGAAGAGGATGTGCATCTCCTAGGCTCTAAGAACCAGGGTAAACAAATAGAGCTCCCACCTGTTTCTGAACCACTTAAGTATCATGGACTAGACTTTAGTCATCATCAAGAAAATTTGGAGGACTGTGGACTGGATCCAAGAGTTGGAAAAATTCAAAATAACTCTTGGTAATAGCCTCATGGTTCTTCTTCTTATCTAACACATCTATTTTGATGTTAAAGTAACAACAGAAGCCTTGGGAGCTATCTTAGGTTTCCTATTTCAAAACGGGAAAATATTTTGATTTAGGTCAGTGTTCATGTCAATTTAAGAGAATTCACAGTGAAGCAGTTGACTTGCTGTTAACCTCCTACCCTGCCCATTTTATTCAGCTGTACTCTAACTTCTACTCCTTTGCCAGGTTGTAGCCTTAAAGGCCAGAAACTACACAATTAGCGTCACACTGAGTAGAGCTCATGGAATATTTAAGGGGTAGGATGAAATCAGGTTATCCCTGATTGAGTTTCCTGGCTCAGGACACTACCCAGTGTGCCCTGGAATATGATCACCCTATTCAAGTGTCATGGTGATGTTGGAACACAGCAAAAGGGAAACAATCTCTTAGGAGAAACCTAGAGGTCTCCTAGTCAACACACAGAAGACAAGGTGATGATTCATATAATCCCAATGAGGCAACCATTAGACAATAGGATTTAAGATCAAGCAACAATTATGAGTCATTAGAGTCATGTTTTAAGTTTGAATATCCAAGTTGTTTTGCTCCTCAGTTAAATAATGGGCACCACACATTACATAAGGACAAAAACAAAAGGCCCAGATTATTTTATTTTTTTATTTAAACACTCCTTATGCACAAACATATTTTAGTTTTATGACTATGTATATGAATCATACACATTTTCTTTAATTTCATAAGTCTTTTGCTTGGATTCCTAGGAGTTATATTTATTTTCAAATTAAATATTTGCTCAAATAACACATCCTAAATTATTGTGAATAGATATTTGAAGTGAGGACTGGAGAATACATTTTCCATGGGAAAACCTCTCCTAACTTGATTGGCATAATAGTTGCTCTTGAGAGAACATGATACCTGTTTTCCCTTAAGCAATATAACTGCTAAAGTCTCGTCATAATGTTAAAATAGATGCTCAGTAGGAAAAAAGTGCAAAAGAGCTTAGGAACCTCATTAATAAGCCACTATGACTGATTAGGCTTTCCTCCTGGCCTTTGCTAAGGAATAAACAGGTCTCTTCTCTTTCTTAAGCATTTTTAACCTCTTTGTGTAGCTCCTGGCACAACTAAACTTTCTCTGTCAGACAACTTCCTTAACAATTTTGACTTCCCACAAAGTGTCTCCCACACAATGGGTGTCCAGTATACCGTTGATAAATGACTAGGTGAATGAATTAACCCATTTCTCGACTTTGACTTGCTAGGCTTATGGTAGGTCCTTGGTATAAACTACTTGAACTGCTTTGACATGATTGTCAATACTTCTGTCAGAGCTGCTTCTCCTTGTGCCACCCGTTGATTTTGAGAGTTGCCAAATAAACAACACTTGTTTGTTTACACATCCCTGCAGGTGTGACCCAGAATAGATTATTGTGTTTTACCCAGGTCATTTGACTCAAAGCTTACTGCTTTAACAATCTAGGTAGAGTAATAATAAGCATAAAACATAATTCCTTCCCTCATTAGTAGTAACTGTAATGTCTTTACCAATTTTATTTCAGTCATCAGAGTGCCCGATTGATACGCTCTATAAATGGAAGCCAAAAAATCATAACTTAACAGCACAATTAGCTGTATACATTATAAGTTAACCTGTTGGGTACTATAGCAATTCATTTGGTATGTCTCTCTGAGCATTAGTACAGCAATGAAATGTGACTGCAGTAACCTCTTAAATTTTAGTGGTTATATAACTAAACCATGCATATAATCATCTTAATTTTCTTGTTACTTGCTTAAACTTTTCAAAAAATATTTTTCAAGCCAGAAATATAGACTTTTAAGGTCTATTCTAATAATAACACATACAAGAATTAATAGCCCAAGTTCTTTGAAATAATAGTTCAGAAATTCACATAACTTGTAAAGTTTTTTTTTTAATTTGTCTGTATGCTGCTTCAAGTGATAACTAAATAAATCACATGTTCCTGGGATGCTCCTAAACAATGAGGGGTAGAGTAATCACTTCACAATAGACACTTACAACAAATCATTACACTGTGCACCTGAAACAAATACAGTGTTATACGTCACTTATATCTTAGGAAAACTGCGGGAGATGTTGAGGTGTCTAATTGTTTCTTCTCTCTCTGACTGCTTTTCCTCTTCCTGACACTGGAGGATCATCTACCCTTTGGTGCAAACAAAAGGCAAGTTGGACACGAAAAGAATGGCATTGAAACAAATTCCCAACAAGCGGTTTGAGGGGTTGCAAACATTTTTTAACATGACAGTGTTAAACTAAACTGTGAAATGAAATTTCCTGTTTACTGACCACCCAAGGCAGAAACTGGAAAATGTCCTGCACCATATTGGCTGTCTGCTTTCCCTTGACAGAACAGAATTTTATATCAAAATCTGGTCATTGTCAAGCTACCTCAGAACGTGGCCATTTTGCTATTGCTCCAGACATCCATCCTTCTGGCTGCAATATTAAAGGAGAAGGTAAGAGCTGGGATGTGGGCATTGGTGCTGCATTTTATGTGGGTGCCACTAAAGATCCTTAAAAAACTAACTACAGAATGTACTCTTAGGTAGCGGAGGAGCTCCCCCAGCTCATCAATGCCAATTTTCCCGTGGACCTCCACAGGATGTCTGGTTTTGGCCACTCTGTGAAATGCCATGGAGCTCTGGTTTTTGCTTTAAAGAATCCCGGAAAATGCTAATCTGTGTCAGCATTTGCTCCAGTTTGCAATCCAGTGCTCTGTCCCTGGGTGGAGGGAGCAGGGGGAGCCTTCAGTGGATATTTGGGAACTGATGAAAATAAATGGAAAGTTTATGATGCTATCTATCCTGTGAAGTCCTATCTAGGTTCTTGGCTGAACACACTAATTGGTCAAGGAAAAGGTGACTGGTTTTTTCCAGTTGGACAGTTACTACCTGATAACTTCGTAGCTGCCTATACAGAAAAGAAAATCTTGTTGTTTTTAGATTACAAGAGAGTTATTAATCACAACTACTCCTTCACTGGAACCTTTATTATTGATCACGTGAAATACCTAAATGCTTGAAAAACTTTTAATGAGAGAATTTTTTAGGATTATAAAAATAGTAATAAACAGAATTGTAGGAGAAAAGATTTCAAAAAATTATATTTCATAATGCTAAAAATGTTTCACTCTATGTTGAATCACCTTCTGAATAAAGATATGAAAGCCAGAAAAAAAATGAGGGTGGAGTGATTGACTGACCCTGGTTTTCTGTCAATGTCAGAGAATGACAGTCTCAAAGAACTATCAGTGACTTGGAATTTCTGAGCATGTTCCTTTAAGGGCTCATTGTCTTGGGCATCTCTAATACATCTATTTGGAGCACAGAGAGAAATCATACTGTTGCCAATGGAAGCAGGGATGCTAAGAAACCTGATGGAACATTAATACATGCATATTAATCCTCAGGAGTTAGAAATTGTGATAACTTTATGTCTGGCTGAGGTTGCCTGAGAAGTAGCATTTCTATTTAATATCAAACACTACAATATAAAGGTTGTATACATACGGAATAGATTTGCATTATTTAATTATTTTCCAGACAAATGTAACTTTAGTTCAATAGTACCTATAATGAAAAGTTAATACATTTTGTTTGTGTGTGTGTGTACAGAGAAGAGAAATTCACACTCATAGTCAAAAGAACTCAAAGCCCTAGCTTTGCCAGTTTTTGTCAGTATGTCCTTCATGTGCCCTTAGATGAGTTACTTAAATTCTGTGAGACTCAGTTTCTTCATCTTCCAAGTGGGGGTAATAAAACCTACCTCACAAACATGGTGCCTAGTGTAACGATAACTCAATAAATGTTCATTCCTCTATTAAATTTCAAAATGTTTTGACAAGCTATAGTAAAAATAGAAACAAAAAGCCAGACTTTGCTTCCACAAAGTCAAAATTCAATAAATTTATTGAGTTCATTCATAAATGTGAAAGAACTTATTTTTTTGTTTGAAGTCAATGGGCATGCGCCCTTTCCCAGGAGCACACCTGCACCTTTCCCTTTCCCTTCTCCACAGGAGTGCCCCTCCTAAACTCTAAGGGACCCCACAAGACTTGCAACCAGGGGAGCAATGGGCAGTGGCCGCTCGTTCTAGGCTAACCCCAGGAACCTTTCTACAAGGCCCCTTTTCTCAGACTTCCCAGTGAGCCGAAGCAGCCCCACCTGGGCTCTCTCCTGTTGCTTCTTCTATCCCAGGGGTGTCACACTCATTTTCACTGGAGCCGCATCAGCCTCACGGTTGCCTTCAAAGGACCAAATGTAATTTTAGGACTGTATAAATGTAGCTACTCCTTAACAATTAAGCAAGAGCTCAGCACTGCCACCAAATAGAAATGAGGTACTGGGCCGGATAAAACAAGATGAAGGACCAAATTCTGCCCATGGGCCTTGTGTTTGCCACCTGGTTCTATCCTAAGCCCTTCCGTGTTTCACTATCCCCAGTACTCTCAAATGCTTTCCTTTAAATAGAGTACTCTTTACTTCAAAGAGTACTTTAATAAACATACTCTCAAAATTAATAAAAGGAAGTAACTGTTCTGGTTCTAGAGCCACAAAATGTTAGTGAAGGCAAACTAACAAGTCTATGATTTTTAAGAAAGACCTGGTGAAGGAGCAATACAGTGCAGTAGGAAATAAGAAAAGGCTTTGAAACTAGAGAGAACTAGGGTCATATCTTAGATCCTTTATTAGTTGTGTGAACTTAGGCAAGAAACGTAATATCTTTCAGGCTCATTTTTTATTGACAAGCAAAGGAGAGTATCATAGTTCATTGAACCTAATATTCTGTATATTGCAAGACTCATTTTTCTTTCACATACAAAAAACACTGCCAATTTGATGCAATACTTTCTTATAATACAGAATTTTTATTTTATACTTATTTAAAAAGCTGACTTTAAATATATTTAGATAGATTTTAATCATATCATATCACCTTGATGCATAGATAAAAAGAAAAAATTAGCAAAATAAATTACTTAATGTATCCCTCAAATTTTACATAGAGACCCCTCTGAATCACTTTTGACTCAGTCACCAATGTCCCCATTTTTCTACACGATATTGACCTCTATGCCATCAAGAGAATTGCTGATGCTTATTTCTTGAAAAATGCACTCACGATGGCTTCTAGGATTGTCTTCAAGTCACTGGAAGAAAATGCTGACGCTTTATGACACCAGAGTAACAAGCAGGTTTGCTCACAAGCAGGCAATGACGACCGGCACCGTAAGTGCTGTCTTTCTGACAGCGGCCAGGAGAAAACATGCACCCTAAGATGCATTCTGACTTCAAAGATGCTAAGTGTGAAAAAATGAGCATTTTAGAATTGTGAGCTTTGGACACTACTTGATCTTCCTAGAACTAATGTGAGGATTAATAACAAAATACACGAAAAGAATTAGTAAGATAATAGCACAAATAAATGGTAGCTACTATATTATAGGGACATAAGAAAACTTCTGATCCTTAACTTCTCACCATGTTCCTGGGATGCTCATAAATACTAAATTAGCTTATTCAAATCCTTGTGTATTCTAGTATTATTTGAGGCTTGGCATTTTGCACATGATGGACTTTGAAAGTCTAAAGCAAGTATTGCCAAATAGAAGATTTATTCCAGTCTCTACTCCCTCCCCCCAAAGAAAAAAACAAAACAGCAAAAAGCCTTGTGGTCTCATAAAGGCATGGCAGAATCACCAGGGCACGACCCTCTTTTTCCTTTTTTGCTGCTCTCCTCGGTACCACGTATCCACCACTGTTTCACCTGCAGATCCATTTCTACTTTACATTCAGAAAGTCACTTCGGGAAGATGGTGAAGAGTGTATCAATGAAAATGTCAAAATTTGTTTCTTTTTTTCATAATTTTAAAAAATATTTTATTTATTTATCTTTAGAGGGGAAGGGAAGGAGAGAAGGAGAGAAATATCAATGTACGGTTGCCTCTCATGAGTCCCCTGCCGGGAACTGGTCTGCAGCCCAGGCGTGTGCCCTGACTGGGAATTGAACCGCGATTGTGTGGTTTGCAGACCCGCGCTCAATCCACTGAGCTACACCAGCCAGGGCTCAAAACTTCTTTCAAGGGGAAGTAAAAAATAGCTGTAAGTATCACTTGGAATTTTTAGAAGACAAGCACCAATAGCGATGCGGTGACAGGCTGAGCTTCACTCTTCTACTCAGTTCTTCAGTGAGAGGCCTGAAGATCAGGTTACTTAAAACAGGAAAGGATGGGAGAGGAATGCATCTGGTCTTTTCTGCAGAGGATTAAAGCAACAGTGCGAGGCTGAGCCTCTAACATCCTAGCCACTCAGGAAACCACGTGATGTCTTGTAAGCTTTATAATTCATCTTAATTGTTCAGACAGGTCCCACAATAAAGTTGGACAAGAGCAGATTAGTCAAACCAAAAACCTGCTCAGAATGGAAATGTTAAGGGAAAATTCAGCAAAGGGCAGTGGGTTAGGGGGTGGGCCAGGGAAGAATGACCAGGCTCACATCAGTCAGGACAATATCAGATAGGACAAAGTTCACAGGCAGCTTTGGCAGCTGAAGTCCAGTTACATTCTTCCACTTCAAACACAGCAGGACACCCAACTCAAATGGATGTGCTGTGGTCCAGTTGTATGTGTTTTGTATGTAAGGTGGATAGGTCTCAACTACTTTAGGAGAGTCTTGTAACAAAAGAATAAAAGTTATTAAGACAGTGGCTACAGTTTAAGTCTCAACAGTTCACACAAATGGCAGGAATCTGTATATCCATGTCAGAATAACACCATTATCCGAATAGATTTTCTCAGGATGGAAAATCTATTATTTTTAAAATAAGATTTTAAAAATTGGTTCATGGGGAAGAGCTCTGAAAAATAATAAGACAGAGTCCCAGGGCTAAAGAAATGTCCCTCGATCTGGTCTACAAGAAGGCAATTGGCAGACACGTGATCTTGTTTGATGTCATTGTGGGTGGAGTCATGAAAGATTAGTGAAGAAGAGGGATTCTTCACACGTATAAATCACTGTGTGAGGAAAGTGGGTAATTGCATGGCATTTAGGTAATTACACATGCAAATTAGAAGAGTATATAAGTGAGCCAAACAAAACAGAGACAATTATTGGCACATTCTAGAGCCACCATGCCAGTCATAACATCGTTTCCAGCTGCCCAGATGTAAGTACCAACAATGATATGGTTTCCAATTGTTTGATACTCTGTTAGATACACACAGAGCAAAAATGTTTTGTTTGGATGGTATTTTGTACATTGAATGAGAAAAAATTATAATGGAATCTTTTCTGCTTGACTTCATATTCTCTCCACACTGAAAACCATATGACATTTAATAAATATAAGTCTTAAAAAGGTTTTAAAATAATTCTAGAAATATTCCTTCTGTTTTTCAGTTCTTCTAGGTCTTCAAGTCATCTAAGTGACAAGCAGATAATAAAGGGAACAAACAGAAATGAGGCTTTTCCTCCCTTTTTCTAAAATCTTATGTTGGATAGTGACATTCTCATAAGTAATATTTTACATTTGTGTTGTACCAGTTTATTGTTTGGAACAGCTTCTGCTCATTCTCAAGTTCATATTTCAAAGTATTTCCAGAGAACCTCTATTTTTAGACCTCCTAGTCTCTCCTATTTCTCTTGAGCCTCAGTTTGATGTCCTTCAGATGATCACAGTGAGAAGCCCATCATTTAAGATTTTTGTAGTCTGTGAGAGTAAGTGGAAATGCTTTCAATGGTTTATACATTTTAAAAATCAAAATTGTTTTTTCTTTTCTCTTTAAAAATTTTTTTAAAATTGGACCTCAAGCAAACCACTGACTGGAGTAGTCTGGAGGGACAACAGGGTCAAATGAAGATGGGGCTTTAGAGGCAGGCAGTTTGGGGATTTGTGTAGAAGTGATGCCGGTATCTCACAGATTGCTGATCAGGGAAGTCATATGCCAAAAGCAATATTTTATGAAAACAAGTCTGGTTTCCAGTGTGAAAATGAGTTATAAAGAGCTTAGGGTGGAGGCTGGGAGGCCAGCGCAAAGGCTGCTGCAGCCCTTCAGGAGAAAGATGCTGTGAGCCTTCGAAGAGACACACACAGCATCCGGTGGGAGGGGACTGTTAGTCACTGTCCATCACTGCCTCTGGTGGTGTGTTGCATTTGCATTTCTATTCATTCTTTTCAGAATGATTCATTATCACATATGTCTGCCAGAAGATGGTCATGGCAAACAACTTGGTCTATATTCATCTGCTACAGAAATTGAGTAGCTTCTCAAAGGACAGAGTTAGCAATGTCTGGAGCATGTAAGAAGCTGGCCTGTGCATTGTAGGATTTCAGCAGCACCTCTGGCCTCTACATTGGATGCCAGGAGCACCCCCTCATGAAGTATGAGTACCTTTGCTGAGTTCAAAAGGGAGGAGTCCTTTATGATTTTCCACAGCTCCCTCCCCGCGTTGAGGAGAATTGAGCTGCTACTTATCTTTGACAGTAGAAGAAAGTCCTTGAGCAAAGATTTCAGACTTCTGTCTTAGAAGGCTACTCACTTTGCCAAATGTTCTCCAGAGGTAACAAAATCACCCTCAGTTGAGAACCACTGCTGGAATATATCATGCAGTTTAATTTTTATAAAAATAACATCTCCTCCTATGCTTTACCAAAACAGGTATCATCCAGTATTTTCACTGTAAACCTCAGGCTAGTGCAGCTCAGACACTGAGTCTTTGCAGAATGAGAAAAATCCGAGTACCAGGGCCACTACTTTTGTGATCAATTCATTTTGGAAATAACAGCTACAATTCATTAGCAGTGGAAGTTTCGCTACCTTGAGGCACCCTTTCAAGGCCTGCCATCACACCCCTGCCCCATCGGGAACTTTGCGGGTAATCAGTTTGATGTTCCTCTCCCAGAATTTTTCTACTTCCTGAATCATCACATCAATCTCTGTCATCTGGCTCTTGGATAATGTCCTTCTTGTCCACTGACCACTTCTTTACTCCCATTCCCTTCCAAGCTAGTCCAGTCCAACTCAGCTTTATCTCTCTAACTTGTTTACTATATGATCTCTGAAACCTTTATTTCCTTTACCAAAGTTTTCTATACATTTTACAGACTTTCTTTAAGTGTTCCTTTCCCCTTTGCCCAAAAAACTATTTTCATTCTCATGATCCAAATTTTCTCCTCAAACAGAGGTGGTGGCCACTTCTTATGTTGCCTTCTTCCCTTTGACCCTTGGGGCTCAGGGCCCTCAGTCACTGGCACTCTCGTTGGCCTACACATCCACTTCCAGACCAGTTTTCTGGGCACCATGCTCCAGTGTCCTCTTCTTTACAAGTCATCTCCTCCACATTCCTGTTGCTGGCTCATCTCATCATCTATAAACTAGGATAGTTGCTCATAGAAAAGGGATTGGGGTCCAGTCTTCCTCAGTAGAAAAATTTTTGAGTCTTAATTTTCAATAATAATATTCATAAAATAAATACAGAAAATCACAAAGGATGGGAGAATAATGATGGAAAGATGAATTGAAAGGAAAATAGATTCTCTTTAACCAGCAAAGACATTCAGCCCTTTCCTTGATTAAATACAGCAAAAGTAACTGCCTACCTCCAAAAATTAGCCTAAAATAGATCAAGTACCATTAGAACCTCTTCTCTGCCCTGAGGCACTGTATACACCTCAAATGTGTTTTCACTTACAAATGACGGCCTTGTTCTGCTTCCCCAACATCATTCGAGAATCCCAGACATCTTTTTCCTTAAATTTCTGAAATCTGAACCTGCTTCTTCTAGAAACACCCTTTCTTTCCTCCAAGGCAATCCTTAAGAAATCCTTCAGGCTCCTAATTAGATGTTACTGGGTACAGCTCTCTCCACCCACAGGTGGCGGTCATATTTGTTCTAGGACTCAGAGTCATGTGGCACAAACAGGCTATAAATCAGGACAGAGTGGCTGTGCCCTGAATGTGTTTACAACTCCTTTAATAGTCCGGCTGGACTAAACTTAAGCTTTACATTTTAAGAAGATTAAGTTAATAATGACATTATGTTTGATATACTGAGTTTATATTTAGATTATTCCCTAAACTAATTTTTAGTTTGAGAACTAAACTAAGTTTTAGTGAAGATGGGGAGGTTTACAATTTTATTAAAATAAATAAAAACAGTGAAACATAAGTGTTAAACATTTTTTAAATATATATTTTATTGATTATGCTATTACAGTTGTCCTATTCCCCCCCTCTTCATTCCCCTCTACCCTGCATACCCCCTCCCATCCACATTCCTCTTCTTTAGTTCATGCCATGGGTCATACATATAAGTTCTTTGGCTTCTACATTTCCCATACTATTCTTACCCTCCCCCGGTCTATTTTCTATCTACATTTATGCTACTTATTCTCTGTACCTTTTCCCCGTCTCTCCTGCTCCCACTCTCCTGTTGATAAACCTCCATGTGATCTCCATTTCTGTGGTTCTGTTCCTGTTCTAGCTGTTTGCTTAGATTGCTTTTGTTTTTGTTGTAGGTGTGGTTGTTAATAACTGTGAGTTTGCTGTCCTTTCACTGTTCATATTTTTCATCTTCTTTTTCTTATATAAGACCTTTTAACATTTCATATAAGGGCTTGGTGATGATGAACTCCTTGAACTTGATCTTATCTCTGAGAAGCACTTTGTCTGTCCTTCCATTCTAAATGAAAGCTTTGCTGGATAAAGCAACCTTGGATGTAGGTCTTTGGATTTCATGACTTGGAATACTTCTTTCCAGCCCCTTCTTGCCTGTAAGGTCTCTTTTGAGAAATCAGCTGCCAGTCTGATGGGAACTCCTTTGTAGGTGACTGTCCCCTTATCTCTTGCTGCTTCTAGGATTCTCTCCTTCATTTTCATCTTGGCTAATGTAATTATGATGTGCCTTGGTGTGTTCCTTCTTGGGTCCAACTTCTTTGGGACTCTCTGAGCTTCTTGGATTTCCTAAAAGTCTATTTCCTTCACCAGATTGAGGAAGTTCTCCTTCATTATTTGTTCAAATAAGTTTTCAATTTCTTGCTCTTCCTCTTCTCCTTCTGGTACCCCTGTAATTTGGGTGTTGGAACATTTAAAGGTGCCCTGGAGGTTTCTAAGTCTCTCCTTGGGTTTTTTGAATTTTTGTTTCTTCATTCTTTTCTGGTTGGATGTTTCTTTCTTCCTTCTGGTCCATACCACTAATTTGAGTCCCAGTTTCCTTCCCATCACTATTGGTTCCCTGAGCATTTTCCTTCATTTCACTTAGCACAGCCTTCATTTTTTCATCTAATGTACAACCAAATTCAACCACTTCTGTGAGCATACTGATTACCAGTATTTTGAACTGTGCATCTGATAGGTTGGCTATCTCTTTCTTGCTTAGTTGTATTTTTTCTGGAGCTTTGATCTGTTTTTTCAATTGGGTCATTTTTTTTGTCTTTATGCACCTATTATGTAGTAAGGGGCGGAAGCTTAGGTATTCACCAGGGCAACCCACATTGCTGTGTTGTGACACTGTATGTGGGGAAGGGGTCCAAGAAGGAACAATGACACTTGCTCCACTCTCTGCTGGATTTCAGTCACTTCCCTCACTACCCGCTATTGTTTGTGGCCCTTCTGGTGCTGATTCTGGGTGAGTGGGCTTATGTATGTTCTAGGACTCTGTGGGTCTCTCCAACAAACTCTCCTGTGAGGCTGGGAGTTTCTCCTGCTGCCGCCTCACCCCCCACAGGTGTTTTCGGTCAGTGGTTTGGGGCTTTATGTCTCTGCACTGGATCCCTGGGCTGCCTGGTCTGTTTTGCTCCCCAGTTGTTTCTCACAGTGTACCTGCACGTGAATATGGGACCGCCTGCTCCACCAGCCTCTGCCTTGCTGGGTCCTCCAGCCACTGCCTTGCTGTGAGTCCTCTCCACCCAGCTGCCCATCTCTGCCCTTCCTGCTGGTCTGGATGGATGTTTCTTCTTTAACTCCTTGGTTGTTGGACTTCCATACAGTTCAACTTTCTGTCAGTTCTGGTTGTTTTGTTTTTAAATTGTTGTTGTCCTTCTTTTGGTCATGCGAGGAGGCACACTGTGTCTATGCCTGCATCTTGGCCAGAAGTCTGTTAAACATTTTTATTCAAACAAAATTCACATAAAATTAATCATTTTAAATAGAAACATTCAGCAGCACTTAGTACACCTACATTGTTGGACAATTCTGTCTAGTTTCAAAATACCTTAGCATACAAAGAGAAAAACCCTTCCCGTTGAAATCTAATTTTTAATCCTGCCTAGGAAATTATATAAAATTTGCACAATATTTGTAGTAGACATTGGGTTTGGTTTTGTTTTTTGTATCTCACTGATCCCTTATAACCCTCTTTGTGTTAAAGACAGTTTTCACGAAGCAGGAGTCCAAAGACCACAGTCAGGGAGCTACACAAAAGGAAACTCTTCTAGTGCACATAACCTGTCTTTCTGGAAAGTTGATGAGTAACATGGATCTATACAGAATACACCCTTCAAAAGAGAGGTGTAGCAGATGGGGGCAGATAACTGCTCAAAATGACCACTGTAGGAACTTGGAGGGTGCTAAACTAAAAATAAGAACTATAAATAGAGGGCTTGGCACATGGCAGGTGCTCCAAAAAATGTTTGTTGAGTGAGTGAATGCACAAAATACCCCTAAATAAATTAATGAAATAACCCAGAATGGGTGATTGGGTGGATGAATGGATGCATGCATGCATTGGAAATGAATCTAGTAGGCAAGTAGTGTTTCAATGGGCAAACTGATGGACCGTGAGAGGAAGCACAATTAATGTTTACTATATAATTGCAGTTAAACCAGCCTTAAAAACAAATAGAAAAGAGAGGCAAAAAGTCTATTCTTTTTATTCAAATATTCACACTTAAGACAAAAAAAAATCAAAGTCTCCATAGCTTTGCTATTTATCATAATGAAGATTTAAAATTATAAAACCATTTTATACCCAGAGAAAATAGCTTTGAGGAATACATGTTGATTGAATTTGAAGACTTGCGGTTTTATTTTTAAAGGAAGGCCTAGAGGAGAAGGGCATCTGTCATTATATAAATTGTTGTTTTTATGCTTGGATTGCTCCTCATGCAGTCATAAATTTATATGATCTTTCTTAGTCAGTGTTGGGGATACTGTTTCTGGTTTGCATTTCTTTATATGTTAAGTGCATTTTCTTCCACATGACTATTAGTTGAAGTATGCTGTTAATTTTTTAAAATTGTCCAGTAAACCCTTTGACTAGAAGAATATCTAATATGATACATACCATCATGTGATTACTGGCATTACAACAGAGTTAATTGAAGCACTGGCATATGTTTATCCACATGATAATTAGTTTAACAGGATTTAGCAAGACATAGAAGTTACTCTATTCCAAGCGAGTATTCATTTCTGCTCGATTACACTCAAATTACATTTTGTAACTCAGGCACAACAAGCATATATGGCATATTTTTGCCTCCAGCAGGGTTATTCTACTAATTGAAGGAAGCCCCTCTATTGCAGACAGTTCTTTCCCATCCACAGGTGTAACTAGAGGACTTAGCATGCTTCTCAATGCACAGCAACAACCTTCTGTGCTTTCATCTGCTTACATGTAGAAACTTATGTTCTTTCCAAGGTGTTTGTGTATTAAAACTTCTGTTTAAAAGTGTTTAATAATGTGAATTATGTTGCATGTTGAGATAAAAAGTTATGATGGGTTTTGTAACAACTTAATTTTATTTTTATATTTATTGATTTATATTAAATATAAATATGAACACATGGTAAACTTTCATCTGTATTAGCATTGAGATTACAAAATACATATAGTGTAAAAAAAGAAATTTATGTATCATTATTCTGTTTGAAGGCACTTGATAACATTGTACTAATCCCACTTGTCACTTGACAATGGTCTTAGCCCATTTGGGCTGCTATAGCAAAATATCACAGACCAGGCGGCTTATAAACAACAGAAATGGATTTCTCACAGTTTTGGATGCTCGGAAGTCCAAGATCAAGGGGACAGCAGATTCAGGGTCTAATGAGGACCACTTTCTGATTCATAGACTGCTCTCTGTCCTCCCAAGGAAAAGCACCTAGGATCTGCCTGGGTCTCTTCCAGAGCACGAATCCCACTCCTGAGAGCTCCATCCCCATGACGTAATCACCTCCCAAGGTCCCCACCTCCTAATACATCACCTTGGGGTTTAGGTTTCAAAACACAAATTTTTCAGGGCTGAGTGTAGGGCAGGAGGACACAAACATTCAGTCTGTAGCAACAATAAACCTCTAACCACGTGGAACAGCAAAAATGACCAGCCATCCTGGTCCTCCTGGGCCTGAAGGGCATGGCTGCAGGTCGGAGGCCCCGGAGGCTGGACTTCTCCCGCGGCGAGATGGAGCTGAGCCGCCTGGTCATGGATCAGGCAATGAGACAGCCTCTTCAGGGGCATCTGTGCTCTGCGCCTACCCCCACCCCGCCAATAAATCTTGCCATTATTGTTCAAAAAAAGGGGAAAAAAATATATATATATACACACATATGTAAAACAAGGGAAAAACAACTGGGTTTCACAATAAAGTTGATGGCTCAAACTGAAATTTGTCTGGTTTATGTACTGTGCGGAGCATGCTCCACATATCAGAACAAGTGACTAGTAAAGGCAACGAAGGTCCAAAAATTAGAATACATCCAAATTAACTTACGAAGGTTAAGTTATGGAGGCCGTAACTAGAATTTACTTAGATTGGCGTAAAGTCTTCCAACCAGCTGGTCCTGCTAATGAATTTAGAAAGAAGAAATTAAATTATCAAATTCTACTCAATGAAAATTTTCCTGCTTAAATCACAATACAAGTTTTGAAGAACTAGATAACCTTAATACTGTGCTAGTCACACAGAAGGAATAACAATTTTATCTAGCTTAAAATATGGGTTTTTTAATCAAAAAGAGAAAAAATCCCAATATGTTAATTAACTCTCTTTAAAATACACAGAGGAAGAAAAACTTCCAGTTTAGTTTGTGTGACCACTTGATTTTATGTGAATGGATTGTTAATTAACCATAATGATTTAGTTAATTAAAGGTCACAAAGAGGCTGTTGTGCACCAGTATATGGGGAAAGGAAAACGTAGCTTTCAATCTTTCACTTCATTCTGAGTGGACATTTCTTCAAAGCTAGGAAGAAGCTGAGATCAGTCTTCATGTTGGAATTTTCCCTGACCCTTTCTGCCCCCTCTCCTCTCCGGCCCATGCACTACAGTAGAGGGTGTGCAGGGGAGAGTCTCTTCTCCCTCCCACCTTCCAAGTTACCCAGTTAGCAATCTCCTCAAGACAAAGAGTAAAATCAAGTTCGTTGGATTCGTACTATGAAAGCAAACAAATATAAGCCTTTGATTTTGAAGAAGTGAATTACTGAGGATTTTTAAAATCTACTGAAAGTGGGGATTGCATTCAGTCTCCCTGGCTGGCAGTAGTTATCAGTCTCTATGCCAGTCATCAGTGTGGGTGCTGTCACTTACCTTGCTTTTTTTACTGATGAAAAAATTTCCCAATAACAAACAGAAAAAATTATTTTCGAGTTGTCCCTTGATGTGTTCACAAGATTGTTATTGAAAGGGCACTGTTTTCCAAAGGGAAAAGTAACCACCAAGGAAGTAGGCGGAATTGCTCTAAGAAAGAATTTCCAAAGACTGCCCACTGTAAAGTGGCACAACTGGTTACTGAAGTATTATAAGAAACAACAATAATCTTATTTCTGTAAAATACTTTAAAGGTCTCAAAGAACCTTCAAAATAATTTTTTGATACCATTAGATTGTAAAATCATCTTCTACAGCGGTCTTTCAGTAACTGTCGAGATCCTTTATCAAACTAGGCTCAGTGTGATAACAACCAAGTTACGAATATGTGGACATATATAGTTGTTTTTGTAACTATATCTATGTACACACATATGGGCAAGAGCTTTAGGGTGATATCCAAATACGGAAAAATAGGCTTTGAATTAGGATGATAAGATGATAAATATCCTTTTTTTTCTGTTACTGATTTGATGTCATCATGCTATATTTTTAATTTAAACCAATTTTAATCCTTATGTCACAAATGAATTGAAGCAAGTTCTACCCACAAGTAAGATTCCCTCCAGTTTGGAGTCAGGGAAAGAAGAGACAGCATCTAAAAATCCCTTCTCATCCCTGAAGCCAGTCTGGTGTGAAGAGGCCACAACTGTATGCAGTGGGTACTGTTATTATTATTTCACAGGTGAGGAAGTGATGTAACCATCCAAGGACACACAGCTACTAAATTGTACAGGCAGGGCTTGAACCAAGGACTCCTGAGTCCCAGCCCACACTCTTAGAATGAGATCTAAACTCCCGTGTCTTGGCCTAACTGCCCCACACGGTCAGGCCCGTGCCTATCTCTCCAATCACCTTTTTTGTCCCTCCTCCCCCTAGCAGTGTCTCATATTTATCATGTGGGCCAGATATCGGCCAAGAGGGTGTCAATGTCTTCCCTGCCTCGGTATCTTTGTCCTTGCCTCTGCTTGGAAAGCCCTTCTCCTGGTTCTTAGCAAGGCCGCATCACCATGCATCAGCTCTCCACTCAGTGTCACCTTAGGGTGGTCCTCCTGGCCATCCCATGTAACATTGTCTCCTTTCCTCCAAGATCACTCCCTGTCACATCACCCTGTTAATTTTCTTCATGGCACCTGCTACGCTTAGTTAATCTTTTATTTATTTATGTATCTAGGTGTTGTCTGTTTCTTCCCTCAGGAATGCAAATTCCATGAGGACAGAGACCTTATTTGTCATTGTACTTCTGTGTTTCCAGCAGCTGGCACAGGGCCTGACATGTAACCGGTTGAACAAATAAGCCACAACCTGGGGCAGGGAACCCAATGGATTATAAGGGTGATTGATGAAAGTTCAAAAGATTTCATAAATGGCATATAAGTTTTTTATTCACATTTTATTATAATTTAAGCCACTTCGAGGGCATCTGTACATTTATTTTCCCTGTTCTTCACATCTGACTACTTAGCCGTCAGGTTTCAGCCCCGATGGCCCCTCGCCAGCGCCCCTGATCCTCTCACTGGAGCCATGCTCCCCTCACCCTCCCACCCACCACTCTGTCATCTGGTTCACTTATCACGCTCTACTTTTATGTTGATTTCTTTCTTATTTTTTCCCTTGGCCTAGTCTATGTGATGTTCTGGAGGGCAGGAACATCTTTATGGTAGCACTGTATATGTCTATTCCTACATTTTCCTACACATTCTAGACTTTCCATAGTTAATTGTTAAGTGAATCAGTACAGTGGTCACTTCTATGCATTGTCTTTTTTTTAAAATATATTTTATTGATTATACCATTACAGTTGTTCTATTCCCCCCCTTCATTCCCCTCCACCCCCACACTCCCTCCCCACCATTCTCCCTCCCTTAGTTTACAACCACGTGTCTCAAGTTCTTTAGACTCTATATTTCCCCCACTATTCTCGCCCTCCCCCCTATCTATTTTCTACCTACCATCTATGCTATTTTCTGTGCCTTCTCCCCCCTTCTCCCCCTCCCACCCCCCTGTTTCTAACCCTCCATGTGTTCTTCATTTCTATGGTTCCGCTCCTGATCTAGCTGTCCTCTTGGTTTGCTTTTGTTTTAGGTGTGGTTTTTAATAACTGTATGTTTGCTGTCCTTTCACTGTTCATATTTTTCATCTTCTTTTTCTTATATAAGTCCCTTTAGCATTTCATATAATAAAGGCTTGGTGATGATGAACTCCTTGAATTTGATCTTATCTCTGAGAAGCACTTTATCTGTCCTTCCATTCTAAATGAAAGTTTTGCTGGATAAAGCAATCTTGGCTGTAGGTCTTTGGATTTCATGACTTGGAATACTTCTCTCTAGCCCCTTCTTGCCTGTAAGGTCTCTTTTGAGAAATCCACTGACAGTCTGATGGGAACTCCTTTGTAGGTGATTGTCCCCTTATCTCTTGCTGCTTCTAGGATTCTCTCCTTCATTTTAGTCTTGGCTAATGTAATTATGATGTGCCTTGGTGTGTTCCTTCTTGGGTCCAACTTCTTTGGCACTCTCTGAGCTTCCTGGATTTCCTGGAAGTCTATTTCCTTTGCCAGACAGGGGAAGTTCTCCTTTATTATTTGTTCAAATACGTTTTCCACTCGTGGCTGTTTCTTTCCCCCTTCTGGTACCCCTATAATCCGGATGTTGGGACGTTTAAAGATGTCCTGTAGGTTCCTAAGCCTCTCCTCATTTTTTTGAATTCTCATTTCTTCATTCCTTTCTGGTGGGATGTTTGGTTCTTCCTTCTGGTCCATTCCATTGATTTGAGTCCCAGTTTCCTTTCCACCGCTATTGGTTTCCTGGACATCTCCCTTCATTTCAATTAGTTTAGCCTTCATATGTTCCTCTAATTTGTGACTATAATCAACCAGTTCTGTGAGCATCCTGATAAATAGTGTCTTGAATTGTGCTTCTGAGAGGCTGGCAATTTCTCGGTTGCTGAGAGTTATGGGCTCTGGGACTTTGAGTTCTTCTTGCACCATCTTTGGGCTGTTTGTGCCTGTTCTGTAGCAGGATCGGAGCCCTAAAGTGTTCACTAGAGCAGGGCAACTAAGTCACTGGTTGTGACGTTGTATGTGGGGGCGGGGTCAAAGAGGAACAATTGTGTCCCGTCTGCCGCCTCCTGCCGCGGCCCCCACCGGTGCCACAGCCCCCACCGTCACCAGGCCCACGGGTTTCGTTCCACTGCACACGAGTGTGCCACCGCCGTCAGCCCTCCACCACTGGGTTCACCCCCTGGGGCCTGCGTGGTCCGTCTCACTGTGCGCGAATGTGCGACCGGGGTCAGTCTGCCCCACACCCAGACTGGTTCTGGGCTGCCTGCTCGCCTAGGTCAGGGGATCTGTCCTGCCCGACCCTGCTCCACTGCTGGCTCCGCCTCTCTTACCATCCCGTTGAACGGTTCGTAGTTGTCAGACTTCCATATAATTCCATTTTCTGGTCTTTGGGTGTGTCCTAGTTCTCCAAACCTTTGTTGTGTTCAAACTTGGTTGTGGGAGAAGGCACAGTGTTTCCACCTATGCCTCCATCTTGGCGGAAGTCCCTCTGTCTTTTTAATTCTGCTACTTTTTAAATGGATTTCCTTGAGATTTTTTCTAAGTAGGCAATCATCATCTCTAGTCAATTCTTTCTTCTCTGAGAGTTACACTCATTACTTTTCTCTCTTTGTTATATCAACTAGAACTAACAACAATGTTAGGTAATATAGGTAATATCAGGTATCTTTGATTTGTTTTTATTTAATTAATTCACCATTAATTATGGCACTGGTATTGTCTGCGACAGATATTACAACACCAAGGAAGTAGCAACCTTTTATCCTAAGAATTGGGGTTTTAAATTTAGTTTAACTTAGTATAGCTGAATTCAAACAAAAAAGCAATCTTGAATTTTATATTAAAGAACATTTGACCATACAGTATTCTTTCTTTGAAATACTAATTTAAAAAAAAGAAATACTAATTTAAACTACATTAATGTTATAATATTCTTGCATTTCCAGAATAAAATCCAGTTAGTCACTTAATATATTTCTATCTTTGAATTTACTAGCCATTTTCTTAGGAATCTTTCCTATATCTATAGTCTCAGGAGAACTACACTGTGTTTTGCAGTTTGTGTGTTTGTTTATTGACTTAGCTTTTCCAGGTGTTGCCATCAGGATAACAACAGATTCATATACTGTCCTGGAACACATTGTACTTCTTTTGAGTTTTGAAGCAGAGTCTTGGATGTTGGTGCAAGTGTCAGAGTCCACTGCCTTCCTCCTTCATCTTTCAGGTGTAGTGGGACACTGAGAACCCCTTACAGTGCAGATGTGAGGTGGGGCAGAACCGCGTATTTGGGACTGGGATGGATAATAAGTAAGTGTGTGTTGCTCAGTTCCTTGACTTAGTAAGGATTGTTGGGTTTTGTCAGGTAGATTTTGGTATCCAGCCCTCACCTGTATTGACTTCTAACATGAAAAGACAAAAGGCTCTGGCCCCCTTGCTTCATATTATACTTGGGGTTTCACATGGGCCCAGTGACCTGTCGAAATGCTCCAGGAGTCTTCATGAACCTTCCATAGTGTTTCTACTAATCAAAGGGCCTTTATCCTAGAGAGTTCTATGCAGCCATATGAAGGAACCTTATAGAAAACTGTTTAATAATATATTAGATATATAGGAAAAGGGGGAATATACAACAATATCAATGAAAACATTTTTAAATAGTAGTTGGATTATAGATAACTGGTCCTTTTTTCTCCTCTTTTCCATAACCTTACATTTTTCTATAATGCCCATTATTTGAGGGAACAACCAGTCCCTCATTTCTCTAGGAGGAGGCTTCCATGACTAGAGTAACTTCCCAGCCTTTCTCTCTGATCCCTACTCGCTCCTCCTCGGGGTAAACAGAGGAGAAAATCGTGTGATTGGGGAATGGCAATGGTATGAAATTCCATGATTTATGCTTTCTGACTGACTAGAACTAACTATTAGAAAGCTAGAAGCACTCGGTGGGCATTCTCTCGACCACCCTCCTATCACCAATAATACCTGCTCCCAGATTCAGATCTCCCTCTGGTGGTCACAGACCAGATCTCCCTCTGCTGCCCAGGTTAGACTTGCTAGGGAGGGTAATAGCAAGCCCATTTGACTGTAGAACTAAGCTACATTCTTCCATCGACTTACCATTAATAAAGCTGAGATTTTTTTATCTCCATCTGTTTGACTCCTATGTTTTATTTTTCAGTTTTCCCCCAACCCCAAGAAATACACGGTACTTTTGTAGTAAAAAAAAACAAGTTGCTTTTAAAATTGTAGACTGCTTTGTGTGCAAATAATATTAGTAGGTACCATTTATTAAGTGCCAACCTTATTAATTGCTTTACTGCGTCCTCTTAGTGAATTTTTACAATAATCTTATAAGGTTGGTTCTATTATTATCCTTGTTTTTGTGAAAAAACAAAAACTGACATTCATAGAGTTTAAGATTCTGTTCTTCGTGGAACATTTATTCCATAATTATAGATTCAGACCTGATGCCTTAGGAAAACCCAAAAGGGAGTTTTCTGTCTAGATTTGTAAGCCTATTCAATGAACTATTAGAATAGTGATAACTGAAACAAACTACTGTGCAAACTCTTTGTGCAAACTCCCTTCTCAGGGTTTTACATCTCTTATTTACTAATAAAGGCCTGTTGCCAACAGCTCACATTTGAACCAACTTGTATTTGCTTGTTTAACTGAAAGCTACCACCCAAAGTCTCCTCAGAGCCTGTTGCAGTAAGCAAAGATAGCCTCTGTGGAAAAAAAAAATGATCCCCAACCTACAGAGATGATTTTTAATGGCCTACTGGGGGGTGTAAGTGATTTAGGTGACAAAAATTCAGACATTCAAGCAAGTATGGGATCAGCATTTCTCTTGTCAGGGAAGGGAAAAAAACTTAGACCTATGTTAAAGATTTAGCCAATAGACTGGAGAAAACAAGGAACTATGGGAGATTTGTAAAGATTATTATGTAGCTCATATTATTATGAGCTACACCAGCCAGGGCTAGTCAGAGGATTTAAGCATTTGAAAGTGTCACTTGTATCACTTCTCAGAAACAACTTATTAAGATGATCAAATCTTATAGAAAACTACAAACAGGTGCTTTCTATTATTCTTTGCTCCGGGGATTTCTCCTTGTTTCTTTTCGAAAGTCTTAGAATGACTTTTGTGGGGTAATCGGATTGGAGGGTGTCTGGAGGATGGAGGTGTTCCAAGGCTGCGCTAAAATTCAGCTCTCCAGCCTGGTCTTCTCACAGAGGCTGCATGACGAGATCAGCCCTTTCAGGTCTTTCAAATAGGGTAACTTTTTTCATTCATCCAGTTTAAAGCTCTCATAAGCAATTTAACTTCCTACGGGCCCTTCATTGAAAAGTATTAGTCATGAATCTCTTTTCCTTTGCACTCCTACTAGTCAAGCTGAAGTTCTGAGAGCAAACAGCTAAAACAAATACTTGAGCCAACTCTCAAGTCTCAACCTCAATTAACAGCAGCATTCAGTAGGAATGTTGGTTTAACAAACACCAAAGTGGGTGGGAGAGGAAAGGGGGAAGGGACGAGGTAGGGCCCGCCCCTTTGGAATAGGATTGGTTCCCTCTCTCCCTTTAGTCTCGCATCTCAGTTGGATAGGTTGAGGCAAACTTGTTATTAAGGTGGTGTCAAAATGAGCCCCGTAGCTGTGGGCTGTTCGTTAAGTTTGAGGGTTTAGATTTTCAAAGGGGCGGACTTATTAGTTATGGGATCACGTTTTCTCTATCTCAAAAAATGTCAACGTAACAGGAGGCACCAAGAAGCTTAAGTGTAGCTAACAACACAGAAAAATGACGAAAGTTCCTCAGGGGTTTGATTTCAGTTTCCTAAACGACGAAGAAGCCAGGAAGATCCTTCAGGTGCTGGAAAGAAATGAAGAGCTACAGAGAGCAGAGAAGGACAGGATCAGGTACAAAACAAATTTTTTCTCTCTTCCCTGGGCCTGCGCCCAGCAGTAGCTCGGGGTGCGGGGAGGAGGGTGCGGAGCTTTCTCGGGACACCTGTCCGGGCTCTCCCAAGGAGCAGCATCCGTCCGGAGTGCACCTGGCCGAGTGAAATCTGCAATGAGTTTTTTCCTTAAGGACTCTGGGGCGCCTAGTTGGTGTTTTTTTCCACGTACAGCATCTCAGAAGGGCTCGGGAGCGAGTCTCAGGTCCCGCAGGGTCGGGCACGCCCCACCTTCGCCCTCCTGGCTCGTTCTTTAGTGCGTTTCCCTAGGAGTGGCTATCCGCCCCCGCTAGGATACGTGGGTGGGAACCCTGAGGGGGTGGGTGTCCCAGCTGGGTGCCGACAGGCAGCTCTGCCTCTCCGTGCTCGGCTGCCTACTGGTCCATCGCCGGCGTGTGCCAGACAGACAGGTAAAATGGGACGGGGGGGCGCTGCGTGGAGTGGAGTCGTGGCCCACGCGCACCCACGTGCTTACACAGCTCCTCCAGATTGCACATCCTCACCCAACATACTCGCCGTCCCAGAGACTTTCTCCACCCAACGCTGACAGTCAGAGAGGCCCCGGGGAGCTGGCCTCTCGTTGGCGGCAAAATGGACCCCGTCCCAAGGGCTGGAGCTCCAGAGATTTGCCAAACTGTGTGGAGTAAACCAGACTGTGGGACTGGGATTCTGGGGTTGCTGGTGATTCTGTGGGGAAGTTGCTTGGTAATTTCACCCTTGACCTTACTATGCAGTGTTGTAGTTACCAGGGGATGGAATCAAGAGCTTACTACTTGGGATGTAAATAGCCAGTTTTTGTTTTGTTTTGTTTTGTTTTTCTGCTGGGGAAGTGTGGTTAAATCATGGAATGAATTCAAGGAACTTTCTCACCAATTCTGGAGTAGACCATGCAAAGCCTTCTCCAGTTGACTGTGGAAGAGAATTCAGGGCATCACTCTCAGACCAAATGTGGCATCAACTGGGATTTAGAAAACTATTGTATCTGTGAGTGATGTTATTGTTGTTGGTCATGGTGGCGGTGGTGATGTGGGTTCTAGGTTTCCTCCTCTTTCCGATGCTCTAACTGCCCTCCCAGAGATACTCCAGGTAGGGAAACCCTGGCTGGTCTTTGTAAAAGCGATTGGAATATATCAGACCTTAAGCCCTGTCTTCTCCACCAGATCTGGCTCTTGTGAGAGAAGTGAATATTTGAAGTTTGAGGATGTATATTTCACACCATTATATTCTGCCCTTAGAAAAATGTACCGCATCATCTCCTCAAACAGTGTAAAAGTGTGCCTCATGAACACAGTTTGTCCACACCCACATGCATGTACCCACAGATATGTACATGCGCTCTATATACACAGGCACACCCAACCTGAAAAGAACTTTCGAACTGCATGCAGTTTGTCTTCAACACATTCCAAAAGAATAGGAAGCTGTGGTGGCTCTCAGAGTGTGTTCTCGGAAGCATTTCTTATCTCTGCAGAGGATGGGGCTTCTTAAGTGATCAGGTATATGTTTGGGGAAATTGAGGGGAGAATTAGGAACAGTCAGAAGGGAGGGAAGCTTGCGTTTTGAATGTTATCAATGTGACTTCTCATGAACTATATAGTCTTAGAAGCAGTGTTTTTCATTTTAATTTTCATTTGAGGGAATTTTGACTTTTTACAGTTGACCTGATGCTTGCCTTGTGCTTCCTCCGTGGCAGGGTTTGGTGTGCACATCAGCTGACTTTACTGGGAAGAGGAACTACACGTAGGTGGCAAGGCCATGGGCTGGCCCGTAGCAGAAGGCTGACTTCTGCTAAGACACATTTTCTGACTTCAGGGTGCTCATATCCTAATGGGAACACCAATAGAAAAAGGCACAATGCCCAGACAAAATCTGTACTCTTAACAATCAAACTATTAAAAATAATTACCCCCCCCAAATTTTAAAAATGTCACCATTTAAATATAAAAATAATTTAAGGAAAGTACACACTTGGTCCAAATGTTCAAGGCAATTATTTCTTGTCTAACACATTCTTTTCCCTGGTTGATTCCTGGGTCCCTCTATCAAAGACCCGTCACTAGATAGCAGTCTGCACAGGACTGTTCTGCTTGCTGACTCCTGTGCATCAGTTTTAACAGCAGGTAATGGCATGCAGAAAACACCTGAGATAACATGTCAACTTGGCTGCCTCTTTTGCTTATGTTCTTGATATGTATGATCATCATATTTTCCAAATCAAAAGTCAGAACACATGACTTATAATTCAAGAGTGTTATTTGAGACTCTGAGAGGCCTTTTTACTACATCAAGAAAGAGCCTCAAGGTCTCTTGGTTAGGACAATAAGGGACCAAATGGGGAAGTTTGGAAAGTTTGCTGGATGAGGGACAACTATGAGTTCAGTTATATCTGTGCTATGCTTGAAAAATCTATAAGACAACCAAGAAGAAATATTTTAGAGTTAGAAAAATAGAGCTGTAGTGTCATGTGGGGCCATATATGTCCAGAGATGGATGTTTAAATGTGTGAGAATAATTGAGTTCACCATGCAGGAGACTACAAGCCCATTCATAACAGTGTTCCTGAACACACAGAGCTTTCCCCTGGTCTTCCCTCATGGGCACCAGACCTCATCTGGCTCCAGCTTACTAACAGAGTATTTGCATTAAATATTGTAGTGTTTCTAATATATAAAGTTTATTCAAATTTTTAAGAAAAATGCCAAGATTCAAACTGATAGGCAAAAGATAGAAACAAATCACTCATGCTAGAAGATATGCAAATAGTAAACAAAACATAAAGGAAAATATTCACCCTCACAGTAATGAAGAAATAGAAATTGAAGTAACCTCAAGATACCATGTTTTAAAAAATAACATGAGAAAAACTATTATGGAGTTGGAGTGAAATGGATAGATTCAGCATATTGTTAGTGATATTATAAACTAATACAGTCCTTTTGGTGAACTATACAGCAGTACCTGTAAAGATATGCCTTCCCCTTGACCCATTCACCCAACTCCTGGATAGTTTTCATTAGTAGTAGATTGAGGTAGGAAGGATGGCCACACCAACACTCATTAAGTCCTGCCTTCTTATATAATAATAGGAATTGCTAAGATAATAACAGTATTTATTGGTCCCTTACTGTACTAGGGACTGCACTAAACACGTTATATGTATACAGTTAATTAATCTTCCCAGTAACCTCATTAGGTACACACTTTAATTTGCATTTCACAGAGAAGGAAACAACTTACACATATTGAATATCTTGTCCAAGTTAAGCAGCAGAGCCAGAATTTAAACCCATTCTATCTCAGAACTATTTCACCGGTCAGCATTGAATAATCCTCACAACCACTGCTTGGGATGAGTGCCATTATTGACTTTGTGTAGAAGAGAAACCGAAATGAAGCAAGGCTAAGAGACTGTACCAAGGTCACACAGTTCATAAGTGGCAGCGTTAGAATTTGAATCTAAATCCATCTGTCTCCAAAGCCTGTGTTTTCCCACTATACTGTATTTCCTCCTGAGGAAATAATTTAGTAGAGGAAAAACAAGACATAGAGTCTCAGATATTTATTGCAGTATTACCTGTAATAACTGAATACGGAAATTTCCAATCTACGTCTCCAATAGAGCACGGCCATTACAAAGGGCAACTATGAAGAGATCATTTTATCTCACCCAGTGTGATGTTTTAGTTCTATATTGCCGACTACCTTGTTGTTATGTAGACACCTCAAGCATTTCATGGATGCAACTGTGGGGAATGCAAGTATGACATTGTTCTGTGAAACAGCCAAACACAAAATAGTGTCTGTGTTATAAATGCACTTTCTTCAGGACATTCGTGATGTGCACCGCAACTGGAAGAAAAATGGGCAAAAATCTGTGCTTCTCCTTTAGATTAATCTCTAAGGCTTGATACAGCTTCTGGCACATGGCAGATGTTCAATGCATGTTTACGCAGGTGACATCCTGCCCTGACAGCTGTGAGAGGCAGTTTCCGGAACACTGCCAAGGTGGAAAGTCAGACCTGGGGGAGAGGACGTATGGCAGGCCAGGCAGGAATTAATCCTGGGCACATGCCACCTGAGGAGCCTCTGGGAAGGCAGATGAGGAGAAGGGTAAAGGGTTTCATGTCTCAGAGGCAGGGACAGGCAAGGAGCTTGCATGTAATTGGCCTCCAATAAATACTTGAGGGAATTAATAACCTGTGCTGGTTGAAGTGAGGGACTTCTGCAGTCCCCGTCTCTAATATTTCCTGGAAATATTCACTGGAAAAATCCTTTCCACAATCAAGCAAGAAGCAGAACTGTCAGAACTTACCTCTTTAACTTACTCTGAGAATTGGGCGTGAATTTCCAGGCCTTGCACAGTCTGTCATTCTAGCCACAGAGAGGAAAGTTAGCTGAGGATCTGAATCACAATTTATTGATTTTGAAAACTGTTTTGGGAAAATACTACTACCTACCCATCACCCCTACTTCCACCCCCCCCCCACGCTACCCACCTCCATCTCATAAATGTAACTGAAATGGAAAGTACTAAGAGATTATAGCCACTAGTCAGCTCACCAAAGAGATGTCAGTAAATCAAAAATGTTTACATACAAGATGTTACAGAGCCTAGGGTAATCAAATTGAAAAATGGCAGATCTAGATTTGTACTATCTTTGCTCGATGGTAAGTCTGCAGTTCAGCAGGGTTTTTCCAGAATTTAGTTGTTTGTGAATGATTTATGCTGGTGTCCTTGAGTTATAACTCAGTCCTCAGATGGACTGTATAAATCAAGGCGGTGAAGTAGTTGGTAGCTAGTGGAAGCTACAGCATCCTGCAGAGATTAAAAGACAGATACACAAGTTTCTTGTCTCTCAAGCTTTCTGCCTGCTCCCTCCTCTTCCAGCCTGTGAAGTCTGCCTCTGGCTAAGAGATAGACTTTCAAGAAACGTCAGAAGCCTGACACTCTGTTGGCCCTGAGGACATAGCAGAAAATAAAAAATGGATTCTGCCCCAGATGGCTTCAGTCTATGAAATTTTTTGGTTGGTGGTAAATCCTGCAAGATGAAAGTGTTCATATACAGAGCCCTGTGTGACCTAGAGAAGGGATGATGAGAACCACCTGGTCATCACAGGCGTATCCTAGAGGCTTGAGTGTTCTATAATGATTAGCGTCATGGATCTCTGAGGTGTCTGCACTTCCTAATGATTACCCAGTTTAGTCAATTACTTTAAACCACGGGGAGATCTTTCTCTCAGACACATCCTCCTGTCTCTTTATTCCTGTGGGATGGTCTCCACAGGCAACACAGGTGGAACTACTACAATATCTTAAGGTTGGGCAAAGTGTTCTTTTTAGGGTTTGTGACATTATAACTCTTTAAAATATTTTGTTTGTTTTTATCCTCATCCTAATCAGATAAAGCAAGTATTTTTTATCTTGTACAAAAGCTAATAATGACAGTAATAATAGATAATACTTGTTGAGCACTTGCCTCCAACTGGGAATCAAACCTGCAACCTAGGTATGTACCCTAACGGTGGGAGGAACCCACAAACTTTTGGTGCATAGGACAACACTCAAACCAGCTGAGTCACCTGGCCAGCGCATCTGTGATAAACTCTTTATTTGCATTATTTCATTTGATTCACAACAACCTAATGAGTTAAGGGATTTTTAAAAATCTCCATTCTGCAGAGGAAGCTTAGAGAGGATAAGTAACTTGATTGAGATAATGCTTCTAGGAAGTATTGGATTTGTGGGCTCCATTGACACTTAATCTCTGTACCTCCCACAATGAAGTACAAAGAGTCAAAGGGATTATTCTCACTTTGCCCCTCTAGCTTGCAACTGAACCAACACCGACCTCATTTCACTTTAAAACTCTTGCTATTTCCACTGACCATGAAATAAGTAAAAATATGATGACCATTTCTTTTGATAATAAAGAAATGCAAAAGTGTTTTTCTTTTTTACCTCTATAAATAAGACTTTTAAAATAATTTGTTCTAAAAAATACCTAAATGTTTGTCTGCCCTTTTCTTTATAATGTTTTATACATTAGCAGTATTAATGTATTTGTGACACAGTTGGTTTCTATGTATCAATCCTGAGTTCAAGGATAGTCAAGGATTGTCTAAGGGATGGAGAGAGGGCCTCACATACCTAGTAAATACTCAAGTCCTGATTAAATGAACCTAGCTTACTTCTGTGAAGAAATACAAAGTGAGGAAAAGAAAGATCTAGAGAAACCACATGAAGGACAAAGAAGTTCAGGTTAAGGTTACTCAGAAAATACTTCTCTTCCTGTTACTATACTTCATCTCAAAACCAAGAACCAGCTTGCTAAGAGCCTAACTGTGGCAATTTGAGTCTGTTTTTCTGAAGTTATTTGCACAGGCTGTGATATTTCAGAAGCACAGGCTCACCTTCATCTACTTCTCAGGAGTGTTTCCTTATTGGCATTGCCAATGGCCTATTTAAAGGTTGTCCTTAAAATATCACCTTAGCTTATTACAGGCACCAGCTTCCTCATTCCACTGTGTGTTAGACTTTCTAATAATGAAAGAGGAAAATGGGGGCTACAGTGACCAAACTCCTCACTCCCCAAAGAACTTGTGTTTTATATTTATACCAAATTTGCCTTGGTTTCAGCTTTAAAACAACGCATTTGACAGCAGTTGAGGGAGGAAGAGGGCTGCAGGGAGGTTGGGGGTGGATACCGGCCTGGCAAGCACTGCTCTGCTCTCCAGATCAGCTCTCCAGGTGTCAGCAGGGGACCCTGCTCCCTCTGAAGACACCTGGGAAGAATCTGCCTGGGCGTCTCTCCTAGCTTTTAGCAGTTCCTTGGCTGTGGCAATGTACCTCCAGTCTTCACAGGGGGTATCTGTGTCCATATCCCCCCCCCCTTTTTTTTATCAGGACACCAGTCCTGTTGGGTTAGAACCTATCTTGATGACCTCATTTTAAGTTGATTACTTCTGTAAAGACTGTGTCTCCAAATAAATTCATATTCAGAGGTACTGGGGGGTAGGATTCCAATATAGAAGTTAAATATTTGTCTGGAGGATACCATTTAACCCTTAGGAGTAAGGTTGATTCAATAGTTTAAAATAAATTACTGTAAACCATTGTATCAATAGTCTAAAGAAGAAAAATGTGGGGGCAACTTTGCCCGCAAAGTCCCCTGTCAACCACGGATGAAAGTGAAACTACCAATACATGATCTGCTTGGGGAGGAGAGGTGGCCAATCCCTCAAAGGGGAAGGGACAGGAGTCCCCTGCTCAAGGGGCTTTTATCGGGTTCGTTTGCACAAGAATACAGGTAAGGATCAAATAATAGACAGCATTCAAAGAACTATGAGGGCTTATTCTCAGTCAGGGTCAGATAGCTAACCGAGCCATAAAACTATGAGGAACAAACTTCTTGCTTGGACCCTTATCATTTAAATGAGAGCATTCTAAACAAAGCAGGTTTCACAGGACTTTTACATATTCTTTCTTATATCCCAGATACCCGCCCTTTCCAGCACGGGGTTGCACCCCCTTCCCCATCATAGGTTTTTAGGCTTAAGTGAATTAGGGCCAGGTAGCACTTCTCCCATATGGAAATGGGGACTCAGGCTATGTCAGAATAGCCGGGGGTGAGGGTCCATCACTCCCTCTTTGTTGCAGCCCCCTGAGTCCTTCCATGATAGCCTCCCAGGTGATTGTGTCTGGCTTAGGTTACCCTCCCTCTGAGGGGTCTTACCTGTCATAGACTAACCGACCAAGCATTGGGGGCAGGGGACAAGCTTTGTCTCCTTAGTGGCTCTCATTCTGGAGTTCGCTCACTCAGCCTTAGCCATGGGGGGCAGTTATAACTCCTGAAACCAGGCAGAGTGGTTCCCAACAGAAAAACACATGATTACATCAATTGATGCAAAAAAAAGCATTTAACAGAATCTATTCATAATAAAATTTTTCAGCAAGGAAGAAATGAAACCCAATCAAATGCATCTATGAAATGACTTACAGCCAACATCACGCCAATGGTGAAAGACTGAATGCTTTCCCCCAAGATCAGGAACAAGGCGGTCTCACTCCTACTCACTGAGGTCCTCGCAAGTGTTAGGAAAAGTAAATAAATAAAAGGCATACATATCAGAAAGGAAGAAGTAAAACTGTTCCTATGACTCTCTGCAAAGAAAATTCCCCAAGAAAATCTACTAAAAAAAAAATCCCAGAACTAATCAGTGAATTTAGCAAGGTGGTAGACTACAAAATAATAAGCAAAAATCTATTGTTTTCACATACTAGCTATGAACAATTAGAAATTTGAATTTTAAATTTTTTCAGAAAAACAAAAGAACTGAATAGACAAAAAAATTCTGAAAAAGAAGAGTAAAATTGGAAGACTCACACTGCTTGATCTTAAGACTTCCTATAAAGTCAAGGTAGTATTGTGCTTATGGAGGGAAAAATATATGGATTAATGGAACACAATTTAGTCTGGAAAGAGATCCCAAAAATATAGCCAATTGATTTTATAAAAGGTAGAAAGGCAATTCAAGGAAGGGTAGACTTTTCAACAAGTGGTGTTAGGATAAGAGGCTACAAGGATAGAAACATTTTCATCACCCCAAAATAAAACACATTAAATAGTGACTCCATTCCTGCCTCCCCCCAGTTGCCGGTAACCACCAATCTTCTTTCTGTCTCTATAGATTTACCTATTCTGGGTGTTTCATATAAATGGAATCATATGGGCGTAACCTTTCTGTGTCTGCTTTACATAGTGTAATGCTTTTGAGGTTTACCCACATCGCAGCAGGGCTCCGTTCTTCATTTCTTTTTGTGATTGAATGATATTCTATTACATGTAGGTACCACAATTTCTTTATCCATTCTTCTGCTGATGAACATTTGGGTTGTTTCCATCTTTTGGCTTTTATATATACTGTGGCCGTTAACATTCATTTACAGGATTTGAGTTTCTTTTGGGTATATACCCAGGAGTGGAATTACTGGGACATTTGATAATTCTGTGTTTCGCTCTTTAAGAAACAGTAAACTACCCATATACACTTTATATATTTGTTGTTATACTGTGTATATTTTTATTTATGTAATATCTAACATAAAAATAATATTTTTTGAGTTTTACTTTTTTTACTATTTATTTATTTATTTACTTACTTATTTATTTTTCTTTTCATTGTTGTTTAAGTACAATTTTCTGCCTTTTACTACCATCCCAGCCCACTCCACTATCCCTCCCCAGCTCCCTCCCATTTCCACCCCCTAGTTTTTGTTCATGTGTCCTTTATACTTGTTCCTGCAAACCCTTCCCATTTTCCTCTGAAATTCCCTCCCCTCTCCCCTCTGGTCATGGTCAGCCTGTTCTCTATTTCAGTGTCTTTGGTTATATTTTGCTTGCTTGTTTGTTTTGTTGTTTATGTTCCTGTTGAAGGTGAGATCATATGGTATTTGTCTTTCACCGCCTGGCTTATTTCACTTAGCATAATGCTTTCCAGTTCCATTCATGCTGTTGCAAAGGGTAGGAGTTCCTTCTTTCTTTCTGCTGCATAGAATTCCATTGTGTAAATGTACCATAGTTTTTGGATCCATTCACTTACTGATGGGCACCTAGGTTGCTTCCAACTCTTGGCTATTGTAAATTGTGCTGCTATGAACATTGGGGTGCATAGGTTCTTTGGGATTGGTGTTTCAGGGTTCTTAGGATATAATCCTAGCAGTGGAATCGCTGGGTCAAAAGGCAGATCCATTTTTAGTTTTCTGAGAAAATTCCATACTGTTTTCCATAATGGTTGTACCAGTCTGCAATCCCACCAACAGTGAACTAGGGTCCCCTTTTCTCCACAACCTCTCCAACGCTTGTTGTTTGTTGCTTTGTTTATGATGGCCATTCTGACTGGTGTTAAGTGGTATCTCATTGTGGTTTTAATTTGCATAGCAAATTAAATATCGCTGATAGCAAGCGATATTGAGCATCTTTTCATGAGTCTCTGGATCCTCTGTGTGTCCTCCTTGGAGAAGTGTCTGTTCAAGTCCTTTGCCCATTTTTTAATTGGGTTGCTTGTCTTCTTAGAGTGGAGTTGTGTGAGTTCTCTATAAAACTATGGAATGCTTCACAAATTCGCATGTTATCTTGTGCAGAGGTCATGCTAATCTTCTCTGTATTTTACCAATTTTAGTATATGTGCACAATGAACTCTAAAAATAATCTTTTAAACTGACTTATATACAACATCATTTGTGGCTGTATACTGTATTCTACTGTATATATTTTATAATTTAGTTAACCATTCCAGTAGTTTAGCTTTGATTTTATTATGATTTCTTCCTTTTGCTTTTTATTGCTATGCTAAGTAACCTATGACAAACTTTTGTGTTTATACCCTTAATTCAACTTAATTTATCTTCTTAGGGTAAAATCCACAAAGTAAAATCATTAGTTTATAATGCAAGTATTTTCTAAATTTTTGTTGCCAAATGGTTTTCCAAAACATGTTCTACCAAATTGCACCTTAACTGGCCATGTGGGAAGCCTCCTATTTCACCATAGCCATCTCAACACCTGGTGGTTTCATTGCTTTTTAAAAATCTTTACCTACTAATTTGGTAGGCAAAGGTTCTTATACTTTATCTAATTTCTAATGATGGTTATAACGACCTTGAACTTTTTTCATATGTTTACTATTCATTTACCTTTCATGATTTATGAATTGCCTATTCATATCTTTGCCCATTTATGTTTAAAGATTTGTATTTGGAATGCTTCTTGTCACAAATAACAGATCTAACCATGGCTTTTACAAATTGGGGACAAACTTTTCTGCCATAAAAAGACCTCTGGAAGTAGGCAATTGCAAGCTGGTTTAGTAGCTTAGGAGTGTCAACACGGTATACTTGGTGATGGAAGACACCTGTAGCTCCTCAGAACATCACGTCTATGTTCAAGACAAGAAGAGAGGGGACAAGGCTGAGCCAACTGCATCTGTCCCTCTTATCTCTGAAGTAATAGCTTCCCCAACAGATTTCCCAATAAATTCCCATCCCAATAGATTTCCCCTTATGTTTCATTGACCAGAACCAGGTCATAAGGCTACCCTTGCCTGCAAGGGATTGGAGAAATAAAGGAGTGAATTCACATTTTAGGCTTAGACCACCCACGGTCCACCCCCCAGAACTGAACACTTTGGTGCCTAGGACAAAACCAGGCAGGAGGGAGCCTGGAGGGAGTGGACGCTAGAACGCACCCAATACTGACACAGAGGCTCAGTGTGGGGTTTTTCTTACTGGTTTGTATGTTTCCTTATACACTAAGGAAACTGACTTTTGTCCTATCGACTACAATATATTTTCAAGTTTTCACTTTGTATGTAACTTCTTTTTCTCTGAAAATAGAAGGATTTTTTATTCATTTTTGGGAGGTAATAAAATGTACCTGGTTTTAAAGATTTGGGGAGGTTTATAAGATTAAAAAAATTTTCTATCTAGAGATTAGATCAGCATTCACCTCCAGTTTTTTAGGTCTTTAAACATTTTTTTACCTTTTATTGATCCAATGTATATTTATAATATTTGCAAATAATTTATAAGGTGTGGATAATTATATAAATTGCTTTTTCAAATAGCTAGCAAATTGCCCTGGTACTCTTTAATTCCACCTGCTTCTAAGGCTCATGATTATTCCTCTTAGAGAAAGACCTTTGAACAACCAAAGGTGATGACAAAGAGCTGATGAGGCAAACGCTACAGTGTCAGCTTTCATGAAACCTAAGGAAGTTGGAGAGAAAAGGCTTTTTGTACAGAGAAATGGGATTATTTGTTATACATGTATCATTGTACACAGTTAATAGATCATATTTCCATTTCCTTCCTCTTCCCATTTCCTCTGCCAGGTAGCAAACCCAAGGGAGGGTAGACCATCCATCTTGAGATCTCCATTAGGGGACTTGGTTGTCATCTAGATCTGGTTCTTTTGCTATTCGAACTAATACCCTGTCATGTGGTATATGTTTTTAACTTATAACAAAATTAATGTGCTTTAAGAATTACTTAGTCACAAAGATAAGCAACTAACAAGATTACTAGACATACGAGCAAGCGAAATGAATGCCTCACACGTCAATTTAATGTTTATCTCACAGGGAAATTTGAAAAGCTCTTTAGAAGACCATTGTCTACATATCAGTCAGGGTCCCACCAGCAAAACAGAAACTACTCATTATTTAAAAGAATGCATCGCAATGAATTGGTTACATGATAATAAAACGAAGCAGAGAAACGATTGGGACAGTGAGCAAACCAGGGATTGACACCAGCAGGAGGCCTGGAGGCAGCAGTGTGCTGGTAGCAAGCTCTGCTGGAGAAAAAGTCTTGATTTGTAGCACGGGCCAATTTGAAGCTAGCAACAGTTTAACAACCAGCTTGCGAAATTCCTAAATATTTAACAACCTGCTCTTGTGAGTCAGTACAAGCCAACTCTACCACACCACTGGTTGGAAAGGAAAAGGGAGCAGGTGGTGTTATCCAAGCCCACAGGCTGGGATCCCCTACGAGAAGCTGGCTGGGGATTTGGAGCTGTGGGAGAGACAATCACTGCCAAGAAGTTCTACACGAGACAGGGGAGGAGGAGAGACACTCTGGCTTTCCCCTTCTTGGCCTCTAGTCTCCTGGCAGTACCTGGCTGCAGCCAGCTGGAAGCAGTTGACCAGGACTGCGAGCCTGGGAAATACATCTCTAGGGGTATCTCCCAGCAGGGCAGAGCAGGGCAGAGCAGGGCAGAGCAGGGCAGAGCAGGGCAGGGGAAAGGCAATTTCTTATCCTCTTCTTTTCTCTTCCATCCTGTTGTCCTTTTTCGTCATCCTTTAGATTCTGCATTTCCTCACTGCCTTATATTGCTTAGGCTGTGCCTTCCTGCCAGAAAATTCTCTTGAGTTTTCCTTCCCCTTTTCCTGCACTGCTGTTCATGCCCATTCTGTGCTCTTTTACAGCTTCTCTTTTGCTTCTTCACCTTTTTTGGAGTTGTTCTGTTATGTTCTTGCTTCTTTGTGCTATTCCTTCTCCCCACCTTTCTGGATATTCTCCTATGTAGTCTCCATCATGCTTGGGTGAGAACCATTCAGCGTTTTGTGTCACTCAGGTCACTCAGGGAAAGTCACTGAGGGCACCATTGGTGGAGAGAGCTTTGCAGAAAGGATGCCCATGGACTGAAACTGGAATCTGAAGGCCTTGGGGAATCAAGATGGCCTGAGGGATCAGCTACTCATGCAGCTTGCATGTCACAGCCCACACCGCCCTTCTCCCAGAGTGCCATTGATTTCTTCTCGTGGTGTTGCTGCATTCTTCAACCAGCCAATTCATTCCACATCACGTGGTCCAGATTCTGATGCTCATGGCTGCCCATGCCAGGTCACCTGATGCATCTCTGCCCCCATCCCCCCACCCCCCGCCGTGGTTGGGCTGCCCTAGAGTCAGGCATCCAATCTGTGGCATTGCATGGGGACTGGGTTTTCTAAGCAGTGGCTAGAGCCTGTCCAACTCATCTGAAGGTGATGTAATGGTGTGGCAGGCACTGGGATTTACCTGTCCAGGACGGGGGTGCACTTGCCTTCACATATGCGCTCTGCTTCTCCCCTTTCTGTGCCTACCTGTGCACTAAGATACGTTTGGTGTGTTTTTCTGCCTTCAGTAATGACAGGTTTTGGCCCACAGACTCTGCTAAGACAGAGATTCTCATCCTGGCTGAAATGACAACTGTCTGGGGAACTCTCAAAAACCACCAATGCCAGGCCCCACTGTACATTCCTACTTAATTGGTCTGTGATCAAGTTTGGCATGGGTCTTTTTGATAAGCTCCCCAGATGATCCTCAAGTATGCTGGGGGATCCCATCCTGGCTGCCTGAGCCCTGGGCACTGACTTCCTGTCCCATCTTTCCTGTACTCCACGCCTTTCCATGAGTTTAGGGATGGTTGATTCCTCAGGAAACCCTGTGGTTTGGCAGGGAAAAGCTTGGAGTCCTAGCAAAGAACAATCAAGAAGGTTATGCCTCACACAAATGTAATATACCTTGTTTCTAGTACTTTCCCACTTTAAAATTGCTTAGTAGGATCAAAAGGACCTTCTGTCCCTGGAGCTATTTAGTCTGGCAACTAGAAGAATTGCATTTTACTTTCCGTTGTTTTTGTTTTGTTTTACTGCCGTCTAAGTATGTGTTACTCATAAACACAAGTGCTGTAACATCCATGAGCTCTTTAGATCAGGACTGGTGAACTCACTTCCTTGAACCCAACTATAATCAGGGTTTCTTCACGTTGGCTGTTGAGTGGTTATGTTCAATGGGAGAAAACAGGAAATGGCTCAAGAAAGGCAACGTGGAAGGCCAGAGAGTTTCTGAAAGGCTAAAGCGGCCTGGTTTTCATCCAAATTGGCCAAAAGAAAGAATTAAATCAATCTCTCTCTGTCTCCTGATTCGGGAATATCTGACTGGTAACTTATTAAATATATGTAATACTTACATGTAAGCCTAACATGCTCACTTGATCCCCTCCAATATCTTTTAAGGCAGATACCATTATCCTCCTTTTTTCAAGGTGAGATATGATCTTTATATTTCTCTTTTCGCAAAGAGCCTCAAGACCATAGTAACACCAGGTGTGGGCCTGGGACTAGAGCACAGGATTCCAGCTGTCCCTGATGGCACTTGTGCAGCATGGCCTGTGGCTCTACAGGTGAAGCGCTCCAGACACGGGGCAATGGACCTGTGTGCAGACGTGTAGATTCACAGGGAAGTTAATACCTTAGCTTTAAGGGAGTTAAATAGCAATGAGTGATCGGGTAGAGGTAGTGTTACAGAACCCCACCGGTACTGTTCTGGAAGTTCCACCGCCCACCGCCAAGAAGTGTGACTCCCAACGCAAGAGTCTGGTGAAAAAGGAAAGGGGTTGTTTGTTTAAAGGCTGTACAGATTTAGAATACTGGCAGATTTCTGCTGTTAAGTCCTGCTCCCTTTAAAACACATCATCCTGCCCCCAAACCAGGCCAGTTTTGGAATACACCACTCAGAGGTACCCTCTTTCAGAAAAGGAGAAGTAGCAGCTCAGCATTCAGAGCAGGAAGCCCCGCCCCCTCCTCGGTGCACTTGCTGCTCCTCGGGCCCCTCAGTGAACGTCCTTCAGGTGCTGCTGTGATACAGGCTGGAGGGAACATGGGGCGGAGGGGCCTTAAAGACAGAATCCTCAGGGGCTCCCAGACAACCTGAGGAAAATTTTGTGGGTTTTAATTAAATCCCCTAAACAGCCAGCATTTTAATTTAAATTGTGTTAGTGCCCAGAGGGCAATGCAAGTTTTTTGGTTTGTTTTGTCTTTTATTTTTAGACCTTTAAAAAGAACATTTTACAGCCTATTTAAAAAATGGCTGTCATGTATTTTATTATTTTTTTAAGATTTTATTTACTTCATTTATTTTTTAATTTTTTTATTTTTTTAAATATATTTTATTAATTATACCATTACAGTTGTTCTATTTCCCCCCTTCATTCCCCTCTACCTGCACACTCCCTCCCCCACCATTCTCCCCCCCCTTAGTTTATAACCATGTGTCTCAAGTTCTTTAGATTCTATATTTCCCCCACTATTCTCGCCCTCCCCCCTATCTATTTTCTACCTACCGTCTATGCTACTTATTTTCTGTATCTTCTCCCCTCTTCTCCTCCTACCATTCCCCTGTTGCTAACCCTCCATGTGTTCTTCATTTCTATGGTTCCACTCCAAATCTAGCTGTCCTCTTACTTTGCTTTTGTTTTAGGTGTGGTTGTTAATAACTGTATGTTTGCTGTCCTTTCACTGTTAATATTTTTCATCTTCTTTTTCTTATATAAGCCCCTTTAGCATTTCATATAATAAGGGCTTGGTGATGATGAACTCCTTGAACTTGACCTTATCTGAGAAGCACTTTATCTGTCCTTCCATTCTAAATGAAAGTTTTGCTGGATAAAGCAATCTTGGCTGTAGGTCTTTGGATTTCATGACTTGGAATACTTCTTTCCAGCCCCTTCTTGCCTGTAAGGTCTCTTGAGAAATCAGCTGACAGTCTGATGGGTACTCCTTTGTAGGTGACTGTCCCCTTATCTCTTGCTGCTTCTAGGATTCTCTCCTTCATTTCATCTTGGCTAATGTAATGATGATGTTCCTTGGTGTGTTCCTTCTTGGGTCCAACTTCTTTGGCACTCTCTGAGCTTCCTGGATTTCCTGGAAGTCTATTTCCTTTGCCAGACTGGGGAAGTTCTCCTTAATTATTTGTTCAAATACGTTTTCCACTCGTGGCTGTTTCTTTCCCCCTTCTGGTACCCCTATAATCCGGATGTTGGAACATTTAAAGATGTCCTGGAGGTTCCTAAGCCTCTCCTCATTTTTTTGAATTCTCATTTCTTCATTCCTTTCTGGTCAGATGTTTGGTTCTTCCTTCTGGTCCATTCCATTGATCTGAGTCCCAGTTTCCTTTCCATCGCTATTAGTTTCCTGGACATCTCCCTTCATTTCAATTAGTTTAGCCTTCATATGTTCCTCTAATTTGTGACTATAATCAACCAGTTCTGTGAGCATCCTGATAAATAGTGTCTTGAATTGTGCTTCTAAGAGGCTGGCAGTTTCTCGGTTGCTGAGAGTTATGGGCTCTGGGACTTTGAGTTCTTCTTGCACCATCTTTTGGGCTGTTCATGCCTGTTCCATAGCAGGATCAGAGCCCTAAAGTGTTCACCAGAGCAGGGCAACTCAGTCGCTGGGTTGTGACGTTGTATGTGGGGGCGGGGTCAAAGAGGAGCAATGGCGTCCCGTCTGCCGCCTCCTGCCGCGGCCCCCACCGTCACCAGACCCACGCGTTTCGTTTCACTGCAGGCAAGTGTGCCACCGCCGTCAGCCCTCCACCACTGGGTTCACCCCCTGGGGCCTGCGTGGTCCGTCTCATTGTGCGCGAATGTGCGACTGCAGTCAGTCTGCCCCACACCCCGACTGGCTCCGGGCTGCCTGTGCGCCTAGGTCGGGGGATCTGTCCTGCCCGACCCAGCTCCACTGCTGGCTCCGCCTCTCTTACCATCCCGTTGAACAGTTTGTAGTTGTCGGACTTCCGTATAATTCCATTTTCTGGTCTTTGGGTGTGTCCTAGTTCTCCAAACCTTTGTTGTGTTCAAACTTGATTGTGGGAGAAGGCACAGTGTTTCCACCTATGCCTCCATCTTGGCGGAAGTCCTGTCATGTATTTTACATGTAGCTCTTTTCCTTTCTTCTAGATGCTGTTTAGGTATATAAAAAAGACTTTTTGGAGTATGCATATTTGAAGGTAGGTCTAGGTTGTTGGCTGAATCAATGCATTTGCACTTGAGCTTGCACTTTGCAGCTCCCCTTCAGAATAACCAAAGGCCAAGTTAAGAACTCAGCTTGCTGAAAATTGTCCCCTGAGCATACTGGTGCCTCACTCCTCAGAACAGAAGGTGCTGGGGCTCAGCCACTCAGGAACTTCTGAAAATGGCCTTTCCCATGGGGAGTATGTCAGGGAGGAACTAGCCTCCGGTCTACTACTTGCTGGTGTCTCTTCCTCCTTGAAGACATGTGTCTCCCCTATTCTCAGCCAACCCGCAACCCGCACCCCACCAAAATGCATTCTTAGTTATAGGTTATGCTATAGCACCGGCTCCACTGAAGACAACTGGAAGACCAATAAATTAGGTCATGTCTGTCCACAGATGTTTAATTGCTTTGCCAATGTCATCCAGGCAAAGCTCTTTAAAAGGTTTATGAGTAACATATTCCCTCTAGGGCAGCTATCTCCACCTTCAAAGCCACACAGGACCCACCCTCACCTAGTTCTACCCAGCACTGTACACACCCAGTTTTACTGAGCTCTGGCTCCAGTTTCTTCCCCAGCTTTGCTTCACTTCCCCCAGGTGTCAACTTCTAACACCTCTTCCAGGACCTCTTAAGGGGAGGGGGATCATGGGAACAAAGTGATACAGTCTACTGTCCAAATTAAGTGTTGGGAGGAGCATTGCCATTTTACCTCTTTCTTGTAGAGCTGCCAGATATGACGAGCTTCTCCACTTGCAGCGTTACGCAATCATCTTTGGGCCCTTTGGCCTTGGACCCTCCTCACAGCGTCAGGGGTCAGAGGTTGGGTGCCTCTGTGTTCCTCTTTAGAGGGAGAGCACCACAGGATAGAATTTTTGTTTTTCTCTGTCATGATTTAACAACATTTCTTTTAAACATCAAACACTCATTCATTCAGCAGATATATTGAGATCCTACTGTGAACCTAGTATCAGAGATACAAAAAATGCTCTGTATAATCTCTCAGTGTAGTGAGGGAGATGGATTTAAAAAGAGTATGTTCGCCCTGGCTGGTATAGGTCAGTGGATTGAGCGTGGGCCTGCGAACCAGAGAATCGCAGTTCGATTCCCAGTCAGGGCACATGCCTGGGTTGCAGGCTGGTTCCCTGCAGGCCAACTCCCAGCAGGGGACGCACAAAAGGCAACCATACATTGATGTTTCTCTCCCTCTNGCCCCCCCCCCCTTGGCTGCACCCTGTATCACTCTAAAGATAAATAAATAAATAAAATCTTTAAAAAAAAAAGGGTATGCTCAAATAAATAAATAAATAAAGAGAGTACATTCTCCAAAATGCAGCAGATGTTAAGAGAGTTATGCACAGAGATACAGAGATCATTCGACTCTCTATGAGGTCTTAGGGGAGGCTTGCTGGAGAACATGACTCCTGAACTAGGTCTTGAAGGAGGTGTGGGGTGAATAAAGATGAGAACGGCATTCCAAATGGAGTGAACAGCATGAGGGAAGGCACAAGGATATGAAAGACGGAGGTGGAGCAGTGGGCATCACTGGAAGACAAAATGAGAGGCAGTGACAGACAGGGGAGAGCCTGATACCAACTGGAGGCTACGCAGAGCCGTTGAGATACTTAGAGCAACAGAGTGACATCAACTTTGTTTCTTAGGTGGGTGGCTCTGGGTAAAGGGCTAAGCCTGGATTAAAAGAGAAGTATGCTTAGGGACCTTAGCTGGTGATGAAGAGAAGGGAATCAATTCAAGACATATATAGAAAGTTAAATTAGCAGGACTTGGTGGCTGATTGGCTGAAGCAGAAAGAAAGGAGAGTTCATATAAAGTTTGGTTCTGGCTTTGATGTTTTTGGCATTTGACCTACTGTTTACACTGAAACTGGTGGATTCGAGTGAACTCTACACTTTGTGAGTCCAGAGTGAATGAGGTAATATTTCTGAATATTAAAGGTATCAATTCCTATCAACTTCTGAATATTTAGATACATTATCTCTTGACAATTGTGGTTTCATGGCAATTAAGTTCAAGTTTTAGGCCTGTGACCAGGATGGGGAGTGAAGAGAACAGTGGGCAGATTTCAAAGCAGGATTCTGGCAAGGGAGAAACTTGTTCCGAGAAGCTGAAAGTAACAGAGGGACTGATTGGCCCACAGGGACACCGCCTGGGCAAGCTGAGGTGAACAGCCTGCCAGATCACAGGTGCTCAGCCAGTCAGAGGCAACTGCAGATGGTTTCATTTCCTCCCTTTCAGCTTTGGAATTAGGTAAGAGCTTTCTCTCTCTCTTATTCTAAGCAAAAATAATTAGGACCAACCGATCATTGAAGCACCTTTTTTCCCCTTAAAAAGAAAGAAAAGACCAGGGCATTTCATTTCAAGTGGCTGCTTCCCTCTCTAAAGTAGCAGCAAGCCAGCTTTTCAGCAGCACCCTCCCCTCCGGTCCAGGGTCAGCAGCAGTATTCCCCTTCAGCAGGTGAGGGATTCTCTCTCTTTGCTGGGCCCTGCTTAGGGCACTGGAGACCTGGGTTTGGAAGCTTGTCCAGTGTCACTGAGGAAAGAGGCAAAGCCATCGTTCTACCCAGCACCCACCAGGTAAGCTGCTGTGCACAGAGATGAAGCCTTTGGCAGATCATTTGTTCCTGCTATCCCAGAGTTTGCTTGAGTATGTCAAATGCACACCTCTAGGTTCAAAGCAGCAAGGCTGAGAATCTTATCTTCAGCATGCATAATGATAAATGAAAAGTACCCCTTCCCACATTTATCATAATGGGAGTTAAATAAATCCCAGCTTCTTTGGGTTTACATTGGGGATATTTTCTTTTGTCTTAAAATAAGAGATACTTGACAAATTTTTCTGAAGTCCTACTATTTGTATGGGTTATGCAATCTGCTATAATAAATGCAAAGTGTAGAACTCAAGAAATTGATAATCTATTTGGGTGGATAAGGCATGAAAATTTAGTATTATTATAAGGCTGCACATGAGTGGCATAGACAGTAGGTTCTTGGAGTGAAAAAAGATGGATAGAAAGTGAAATTATTAGGAAAGTCTTCAGAAAGAGGCTGGCCTTGAAGAGTAATTGGATGTAGGTAAGTGGCAGGTGAATAAGGGAAGAATTGTAAAGGGGTGCAGAGCATAAGACCCCTGAAAATAGGAGAACAACCCCCACAACCCTTGATTGGAGGAAGGGAGGAATGGATGGCACAGCATTTGAGATCTGTTGCATAATGATGGCAAGTTAGTAGCCGTGCTGTCCTGAAGAGAGGAGGGCCGATGCCCGGGGTGAATTGTGTAGTCACTGAGTGTGAGAACGCGCAGGGACTCCTGACATAGCCTGGGGGAGGGGTGGAGTTGGGGGAGGCTCATACAGCGCCTGCAGGAGATGCAGGGCTGGGAACTTTTGCCCTAAGATGGCAGCCAAAAGAAGGCAAAAGACACTGGGGAACTGGCAAACCTGGCACGTCATAGAGGGTGCCAGATATGAAGTCACACAGAAAGTTGCAAGCTGAGCATTTAAATAAGGGTGGGCTGAAAGAGAAGAGGACTGCCAAGAGGACTCTGGAGCAAGGCAGGTCAGTGGGGAGGTCCGAAAGCCAGAGAGGGAGGGAGCCGCAGGGAGGGTAGTGAGACAAGATCTGACTGGAGAAGGTGGCAGAGCTGACGGAGCCATGCAGGACCTGCCTAGCCACCTGGATTTGTCAGGGATGCTTGGAGCCAAACTGTGGCCAGGAATGCTGAGCTGCAGACTTCTGCTTTTCTGACAGACGGTACCTCTGAGTGGCATAATGTGAAACTGGCCTGGTTTAGCAAAGGGAGGCAGGATTACGTGTTTGATGTTTTTTAAGGGAATGGGACTTAATGGCAGAAATAAGGCATTATTCTAAATTTATATAACCTTTATTTTTTAAGTATTTTTTATTGATTATGCTGTAACAGTTTTCCCAATTTCTCCGCCTTTATCACCTCTCCACCCTGTCCCCCTAACCCTCCAGCGTCTCCCTACTGTAGTTCATGTCCATGGTTGTACATGTAAGTCCTTTGAGTTCTCTGTTTCCTATACCATTTTTTATCTCTCCCTGTTTATATTATGCCTACTAATTGTGCTTCTTCTACCCTGTACCTTTTCCCCCCTGTTCTTCCCCTCCCACTCCCCACTGAAATCCCACCACGTGATCTCCATTTGTCTGATTCTATTCCTGTTCCAGTTGTTTGTTTAGTTTTTGTTTTTGTTCTTTTTCTTTTCTTTTAGGTTCATTTGTTGACACTTGTGAATTTGTTGTCGTTTTACTGTTCATATTTTTATTCTCTTTTTCTTAGCTAAGTCCCTTTAGCCTTTCATATAATAATGGCTTGATGATAATGAACTCCTTTAATCTGACCTTGTCTGGGAAGCACTTTATCTGCCCTTCCATTCTAAATGAAAGCTTTGCTGGATGTGGGGGTGACTTTTCCCGCAAGTCCCCCCGTCTGCCACAGATGAAAGTAAACACTACTAAGACATGATCTGCTTGGGGAGGAGAGGTGGCCAGTTTCTAAGAGGAAAAAAAGGCCTCGAGCTCCTTCCTCCAGGGGTTTTGTTGTGTTGTAATACACAGAAATACAGGGCGGCAAGGATCAAACAATAGACAACATTTCAAAGATATCTGAGGGCTTAGTTGGAATCAGTGTCTGTCAGGAAGGGGGGTTTGCAGGAACTTTAGGGTTTCCTGCTCGGACCCTTAACATATTAATGAAAGCACTCTTAGCAGAGCAGGTTTCATAGGTTTTTTTAGGAATTCTTTGTGATGCCAGATTTTCCCCCTGGATCCATTCTAGCAAGGCAAGGAGCTGAACCCCTTCCCATCAGGTATTTAGGCTTAAGTGGATTAGAGCCAGGAAGAGCTTCTCCCAGACGACATGGGGACTCGGGCTATGTCACATAGCTGGGGAGCAAGGGTCCATTTGTCAAGGGTCCTCTTTGTTGCAGTCCTCTGAGTTCTTCTATGATGGCCTCCCAAGTGATCAAGTCTGGCTTAGGTTGCTCCTCCCTGTGAGGAGACTTGCCTGTCATCAACATTGACCATGCTTTGGGGGCAGGGAGGAAACTGAGGCAGAGTTTGCTACCAGAGCCAAGCTTTGTCTCCCGTAGCTCGCATTCTGGAGGTCACTCGCTCCTCCTTAGCCACGGGGGGGTAGTTACAATTCCTGAAACCAGGCAGAGTGGTCCACAACAGCTGGATAGAGTAATCTTGGATGTAGGTCCTTGCCTTTCATGACTCGGAATAGTTCTTTCCAGCCCCTTCTTGCTCATAAGGTCTCTTGAGAAATCAGCTGACAGTCTGATGGGAACTCCTTTGTAGGTAACTCTCTCCTTTTGTCTTGCTGCTTTTAAGATTCTCTCCTTTTCTTTCATCTTGGGTAATGTAACGATGATGTGCCTTGGAGTGCTCCTCCTTGCATCCAATTGCTTTGGGATTCTCTGGACTTCCTGGACTTCCTGGAAGTCTATTTTCTTTGCCAGATTGGGGAAGTTTTCTTCATTATTTGTTCAAATAAATTTTTAATTTCTTGCCGTTCTTCTCCTTCTGGTGCACCTATAACCTTTTGTCCCAAATCGTTGCTTTGAGTCCTGGTTTCCTTCCTGTCACTGTTGGTTCCCTGAATACTTTGATTTATTTAATGTTGGGTATCTTTCATTTCTTTTTTCATTTTTTGACCAAGCTTAATCAGTTCTGAGCATTTTGATTACCAGGGCTTTAAATTCCCCATCAGGTAGGTTGGCTTTTTCCTCCTTGTTCAGCTCTCTTTCTGAGGTTTTGCTCTGTTCTTCCATTTAGCCCTATTTCTTTGTCTTGGCACCCCTGATAAGTTGTAAGGGACCAGGGCCTTAAGTATTCACCCAGGCAAGGCAACACTCTTTGCTGCACTACAGTGAGGCCTGTGGGGGAGGGGCCAGAGAGGGAACAGTGTGGCTCACCTGTTTGTCTCTAATGCACTTTCCAACAGACTCTCGAGTGAGACTGAGTGTTACTCCCACCACAGCAACCCCTATAGTCCCCTTTCCCCTTAAGTCAGCCTTGCCTTGCAGCCCGCCACCTTGCAGTGATTTTTCTCACCTGGCCAACCCTCGTAGTCTGAGGTCTGCCATGTTACTGGTCTGGTTGTTCTGATTGATTTTTTCTTTAATTCCTTGGTTGTAGGCATTCCATGCAGTTTGACTTTCTGGCGATTTTGGTTGTTTATTGCTTTTAGACTGTTGTTTTCCTCCTTTTGGTTCTGTGAGGAAGGGAAGGATTTCTACCTACACTTCCATCTTGGCCAGAACTCTGCAATTGTTCCAAATTTGTATAACCTTTAAATAAACAACCTCTTTCCCTTTTCACCAAAGCCTTGCATTGGGACTTTCGCTCCTTGAGGTCAGGCAATCAAACCCCACAGCTCTTCCAGAGTGGGTTCTGTAACAGAATGACTTGCAGTTTGGCCTTGTGAACACTTCCATTGAACCAATTCTACATAACACAGTTACTGAACTTTAATTAATAGTTAACATATGTAAATCTTCTCTTTAGAAAGGCTGTTTAAGTCAATATTGGGAACTAAGGGCCTTTGAAAAAAGGTTTGTTTGTGTTTGTTTATTGTGTGTAACTGCTGGCTTGCTAGAGCATTCCATCACACCTAATTCCTTCCCTTCCCCTCCCAGGGATCTGTTCACCTTCAATAACTCCCACTGAAAGTCCACTAATTTTTAACAACCTTGTGCATAGAGAATGACATATAGGTTAACTGTTTTTTTTATTCTGTAAATGATAACTAGCACAACAGCAGAAAATCATTTCTAATAAAATAGAAGTTAACTGTGTGTTCAAGGATTATGTGGTAGCCTTCTCCACATCTCAGGCTTTTAGTTGAATCTGCTGAATCAGGGAGCAATGTCTCAGTGTGTTGGTGTTTGTGTGGGTGACAGGCATGAAGCCACAAAAAGAAATCTTTAGCTTCTCCCCTCCAAGCCCTGTTCTTCACATGAAAGCATAGGAAACCTCCAGAAGACTTGCACAATCTGAGCAATGAGCCTTCTCCTCAGTACTATATGTGTATCTATCAAGGAACTGAGAGGTTTCAGAGTTTTAGGGATTCTTATTTATAGTGCAATGACACAGATTGGCAATGAAAATATTAATAGATAATGGTTGCTTTCCATCAGTAAATTTGGATGATTCCTCTTGAATAAGGCCAGCAAATAAAAACTTCCTGTAACCACTTATAACAAGCAAAACAAAAACAAACTGTGGGGAAAGCGAAATAATTTTCCTTCTAAGTCCTTCTTCTTGGTTTAATGATCAAATTGACATGAGACAGATTAACAGGGGAAAATAACTGAATTATTATATATGAACATGTACCAGAGGATAAAGTCAAGGAGCTAAGGAGTGGGGAAGGTTGTGGTTTCTGACTTCAAAGGGCAGGAAGGCAATTCACATGGAGATGAAAAGCAAATGTTTGGTGAACAAATGTTTCCTGGGCCATCTTTAACAATGAGATCAAAGAGGACTTGTAGTAAAGGGGCCTTGCTAGGTTCTTTCTTACCACTAGTTCACATTAAGCCATAGTTATATGTCATGGGACCAAGCTCCCTTCCTGGAGCAGTTCCTCTATCTAAATTATTTTACATTGTTAGAGGAAAGGTCAAAAGTGTTTCCTGAGTCTTTCATTTCTTAAAAATAACCAGCTTAAAACAGTCAATATCCCCCAAAAGGCATACTCTGCTTCCATGAAAACAAAACCAAGTCATTCACTCTCTATTTCCTTTGCTCAGTTACTCTCTGCCTATTATGGCCTTCACCCATTTCCTCCGCCCCAAACCCTCCACAGTATTCACTTTCCTTTTTAAAAATATTTTATTGTTATTCTATTACAGTTTTTGCCAATTTTCCCCCTTTCTCCTCCTTTGCCCAGTTATACCCCTACCCGGTTGTTCATATCCATGGGTCATTCATACATGTTCCTTGACAAGTCCTTTTCCCTTCTTTCCACCCTTATTCCCCTCTGCCACCTCTGGTCACTGTCAGTCTGTTTCATGGTTCCATGCCTCTGGTTCTGTTTTGCATAATGGGGTTTGCATTTATTTTGTTTATTAGGTTCCTCTTACAGGTGAGATCATATATTTGTCTTTCACTGGCTNATGCTCCCTCTGTTTCCACTTCACTGAGTGTTTTATCATAAATGGGTACTGAACTTTATCAAATGCTTTTTCAGCATCTATTAAAATGCTCATGTCATTTTTGTCTTTCATTTAGTTTATGTAGTATATTATATTTATTGATTTGCTAATATTGTCCCATCCTTACATCCCTGGGATGAATCCTACTTGATCATGATATATGACCTTTTTAATGTATTGCTGGATCTGGATCTCAAATATTTTTTAATGTTTTATTTATTTATTTTTAGAGAGGGGAGGGGAAGGAGAAAGAGTGGGAGAGAAACTTCAATGTGTGGTTGCCTCTTATGTGTCCCCTATGGGGGACCTGGCCTGCAACCCAGGCATGTGCCCTGACTGGGAATTGAAGCGGTGACCCTTTGCTTCACAGGCCCATGCTAAATCCACTAAGCTACACCAGCCAGGGCCGGATCGCAAATCCTCAATATTTTGTTGAGGATTTTAGCATTTATGTTCATCAAAGATATTGGCCTGTAGTTTTCTTTCCTTATTGTGTCAGTTTTGGAATTATAATAATTCTGGCCTCATAAAAAGAGTTTGGGAGTCTTCCCTCTTCTTGAACATTTTTGGAATAGTGTGAGAAGGACAGGAGTTAGTTCTTCCTTAAATGCTTGGTAAAATTTGCCTGTGAACCCATCTGGTCCAGGGCTTTTGTGTGCTGGGAGATTTTTTATTACTGCTTCAATTTGTTAGTTGTTATTGGTCTATTCAAGTTTTCTGCTCCCTCCTGATTCAGTTTTGGAAGATTGTATGATTCTAGAAATTTATCCATTTTGCCCAGGTTGTCACATTTCTTGGCATATAGTTGTTCATAGTAATTTCTTACAATCCTTTGTATTTCTTTAGTATTAGTTGTGTTTCTCCTCTTTTGTTTCTGATTTTATTTATTTGTGTCTTCTTTCTTCTTTTCTTGATGACTCTTTTTAAAGGCTTGTAGGTTTTGTTTATCTTTTCAAAGAACCAGCTCCTGGATTTATTGATCCTTTAAATTATTATTTTAGCCCTGGCTGGAGTAGCTCAGTGGATTGAGCGCGGGCCTGTGAACCACAGGATCACAGTTCGATTCCCAGTCAGGGCACATGCTTGGGTTGCAGGCCAGTTCCCAGAGGAGACTCACGAGAGGCAACCATACATTGATATTTCTCTCCTTCTCTCCTTCCCGTCCCCTCTAAAAGATAAAATAAATAAAAAAATCTTTAAAAAAAATTATTATTTTAGTCTCTATGTCATTTAATTGTGCTCTGATCTTGATTATTTCCTTCCTTTTACTTGCTCCGAGCTTTCTTTATTGTTATTTGTTTAGTTATGGCAGATGTAGGGTTAGGTTGTTTATTTGAGATTTTTCTATGTTCTTTAGGTAGGCTTGCTTTGTTATGAACTTTTCTGTTAGGACTGCCTTCATTGTGTCCCATAGGATTTTGGTTGTTGAATGTTCATTTTCATTTGTTTCCAGATAGTCTTTTCATTTCTTCCTTGGTCTCATTGTTAACTCATTTATCATTTAATAACCTGTTATTCGGTCTCCATGTATTTGAATGTTTTTGAATTTTTTCCCTGGGATTGATTTCTACTTTCAAGCCATTATGATCCAAGAAGATGTTTGATATGATTTCAACTTTCTTGAACTTTTTGAGGTTTGCTTTGTGTCCTACTATGTGGTCTATCTTTGAAAATGTTTCTGTGCACTTGAAAAGAATGTGTATTTTGATTCTTTGGTGAAAGATTCTGTATACATCTATCAAGTCCATTTGATTTACAGTGTCATTCAGTGACACAATATCCTTGTTGATTCTTTGCAAGATCTGTTGACAGTGGGATGTTTAAGTCCCCTATGATGACTCTGGTGCTGTTGATATATTTCTTGAAGTCCTCCAAGATTCTTCTTATATATTTAGGTGCTCCTATATTGGATGCATATATGCTTAAAGGGTTATATCCATTTGTTGGACTACCCCCTTATGTGTTACAAAGTGACCTTGTTTGTCTCCTGCTATGGCCTTTGTTTTGAAGTCTATATTGTCTGATGTAAGTATTGCTACCCCAGTTTTTTTATTTCATGTCCATTCACTTGGAATAAATTTTTTTCCATCCTTTCACTTCCATTCACTTCACTTGTAGATCTTTTGTTCTGAGGTGGGTCTCTGGTAGATAGCATATATGCAGGTCATGTTTTCTTACCTGTTCAGCCTCCCTGTCTTTTGATTAGACATTTAATCCATTTGCCATTAAGGTTATTATTGATAGATACTTATTCACTGCCATTTTTCCCTTTGTACTTGTGTTTCTCTCTTTTTCTTCATCTTCTTAAAGCAGTCCCTTTAGCATCTCTTGCAATGCTGATTTGGTGGAGATGTATTCTTTTAGTCTTTTTTTGTCTGGGAAACTCCTTATTTAGTCTTCTTTTTTATTTTTTATTTTTATTTTTAAAAGATTTTTATTTATTTCTTTTTAGAGGGGAAGGGAGGGAGAAAGAGAGGGAGAGAAACATCAATGTGTGGTTGTCTCTTGCACACCCCCTATCGGGGACCTGGCCCATAATCCAGGCATGTGCCTTGACTGGGAATAGTACCAGTGACCCCTTGCTTCACAGGCCGGCACTGGATTCACCGAGCTACACCAGCTAGGGCACCTTCCATTTTAAATGAGAGCCTTGCTGGGTAGAGTAGTCTTGATAGCAGCAAGCCTTTGCTTTTCATTACTTGGAATACTTCTTGCCATTCCCTTCTATCTTATAGTGTTTTTGTTGAGAAAACAACTGAGAGTCTTATTGGAGCTCCATTTTATGTTTCTAGCTGTTTCTCCTTTGCTGCCTTTAATATTCTCTCTTTGTCTTTAAGTTTTGCCACTTTAATTATGATGTGCCTTTGAGTAGGCCTCTTTGGGTTTATCTTGATTGGAACCCTGATCTGTGCTTCCTGGAATTGCAGGATTTTCCCCTCAACAACTTAGGGAAGTTTTCTGTCATTACTTTTTTCAAACAGATTTTCTATCCCTTGCTCCTCTTCTTCTTCTGGTATCCCTATGATATGAATATTATTATGTGTCATGTTGTCCTACAGCTTTCTTACACTGTCTTTGTTCTATATGAATCTCTTCTCATTTTGTTGCTTTGTCTGGGAGTTTTTCTACCTTGTCCTCCAACTCACTGATTTGATCCTCTTCTTCATCTAGCCTGTTTTTAATTTTTTTTTAGTGTATTCTTCATTTCAGATGTTGTATTCTTCATTTTCTCCTGGTTCTTATTGATAGTTTCTATATCCTTTTCATGCTGATGTAGTTCCCAGTAGGTTCCTTATAGCTCCCATAAAGTTCCTTGTAGTTCTCGGTGAACTCCTTGAACATCCTAATAACTATTATTTTGAACTCTGTGTTTGATAGATTATTTGCCTCAATTTCATTTAGCACTCTTGTTGGGGATTTCTTCTTTTCTTTTGATTGGGTGTTGTTCCTTTGTTTCCCCATTTTAGGTGACTCTTTTTGTTTGTTTCTGCATATTAGATTTATCTTCTTTGACTCCCTGTTGTGAGGTGGCCTTCTGTGGTAGGAGACCTGTGAGACTCAGTGGTGCAGTGTCCTTGATTCCCTGAGCTGAATGCTCTTAGGATAAGGGGATGATGCCCTTTATCCTGTTTATGTGGACACTCTTGTAATTGGGTTTCGGTTGTTGTTAGGTCATTCTTTGGTGGGTTCTTCTCTCCCACCATACTTACTTTTCAAATCATTGGATCATGCACTGGGAAATGAGCAACACTAGTGAAGAACAATGGTGAATTCAGAATTTGCCCTAATGGGGCTTAGACTCAGTAAGTCTATTTCCACTGTTAACAACCCAAGTTTGTGCACCCGACACTTGGAAAGGCCAAAACTCAAAATGTCAGGTTGGAGTAAGGAAAGGTTTATTGACTGAGAAGGTGCCAACCAAGAAGATGAGAGACCTAATAGTGCCTCTATTCCATTTTGTTCTCTGGACAACGTTAAGGTTTTTTAAAGGGTTGGGGGAATAAGTATGTGGAAGTGCTGGTTGAGCAAGTTCTAACTGGAATACCTTGGAACTTGGCCATTTATTGTAAAGGGTCACCAACATGTTTTCTGGGCCATCTTCCTATACAAAAGATCTTTGGCTTCTGAAGGCATTTCTGTGTTCAAGTTCAGGTTCTGTCCCAGTCCTTTGTTTCTGTGGGGGGTTGGGAGGATGGGTGAATGTGGGACTTTGGTTGCTGGAGGTCAAAATTCTCTCCTCTGTGCATGCTTTGGCTGCATGACTTGTGGTTTTCGCCGTTGTCTCTGAAAACACTATCTTTAACACTATCTTGTTAAACAGGGTGGGACCATTTTGAGCTGGTTCTGCAGTCAGTGACACAAATATCTTTTGAAACCCACCTTTGTGAATGGTTTCTCAGCTCTGAGCCAGAATTAATCTTATCCTTCTTTATCATCCCAAAGCAAGAGATTTGGCTTTCTATTATATGATTGTGATATAGTAAGATTTGTACTTGATCTTTGACCCTATTCTTGGCACAGAGCTTCTGAAACCCCTGAAATTTCCTGAATGGTTGGGATGAGAGGAGTATCTTTTCATAATAAGCCCCTTAATTTTCATAATAAAGCACAGCTGAGTTATGGTAATAAGCTGACTCTAGGCCGATGGGGGTTGGTTGCCAGAGAAACCAACCCTGTGATCAGAGGGCTAGAACTTTTGGCTCCATCCTCTAACCTTCATGGAGGAATGTGGGCGTGGCTGGAGAGTCACCCAACCAACGGTCACCAGTGATTTAATCAACCGTGTCTACATAATGAAACCTCCATAAAAACCCTAAACAAGAAAGTTCAGAGAGCTTCTGGGTTGGTGAAAAAGAATGTGTCTATGTGTCAGGTGGGGGGCATACCCCAAATTCCACAGGACAGAGCTCCTGTGCTTGGAACCCTTTTAGACTTTGTTTTATATATCTTTTCATATGGCTCTTCATTTTTATCCTGAAAAATATGCTTAGTAATACATTTAAAATCATAAGCAAACTATATATTATATTACTCAGGTTCAGTGAGCTGTTCTAAAAATTCTTAAACCTGAAGAGGGGGTTGTGGGAACCCTCCATTTATAGTTGGTCAACCAAAAAAAGTACTGGAGGCCTGGACTTGAGACTGGTGTCTGAAGTAGCATCAGTTTTGTGGGACTGAGCCCTTAACCTGTGGTGTCTGCACTAACCCCAGGTATTGATGTCAGTGTGTTGTGAGTAGAGAAACTTTCTCTTTTAATGATTTATCAGATCCTGTTTTATCACACCTACTTTGTACATATCTTTTCCCACAATTACATCTTAATTTCCTAGTGTCTTCAAATTGTTCTCACAAATTTAAATGCTTATTATAGTCAAACTGAATTCATTATTTTTTTTACACAATAGTTTTCAGTCTTTTAGCTAAGTGCCAACACTGCGTTACATCATGGGACAGAGATTGTGTAAGGAAGATCATTGCAGTCAGAAGAAAAACTTGGAAAAAGACCCAGAGATCATGGCACAGAGAGTGGAATGGTTGGTACCTGGGGATTAAATGAGAGAATAATGGAAAATAAGTCCAGATAGGTAAGCTTGGGGTCTGGTTATGAAAGAGATGTGGAAAATGAGACACATAGATGTCATTTGATCAGCCCAAGTAACAAACAGATTAGAACCCATGATCTTATTTTCCCACCATTCAGATCCAGCATCCTCACATAAACTCAGACTTTATTACACAACCATGCCACTTTGGGACAACTGGCTGGGAAAAGATGAAGATAACATTAGAGAGTGTCTAGGACAATAGTGTCTGTTTAGTTTGGCCACATTATACCTCTCTTTGTACTTAGCACTGTAACCTAAACAGAGGCAAGAGCAATAGGGGACAGACAATTAGGTGCATTGAAGACAACATCCCCAATCTGAGGCCCTGCTTAGTGATACACGGACCAGTCTACACTTTGAGCTACACTTTGAAGCAAATACCAAGAGTTGCCAACTCTGCCATCCTTTTGGCCCTTTGCCTTGCCCTTCAAAGAACTAATATTTTCAGTGACACCTGGGTTAAAATAATAAGCAAAGGTGTTGAACAGATTAAGTCATAAAAATAACATATTCAATAAACATGAAATAATGTTTAACCTCTTAATATCAAAGAATTTTTAAATTAAAATAAAAATTATTTTTGAACATTATATATCAGATTAGCAAAGATTAGTAAGATCAATGATATTTAATATTGGCAAGGACATGGGAAATTGGCCCTCATGTAGAATCTGGTGGTTAGAGAAAATTTTGGCATAATCCTTCTACAGAGCAATTTGGCAATGTAGTACATAAGTCATTAAAGCATGTTCATCCTTTGGCCTAGCAATACTACTACAAGGAAATTTAAAGAAATATATTAGAGAGATATACTATGCTAGGTTAATTGTGACATTATGGCTGTAAAAAAATTAGAAACAACTCTTGTCTAATAATAGGACAGTAGGTACATATACTATGGCACAGAGATACAGTGGTAAAAAAGTTAATGTAACACAGCATTCTTAATATAATGCTAAGTGGGAAATGTTGACTGACTGCAAAATAGTAGTTATAGTATAAAAACATTTTAAAATGATACATCTATAACTAGTGTGTTGAACAAATAGGACTCATAATATAATAACATGATCATGTATATATAATATGACAATGATATAATTAGAATAGCTTCCATTTTGCCTTCAATGCTACTGAATTAAATGTGGGCAGTTCCATGGCTTTTCTGCTCACTCTTATGTAACAAAGCCCTCTGTCACTTGAAGGCATGAAACGCAGTCTTGATTCAGTGCCAAAGTTGGATTGTCCAGTCCTGATTAATTCCAACCTCATTCAGAGCAGCAGCCATTCCCCCTCACACTACCCCTCACAGCTTACTGCAGATGTGGGGCAGTTGTTCAAATCTCCCTCTTTTCTGGTGTGCTCACGTGGGGTTGTCAGAGATGTCCCATAGCCAGGCTCTATGCTTCTGCAGCTCTCCTGATGTGATGACGTGCTCTCCCCTGCTCTCTGCCAACCTCTCCGTGTTGCTAGGAATCTGGTGGTTCACCCACAGACTCTTAGGTCTCTCTACTTCTCAAGCCAGTTCTCATGGATATGATCTGAGAGAAGCCCACAGCTCCTCAGCCTTTCCTGTGGCCCATGCCTTGTCCTCAGGAAACATACTGTTTCTGCCTGAGAAGCCTTGGAAATGAGGACTGATTGCTGCTGCTGAGCAATCCCTTCAATCTCCCATTACTCCCTTGACTCTGAGACGGCCCTGGTTAATTGAACTTAAACTTCTCAGGCCAGAGTCAGACAACAGTCAGCCTTTCTCCAAAATTATAAAGGACATATTCATATTTGGCTGTGTATAATGTGCACTTCATTGCCCAAAATTTTTAGGGAAAAATAAAGATGCACATTATACATGGGGAGTACTAATTCCATATCTATATAAATGTTTTTAATTCTTTTTTTATGCTTATGCATTAACAGTGTTACTGTAGAAAACAATAATGATATCCATATGCAAAATATGACAATATAAAAAACAAGCATCTAAATATAAATTTAAAATAATTGAATTAAAAAATTAAAAGATTCTCTTCCTGAATGTTTGGGACAAAAACGTGGGTGCGCATTATACACAACAAAATACAGTTTATTAGGCGCTTTCAGAGCTACTTTTGAAAACCTCTCTCTAAAGAAAGACTTCTCTTCTGACTCAGTTTGGGTGAGGGGGCTTGTAACCCTAAAAAAGAGGGATTTGGCCTTTTTTTTCTCTAACAACATTTAACATGAGGTCTACCTTCTTAACAGATTTTTCAGTGTGCCTTCCAGTATTATTATCTACAGGCACAGGTTGTACAGCAGAGTTCTAGAATTGATTCATGGACAACTGAAATTTTATACCTCTTGATTGGCAACTCTCCATTCCCCCTACCACTTGCCCCTGATAACCACCATTCTGTTCCTTGCTTCTGTGAGTTTGACTATTTCAGGTAACTCCTATCAGTGGAATCATGCAGTATTTGCCCTTTTGTGACTGGCTTATTTCACTCAGAATAATGTCCTCAAAGTTCATCCATTTTGTAGTATATTGTAGGATGTCCTTCTTTTTAAAGGCTGAATAATATTACACTGTATGTATATACTACATTTTAGTTATCCATTCATCTTTTGATGAGTTGTTTCTACATCTTCACCATTGTTAATAGGCTGCTATGAACATGAGGGTGCCAATACCTCTTAAACCTGTTGCTTTCATTTCCTTTAGATATATTCTTAGAAATGGTATTGTTGGAACATGTGTACTTCTATCTATTTTTAATTTTTTGAGGAAACCCCATACTGTTTTTCACAGTAGCTGTGCCATTTTATGCTCCCATCAATGGTGTACAAGGGTCCAATATCCTCATTGTCATTAACACTTGTTACCAACACTTGAGGTGGTATATCATGTAGTTTTGATTTGAATTGAAGAAGTTCCTACTATATTTTAGAAATTAGCCTTTTATCAAAGATTTGGTTTGCATATATTTTCTTCCTATTTCACAGACTGCCTTTCTACCTTATTAGGTTTTTTTTTTTTAATGTGCAGAAGCTTTTTAGTTTCATGTAGTCTCACACATCTATTTTCAGTTTTGTTATATTCGTGTTTAAGATGAAATCATCTTAAACTTCCTGGTTTCAAAATATATTACAAAGCTCCAGTAATTAAAACAGTTATGGCGCTGGCATAAAAATAGATATGTAGGCCAATGGAACAGAGTAGAGAGCCTAGAAATAAATCCATGCATACATGTCAGTTGATTTTTTGATGTGATAGAGAAATATAGTTCCTTCAGCAAATGGTATTGGGAAACCTGAATATCCACATGCAAAAAATGAAATTGAACTCTTATACTATACACAAAAATCAACCTAAAGTGAGTTAAAGCCTTAAACAGAAGACTATGAATAGTAAAACTGGAAGAAAACATAGAGGAAAAGCTTTGAGGTTTTTTAGTTTGTTTTATATAAATACTACCAAGCAAGTTTTTCTGATTGCTCTTTCACATTTCTCTTGGACATGTGGAATCTCTTGCTTTTATGCCTCTGCTAAAACTGAGACAGACCAAGTTCTAGTGTAACCTACTGTTATCCCTGCTTTAAAATGCTGGGTGGACATACCCAATATCTCTGGTTGCCGGTGTTCAACAATAAAATTCAACTGACTAAATTTGAACATCTAACTGATTTTATTAAGGAATTCATGAATAGGGCAGCATCTCATGTAGCAACTAAAAGGGCACTTTGAGGGGCTTTACTAAATGAAAGATTTTTATTTTTAAAAAAGTTGGGTTTTTTTAATGTGGAAGAGGAGTTATTAGGAAAAGAAAAGATTGTTTTTAAACCAGGGCATCTTTTGGCAGGGAGTGTGGGGAGAGGGATGGCAAGGGTTTTATCATTCAGATTGCCTCCTCTTTCTGTGAGGGGAGGGAGAGGACCCATGTGACAGATCACCTCATTGGTGTTGACCAGGAAATTCCAGACTGGTTCATTGAGGTTGCATTACTCGTGAGGGTCAAAACTCCAGTTAGGTCAGAAGTTAACTCTAAGTTTGGTGTCATGGGCTGTAGCACAAATGGTGCCATTTCAGGTCTATGGTTTTCTCTTTAACAGGAAAGTATAAGAGACTTTTTTTTTCTTCAAGCTTTTCTGTGTTTTCTAAATCATTTTGATAAGTGCAATTTTACTTTCATAAGTAGAAAAAAAGAACTCAAAATGTTATAATGATAAATCAGAGTCAGTTTTTGTAGACATTTGAAATTTTCTGTCCTAATGCTGATGACTTGCTAGTGAACAGATTTCTGCACACTATTATCGCTGGATGTTTTAGTTATGCTCTTTCAAGTGACAAGGAACATACACTACTTAACCTCAAGTGACGGGTGTCACTTCACTGTAAGTCTATAATGGAAAGTAAAGAAACACATGAAACAGCCTCACCCTGCACAGCCAAGCCTTGGGAACCAGAAAGTTGGTCAGAGTACAGCATTCTGGTGCCGATCCACCAGGCTGGTAATCAGCCAGGCCTGTGGTTGGAGTTCTCAGCTCTGCTTCTCCTTGTTAGCTTCCGTTGCTGCAGCTGATTTTCTTCTTACAACTTTCCTCTCTGCATGGGCAGTAGTATGGTGATTTCACGGGGGAGAGGAGTATAAGGGGACTAAATGGTAATGGAAAAAGTAAAAATAAAAATAAAATAAATCACTTGTATACCTATTTTTAAAAAAAGCTTTCTCTCCGCCCCATAGCTTCTGCTTTGTCCTGGCTTCACTCAGGTTCCTGCATAATGCCCTCTTGCTGTGTGTCTCTCAGATTCTGTGTCGCTTTAGGTTGTCTTACTTCTCATCATGATTTCAAGATACGCCAAAGGAAGGATGTCATTAAGTTGTTAATCACTCTCCAAAGTGGAACATATCCGGTGGGCAGTATTTTTGCTCATATTCAGTGTTGGGGTCAAGCACAAATCCCTGGTTCAGTTGTTAGGGCTGGTAATGCCAAAAATTTTGGATCACATGACCAAAGCACAGTAAGTACCCGTGACTGCTTGGCTATACGTGGCACAGCCTCCCAACACAACATGGACTGCCTGTTTGCTAGAAAAGTGGTCCATGTCTTTCAGACATCTACCACCATACTTAATTCATTCTTTCTGTGGTGTGAGTTCTATTTTTGCATACAGTAAAGGAAACAGAGGTGCCAAAATGATTTAAAACAAAACAAAACAAAACAAAAAGATGGGGGAATCAGCTATTTCCTTTGTCATACATTACTTTATCCTACCTGAAAGAAAACAAAAAATGAAGGGATTAAGAAGTACAAATTAGTAGTTACATAATAGTCATGGAGAGGTAAATTACAGCATAAGGAATATAGTCAATATTATTATAGTGACAAACATTTTTGCAAACCAGGCCAAAGTCACTTACAGCTAAATTGACGATGACTTTTAAAATACAAGATTATTGTTAATAAAGAGTAAACCACACCTCTCTGTCTATACTAAGTAAACTGTTCTTTTTATTTCCATTTTTCTTTTGTAAAATGCACCTGGTATCACTACTTCATTACATTGGCATTTCTTTTCATTTTTTAGAAATGGGTTGATTGTTTACAGATTAACTACAATTATTCTATACTTCTTGATGCACTGAGACATTCATTTAAAGTACATAACAGCCTCCAATGTCACATTATCACTTTTATTGTGTAACAGAGCTTTACTTAGGCCTTTTGTCTAAAGATGCATTGAGATTTTATGACAAAACATGTATTATGACTAAACACATATATTATGTTCATATATTATGAACAGTGATCACAAACTTTGTTCGTTATTGAGAAAGAAGACCTTAGATACTAAAATCTGAAAGTTAACAAGAAAGCAACTAATAACATATAACAACATTACCAGTAAAATCACTTTTATACAGATGTTAAGATCCCATAAATAAGCTGTAGAAGGAGGAACAGACACACATAGGTGTGCTGCTGGCATTGCTTCCTGTCACCTCAGGCACTGATTTTGTTACAGAATCATTCTAGGAGGGCTTCCTAAAAGTACGTTTGGGTAAATAACTATGAGTACATATAAAGATAAAACTTACTAAACTCTTCTAGATGAGATAATACCAAATGAAAACATCATGTGTGTTTGGAATAACTGCTCAGCAGAGTAATAATTCTAATGACAATGTTCCATACAATTCAGGAGGAAATGTTCAAAGTAAAGCCCTTTGATGTGTGATTCTGAGGTAATTTCTGATGAAGTGGGGTGTTGGTTTGTCAGCTCTGTAGGTGGAGAGAAGCAGTTTAACCCGAATGATCATGGTGAGGCAGGTTTGCTAGCGAGGACTTGGAAAAGGCAGCAACCTTTTGAATAAGGGTTATTGTAAGGGTTAGCTCTTTGGAAAATATACTACAAACTGTGACCCAAACCAATGAGCTTTAACTGATGTTCATACCAAACTTTCTCTGACCCAGTCAGTGAGTCCTGCAGTGGACAATGATTTGCAAGTAATGGACTTTCTGAATTTCCAAGATCCCTGAAGGGACAGTACATTCATGGTGGTGGCATTTAGGAGACCAAAGGGTATTTTCTCAGGATTCTGTATCCTTAAACAAAGACTGAACAGCTAGGAGGAAAAAAACTGTCTTTCTTTCCTCTTAGCTTACCAACTTGGTCAGTGTGTGTGTGTAGGAATCGGGGAAGGGATCTCACACTGCAACAGTAAATTCCTTAAAGTTAAAGCTACTTCCAGCCCTGGCTGGTGTAGCTCAGTGGATTGAGCTCAGGCCTGCAAACCAGCGATTGCAGTCCAATTCCCAGTCGGGGCACATGCCTGGGTTGCAGGCCAGTTCCCAGCAGGGGACTCATGAGAGGCAACCATACATTGATATTTCTCTCCCTCTCTCCTTCCTTTCCCCTCTAAAAGATAAATAAATAAAATCTTAAAAAAAAAAGCTACTTCCAGAATGTTGAGTTTGACTTGGTTTTCTAACATCTTCAAGTTTTCATGATACCGGAGTGAATTAATTTGAATGTAACAACTGTGCATCTTAATTACAGTGGAGGTGATGTAGTCCTGTGACCTTTCTACCTGGTCCTGGAACAACACTTTGGGGGCATCACTTACTTTCAACCTTGTGGAACTGCCTGCACTTCTCCCATTCTGACCCTCTTTCTGCCTTCTTTTCCTGCCGGACATGATATAAGAATTAATGTTAAATTATCTGAATACAAGAAAAAACATGCTCTATATTCTTATTCATAAAAACGAAGGAGAGATAAACTAGCTATGCACATGTACAATTGTGTCTTGTTACCTGACTCCACAGACCAGCAGTATGCAGTACAGGTGGGATGGAGGGTCGGCGTTTGGGATGTAGTCGTCTGAGGAAAGAAGCCATGAATGACGTGTGATATATGATATACAAGTGGGGGCAAGTGTAGCTTTACAATTGTTTGTATGGACAGTAATACAATAATTAATAAATAATAATAGAAGAATAAAATCTGTGTTTCCCTTATTCACAACTAAATGTGTATAGATATAAAATATGCATACAAATAAATATATACTGTAGTGATAAATCCAAGATGTTCAGATCTTTCACTTTTCTAGTTGTCAGGACTTATGGCTCCAAGCTGCCGGGCAGGTGTGCTGGTCACACCCTTAAACAGGTGTTTACATCCAGTTCTGCAGCCTCGAGCAGTGGCCCTACACTTGTAGAACCCCAACACCCAATTTGCCTTACCTCCTTTTTTTCCCTGTCACACCTTTTATTTTATTTTATTTTATTTTATTTTATTTTCAATTACAGTTTATATTTAATGTTATTCTGTATTAGTTTCAGGTGTACAGTATAGAGGTTAGATAGTCATGTACTTTACAAAGTGATTCTCCCAACATTTCAAGTACCCACCCAGCGCCATACATAGTTACTACAATATTATTGACTATATTCCCTATGCTTTACTTTACATCCCTGTGACTATTTTGTAATTGCCAATTTATACTTCTTATTCCCTTCAGCTTTTTTCATCCCCCTCCCTTTTGGCAACTATCAGTTTGTTCTCTGTATCTACGAGCCTGTTTCTATTTTGTTTGTTAGTTTATTTTGTTCTTTAGATTCCACATATAAGTGAAATCGTTTGGTATTTGTCTTTCTCTGTCCAACTTATTTCACTTAGCATAATGTCCTCTAGGTCTATCCACGCTGTCACGAAAGGTAAGCTTTCATTCCTTTTTATGGCCAAGTAATATTCCATTGTGTATATGTACCACAGCTTTTTTCTCCACTCATCATCAATGAACATGTGGGTTGCTTTCATGTCCTGACTATTGTACATAATGCTGTCAATTTGCATTAACTCTACCCTACAAATTTCAGTGGAAGATGTCTAAGCATCTGTATAAAGAGGAATAAGTAGGAAGCAAAGGCTAAAAACTCTAGTTTTTAATTCTCTTGTATTTATTTGTTGATTTATTCAACAAATATTTAGTCACTGCTTGCTGTTTATCTCAGCAGGTCTGGTATTCTTAGTGAGCTGACAGTCTAGTGACAAGACAACTGGTATGAAAAATGTGCAGAGACAGGCAAGTGTGGAATAATTGGGGCTCTGGAAAACAATACCTGTCCTCACTCAACACGTTATGCTGGGCAGCAGAGGTCTGGAGCTAGGTAGAAGCCTAGCTCTCTCACTCACTACTTTATAACCTCTTGGACTATAAAATAAGTATAACAATATCAACCTCACTGGGCCCCTGTGGTGATTAAATGAGATAACTTATGTGGAAGCAACCAGCACTCTGGCTGTCACAAAACATTTAATCATAGGCCCAATTTCCTCCTCAGGGAGCAAAGTACAGCTACAGTGTGCAGGGCTCTCGTCACATTCAGCGGCATCACGAAGGTACTAGATAGAACACAAAATATTACCTTCATCGTCCATAAACATACTGTTGTCAGTTTGAGTCTGTTGCTTTTTAATCACGTAATGGATCCAGAGAGAAGCAACAGGCACAGGTAGCATGATGGGGCAGCTGTCACCTGAGGACAATACGAAAGATTGGGACTATTCAGGACAAAGTATAGAGGCCCAAACAGGTACATGACAAGCAATTCAACATGATTTGATCGATACGGAGGTGACACTGGATGCTTTCCTGTGTGGTCAGGGTAAAAAGAATACATGGGAATTAAAAAAGATAAGAGAGGCCCAGGAAGACAGAAATGCCCTGATAGTGGCATGAAGAACTGGCCCTTAAAGTGTAAGTTTGACCTTAATGTGGACAGCTAGTCTTTATTTTTATTTTTAGTAGTTTATTGATTTTTGAGAGAGAGGAAGGGAGAGAAAGAGAGAGAAACATCTGTGTAAAAGAGAAACATCGATCGGTTTCCTCCCCTATGTTCTTTGACTGGGGATTGTGCCTGGATCGAACCTGCATGCCACCAAGGTATGCACCCTGACCCAGAATCAAATCCCCAGTCTTTTTGTGGACTGGACAATGCTCTGACCGACTGACCCACCTGGGCAGCGCGAGAGCTGGACTTTCTACAGCACCTTCTCTAGGACGACTAATTGGTAAGACAGCACTTGCTGTGATCTGAACTAGTAGGGGAATTACACATCCTTAGTGTTACTTTGACAGCTTATTTTTTCCCCTCCTGTTGTGGTTGTGTGTTATGTGAGCATAAATGGCCAGGAAGGTTACAATTCTCAATTCAAAATAGAGAGAAGAGACTGTCTTTCATTCTAGATTGGGCAGCCTCAGCCACAGCCATTCAAGGAGTTAAATGGGCTGTATTATCTCGTTTGGCTTTCAGGCAGGGGCCATTATTTTGCTAGTTCTAGAGATTTGTTGTGTTGCTGCTTGCTTTCATGTATCACTTTCCTTATCTGAGCTTCCCTTCCCTCAGACCTCCTTTTATGGTCTAACTTTACTACTCTCAAAGGAACACATTTTTCCGTACACCTGCTTGCTTTTTCTAATCCCTGCTCTTTCCTGAGTCTTGGCTGTCAGCTGAACCAAAGAGCAGCTTTGATGTCAGCAGAAAGGCTCTCAAAAACCAATCTTGTTAGAAGATCAACAGGGAGAGGAGCCAGGCACTGGGTGGAAAAGCTGCTGGGACAGCCATTGACCGGGGGTTTTACTTTTTTTCCTCTGCTCCTCCCCGGTGGAGAACTCACAATCGTTGTCCTAAAGATTTCCCTAGATGATGAGCCCTGAGACACCTGTAGCTGGAAGTATCCGCTTTCTGCAGCAGAGAAACAAAGAGACAATATTTTCCTGAGTTTCCCTGGGGCTTTAACATTTTGAAAAGGTCGTTGCATGGACAGACTGATCCAGCTTCCATTGTGATATTAACTCAATGTTTAAGCTCTGACTCGGGATCCAGTTTGTACCCTATGCACCCCATTTGTGCTTTTCTGTGTGTGTATGGCTACCAAAAAGGTGTTTGGACTCCTGTGTGAGATGAAAACTTTATGCTGCTTTGATCTCTCATAATTCAAGCAACAGGCCACTTTTACAGGCTTCAGTGTAACTGAACAGTTTGTTCTAGGGTTCACTGATGACAAAACCTGGGAAACTAGCATAAGGGTGGGGGATTTGGAGAATATTTGGTAAGAGGTCCTTGAAACCAAGAGTCGAGGGTTGATAGTGATCAGGATGCTTAGCTGCCTAGAAGTAAGAATAAGGTGTAACAGATGGGTCGGTACAGGGAGATCAGCTGTGAAAGAACAGTATGTGTACAGAAGCCTAGGAAGTAATAAAAGTAGAGGAAAAAATGTGAGTGATGAGACAAAAAGGAGGGTGAAAACATCGAAAAGAGGGTACATCAAAAATTGATACCCTCGCCCTGGCTGGTGTAGCTCAGTGGATTGAGCACAGGCCTGTGAACCAGAGGATCGCGATTCAATTCCCAGCCAGGGCACATGCCTGGGTTGCAGGCCAGTTTGCAGTGGGGGCATGAGAGGCAACCATACATTGATATTTCTCTCGCTTTCTCCTTCCCTTCCCCTCTAAAGATAAAAATAAATAAAATCTTTTTAAAAAAAGAATGTTCACAAAAGCAACATTAAAAAAAAATGGATACCCTTGGCAAGAGAAGCTGGAACTATTTTGAGAAATATTTGATATTTTTCTGTCAAGGAAATGAAAGCTGTAGTTCATGTTTTATGGCTTCAGAGACTTGTTTACTTTCAAAATTTATTAACTGTTTTTGAATGATCTCCTTTTTAGTTGACAAAAGTACCTTTAAGCTTGTATCAATTGCATTGCTTATAAATGGGGTTAATAATACCCAGAGGCAGTGAAACAGAAGATTAGGAGGACATGGGCTTTAGAATTGAAGTGTAATTTTCCATCCCAGTTCAACAAATCCAGTCTTCCAAGTTCAGTGTCATCTCTGTAAATGAGAAAGACATCTGTACTCTACAGTGTTATGAGAATCAGCAATGAAAACTGCAAAATCCTGGAAGGCAGTATGAGCTCCACACCAAGCATCTGCTGTTATTTTTTGTTATTGTTATTATTTCGCCAGAAGACAGGGAGTTTGATGTTTTAAGGTCCTTTTCAGTTTTACAAGATTTCTCAGTGATTTAAATCTCATGTAGGATTGATGAGTCTTTTGATCAAACATTTTAGATCAGAATATGTCTTCAGGATAAGCTCATCTTTGTCCATGTTTTTAAACTATTCATAACAAACCATCCCAAAGCTTAAAAGACTACTGTCCAGTTTTTTGGCAACCATACATTGATACAGCCATTTGGGTTGGGCTCAGCTGGGTGGTTCTCCTCCTGGTCTCACCTGCAATCATTCACTTGGCTCCAGCGGTCTGAGGGCTTGACTGCATCTGGTCTGAGATGGCTTCACTCGTTGTGTAGCAGTTGGTGACGTGTTCTACTGGGCCTTTCTCTGAATGTGATCTTGTCCTCAAGGGAGCCAGTCTTAGCTTTTTTGTATAGCAGTATTAAGGAAGGAGAGAGGAGAAGCTGCAAGGCCTCAAGTTTCACTTTGTTGTTTTCAACTGGCCCAAGCAAGCACAAGGCCAGCCCAGATTCAAGGGGCAGGAAAAGTGACAAAGTCACACCAGAAAAGAGTGTGCCTTCAGAGATGAGAGGAATTCTGGAGGTCTGCTTTGATAAACAGTGTTCCACCTCATCTAACCCTCTTTTTTAAAGAGGAAAAATAAAGCTAAGAAAGTTGCTCTACTATCCGCTGGCAATGCAAGAATGGGCTGGGATGTGACCACAGAAAGCAGACAAATGGGGCCAAAGAATGGAAATAAATGGACAACTGAGATTAGCTGAACACATTTTAAATGGGTATCACATGATTGATTAGCCATGGAAGTAAAGATGAGGACAAACACCTACTCGGAATAAAGGTGAACAAAAAAAAAGTGAGTAGCAAAGATCAACAAGGGCATAGCTGGGGAAAATAAAGAAGGGGGTGGGGATTTCATTCATCACTCCCAGATGGAAAATAAAGAAAAGATAAGTTTAACTAAGGAGGAGGAACTTCAGAAGACAGACTCATTCAGGAGATGCTAGAAAGTAATCCAAGGCAGCATACAACAGACTAATTCCTGTGGATGGACAAAGACCATTTGGAGTTGGCACAGGGGGCTGAGACTATATGGCCCAGCAAGAAAAGCTTGATTTAACTTAGTCAAGTTAACCAGCCCGGAGGTAGAACAAATTAAAAGCATAGACAAGAGCCCCTCATGATAATGTTGAGTCAAGCTGAACTAATGAAACAAACAAGCTGTACGCTTGAAATATATCTTTATGTATGTCATTTGTAATCCTGAGGTGCTTCTCATTGGCATGAAGTGGATCGTCTGTTCTAAAAGGCTGGCTGAGTATGTAACAAACTAATACAGATGAGGAAGAATCTGTGCAGGGTAGCAATGAACTTTGTTTAATTCCACTTGCAAGCAAATGTTATCTCTGTCAGACTTAAAAATGCTGGCTTCTTGAGTTTCATATATTAGGACACCTTACTTTCTGTTCAGATTTTTTGTTCTTTGCTAGTGTTGAACTAATTTGAAATTTTATTTCTAAGTAAATGACTGAGTCTGAACCACTGGTTTTATAATTATGCTCCTTTTAGTACAGAAACTCATGTAACCATTATAAAAGTACAGACTGTTTTGTGGTGCAAGGATTCTGGAGTGTATAAAATTAAGCACTTGCATTATAAGTATGCAAAGAGTTTAGACGTTTATGTCATTCCTAGTTTCCCTTTCTGGGTTATCCTTACTTTGAAGGCTACAACTATTTATGTTTTGCTTCATTCATAATGGGTAAACAAATTGCCATGTTTTAACTATTGTACCCTCCAATTTTCTGGCTGTACATGTTCCCCCACTTTCCTGACAACCATCCCCAGGTTCATCCTTGAAATACTTCTTTTTTTAAATCTGCTGCATTTCTTCAAAATCTTGCCCTTTCATGTATCGGCACATAACTACTGTCTGAATATCATTTCTCATTATTTTCAGGAGATAAATATTAGCATATGCTTATCTACAGGTCAAAATGATTTACCTACTCTAGTCATAATCAGAATGAGGTTTCTATGGCCCAATATTCAAATTTAATCAAAATGCAAGTTAGTAACCTGGGAGAAATATTTTGAGCAATGAGTTCATATTTTTATTAAGTGTGCTTCATTTCAGTGAAAAACTCTGAGGCATTGATTTATAAACTGATAAAATGTACAATTGCCGCCCTGGCTGGCGTAGCTCAGTGGATTGAGCGCGGGCCTGCGAACCACACAATTGCGGTTTGATTCCCAGTCAGGGCACATGCCTGGGTTGCAGGCCAGTTCCCAGCAGGGGACTCACGAGAGGCAAACATACATTGATATTTCTCTCCCTCTCTCTTTCCCTTCCCCTCTAAAGATAAATAAATAAAATCTTTTAAAAAAATGTACAGTTGCCAAAACACAAGTTGTAATTGGCAAACAAACATGGGAAAATATTCAGACCTCTCTACTTACCAAAGAAATGTAGGTTTCAAAAAAATTTAAAGAAAAATAGCCACTCACAATTACAAACATGGTACCTTAAAAGTATTAAATTCAGACAATAAAAGTATTCAATATCAATCTTCCAAAGAGGCCTAATGACACACATTGCTGACACGAGTAAGATCACAACAGCCATTTTGAGAAGCATCTCGGTAAGGTGCATAAAAGAATCACAAAAAAGAGTTCCGACCAATATGGAAGTGTAGGTAGAAATGCTTTGCTTCCTTGAAAATCAAAAGAAGGATAACAACAAATTTAAAAAGAATAAACAACCAGAACTGCCAGAAAATCAAACTGCATGGAACTTGGACAACCAAGGAGTTAAAGAAACATTCATCCAGACAGGAGGAGCAGAGATGGGAAGCCAGAGGAGAAGACCAGCAGCAAGGTAGCAGATGCTGCAGGCCAGGTGGGGCTGGCTGACCAAAAAACTAAAGACTCAGAACCTCTCACTGTAAAATACTGTGGGGGCTGAGATAGCAGGAGAAACTTCCAGTCTCACAGGAGAGTTTGTTGGAAAGTGGGGCTAGAGCAAAGTGAGCAAACGGCATTGTTCCCTCTCTGACCCCTCCCCCCCACACGGCACCACAACACAGCTGTGTTGCCCTGCCTTGGCAAATACCTAAGGCTCCACCCCTTACAACATAACAGGTGCACCAAGACAAAAAAATATGGCCCAAATGGAAGAAAACCCCAGAAAAAGAGATAGGCAACAAGGAGATAAGACAACCTACCTGATTCAAAGTTCAAAACACTGGTAATCAAGATGCTCACAGAATTGATTGAGCTCGGTCACAAAATGAAGGAAGAAATGAAGGCTACACAAAGTGAAATAAAGCAAAATGTACAGGGAACCAACAGTTAAGGGAAGGGAACCAGGACCCATATCAACAATTTGGAACAGAAGGAAGAAATAAACATTCAACCAGAAGAGAATGAAGAAACATAATTTTTTAAAAATGAGGAGAGGCTCAGGAACCTCTGGGACAACTTTAAATATTGCAACATCTGAATTATAGGGGTGCCAGAAGAAGAGGAAGAACAAGAAATTGAAAACTTATTTGAACAAATAATGAAGGAAAACTTCCCCAATTTGGTGAAGGAAATAGATTTCTAGGAAGCTTAGAGAGTCCCAAAGAAATTGGACCCAAGGAGAAACATACCAAGGTACATAATAATTTAAGTTACCCAAGATTAAAGATAAGGAGAGAATCTTAAAATCAGCAAGAGAAAAGGAAACAGTTACCTACAAAGGCCTTCCCATGAGACTATCAGCTGATTTCTCGAAGAAACCTTGAGAAGGCAAAAAAGGGCTGGAAAGAAGTATTTGAAATCGTGAAAGGCAAGGACCTACATCCAAGATTACCCTATCCAGCAAAGCTTTCATTTAGAATGGAAGGGCAGACAAAGTGCTTCCCAGATAAGGTCAAGTGAAAGGCGTTCATCATCACCAAGCCCTTATTATATGAAATGGTAAAGGGACTTATCTAAGAAATAGAAGAAGATCAAAACTATGAACAGTGAAATGACAACAAATTCACAACTATCAACAACTTAACCTAAAAAACAAAAACAAGCTAAGCAAACAAGTAGAACAGGAACAGAATCACAGAAATGGAGATCACATGGAGGGTTATCAGCAGGGAGGAGGAGGGAGAAAATGGGGGAAAGGTCAGGGAATAAGAAGCATAAATGGTAGATACAAAATAGACAGGAGGAGATTAAGAATAGAAAATGGAGAATTCAAAGAACTTATATGTACAACCTATGGACATGAACTAAAGGCGGGGGGAATGCTGGAGGGTGGGGCATATAGGGTGGAGGAGGTATAGTGGGGAAAAAAACTGGGACAACTATAATAGCCTAATCAATAAAATATACTTTATAAAGAAAATCACAAAAGTATTTTGACTTTTTGACCCAATGATTCTAGTTCAGTGTCTGTCAGAGGCACTGTAAAAATAGAAAATGCACACTGATATTTTTTATAGCAGTATGTATAAGGGAAAAATTTCAATGGCCTATGCCAAAGGAATAATAAATAAATTATGAAAAATATACCAGTTTGAGTATTATGCAAATATTTAATAATTGCTCCAAAAATGAGTAATGTTAAAAGTGTTTATATATAATGTTGGTTTTTTTTATGATTATATAAGCATTGTGTCTGTGAATGGCCTCTTCTATGCATCCATGTAAATCAGAAATCTAGGAGTCTTCCTTGACATGTCTCTGTCCCTCACCCTGCAAATTCACATCATTGCTTGGTGGACACTTGGGAGTCTGTTTTATCCACTTAGTAGCTCTGAACGCATTCTACTTTTCCTCAGCTTCACCACTACCATCCTGGTTCAAGCAAACACCTTTCTCCCCAACTCTACAAGTACCCTCACTACTCTCCTGTTCCTCTCTGAAGTGTACTCTCCACCTGCGGCTAAGATGATCTTTTAAAACGCAGATCTGATGTGTCATGCCCTGGCAAGTCATTGGTGCTTTGTCATTGCTCCAGGACCAAGTGCCAAACTGTTTCATCCAACCTCAAACACTGAATGAGCTGGCAGCCAGCTGCCTCGTCCTCTCCCCTTCAGTTTGTATTCTCCGTGGCCACCCTGCAGCCAGGCGGGCTTCCTTTCAGTGCCTTGTGTCTTTCACGGAGCACCTGCCCCACAGCTGCTACTCTTCTGCTTGGAAAACGCTCTCCTCTGCCCACGGCTCCTTTGCCTCATCCCTCATCCTTCACCCTCAGGCCATTTGTCATCTTCATGGAGAAATCTCTGCTGCTGCCTCGGACTAGGTCCTCTTGTTATATGCACTCATAGCATCTATTTACTTTTTTACTTTTTGTTGCTCCCATTCTACCCCACCGGAATATAAATTCCATGGGGGCAAGGACTTGACTTGTTCACTGCTCTTTACCCAGAGTTCATCATGTGTTGAATGAGTAAGCCATACTTACCAGTCTCTGTTACCTTACAACCGTATCATTATTGGACTCATGTCTGGCTCTCCCATTAGACTATAATCTCTCTTCCATAGAAACCATATCTGCTCTGCTCAGCATTGTATCTCTGTATCCTCACCATAGGAGGCCTTCCACAAGTGTACATTGAATAAGATTTATTACAACCATGTGAAAAACCATGTCCTGGATTGTCACTGTAAGCATTTTGCCATAAACATCTTGGCTGCAAACGTTTTCACCAAACATCTAAATGGCTGGAAGGCAATTTTGCGGTGAAAGAACAAAACATAAAAGAGGAATATTAAAAAGAACATGATGACGCATGTAAAATTAATAACAAAATTAAAAAGACTGTACTGTGAAAAGTGAAAGTACATTGTCTTCAACATTTGGGGTGTATATTTATAACTGTACTTTGTATCGTGTTGTGAAAAGCCACATGGATACAATCCAATGTTGTGATCCACCTAATGCCAAAACAAACTGCTCTGTCTAAAAGAGCTGCAGAACCAACCTAATGCCCCGGAAGACTGATGTGAAATAGTAACTGTCCCTTTTATATTTGCCATAGCTTGGTTGATGATTGGTTCTGTTGGGTGGGAAGGATGACTGAGCTCAGTGAAGGATTTGCAAACCAAGATAGAATTATTTTCTAGTATAGCGTACAATCTGGCTTTACTATAGTTTTGCACTCTGGCTTTGTACATAGATGTTATCATCCACTATTTTAAGATGACCATATCTACTTCTCACTGTAGAGACCATTATGAAGTTTAAAATTTATATCCAATATAATCTGAAAATGGGGGTACTGCAAGAACTTCCGTCAATGGAGAAATGAAACCTAACTGACAACTAGGTTAAATATATTAAGTCTACCAAACTGTCAACCAGTTCTCCCTTTTTCTTTTTACTTTTTTATTGATGTTCAAATACATTTGTCTCCATTTTCCCACCACTTTCCCCCAACCTACCCATGCCCACTTCCCACTCTTAATCTCACACCCCCTTGGCTCTGTCCGTGGATTCTGAGTATGACTGTCTGATAATTTGGGAGGACTTCAGGAAGTCCTGGACGTCTACAAATGTGGGACATAGAAAAATTAGGTGATAATTAGTTGGAGGCATCTGCTGGTTTCTTAGTGTGTCAGTAAGGGAAGTAGCAGTAGAGTCAGGAGTGAGCAGGTGTCAGAGCTGCGGCAGTGGCAAGATGGGAAACACTACTCCCTGTAAATTACGTGGGCTGGACATGTGATTGTTGCCTAATGCTTTTCAAAATGCAAGTCTGGGCAGGATGGCCTCTGGCTTCCTTCTCAATTATTTTATAAAATGACAGTATCATAGCCCCGAGCAGGAGCCCGAGTTGCAACCCTCTCAGTTCATTGCCTTTAACTCCAAATTTGCCACTCTGCAGCTGTTTTGCTCACCATCTTCTTAGTAATATAAAGTCCCTAAAACTTGTGCTTCACAGAGGACATGAATAAAGGACAACCACCACAGAGTCACATGAAATTCTTTCCAAAACAGCAGAACTTCCCAGGCTTGAACCTGACAACAAGCCAGGCATTTTCACCAGTGCTGTGCCAAACTGGCGGCTTTCTGAGAACTGCCATCGTGTTCTTCACACCCCACTTTGTGCTCTGTGTGCCTCAGACCAGGACTGTCTTCCTCTGCATTGAGCACCTCCCGTTTCCAAACAGTTCTGGGGGCCTCCTGAAACAGGATAAATGATCTGCTTTCTGAAAACAATCATGAGGTTCCACTCAAGACGGTGGCATAAGTAAATGCTGAGTACTCAGAACCTCTCACAACAACATCAAAACTACAACTAAATTGCCCTGGCTGGTGTAGCTCAGTGGATTGAATGTGGGCCTGCAAACCGAAGGATCATGGTTCGATTCCCAGTCAGGGCACATGCCTGGGTTGCAGGCCAGTTCTCAGCAGGGGATGCACAAAAGGCAACCATACATTGATACTTCTCTCCCTCTCTCCTTCCCCCTCTAAAGATAAATAAATAAAATCTTTAAAAAAAAACTACAACTAAATTACAGAACAGCCATCATTCAGAACACCTGAAATCCAGCCGAACAGAAGTCCTAGCCACATTGATTCTGGTAGGGGATGCGGAGACAGGAAGGCTGGTCCACACCCACTTGGTGGTGGTTAAAAATTGGGCAGGATAACTCAGCTGAGGAGATCCCCCACCAAAGGAGTGAAGGGTCCCAGCCCCACACCAGGCCCCATATCACAAGGTTCCAGTGCTGGAAAGAGAAGTCCCCATAACTTCTGGCTGCAAAAACCAGCAAAGAATGTGGCTGAGTGAGAGGTAGGGCTTTTAGAGTCCCAGGCAGTTCCTCTTAAAGGATCCATACACACAGACTTTCTCAGACTCACATGCTCTCAACTCTGGCCTCCGGGGCAGCAGCTGGAAAGGCACCAGAGACATATAGGGAAGAACTGAATTGTCTGGCATCAGGGGTGAGGGCTGGAAGGGAAGCTGGCAGAGGACACTGTTCTTTTCCTAAAACAGCCCCCAACCAACACACACACACAGCTGGCAGGTGACCACCATATCTGAGTATTCATAAACCTGGCTCACACTGTTCACCCTGCCCTGGTGATTCCCTAAGACCCTAAGGGGAGAAGAAAGAAGTAAGGACCGAACCTCAGTTCTGGTACTCTGGAAGTGGGGGTCAGACACATTTAGGCTCAGGTTTCCCTTTCTGTCTATCTGAAATTACACTGTTTCTTACTACCTGAGTATTAGCCCTATGCTCATTCATAGGCTTTTGTGATTCTTTTGTTTAAAGAATTCCCTTATGTAAGACCACCACATTCAACAATTTCTTTTCTGCGCATAAGCTTTTCTCTCTGACCGCTGGGTGGGCTCGTGAAGACCTTGTATGTTTTATTCTTGTTGAATCCCTATTGCCTACACAAAGACTGGTGCATGGATTGCTCAATGAACACATCTGAATAAATGAATGTATAATCAGAACTAGAATATTCTAGTTTTAACATCTCATTAATACATCTGTTATTCAATTGCATTATTAGGTAGATTTGCACAATGGTCAACTCACATTGTCCTCACAGACTTGATTATTTTAAATACTAGCAAAAAGCTTTAGATTGGTATTGTTTTGGAAAATATGCAGCCAATATATGTACACAGTGTGAAAAGGAAATTCTGAATAGGACCATTTTTTTCTCTTAGACTTGTAGTTCAAGGAATTTCTCCATTAAGTAAAATTTAGCCTGTCACATGAGATTACACTTGATGTGAAGAATTTGAAGGGTATATTAATATTTTCTTTATTTCAGCAAACTCCAGAAGACAAAGAGGGATATCAGATGGCTTCAGGGAGTAACTGGTGAATGGTTTGAAGAAATTCAAAGAAAAAAGTTCTGCAATGAAACAGATGTTAGCCAAATGTTAAAACAACCCCTTACATACAGGCTAACGAAGGGGATGGCAGAAAATGGTGAGAAAAAATTTACATCTATTGTTTTTTTCTTATGGCGCAGTATTGTGGGCAATGGCTCAGTGGCTCTCCAATTTAACCAATCAATGTTTAGGACTATTTAGAACACAGTACAAAAGTTTCATAACACACAATAAAAAGAGTGAATTGAACACGTACTATGATGTCTGGGGTGTATATTTTTAAAGTCAGGCAAGATAATAGAGTGGTTAAGAACACAAATATCAATATTTTTAAAATTGATATTTTAAATATCAATTTAAATCTCCACTCTGTCTATTCAACTGTCCACCGAATTCAAATCTCCACTCTGTCTATTCTACCAGAATCCATGTGAATATTCAACGTACTTATTCTCTACAAGTCTCATTTATTTCACCTTTAAATGGGTATGATAAGACCTACCTCAGAGGGTGGTTGTGAGAATTAAAGAAAGTTATGTGGAGACAGTACTGAGCTGAAACACAGTAAGCACTTAAATGTGTGTGGTGATGAGGCAGAAGGAGGGGGAGGTAGGGGAAGGAGGGGAATTGATGGGAAAGGAAGGGAGGGAGGTGGGAGAGGCCCAGCCACCCTTCGGGGACTTTAGAAACGTAAACCATGTGGGCTCCAATAAATGCCTTCTTGGGAATCTAAGCCTGCTGCTTACCTTCACCAGTCACTTATTTTTGTTACCTGTAGATGAGTATAATAAAACCTTTTGCAGGATGATAATGAGAATAACAAAGTGCACTCGAAATGATAAAATACTGTAACAGTGTGAAGTCTCTTTCTACTGATATTCACATTGACTGCTTTTGCTTATATGTTACTAATATCAGTAGTGTCAAGAAACATGCAATGATATTTCTAAACTCACATACTGACAATAAATATTTTGCAACTCCCATAATAAGCAAGTCTTTCTAAAAAGACTCACATTTCAGATATTTAGATTAATTCCTATATATGCTATGGTGACTTTCCCTTTACCTAGAATTCCTCTAATATTTATAAATTCAGCATGTCCAAAAGTATTATAGTATTATGGACTTTGTATGTGTTGCTATTACCTTAGAATTTCTCATACTTACATATAAAATTGTATACTATGTATGCATATTTATATTACATGCATATACACATGTAAACCATATATGTAGTAAATATATATACATACAGATTTTTGGCAGGGATAAGGAACACTAAGTGGCTTAGTTCCTTTTCCTCTACTCTCTTTGATATGAAGGTTACATCATATCTATCATTATGTCTTAAAACACTAAAGTAAAAGTTTCTGCAGGACAGGGTGGTTAAGAGCAAGGTGAGAACTGAATGAGGTCCCTCGCCTCATCTCGGGCTTTAGCTCGCTCCGGGTAAAACACACGGAACAGAATTCACACAGCTGGTGCAGGGGAGCGTCCCACGGAGGCGCAGCGCCGCGCTATTGAAAGAGTCCCTTTGGTTGTGGTGAGGGTTTTCTCTACTCAGCAGAACCGGCAGAGGCAGGGGACTGAGTTCCTGAGGTCCCACGAGTACAGAGAGGAGGGAAGGGGGGTGAAGTCTTAGTTCTCTGAGATTTATTTACCTGGAAATATTTTAATGATACAGAACTTTTATAATTTTCTTTTAGAGCCCATGGAATTACAAACATCGCGATCCAATAATACACCTACTCAAAGAAACCCAGCACCCGTGCCTTCTCGGCTGAGCTTCAGATCATCCTTTGCTTCCCTGTTCTCCTTCGGAAAACCCAGAAAGGAGACTGTAAAGCCTCAGTGGCTGGGACCGAAAGGGTGAGTCAGATTCCGATCACGTGACCCCTCATTTGCTACCTGATCCCAGAGGCCGGCAGCCTGCTTTCTGTTCAGAATGTTTAATGATTGTTCTTAGAACTTAAATTCGGATCCCGACAAAAGGAAACAGGACTTTTCTTGCAGTGGGACAGAGTCCTTATGAAACCATGAAACCTGGCTCACTTGAAATCTACCTCTAACCAGCTGCACAGGTCCCAGGTAATAATTACTGACAATTTTCCCCCTGCTCCGAATGCCTGGGCTATGCCTTGGTCAGGCAGATATTTAAATCAAAAGTATTTCCTTGGGGGTATGTTTATCTGCGGTCATAAGGAAGGCTGGGGTACTAAATGAGCATAACTGAGATGACCAAAGAGACTAGAGAAAAATCAGGACCATTCTGATGTCGTTGCCCAGAATTTAAATTTAAGATAAAGGAGGAGAAGCTCTTAGAGCAATTCAGGCATAGTTCCAGACGGTTCGTAGTTTAGATCTGCATAAATCAGTTCACCTCAACTGATTATATTCCTGAATTGTCTTATGTAAAACAAGCAACGCTTTACTTCCGTTCAGTTGAGCTGACTGCTAAATATTTTCAGCGTGCCTTCCTGGTTGAAAAGCTACCCACCCTCTTAAGGTGTTGGCTTGGCATGTGTGTGCCGTGTTCCGTGTGTGCCATCAGACCATTAGGAGTGCACTGCAGTGCTTCAATAAAAGGTGTTAGAGGTCAGTCTTGCTGAAAAGCAGTAGGCAGCAAGCAGCTGGTGGGGCATGTGAGGAAGCTCCTGGACTTAGAAAACAGTTCTATTTTCCCCTCTTGGATAGATGGAAGGATTTTTGCTTCTAGCTTTCACCACGGGCTTTATTGTCTTTGACGAAATAATGAACGAAATGTACACTTATGTGACTGTCTGTACCAGAGTCACTTACAAGCAAATACTCTTCCAATAGGTGAGTTGCTTTTCTTTTTCTCTGTAAAATGTTTGAAACATTAGTAATTCTCTCATTTGGGAAATTAAAAGCGGAATATTTTCCACTTTTCATTTAGGGAGTTATTTTCTTTCCTTTGAGTACCTCAAAAGTGGAGTATTTTCTTTGTAGCTAAAATGTCTTTTAAGGAGAAAATGAATAATCTTAATGTGTGGTGTAGCTGGGATTCATGAGGTAATCTGTGTTTTAGGTGATTTTCTCTAAGGCGGGGATTTATATCACTGAACAATCTAACATTAGTAAACTGGGAAAGGTTAAAAAACCTGTTAACTCTGCTGACAAGTTATTTCCAAGCTCATATTGCAAGTTACTGCAAAAGTGGATCAAAGGAGATAAAAGATCTATAATCGTCATTCTGGGTCGCATGTGTCTTAGTTATGGGCCAAACTGAAAAAAAATTGAAACTCTTGCCAAAAGGGTTTAGCAACCATCCTTCTTATATACTAAACGACTTGTAGCTCTCTTTCAACCAGACGAACTGAGGCATTTAGCACAGCATGAAGAAATTAAACAAATTTTATCCATTTAAGTGTACATGTGTACTTAGCAGTTTACAGAAATTGTTGCCTTTAAATACGCTTTATTTTCAAAACATAATTGAGAATATATGTTTATTAGTTATGCTGATGCAAAATCATGAAGACATTGCTTTTTGCTCTTAAGAGGTTTCAGAAGATAAAATGTAAAAATAGGTCTCTTATTTTTGAATATCAATTTTACCTAAAAATTTGGTTATAAATCCTGAATGTGTATGGTTAAGGAAGTGTTATACCGTGGTGGGAATATATTCCCACCAATGAATTCCAAGGTGCTCTTTACTCTTGAGTAGAACCGAACTTTCTTTGGCAGTTCTGATCTTTCAAAATACAAAATCACCCTTAAAATACAGACTCTGGTTCAGGAGTTCCTCCTTGCCCGTGAGTGCGCAAGAGGAGCTGACACAGGCCCCAGGGGAAGTACAGTCGTTCTCTGCCAGGTTTCCACTCGCTGAAGTCATCAAGGTTTGACTTTGTCACACTTGTTGCTCTGGAGAAGAAGTCAGCAAAGCAGTTTATAGGATTTTTTGTACATCACAGAGAGAGATCCAACCTCTCTAGGCAAAGCACAGTCAGCCTTCCATTCAGCCCTAAAAGACTGAGTATCAGAGAATTTTCTTTTCCTCTTTTAAGCTAAGCTATAGCTTAACTAAGAAATGGCACTGGATAATGGATAACTATCTCCAGGAAAAAAATGAACTTCATTGTTTCACCATATATACTTGTTCGTTTTAGAAAGGCCCAGGTAATAAAAAATATATGGCATGTTGAAGCTTTGATCTCTTATTATCAGTGTATAAAAAGTCATGGGAATATAGTGACCTCATGAATTAAGAAGGCCAAAAGTTCTGCCATTTCTGCTTCAAATATGACTGGTTTCTCCTTCCAAATTTATTCATTTCCCATACTATCTATTATTATTATTTTAAGCCTATTTATAAATGGTCATACTATACCCTATGTGACCCCCAACCTCAGGAAAAAAGAAAAATAGTTTCCATTCATGTTTTAATTTATCTATTGCCAGCCAATAAATCTGAGAAAAGTATACATGTTTTACATGCACCTTTCCCCCAACATTTCCTTGTAAGTCGTATTTCCTCAGGTCTTGCTATCACCCGGTGCCTGTGACATAGAGTACTCATGCCCCACCACAAAATTTCAGTAACTCCACTGCCCCACAAATTCCTTCCACATAGTTCAGCAAGTAACTGACAGTTTACGTCATGAGCTTACAAATGCCGTCTTCCTGGTTGCCACGTACCATCTACACTTGTTCTTTTCGTATTGCAGACCCAGGTCATTACAGTGGGGCCACTGCCCCATAGTAGGGGATGTGCATGCTACTCTGTTTCATGCCCCAACGTAGTCCAGAATAAAGTCACCCCTTCAAGGGGGCCACACCCTCCTGTCCACACACATTCTCAAAGCTGTGCAGCCATAGGCCACCAGTTCATCATGACAATTTTAGGGATGTGGACCTTTGCCCCCATCTCTTTCATCTGTTACAATCCCAAGGACTAGGCAAAGTGCAAATACAAGGGAACTAATTCATAGGCTCCAGAGCAACATGTACAGTTAAATCTAAGATCGCTTCTTTCCTTTGGGGACCATCACAGTGCTTAGCACATAGTAAGTTCTCTCTCCATAGGTGTGATTACAGAGTGTTAACTGCAGGAGTGAGTGTGTACATGCTGACTACCCTGTTCCCTCAGGGTAATTTTTTTCCCCTTGAGATGCAAAGAGCTTTGGTGGATCCACTAGCTGCTCTTCAGACGCCCCCAAATTTCCCTCATTTGTAGGGGGTACACAGCTTAGGCAGTCCAACTGCAGCCTCAGTTTACATAAACAAAAAGTTCAAAGACTGTTTGGGAAAATTAAAAAGACAGATGATTATTTTCCTAGGTTCTGGTTGGTGGTTATTTTTTCTCTCGTGCACTACAGATGCCCTGCTCCACTCTCTTCCCCTTTCCTGGTTGAGCGCCTTTGCTTGTGTTGGAACAGGAAAAAAACTGAGACACCTAGACTGCAGAAGGCGGAGTAAGCCTTCTTTGGAAATCCTCTACACCAGGTGTGGTGTCCACAGATAAACAGCAGGGTTGTGGTGACAGGAGGAAGAAGCAGGACAAGGGGAGTGGCCAAAGGATCCCCCATTGATCTGGTTGGTCATTATGATAATCTCATTAGCAATTTGAAAATAATGACAGATAAACAGGCCCCAACCTTCAGATTCTGCTTCAGTGGGTCTGAAGTAGGGCTCAGGGACATTTATTTATTTTTAATTCTCTGGAATATTAGGAAGTTCATTCAGGTTTGGAAACCACTGCAGCATGGCTTCCTATTCCTTCCACGCTAAAGGCTGTCAGAGTAGTCCAGGTGAAAGTTTCTCTTTCATGTATTTATCAAGCTTTATCAAAGCCTTACTTTGGATCAGGCGCTACATTTAGTGTTAGAGATAAAAGTGTGAAAACAAAGCTCACCTCTGCCCAAGGACTTCATAATCTAGCAGGTAACACAAGGTTATTGCACAGAGTTGAGCAGGTGGTACTCTGAAGATCTCTAGGAAGTTCCGGTCATACGACAGTTCTTGTGGATTTGTATATTTATTATAGCAGTTTTCTGGCAAGTGAGAGTAAGGATCTTGAGGAAGAGATGTCCTTTAAAATTCACACAGGGGCCCTGGCTGGTGTGGCTCAGTGGATCCAGTGCCAGCCTATGAACCGAAAGGTTGCCAGTTTGATTCCCAGTCAGGGTACATGTCTGGGTTGTGGGCCAGGTCCCCAGTTAGGGGCGTGTGAGAGGCAACTGACTGATGTATCTTTCACACATCGCTATCTCTCTCCCTCTGTTTCTCCCTCCCTTCCCCTCTCTCTAAAATAAATAAATAAAATCCTTTAAAAAATCAATAAAATGCACACAGGGGTATCATCTTGCCTTGCTGCAACCTGGGTGACAGGCAGATGCACTGATGAGTGCAGTAGAATATGGTGAGTGCTGTGGTGGATGCATGGCACTTCTGCCGTGAGAACATGTAGGAGAAGCACTTAACTCAGACTGGAGGATCCAGGAGGCTCCAGGGAGAAGAGAGCCAATTATTTGAAAGACACATAGGACTGAGCTGAGTAATTGAGAATTGGGATGTTGCACCAGGCAGAAAGAATGACACAGGAAAGATACAGAGACTGGAAAAAGCAAACATCTAGGTCACTGAGGTTCAGCGACCCAGTATAAGGTGAGACTGATAAGAGATGGGATGGGAGAGGCTGGCAGAGTCCAGAGTGCAGGAACCTTTCCCACGCAGTGCTGTTGAGCTTGAAGGGGTTTGATCCTGTAGACAGGAGGGAGCCATGAATCACTTTTTAAAAAATAATACCGTATCTTTTCTTATTATGTATAATACAGGTTTATTTTATGTATATATGCATATGTATCAGATAAAAATCACAACTCACTGGACAAACACTAATATTTTTGTTTATTTCATGCATGCATGCATGTGCACATGTATGTATTTTTTCCATTTTTTCCATTGATGGTTTTTAAACAGAGAAGTGATATAATGAGATTTTCATTTTAGAAAGATTACTTTAGTTCTGTGGTTCTCAACCTGGGGCAAATTGCCCCAAAAAGACATTTGGCAATGTCTGAAGACATTACTGGTTTTCACTGAAGAAAAATGCTATTGGCATCTAGTGGGGAAGGTTCAGAGCTGTTGCTGGACATCCTACAACATGGGACAGCCCATCACACCAAAGAGATGCCAGTAGTGTGCAGGCTGTGAAACTGCTCTAGCTGTAGCTGAAAGGACAAATTCAAGGGGCAGAAATCAAGTCAGAAAAACCAGGTAAGAGACTGTGGAGATGACAGTGGCTTAAACTAAGTGGCAACGAGGAGGGCAAAAGTGGACAGATTTGTGCACAGTTTAGAAAGGAGAATGGTGAGAGCCTGGCAATTGGATGGGGCAAATGTGGAATAGAAAAGAGCGAAGGGGAACTCCTCACTCTGACTTAGGAAACTAGATGGATGATGGTGGAGAATATAGGAAGAGCAGATGAGATGAGAATAAAAATGAACACATTTGCTCATTTCTTCAACAAATACTGTTTGAGGAATTCCATGTGCAGCACTATGGAACAAAACAACAGGCCTTGGCTTTACAGGCCTTAATCATGTGAGGGCCACAAAAAGGAAATAGGGAAACATAGACTCACGCTAAGAAGGGGAAGTTCTGTGTGCTCTGGGGGCCCATTGGAGGGGGTGTGTCTGTATCTTAGACTAAGAATCTAAGTCTAGGTGTCTGGAGTCTGGGCAGGTCTCCCAGGGAAAATGACATTTATAGTGATTCTTCAAGGACGACATAGTTATCCAGGCAAACAATTGGTACACAACTGTTTCAGGCAAAGGAACAATGCGTGCATAGGTTCCAGAGTGTGGCAGATTTTCTATGGCCGAAGGGATAACGTGAATACTGGAAAGTATTCAGGGACTAGATGATATAGGGTCTTCTACATGCAGAGAAGAATTTGAACTGTCACCTGAGTGCAAATGGGAATCATTAAATGTTAAGCAGGGAACTGGCATGATTCCATTTATAGTGATCACTCTGGCAAAAGTGTAGACCATTGATTTTCAACCGGTGTGCCACAAGAATTCTTAAAACATGCAGTATCTGACTATTTAGTAAGGGACACTGACTTCCTTTCCTTTAAATTGTCAAATAAAAAAATGACAACAGCCAACACAATAATAGCTGTCCAGTGAGAATGAATCTAAATGCCTATTTTCTGCCAGATCAGCAGAAAAAAATATATTTTTGGTGTGCTGCAGAATTTTAGTAATTAGTTTACATGTGCCATGAGATGAAAAAGGTTGGAAATCGCTGATACCTGGCTTGGGTAGTGTCTTGTAACGTCTCCGTACCTCTGGCTGTTGGTCTGTAAGATGGGAGTAGACATAGCATCCAGTTCATGAGAATGATGCGTTTACATGAGTTAACATGAGCACAGGGTGTAAGAACACTGCCTGCGCTCACAGTGAGCGCTCAGCAGATGTAACCATTTTGCTGTAATCTTTCATGCTGTGTTCAGACACAAACCCACTATTATGTCATTTCTTTTTTGGCGACCTGAGTGACAAAGATGTAAAAACATCATTAGCAATCATAGGAAAGTTTTCCAAAATTTTTATCAACAATACACTAACCATGAAAGGTTTTCCTATAGAGCATTAGAAATACGCGTGTATCTTCTGAAGATATCAAGGTACTGATATCTTTCCTCCTGGTTGATTTTTCTCCTGGTAAGAGTTTAGCACTCTTCAAAGTAATTTTTTTCAAATTCTCTCCACAGATGCAACAGGCATGCAGGACCTGCTGTGTCTGTGAGGGGAACTGCTGTGGTAAGTGACTGGAAACTAAAGCTTACTGTAAGGAATTCATAATTAATGTAATCCGTGGTTGGCTACCTAGGTAAACAGGTTTCTCTTTGGCTCAGCTCTAAATTTACTTAAGAAACTTAGATTCCTCCTAGATAGTTCAAAGTTTTCCATTCATGGTTGGTTTCCAGTTGGCTCTGGTACTAAACTGCTCAATCAGCAAGCAGGCTGTGCCAGGAAGGGGTGAGGCCACTGTGTGTCCAGTCATACCATCAGTGGCATCTCTGATACTTTTCTACATGTCACTCTGCACAGCATTAACATGCTGGACAAAGGAAAAAGCAGAAAGCATCACCGCCACTTTTCCAAGCCCATGTGGGTCTGGGCTGGATCTTTTCTGGGTAGGATCATCATTTGTATTCAAAGTGGAAGCAACTGATAAGTGAGATGCATTTGGCCAGAACAGGTTCACATGAGGGTACTGACCCAACAGGACTCTCCACCAAGGACTTAGACTTAAATATATTCTCTGTGTTCGCATGCTTCTAAGAGTGAGAAGCTGTAAGTTTTCTATTTTTTTCATCATCTTAACTTTTGATCTACACATGCCTATGCCTTTCTGTGTGACTCATGTGGTTTGGAGATGAAAGGATGAGAACTGTGGGAGAGACCAAAGAGTGAGGAGGGGAGAGGTATCCTTCAGTCATTGTAGTCTTAGTCCTCATACCTACCTTTCTCTGTCTCTGTCTGACTCTCTCTCTTGGTTTTGTTTCTTTCCTTTTTTGCAAAAAGCATGAGTTAGAATTCTGGTGAAGAATGCATTTAAGAGAAGTCCTTTAAAAACAGAGACCCCTTTCCCCTTCAAAGTAATAATGCTGCTTCTTTCCTCCTCTCCGATGACACTGAGCCCCACAGGCACCAGCGACAACTGCCACTTGACACAGATAATTTCATTTAATCCTCAGAGGAAATCTGTGAAGAACAATTATTGTCCTCATTTTAAAGATGAAGGAACTGAGGTTAGAGAACTTAAAGATCATGCTCAAGGAGGTTACTGGTCAATGGGAGAGTCAGGCTTAGAAAAGCTGGGTCTCTGTATCTCCAGAAGTTAATGAGTAATGCCTGCAGTGAGTCAGCCCTAAAGCCCCGTTTGCATATGAGCCCCAGGGGCTTACTAGCTGCAGCCTCTCCTTTAACTGAGCCGTGGACTGAAATGCACGCACAGACCTTTGCTCTCCAAGAGGACAGAGACCTGCTCCAGATGCCTCTGCACTCTCCTTTTCCTTGGAGAAGTACTCAGTGAGTACTCAGAAGCACTCACTGGCCTCTACCATTGTGAGAGCCATGGCATCTGAAGCTAGTGCAGATGTAAAAAAAAAATAAAAATGCTTGGAAGTTATAAAAGAGTAGAGCTAATTTGGAATTTGGGGGATTCAAAAATCTAATCTGAATATTAATAAATTCCTTTCTTTGGCACTCTTGATTGCTGCTCAGAGCCTGTCAATCTAAAAGGTATGAGCTGGGATGCAACTAGAGCTAGTGATTGTTGATTCCAGTTGATAACTTTTATGAAAAGTAGGAGGGAGAAAATAATGAAACTACTGTCTAAAACAAAGGTTTTCTATGATGCATAAATTTCCATTATTTATCAATGGAAGTCCTATCCCCTTAAGCCTGCAGAAAGCTGGAAGTTGATACTATAGGGATTTTTGCTAAGATTTAAGGAAATGAACTTCCTAAACTTGGTTGGCAGCCTGGCAGGAATGGCACATTTTATAGAAGATTGTACTGTATCATCAGATAACTTTCCACTCAAAAGAGAGAAAGCTGCCATTTAAATATTTGCTTTGGTTTAAAAGAAGCAAAAGGTTTGAGAAAATGCAGAGAGAAACTTAGAGACATGTAGCTAAGAGTTTCTCTCAACCTCAGCACTATATTGCCTTTTTGGGGTTGAATGATTCTCTGTTGTAAGGCTGCCCTGGGTATTGTAGGATGTTTAGTGGCATCCCTGGCCTTTACCTACTAGATGTCAGTAGTTCTTCACTCAATTGTGACAATTAAAAATATCTCCAGAAATTGCCAAATGTTCCTTAAGGAACCAGTTGAAGCCAGTTGAGAACCATGTCCTTCCTGGTGAGGAATCCAAGGGCAAAGTGTTCACCATGAGTGAGAATAGAAACAAAACATATGGCCTTGGTCCCTTGAACACTCCTTATCTCTGAACAAATTTTGGTGGGCCCTGTTAGGTGATGTGGCAGCTCTGGAGCCCTACAAACACACTCCAATGTATTTAGCACACTGGATCAGTCTGGGCTCCTTGAGGCCAGGACTGCCCACCTGTGTATCCCCAATGCCTGGCACAACCTGAGCACTCAGAAATTGAAAGAAGAACTGAATGAGTGATTTGAATCCATAAAGTGCATTGGCGAGTTTGACCTTTGCAGGAAAGCAGACACAGGACAAATTCAAGAACACCTAGAAAAAAATTTTTGACTTTACCAGGGCATTTGATAATACCAGTGAGCTTAGGCTTCTGCTCCAACAGCTGCTCTGCAGGTTTGGCTGCCCCAGGAAGTTCTCAGAGAGCCTAAGGTTACTCAGTGGCAGGGCTATTTGTCAGAATTGCAAACATATCAGTAGAATGAATTGTGGTTGGTTAAAAGGCCTCGTTTTGCTCAGCCTGCTGTATGTACCATGTTTGAGAATGTAACTGAGATCCTGAAAGCCAGCATTTTGAGACGCTGGCCTCTTCCCCCGTTGGACCAGGGTCCTCCAGGACACCCTCTGGAGCTATAGAAGAAGAGCAGTGACTGACAAGGATTTACTACCGCTGGACACCACTCGAAAGTGTTTTAGAATTATTGATTCACTTAATCTTTGAGGTGGGCGGTTTTGTTGAGGCTGTTATTATAATTGTTTTTTATTTCACTAAAAAAGAAACTAAGGTGCAGAAAGGTTAAGTAACTTGCCCTAAGTTATATAGCTATCAAGGGGCAGAACCAAGATCTGGACCTCAGTAGAATTCATGTGTTTGACCATTACACTTTCCCACCTCAGGCATGCTGTTCTGAGCCCTAAAATTGTAAGTATTCAGTGTCTCAATTTCTGTGATAATCTCTACTAGAAATTTTATATATGTCATTTTCTACCTTGGTAGCAATCCATGCCTCTGTGCATGGAGGGCAGGAAAGTTTACAGCAAGGTTCCTGTCTTCAGAGAGTTTACCATTCAGTTGAAGATGTGTATGTTAGTGAAACAACAGTTCAAAGCAACATAGTGGAAAGAACAGGGTTAGAAATCAGATCACATGATGTGAGTAGTCATTGCTCCCATTTATTATTGATATCACTTACCCAAGACTCAGTTTTTTTACCTGCAAAATGGGAACAATGGTCCTCACCCAATTCACAAATTTATCCTAAGGATCAAAGAGATAGGATATTTTGAAAGTGTATTAAAAACTGAATAAAAGAGTAGTATTATCAAATATAAGGTAGTTGATACCAAATGAGTGTACAAAAATATGTTAGAGCAAAGGACCTGGACTGACAATTCTTTAAGGAGGACTTATAGAGAGTCCATAGACACATGAAAAAATGCTCAACATCACTACTCATTAGAGAGATATAAATTAAAATCACAGTGAGATACCACATCACACCTGCCAGAATGGCCATCGTTAATAAATCAACAAACTACAAGTACTGGCAAGGTTGTGGAGAAAAGGGAACCCTAGTGCACTGTTGGTGGGAATGCAGACTGGTGCCGCCCCTGTGGAAAACAGTATGGAATTTTCTCAAAAAACTAAAGATGAAACTGCCTTTCAATCCAGTGATCCCACTGCTGGGATCCTGAATCACCAATTCAAAAGAACCTATGTACCCCAATGTTCATAGCAGCATTATTTATAATAGTCAAGGGCTGGATTATAATATTCATATAATCTAAATGAATATTCTCAGACCAAGGCTGGAAACTGCCTAAGTTCCCATTAGTAAATCAGTGGCTTAAAAAACAGTTACATTTACACAATAGAATACTACCCAACAGAAAGAAAGAAGGAGCTGCAACCCTCCACAACAGCATAGATGGAACTGTACAGCATTATGCTAAGTAAAATAAGCCAGGCAATGAAAGGCAAATACCATATGATGTCACCTATTAGTGGAACCTAGTCAATGAAACAAACAAATGAGAAAAATAGAACCAGAGACCTGGAAATAAAAAACAAACTGACAGTTACCAGAGGAGAGGGAGATTATGAGAGAAAGGAGGGGAAGAGTCAAGCAAAGGAACATGAATAGAGGACTCATGGGCATGGACAATGTTGAAGGGATTGCTTATGAGAGTGGGGGAGGAGCAGGGGAGAGCAATGAAGAAAAAGGCGGGACAACTGTAACCTAACAATTAAATAAATAAATAAATAAATAAAATGTGTTAGAGAAGTGTAGAAGTGGAAAATAGTGCTGTAGTCTTAGAATTCAATTCAGTAAATATTAGTCAGTCTGCTACATGTTGATGCTATACTAGGTGCTCAGGACACAGAGGAGAACACTGTGCTTTCTTACTTAATTTAGAAGTTGGGCCAATTCCAGGGTCCTGACACATTTTTTTCAAATCCCTGTTTTTCTAAGATGATGGTGAAGACTGAAATGTGTGATGAGGAGAAAGAGGAGAAGTCTAGTGGTAAAGTAAAAGTGCAGAGAATGTAAACAGCTTTGATATGACAGGTATCACACCAGAAGTGCATATCAGTGTACTATGGTAATTCATGCTTCCTGGAGAATTGGAGAAGGGCTCACAGAGACCGTGATGTGTGAACTAGACTCTGAAGAGTCAGTGGCTACTTCCTGAGAGAAGAGGAGAAGGAGCCTGGAGGTCTAGAAGAAGTACACAGCATTTTAGAAAACCGCGTGTAATGAGCTCAGAGCACAGGGCACTTGAAGAGGCTTGGAGAGGAAAGGCTTAAACCAAAAGCTGGAAAATGATTTTAATATGATTTTGCTGCACAGGGTGTAGGCCAGGAATGGGAAATACGCTTCATTTCTTATGGCAACCTGCTGGCATGGAACGTTATTTTGAGGGGGATTCTGAGTCTAAAACGAAGCCTGGACTGAGGATCCATGTGCTGCTTGCTCCGAGGACTTTACCTCCACTCTAGGTATCAGGAAATTTCAGGTGCTTTCCGGCAGCTCTAAGACCCATGTGTGACCTCAGAAGATGTCTACTACTGGGAAATAGTACGCTGATGAACTAACAACAAAAAGGAGGGAGAGGGGATTTCACATGGGCCCTGTAACCCGACAACTGGAAACAATCCCCTCCCTCCACCGTGGAAGCAAATGACCTGACCTCTTGACACCTCACTGTTCTCAAGTGCAGTCTTCTCAAAGTGAAAATAATAATAATCCCAGCCTCACGGTGTTGTTAAAATAATGAAATACAGTAATCCCTATGAAGCCCTAAGCACATTGCCTGTAATAATTAATGTATAGTTGCTGTTGCTGCTACTGCTACTCGTAATATCTCACATAGTGCTTCAATAAAAGGGATCTGTAGGGCTGTGACACTGTTCAGTCTTCTCTATGTCTGATACAGACCACTGACTAGCAGTTACTTTTTAAAATTTTATCCCTGGGGAAAAATATTCTTATAGAGTTCACATTGAGTATAGATAAATTCTCCATATTTTCTCTTAGTCATATAATGTAGATCTCCATGTGTTGGAGGCATTCTTTTTTTTTTTTCATTTTGAATAAATTTTATTGATGTGCAGTGCTTCTAAGATCACGTACTTTCTTTTTCGGAGGCATTCTTAACACGTTGGGTGAGTAGGGTTGGTCTTGAAGTGGAGGGTCTGGCAGACATATCACCACAGGTTATACTCGGGGTCTCTGGATGGTAGGTGTCCTTCCCGACTTGAAGAGGTACATCTCTTCACCTGAGCCCTCAGGTCCTGTTTTTTTTTTTCATTTCACTATGTATTTTTACAATAAAATATTGTGATGTAGGAGGCCAAAAGAATGTTCTCTGGTCTGTATAGAGGAAATTTGAAGTTTGTTTGGGTGTTAAAATGGTGGAGAGAAAATGATGCTTGCTGCTCTCTTAGATGTATCTAGCTGTACCAACTACCAGCACTGCAGATCTGGGAAGAATGGATTTCTAAGATGCATGACTGATTGTTATTAGCACAAATAAAGACTTAGACAGTAGGAAGGGCACAAAAGAGAATAATACCTTGATGCATTTTAGAAAGAAAGGAATCTAGCTATAAGTAATCTGATTTCTCAAATGATTAATTTCTGGTTTTATTTCCTACAATTGGTATGTCCCTGGAGTTATGTTTTGCTTCTAGCTTTTGTTGACTTCTGAATTTTATAGTAATGTGTTAAGTTATATCCAATGACCAATAAATTATCATTGGATTGTTTCTTTCTTATTAAGAAATCTCTTTTGTGTGCGTTCAATTACAGCTTGTCCATTGAACTGAAAGCCCCAAGTCAATGAAATTTGGGCAGGGCTTCTATCAGAAATAACTGACCTAGATCTTGAGAAAGAAAACATGTAGAGGTGAAAATACTAGATTGTGAGGAATGTAGAGACTAAGGGAACCTGAACTTTAGAACTGGGTGGAGTTGTGCTGTAGAAGGAGAAGAGTTGGAGTTTTGGAAAGATTAGAAATTTGGTTTTAGGTGTTCGAAGTGAGATGAAATGTAATGGTGAACATCAGATGGAAAGAGAACACTTGGGAAAGAAAGGATTTCAAGTTATGGGTGGCTGAGTGGACTGAAAATCAAAGACACCAGAACAGGAAGTGGTTGCTAGCCTGGTTCAGGGATGGGTGCAGGATTAGCTAAAGTGGAGTCAGGAGTGACAAAGCCAGTTTGACAGAGGAAATGCAAATGGAGTTTTGGCAAAAGAAAGTGAAGGTGTGGGAGTGGATGATTCCCCCAAGGTTATGAGGACAAATTAAAGCTTGAAAGTAGGGCAGTAATGGATTGATGAAATAATAGAAAATATTATTTCATGTGGTAAAAATAGAAATAAAAATAGAAATCAAAATAAACATGTGCTAGTTAAAGAAAATAATCATAACTCTACATCATTCTCTTAGCTCCTGTAAAACGAGCAGTGATTTTTGAAAAAATTTTATAAGGTCATGCTTTTCAGCACCTTTGTTTCAGAACCACTAATCAGCCCCTTTTATCTGTCTGGTAGTTTCTATCATTCTCTGTGATCTCTTTCAATAGAAATACTTTTTTCCCCTCAATCCACCGAGTTCACAAATCTTAAGGTCCACTACAAGCTTCAGCTAACCAGCTCTTGATAGAATAGGAACAGAGCTAAGAAATCTAAAATTCTAGTGATTAGGACCAAGGAGACAACACTGCCAACTCAAGAGAGATCAATTTCTTTCCTATTTTCCAGGAATCTCCCTAGGATTTGTGTAGTGCTGTTTAAGTTTGGAGAAATGTTTGGCAGGGAAAGACTCAATATGTTTCCTGAAGACTCATAGTAAAAAGAAGTAATGTAGGTATGAAGAAGTTTGTGATTACTTGAAAGTGACAGAAACAAAACAATTTAAGTTAGGAACAAATGTTTGGAAAATTGATTGCAGTCTTTAGACCAGTACTTTCAAGCTTGGAGCATTTTTGTGGGAATATGTGAGTATTGTAGCTACAGAAGGTCTGGTAATAATATTGCATTTTCTATTTTAAAATTAGCAGGCGAAAATATACAATTCACCTCTGGAAAATCAACCAGTGGAGAGTGCATTTGTGCCCAAGCCAGCAGGCATGAGGGACGGAAGCGGCGCACCTCCATGGGATGCTTCCATGCTGGAGAGCGAGTTTTTCCGAGGTAAGTCTGTGCGTTAAATTGCCTTTGCAACTCCTGCTACTAAAGCAAGTAACAGTTACCGTTTGTATGGAAATGTTCAAAACATAGCAAACTCTGTTCTTTATTTTTGAAGTCCTCTTGTTTGTCTTATTTCAAGAGGATGCTGTTAGATGCTATTAACACAAATATGAAATAATCTTATATTTAAATATAATCTAAATGAATTTAAATAGAATCTAAATTCTCAGACCAAGGCTGGTAAATCTATGGAGTGGTGATAATGGTTAATATTTAATCTTGGGTGAAAAGAAACTACACCTTTAGAGAATATAGCTATAAAGTCTACCACTCTTAATAAACTTTTATTGTTACTGACTGCCTAAATGCACGTGATGAAATCTAATTGTTGCTAAATAATTAACCTTGTACAATAGATAACAATAAAGGGTAGATTCCAAATGTGTGACATGCAGTGGGTGTTATTATTATATTACTTTCCTGTATGCTCTGTTATAACCATGTATTGGGTTTTTTGGGGGTTTTTTGTCAGCAAAAGATTTTATTTCAGGAAAGAAAAACTAAACAGCTTGAAAGGGAGAACAAAAATCAAAGAGATTTTATTATAATTAGTTTTAAAGGCAGATATTACTACTTATTACAGTTTTTTTTTGTTTTTATCTTTGCTCCGCCTTATAGTTGACATTGCTTGATTATTTTATTTGTGGATATGTGGGATAAATTATTTCAGAAACGAGATAGTTTTTTTTCATTAAAGCATTGACAGGATGATTTCCTGAAGAATTCCTTGGTTACAGATCCTTAATGATCAAGATTAGTTCTTCTGCCAGCTCTTCACACTTAGCAGCACCAATTTGCAAATAATACAGGGAAAGGATAATCCAGAACAGATTCAAAACTCCTTCAGCAGCTGCCCTGACATAACTGACATGTCACATGTGCAACCCACTTACATTCATTTAGAAGCTGATATGCCTTACTTTCCCTTTCATTGAAGAGTTAAAATAAAAATTTTTGATGACAAATAATTTTAAATAGCCTAAAAAATTACACCATTTTATGTAACTCAGTATGACAGATTTCTATAAACTAAAAACTTCTTCAGCAATTTAAATAATCCCATAATTTATTTCTCATGTCAGATTTGATTTTGTTTAATGAAAATTTATTTAATAAATATATATTCTACTTATTTTTATTGTGACATGAATGTGGTAAAATTATATCTACTACAATGTGGGCTTTAGGGAATCTTAAAACCTTAAAAGATTATGGTTCTATTTAAATTCCAACAGGCTTTTATTGAGGAAAAGATGTCAAATATGATTAAATAAACACAATTCAAAGAAATACCGCCCTGGCTGGTGTAGCTCAGTGGATTGAGTGCGGGCCTGCAAACCGAAGGATCGCGGTTCGATTACCAGTCAGGGCACATGCCTGGGTTGCAGGCCAGTTCTCAGCAGGGGATGCACAAGAAGCAACCATACATTGGTATTTCTCTCCCTCTCTCCTTCCCTTCCCCTCTAAAGATAAATAAATAAAATCTTAAAAACATATATTCCTTAAAAAAAAGAAATACCAAGCAACTTAAAATGTCCTATGACTTGCCTGAGCCCACAGACAGCCACTCACTGAATTTCTTTGTGCCTCAGTGTCCTCATTTTTTAATCAAGACTGGTAATAATGCCAGTCTTACAAGGTTATGTGCGGATTTAATGCATTAACAAATTAAGTGCTTAGAATTGTGCCTGACACATAGAAAGTGCTTTATTAAAGGAGTGCTAATGGGTCTTTTTCCAGAAAACAATCTACCCTTAGCATACCATTTAAAATATTATGTAGAAGTCTAAATTTTATGTATTGCTCAAGTCCATCGAAATAAGTGTGTTTATAAATTAGGTGCTAAACTGTTGATAGTAATGCTGTTTTCTCAGTGGCAGAACTGAGAAATCACATGTTGTGTATGGACTCTCATTTCTATCATAATCCTTTGACATATTTGGAGATAGTTTAACTACCTAGTGACACAAAAGATGTACTAAGAGAAACCACAATTAAAATCTGTTGTTTGTAAAAAACAAAACAATGTAGTTTTTTTGGCCTTTATGTCCTTTAAGGCATTATGGAAGGTTAACTTCAAAAAAGTATGATTTGAAAAGTATGAAAAAGAAACTTCATTACAGCTTTGTAAAAGTTATACTATCTTAAATATATAATCAAAACTAATGTCACCACATCTGTGATGATATGATAAATATAATATTTATAAATGATTATGTTTCTTGAAAAGGATCCTCACCAACTGAAATTATTATTAGACTATAAAATGTTTTACATAAAAATTTACTCACATTCCCCTTTCAGTTTTAGATGATTTGGACAGCACACTGGCTCAGGAGCAGTCTCCAGGCTCGGTGGATACAAGATCACCTCTCAACCATGGATCGAGAACACAGTTCAGCCCTTTTCACTCCAGTGGGAACAGATATGGTAACACCACGGGAAGGAACAAAAATCACTATAATGAAACTTCTAATATGTCTATCTATGACATCCTACGGCCAGGAACCCCTAGAGAAGGTTTTAAAACCTTTTCTTCTAGAATAAGAACAATTTATGATATGTATAGGACAAGGAAACCCAGAGTCTTAAAAGAAGATTATGTGCAAAAGAATACTTTTGGTAGTAGTTCTCTGTGTTTTGACAGCAGGCGAATAGCCTCACCAGCCACAGGGCACTTCACAGCAAGAAGTATACATTTTCCAGCCACAACTCAGAACAAGAATGGATTTATACCATCAAGCCACCAGCAGAGCCCTAAGAGAACTCCTTTATCATCCATCATATGGAATAGATCAGATTCTTCTGGAGATAGGCCAACCCAGGAAGAGTTCCTGAGGGCACCGTCACCGATGGAAGTTGACCCTGCTGACCAGGTGTATCCCAGGTGTTTTCAGGAGAATAGGACCTATGAATTTTATCATTCACAGAGTGCTTACCAAGGTGTCAGTTTAAATTTCCCCAAGGACAGTGCAGTGAGTCCTGACCCATTTGAGAACTCAGAGAATATGCCATTCTACCATCAAGACAACCCATTTGCTAGGTCTTTCTTTAGCAATACCTTTGGACGAAGCAGGGAACAGAGATTTGGACGTAGTTCTTTCTGGGGCCAACAAGGAGAACATTCTTCCTGGTCGGGCTTTCATCAAAGCAGGAAACTCTTTACTTCTTCTGACAGAGACTTTGAGATGATCTCCACTGAACCAAATAGTGCATCACATAGTCATGGCCATAATGTTTCTTCTCAACACTGGGGATCATTTTCCCCTAGTTACAAGACTGCTATTCCCAGAGACCAAGAAGAGGCACATCACTTGCAGTTGGATTCTCAGACAGCCGCAGTGGAGAACATGCAGGTGTCACAGGGTAATGAGAACCCGGTGACTCATTTTGGCACCCCAAGTATTTGTTCCAGGGTTGGTTCAAGCTATCACATCAAATCTGGTGGGTTAGAATGTCAACAGGACAGTTCTCTTAAAGAAGTACCTATAAACCAAGAACCTTACTCAGGAACTGCTCAGTCTCTAGCATCCTCATTTAAAACTTCCTTCCCTCAGATTCCGAATGACAAAAGGAATCGTCAGTGTCCAAACTTTCAGACTCCCACAGTCACTTTACAGAAAATGAAGCCTGTCTCTCTTCCAATAAGAAGCTACACGGAAGCCACTGTGACCAACAGCAATTCAGTCGATTCTCCACCTCTTACTCAAGGCCAACCCAGTATCTTGCTCACAGAAGTGAATCATGAGAAAGACTTAAGTGAATCTATTTTAGAAAAAGACAAACAACTAAATAAGATGGACCAGACAAACATGACAAATGAAATGCCCCGACCTGTTTCAGAGACCGTAATCTCTAACCCTGTAGCTGATTTTCAAAGTCCCCTCTCCCAAGACTCAGGCAAAACCAACAGATTGGTGTTTAATGCATCTAGCACCATAATTTCAAAAAGGGCTCCCAAAGTCATTTCCGGGAAGGATGGCTCCAAAATTCATATATCACAAAGAGATAAAGCCAATGAACTAAAAAAAGATATGGGTTATACTGAAAAACAAAAATCTGGCCCAGCAATTTCTTTTCCTTTTACTCAGGAAAGCAGAACACCATCATCTTTTCCCAGTCCAAATCAAAGTTGTAACCAGGAACTAATAATAAGTACTGAAGACAGGTCAAGCATTATTGAAAATAACCTCTGGAGCTCTGAACCTACTGGTAATCAAAATGCACAACCTCCAGAAAAGCCTGCTAATTTAGGTAGCAAAGAAGCGCAGTGTACCCAAACTCATTCTACCAAGTGTAGCAAGTTAACTGCTGGCCACAGTATCCCCTGTGATTCTGTAGGTCGGTCATCAGGTACACTACCGGATTCTGCACCATCGAATGATTTTTTCCTTGGTGCTCCGGTGGTTCCTTCTACTCCAGTGTTCTCCAGGGAAAGTCTTTCAGGCCAAGATCCATCTCTGGGAGAAAGAGAAAAGGAAGATAATAATAGCCAGTATCAAAATGATCAGTTTACCTCGAGCCCCTTGAGACCTGAAAAGAGTGATGAGAGTTGTGTATGTATAAATAATGAAGTGGTTGATGTCAAATGCCACTTGCATCCTCCTTTCAGGGCTGGAAAGGGAAAAGCCAAAATAAGACCGGGTACATCCTATATTGAAAAGCTGAGCAAAACGGAATGTAAATCAACACCCACAAGTGGCAGCCGTAGCCTCACTGACGCTGAGGTAAATCAAAGTGATTCCAAGGTTCCTGAGCCTCACACAATTTATTGTACCTTAGCGAGAGAATCGGCCGGTTCTCTCACTAATAGCAGAAAGTCAGAAAGTAAGAGAACAGCTCCTTCATTTAGGAGCTTGCCACTTCCACTCCAACTTGAAGATAATTTGGAAGATCCAATAGGGGAAGACCCATCAAATAAATTTAATTCCAGTTCTTCTGAGTCAGAAAGCAGATGTTCCAAAGTAGTTTCAGACTCAGCCTCAGGAGCACCTAAAGCAACAGAGAATATGACAACTATGACAAACATTGGATCTGCTTCCATTAGAAAAGGACCCTTCCCATTCTTCACCAAAAGGGCTGTGTCATGGCCTTCAGAGGTGCCACATGCCTCATTTGGAAAAGATGGAAGAGAAGGATGCTTGGTCTCAGACATGGATGCTTCTGCTCTAACACTGAGACCTTGGGAGAAAACCATTAACCCTCTGGAAAGTGACTCACCTGTTAGGGATTGCTCTTTAACCAAAAGATACCACCAAAAGGAGCCCTTTCAAGAAAGCACCGAAAACAATGGTACAAACACTGCCTCCAGGACATTCTCCCTCTCAAATGAAGACCCTTTACCTTTTTCTTCAGATATGTCATGGGAAGAAAGTGGGAAAACATTACAGAAATTTAAGACTACTAGTATGTTTTCTGTTTTTGGTGATGAAGATCATGTAAAGTGTCTTGAGGTAGTTTCAATATATTATACTCTACCAAGGAAACACAGCAAAAAATTATGTAATCTCCTCCAAGAGCATACTCAAAATACCAGCCCACTTCCAGAATCAACTAAAGTGGGGACTATAACATTTTCCAGTGCTTTAGAAAAAGAGAAACTAAATGATTCCACACCAGAACAGTCAGGAACACCTTCACCTGGACATCTGAAGATGCTGGTCAGCTGTGCTCAGGAAAACAGCAGCTGCCATTCTCCCAACGCTGAAAAGGTGACGGTTCTACAGTTATCAGGTACTAGCCCCTCGGAACCTACACTGCAGGAAAGGGCTTCTATCGGGGCAGATGTTTCTCTTCATAAAGGAGAATCTAAAACGAGAGAGATTTCCCCAGATAACTTAGCTGAAACACCTCTAGGTGATTCACAAAACAGGAAAAGGAGAGGAAAAAAGTTGCAAAGTAAAACACTGCATACTTCATTAATTCTTCAGGAAAGAAAAGTCACAGAAGAAAAATCTGGAAATTGTCAGCGCTCCACTATATCACCTGACAGTGGTCCTAATCCTCCAGCCCATGCAGAAGGGATTGCTGAAAATCACCAAGCCAGAAGTAGTTCCAGGCAGTGTGCAGGTAGTGGTATAGCCACCACAGCTAGTGGAAGTGCGGAGTGTCTTCAGAAAGATATCACAGGCGCAGCTGAAGTTGATAGCTCCAGTGGATTGCAGCCTAGGAGAGTCAGAGGAGCAGATTTCCGAAAAAAGACTGGTAATGTACTTTCTGACTCAGGAAGCCAAGTCTTTGCTCTTACTCCAGCTTTGCCTAAACTACGTGTGGATGAGGAAACTTGTTCAGGTGAACAAGATGTAGATGGTTTGCAGTCTAAATCCAGAAAACTACCTCAAAGAAGTCAGGAGGTAAATGTGACAAAGAAGGGCAAGACTAAAGATGAAATGCAGAGGTTGGCATGGGATCAACCCTTACTTCCTGAAGGAAGTAATAAAAATAAAACCAGCTTGGATGATCTAGAAAGAGGGAAAAACGGATCCTCACCTAAACACAGATTGGCAGCCATGTCCAAAGCAAGCAGAAAATTTCCAGCTAAAGATTTAAGCCCCAGGAGACGTGTAGCTACTATTTTCCTCCAAAGTGGGAACAGTTCTGACCTCAGTGGTTTATCTGTTGGCACACCAGAGTGCAGCCCACTGTCTTCTGAGCCTACTCCAAAGTCCACAGAATCCACTGATGAAAGCAGGTTGAATAGTGATGGAATGGATGTGAAGAAATCTGAGAACCTTCTCCAGGTTACCGTAATGTCCAACAGAGAAGCTGCTACACACTTCAGCAGTCCAAAGTCGAACAGCTTTTCACAACCACATCAAAATGAGTTTAAAAATAGCTCAGAATCACCACCCAAGTATGAGAATTCTAAAGAGGTAACAGTAGCTCAGAGTTTGGGAAGAGAGTCAAGTACCCTGAACCAACCCACATTCACCAGCCTTGGGGAAGCTGACTTCTCTGACCATCAGAGGAGGCCAAACCCCCGTCTTCCAGCAGAGCCTACAGAGAAATCTGCAATAAGCACCCCACTGGCCCATTGTCAGCAACAACAAAGTACTGCTTCTCTGGAATGGGAACCCGAGCCACACCCCTATCGTTCAAAGAGTTTAAAAAGCATCAACATGCACGGTGATCTGCTCCGCAAAAGTCATCCTCCGAAAACCAGGGAGCGCCGTTTTTCTGAAAGCACTTCTATGGACAATGCCCTGAGCCACCTGACCCTGGGGGATGAATTCTCTAACCACAGTGGTTGCAGTCGAAAATTCAAATCTTCTTCTGAACTTCCCTCTTATGATGAAAATGAAAATTGGGCTTTGTATAGCCACAGAAGGAGAATGGGTCCCAAGTCTGCAACATCTATATCCAGACCTATTGACTACGGGATATTTGGGAAAGAACAACAGTTGGCTTTCTTGGAGAATGTAAAGAAGTCGCTCACACAGGGAAGGTTATGGAAACCAAGTTGTCTGAAATACCCTGGCTTCCTGAAAGATGATGTAATTCACCCTCCTAAGCCAACGGAGTCATCAAGCTCAGATTCTCCTAGCAATCAGACGCCAGAGGATGGCTTATCTCCACATGTACCACCTGAAATCTATGCAGAGGATCCGGCAGACTCAGACTGTGACACAGACACAACCACAGACGATGAGTACTACCTGGACGAACAGGACAAGGAGTCAGAACTGTGAGGCCTCTTCAATAAAATGTGTAATCTTTTCTCCAAAAGCTTGTAATGCAAATAAAATGTAAATGTGTGTGTCCATGGGAAGGACAGATAAAAAATATGTATCTCTTTCTGAAGCAACCTGAATTCTTGCCCCCTCCATAGCCTATGTATACACACACACACTTCCTGAGTTCCAGAGCAATACCTTCTCATTGGGGGGATTCTCTGACTATATATCTGGCTTTCCTTTTCATACCCAGGTGAGTCTCTAATTTACTGTTCAATTTTCGCTTTCTGCTCTACTTCCCCCCAACTTTTTTTTTACACCTTTCATGTGATTTGCAACCCTCATATCCCAGATGCATGTACAACTGAAAAAGTCTGCACTGCCTCCTCTGGTCCACACCCCATACTCGTGGCATTAAAATGTAGGGATGATGGCAATGGAGTAAATATTGTCATCCTGTTTGACTCATCAGCATTTAGGAGGTCTAGGGTTGGGTCGTTCTTTTTTTTTTTTTTCAAACAAAGATAAAGGAATTTTCATAAGGACATCCTGTTATACCCACAGTGGAGCCCGAGAGGCACCTGTCTGAAGTGCTTGTTGAGATAATGGAGGAGGAGAAGCAGAATTCCTCATAAGCCAAGCCACACTTGTTCTCCTAGGAATTCCTTTGAAATTGTTTGTAGGAATTAGCAGAACTGTTAAGAGCTGGATTTTAATCAAGGCAAGGACTGGCGCCAGGCAACCTGAGGGCACAGGAGGTGGGTTTGCCACAAAATTTCTGCCTAGGAAAGAAGCATAACTGAGGGGTGGAGGTAAATGGACAAGGCTTTGTGAGACTGACATCCTTACAGCAGCTCTCTAGGCAACTGGTTTTTCCCATATCTCCAGACTACATTTTTCTATTTTCTTCATTGCAAGATAAGACACTTTTTCCCATGTGTGGCCTTTTAGTCATAAGTATCAAATGGTGGCCTTGGCCAGCTCCCTAGACTGCTGCCAAGTCAGACCTGACATCCTGACACGCACAGGCTGCTTTGTGGGATCACTCAGCAAACCCCTGGGAAATTA